>NC_043751.1:6298346-6898346 GCF_902148845.1 Salarias fasciatus | reverse complement strand
AAGAAAAAAGGTCCTCAGCACAACAAGATGGGACATGTGCTCACAACCTGTTTGGAGGGGAGGATGAGACACGGCTTGAATTGTACCACAGTGTACCTCCTTTTCATAACTTAGTGAGATCCATTGATATCAGGGTCAAAAGGCAAAAATAAGTCCGACACTGCACAGTAAATTATGTTCTGTCAAAATATCAAGAGGAGGTAAAACACACACACACACACACACACACACACACACACACACACACACACACACACACAAAATACCACAACTTAATGACCGGAGACATTTGGACCGGCAGAGTTAGCCCGATGTAGCTCATTAGTTTAACTGCTTAGCACCCAACTCAGAGCCATGCTACATGCTAAACATGATGAAAGAGTGACTGAGATGCATGTGTGCACGGCACACTGCAAGCCCGGTCTACAGTCTACAGAACACATGGAGGAGTGCAGTGACAGATGCTACACACTCCCCTATTCGGACTGTAGGGTTTCAGGCTGTTGGAGGTGTGTGTAACCTTGATGAAGCGGTTGCATGGAGTTAGTTTATGACAAGGCATAACCTTTGCATATCGTTTGCCGACAGAGTATGAATTAGGCTTAGAGACATTTGTTAAGTCAGGAGTGTCCAAAATCGGTCCTGGAGGGCCGCAGCCCTGCATGTTTTCCATGTCTCCCTGCTTCAACACACCTGAATCTCATGAAGACTCATGGCCAAGTCCAGCAGAAAGCCAGATAACGAGCCTCATTGCAATCAGCTGTGTTGAAGCAGGGAGACATGGAAAACATGCAGGGCTGCGGCCCTCCAGGACCGACTTTGGACACCCCTGTGTTAAGTACTCAATACTCGGTATCGGCAA
This sequence comes from Salarias fasciatus, assembly GCF_902148845.1. Classification (NCBI taxonomy): domain Eukaryota; kingdom Metazoa; phylum Chordata; class Actinopteri; order Blenniiformes; family Blenniidae; genus Salarias; species Salarias fasciatus. Next base: position 6,897,484 of record NC_043751.1, on the reverse strand, counting down.
GTAGCTGAAGGCTAGTAGCCTACTCGTACTCGTACTTGCACTCCTACCAAACACCAGTCAAATTATGGTTTTCAAGCTGAGATCAAGGGCCTGAATTTCAACTGTCGGTATCCTGCGGTGGGTTTTATTTGGCCTCTCAATGGCCCTCATTTATTAAATGAATGTTCAGCAGAAAACTGGGTGTCCACTCTTCACTGGAGCTGCTGCTGCTGCTTCAGACGCTCAGAATCAGCGGGGGAACGTTGCTGTTTAGCCCCGAAAAGGTGTGTGACATTATTTTGACCTGTGCAGTTTTCTTTAACCTGTCATTAATTTTGTTCAGTGTGTTACTGATTATTGATTCTGCCCAGCCTGGTCGCTACTGCGGCCATTAAACGTCAGATTTCTGTTTGCCTTTCCAGGATCTCTGCCATGATGACGGCCAGTGTTCGTCCAGCACAGGGAGCGGATGGCAAGCGTCCGCCCTCGGTGGTCCGGCTACACTGTGAACAACTCGTGTTTAATTTCGCAGTAACTGGGAAAATAAAGTTTTTCAGAAAACAAGACAGGTGGTGCATCAATCCTCTCCACTTCTAAAAGACATGCAGACATGATGAAAGTACACATGATAGATCACCGTATGCTAGTTTCAACACTACTACAGCAACCAGCCAGCCATCGTGCAGGGCTTTAAATCAGTGCTGATCCGATCATCTCAGACAGTAAACTGTAAAATATAAAAATAATATATAAACAAGACGAGATACCATTGTGTGTTGTGTTTGTTTACAGCGCCTAAGCTGAATGTACATGTTACATCTTTTCTTCTCTGTATTGGTGTATTTCTGCGGCAGAGTTATATAGTTATATAGTTGCATTATATGTTTACTGTTGCACTAATTCAAATGTATGGAACTACCTCATCGTCAATGCTATTTATTACCTGTGCAATTACATGTTTTATGTGCTTTATATCATTTACTTAATTTCTCTTGGACTTTTGCATTATCCTGTATGATTATTGCAGGTTATTAGTACTTCCTCTCAGCGAGTCAACGGTTCTATGATCCTAAGCATTTCATTGCACTGTTGACCCTGTGTTGAATATGTATATGGCAAATAAACAATCTTGAATTTTAAATCTATTGAAGTTGAACTGTTGGACTAACTTTGGAATGCACAAGTAACCAGTGTTCACCCAGTAATCAGTGTCGGTGGGTGTGTGTGCTGTTTTTTGATTCTTCAGTATTGTAATAAACAAGTATCTGTGACTTGTTGACATGTTTGCTCATAGTTTGCACTCAGGGCCGGCCCGGGCTTCAGAGGCGCCCTAGGCGAGCCCGAGACGAGCGCCCCTTGGGAGCGTGTTTTTCGAGCGGTCCCGACATTTGTTGAGCGGGGGGGGGGGGGGTGCGCGCTGACGAGCGATGCCGAACAATACCGATCAGTGCCGGGCAGCGCCGAGGACGAGGAGCGCAGTGTGTCGGACCGCTGCACAGCGGGGCACACGGAACACAGAGCGTCGTGGCGCCCCTTGTACGACCGCGGCGCCCCCCTCGGGACGTGGCGCCCTAGGCAGCCGCCTAGTTCGCCTATGCCTAGAGCCGGCCCTGTTTGCACTCATGAAATAACCCCCTTCACATCTCCACCTGTGGGTCCTGGATCAAAGTTCATCTTCTCGTGGCACTCTGGGAAGTGTGACAAGAAGTAAAGGATTCCGTAGCTTCTCTGCAAGCTCTTTCTCACCTCAGATAATCTGCCTTCTAGCTAATACTTGCAGGATGGCCAGCGTTGGACCAACTGGCAGCTGCTGGAAATCTGAAACAGTTGAGATCTTTTTAAGATCCGCTGCCAAACAGTGTTTTCTCGGAAGGCCTCGGAGAGCTCTCCAGCCTCTGGCATGATGACACTGAGCACATTTTCTGTTTCACTTTATTCTGTGTAAAGTCAATAGGCCGACAGAACATGTGGGAAAACAGAGAACAATAACGTGAGACAAAGATCGCAGTCTGGTGAGGAGCCAGATGTTGCGGCTGTCAGGTATGTGTTCTCAACCAGCGTTCCGCTGTGACAAAATTACCACAACTAAAGCAATGTGTCAATCCATTCTCCATTCATCTTCTCAGAAACACAGTTTGTTGGGCGCTTCTACTTTTCATAACAAGCTTCAGGTTCACTGAACAGCCTCCCAGTCTCACCAGCCTTTTGGAATTTCAGTCCAAATATTCTTTCACACTTCAGACACATTTGCAGGAGCCGGTGTGGATCGAGCCACGGGGCCTGGCTTCCAGGGAATTCAATGATCTGAGCATCACACGCCGAGCTGCATCTCAAAGGAAACAGGTTAACTGGAGAATGTCGTCAGGTTGTTAAGCTGCCTTGGTGTTGTTGAAAGGTGGTTTCAAAACAAATCACAATCTGGGAAATAAATCAAATTTATAAAGCTTTTCAAACAATAATACAGCGTGATCCTGTGGAATCACATTTTTCTGATTTTCTCCCATTTGTTTTTTTTTTTTTTTGCATCTATTAAAAAAAAGCTTGAAAAAGGAAAAGAAAATAGAAGGTCAAGTTTTTTTTTTCCAGAAACCAATCAACAGCATATACCATCTGCATCACATTTATCCATCGATTCCTGACAAGTGGAAAACAACAAATGAAAGGAAAAAAATGTAGATATTTGTCATTCTGGTGTTATTACTCAGGATGTTTTCCTTTCCAGTTAAAAATGAATATCTCTGTGTTTTAATGCAAGGGGAATAATAAAAGAACAGTTGAGATTGGGCCAAAAAAAAAAAAAAAAACTTTTCCAGTACTTTGAAGAGAGCTTTTTTTTTTTCTTACCAGTAAAAATAGAAAGTTCACTGAGGAATTCAAAGTTCCCAAAACACACTGTTTATGATATGTGTGCACTGCATATAAATCCTTTTTCAGATTAGAGGCTGTCTCTAAACCACAAAATCTCTTGATAGTCATCCAATAAAGCTCAACCTGAGTTTAAATACTCTTCTCAAATCGCAACTTCATTCTCACAATAAACTTTTTTTTTTCTTTTAAAGGCCTGTTTTTAATCAGAGCACTTTTTTTTTGTAGTTTTAAATCTACATCTTAAGCTTTGCACACTCAGTTGGTTCTCATCAATCTGTTTGGCCGTCATCATCCAGAACTGAGAAACTGTCAGTGTGTGTACAGTTTCTATATTCATTCCTGCACCCGAGGCACATTCTTTCAAATGTAACGCTTGAAAAGACATTATTTAAAATGTCAACCATAATAGTAAGCTTCAGTGCGTAGTATGTCCAGCAAGCCCCCAAACAGGGCAACCATGCAGACTTCAGTCATTTTTTTTTCACACTGTGAAAATAGTACTTTAAAGAAAGACTCATTTTTCACAAGGAATGTGTGGGACCACGTCTACCTATGTGGGACACGCACACTTCTGCTATATAGGTCGGATTTAACTGTTACAAGTTTATTTTATTATTTTTTTGACAGCAGAAATTTGCTCAGCCCTGTTCACATAATGCTTTGAATGAAAATTCTTAATTTTCACGTATTTTGTGTTTTGTGGCAAGTTTCCTCAAGAAGTTGCGTTTCCAGTCACTCTGAGCTCCGCTGTCGTGTAGGCAGGTCTTCATGAAGTCGTAGTGGGAAAAAAAGACTGAGTTTTGAGAAAGTAAGGACTTTGTGAATAACTGTTCGCAGACATTCTGCAGAGATCCTGAGCAGAGAGACAGTGTCGTTCCAGGAGTTTGGCCGCTGTACAGTGTGCGTTTATTTATTGTGCAGGATGATCAAAGCCTGGTCTGCTGCAGGTATGAAAGAAGGTCGATTTGGAAACTGACTGTGCAATGTGATTTCTGAAGACCAGACCTCTGTATAGTCTGTTTTCCATTGCACAGTACACCATGGTACGGGACAGCAAAGCACACTCAGACCCAGACTTTTTGAGATTGGCGACCATCACTGACCAATCAGCAGACAGCAGTGTTGTCACTCCTTATTTTCTCTGTTGCAATGTTTCCTGAATGTCTTATATTGCTCTTCTGTTTCCCCTTTTAAATTTGTGGCAGTTCATTTTATATAATGTATTTTTTTATTCCCACCAATTTCTTAAGGGTGCTCAGCGCTCCATCCTATGGTGAACAGAAACAAACAAACAAAAAAAAAAAAAACAGAAACGATACCATTTCCAGCAGATTGTTTTTTTCTTTAGACAGGTCAGACTGTGTGTAAAACAAATAATAATTTGCATATTTTCATTTTTGTTATTTTTGGAGTTATTCTTAATCGATCGGCTGTAAAATGCATGCAAACCAAAAAACACAAACTATTCGTGTTTCTATATGAAGCACACTTGATATGGGATCTTAGTAAAACAGACACTGAATGGTCTTCAGTAAGGAGTCAAGGTCAAAATGACTGACTTCAAGGAATGTGAAGAGAAAAAAATGTAGGTATTTGTTTAAAAAATAAACACACCAAGATCTGGAAAATCTGTTTCGAGCACAGAGGTGAAAAAGAGAAAGTGATAAACTTGATATTAAGCTTCCCTGAAACGTTGGGGTTTTTCTCAGCTTGTTCTACAGACATTAATGTTGTGGCACCATCAGTGAGAGCAGCAGAAAGATCCCTGAGACTTCGGAACAACTCAGGTTTCTTGTTTATCATTTGGCAGTGTGAACGCAGAGGGTTGTCGTTGAGCACCTCTCACTCACCGTTAACGCAAACAAATGCTGAAAAATGGCAATAAAGTTAATAATCTGCACTTTTTTTCTCCTTGAAGAGGTAATTGGACCCAGAAGGACTAGTACCCTGGAGTTTTGCCATTTTGGATCCTTAAACATGTTATTTGAGTTTCCAGATCGACCCTGATTATTGTGCTGTCCTATTTCTTTTTAGATTTTTCTTCTGCTGTTAGGTCAAGTTGTCAAGATACACCACTTTTTTTTCTTTTTTTATTTCTCTGCACTTTTCAGTTTCACATCTTTCACCACTGACTGTAAGCAAGTTTTTTGCACTTCACTGTCTGGCGATAAAAATTCAGTGTGGCAGCAACTTTGATTCCAGGAAGAAATTTCCCTCAACATGTCCGCTTGGTTTCTCTCAATCTTCACTTTGATCTAGCTCCGCACTGTGCTCTAAACATAACGTATGGTAACATATGAGTGTAAATCTGTGACGGCCATGCGGAAACTTTCAGCCCGATCAGATAAATGAAAGCCGTAGAAGCGTGAACTTGAAATTTGCTTGTATAAGAGTGAAAAACAGATCTATAATGTCATCAGGAAGTGGAAAATATGAATCAGATGAAGCACAGTTGGAAAGAGAGCCAACTTTCGGAAATTCGAGGACTGATATGTCTATTTCTGTTTCGCAAAACACTGATGGCATTAGAGACCCAGAAGGGCGTCATACCATCTCATCCAGGTTTATTCAATGTTTGGAGGGTTGCTGATTATTTTATCCTGTACATTTGATAAAATTTTTGAAACATAGTTTAACATAAACATTTAACATAGGAGTATCTGCATGATCAGCCCTAATGTGAAGTTTCACTTTGAAAATGTAAACAGACCAACAAGAATAACAAGAAATGTTAGGGTGTACATGTTTTTGTTTTTTAACATGAGTACATTCAAAAAGTAAAAAATGAACATTAAATGATTCAAGTACGATGAATTTAGCCATGAATATATTCATTCTTTTGAAGATACATAAATGTATACACATATTTTAAAAAGCAGCCAGAAAAATACTTAACTTCATTTATATGTCTATGTTTTTTAGTCAACCATCATGAAAACTTTGCTTTATAATGCAAATAATAATTTTAAGTCCTGTTCCACACTATTTCAATATATTCTAAAGTATATAAGAATGCTCATCATGATGGGAAGGTAGAGCTGAGTGTCATCTGCATAGCAATGAATGGCTGAGGTGGAAACAATAAGACAATAAAGAGGATGGGATCTAGGACAGAGCCCTGGGGGACACCAGAAAAAAAGGGAGATTGCTGGGGATCGAAGTCAATAAACTGAAGCTTCAAACGCAGTGATATCCCAAAGTGTCTCCTACTTTCTGGTTACAATCCACAGTCGCAGATTTTAGCTAAGCTCAAAAGGTTTACAGTTCGATTTCGATCAGCCCTCATTGCTACAGTCTTTCAAACAGCTGGTCCCTTTGTTGCCCTGCTGGTCGACTTTGGTCTGTTGTTCTGCTCCGAGTCCAGGAAAATTTGCATCAAAATGATGCACCACCACAGCATGATGGTACCTCCACAATGTTTTACCACTGGTTGGCTGGATGTTTGTTCTTGGGTTTTATTTGGCAGCCTGGAAACAAGCTGATGAATTCATAAGCTTCTACATGATTACGCACTCCTTATAGTTGTTTTTTCGCTTTTATTCACAAGTACGTGAGAACAAAAATCTCATAAAATTAAAAAAAATGTGAAAAGAGGAACATTCAAGCCTTTGAAGCTTACTTTATGGTTGTGGATTTTCAATGAAAGTGCAATAAAATTAATTTCAATAAAACTTTGAAACAAACTTGGATCAATCAGTATTGGGTAGTTCATGTCCAATGACAGCTGTAATGGAAACATGGAAAATTAATCATTAAACATTGTGCTTCTCAACACAAAACCCACAGAAGTGATTTTGGACAAGGGAGCAAAAGAGTTTACTCAATGCTCAGATTCTGTAAGTTCTACAGCTAGAATATCCCAGCATAACTTGGTACTTTTGTTCTTTTAATTTTTAATTTTCTGGCATGCTTTGCTTATTTTAGGTTAATCTAAGAACAACACACTGTTGAAGTCTCCAGTAACCTCCTTGTTAGTCTGCCAGGTCTGGCAGGTCAGACGAGATAGACATATTGAAGCATTTTGGTTACTTTTTATGCGGTGTGTAATAAATTCTACAATTTTAAAACAACAACTTATCGCAAATTTCATCAATAAAAATAACTCCTCTGATGGAAGATGATGCTTGACAAGAAAAGTATTTGCTGTTGCACACATGAAATAATGCCGCTTTTTTATTATTTGAGTTATGATGAAAATATAATCCAAACTGCTGTCGTGTCTGGTAGAAGAGAGTTTCAATCTGTTGTCCTCTAACCTCAATGAATTATTGGCTTCCAAAATGTAAATAAATCGAAAGCTTTAAAATGACAATTTTTCATAGGTTTTCTCTCCTTATCTGTTTAAAAGAGCTACATTTTAGATAAATGATTTTCAATACTTGGACGATGCGCTTGTTTTGCAACCGGGCTGGCAGATTTTATGGATACATTTTTATGTAATCCTTTCCTGCAAAAAGAAGTAAAAATACTCAACTTGGAAGCATTGCACATTTCCCTTGAGTGACTAACTTAACCATAAAACAATCAAACCACTCACAGGGTAGTGAAAACAACATGTCAACAACCAAATATGACTTGGAACCAAAACTATTTAAATGCGTCAACTGCAGGTCTTGTGTTTTTGGGTTATTCTTATGTCGCAATCCCACAACTAATCTTATCACTTTGGAATCTTTTAAGAAATGTTGATATGACTGCAAACAAAGAAGTGATGTCCTTTCACAAGCCTGATGGAAATTTCAGCCTCCAGCTGTCCAGAAAACTCCCGGTTTGACCGAGTGAAACAGGGAGGAACCCAACAATTTAATATATCCTACATGAGCATCACAGGGGAGGGAGCAACTCCTTTTTAACTGGGCGAAACCACCTCGGAGCAGAGCCAGGCTCTGAGGCGGGCGGCCATCTGCCTCCCTTGGATCAGGGTGAAAGGAGAGAAAAGTATAAAAAGAAAACATGGTGAAAGTAAAAACCACAAACTTAAAAAAATGATACTTTGGTTCAGTGAAGCTGTACTTGTTGTCAGTCTGACCTGCGTAGTTCCAAATCTATTTTCCAACAGATAGTAGCACCATCTGTTGGCAAAAAAAAGAAAAGAAAAGTACAGGTAACATCATACTTACATATACATTTTCACACTGTTTTGAGATGATTATGTTTCAGGGCAGTATGCAGACAACAAATTGGCTCTCGAGACCTTTAAGAAAAAAGATGGTATGGTTGACTTCATGAAGAGGAAGTGGTTCAGAATTCGTGGACATACAGACTCAGGGACATCTTTTCCAACAGGACAGTACGCAAAACCAATGCAAACTATTGAGCTGTCATCAATTTACACAAGGTGATTTCCTGTGCAGATTGTAAATTCAGTTCTTTATGTTGCTGTTTTATTCCATTGCTTTATTGTAGTTTAAATGAAACAGTTTTCCTTTGGGATTTCTTTGGATATTGTAAATTCATAGTGACTTCCACCTTGGACAGGTTTCTTTTGCAAATGAGTTGTTATATCTATTTATATGTTCACATTGGAGGTAAAATGAAAGGAGGAATAAAATAATAAAATCAGTATGTGATGACAGTTCCTAGATATTTATTTAAATAGGAGTGGATATGCTTGCTAGTGACTGAATGTGAAACACACTGTTAAAACCATGGTCATGTCTTGATGTGACTGTGAGTATTGACTTTTTTAGTTCAGTCACCTCTAAACATCCTTGTGGAACTCAGTGGAAGCCAACTGTTTTGTAAACCTAATAAATTCTCCTTCAGAACACTTGGTGACAGGTTTATAGTGTTGTAGTCAAGACCAGATACTTGAGACTGAGTCAGGACCAAGACTAGAGTGCCCCAGCACCATGACAAGACCAAAACCTTAAAGTGGTCTGGACCACAACAATACAGATTCACTGTGAATTTAAGGCTCCTTTATTAGTCCACCTGGTTTAAAAGTGACCAATTTCTACTCAGTCAAAACTAAATTACTGTCAGTTCAAAATACACAGTGCTTTCGAAACACTGATAAATGTAAAAACAGAATTTAGATTTTTTTTCTTAACCTAGTCTCTGTTGTAAAGATACTAGCAGTATTGTAAATTAGTAACTTAAAAAACTCAAAACACTCTTCTGAAACGGTCACAGGCCATGCTTTTAGCTGTTGCTGTCATGTTCTGGTTCTTTGTTCTTCTTGTCACGTTGTGTTTTCCAGCTCTCTTCAGGTACACTTTCTTTTCTCTTCTGTGTTTTGACTCCATCCCTGTCGGCACCTCTGCTGTCCCGCTCTGACCACCCCTTCAGTTCCCGCCTGTGTTTTGTCAGGATTACCTCCTGATATATTTACAAGAACTATATTTGTCTTTGTTGGTCCCATGAGTTTTGATTCTGCAAGTTTTTCCTTCCATTGTTTTGAACAATGTAGTTTTCCAGTGACTTGTCGCTCACCGGAAATAAACCTCATATTTGATTTGCGCATGTTTGTGTATTTTGGTTGTCTGTAAACACTCCTGACACTCACCTTTTCATCGGTTCATTCAGGACTTGCGGCGTTAGGTCTGAAAAGACGCTGTCTGGAGAGATTTCTTGCTTTGTAGGAACGACTCCCTGCACTGCGACAGTTTGGCTCCCGTTCCAGAGGAAAAAGAGATGAGACGTCACTCTGCGGGTTTGGCAGGACGTGCTTGAACCACTGTTTGATGCTTGATGTGTGTGAACAGAACGAGGTTTTGTATCCAGCCCCGGAGTGCAGGTTAAGCCACGTTTGCTTTTCAGTTGGAGGAGTTGGCAAACCAAGTCAGAACGGTTTGGGTCGTCTTCAGGAAATCCCTGAAACCTGTCGGACTTTTTCATTTTCACACTCAGTCATTACGTATAAAGTTTTGTTTTTTTGTTTCTTTTTTTGCTTGAGCAGTTAGACTTGGAGGAACTTAAACTACAGTTGCAGACTCGTGTTCAGCAGATTCAGACGAAGTGGGATGTTTGTTCATTCTGTAAAGGAGCTGGAAGAACCAGATTATTCAATTGACTGGAATTAAAAAGGAAATCCTTCATGGCTCACAGCATCTGCCAGTTTTAATGTCAACAAATCATGAGGACTAATTTATTAAAGACTAAGAGAACATGATCCTAACACTCAGGATCCAACATATAATTTCTCTCGAGGCAAAGGAAAAAAAAGTTCAACTCGTGATAACTAACCATGCAGAGTTTTGCTTTGTTGCCCCCAAAGGAAATCACCACTAAATGCTTTTTCAAGTGAGACGCTTGATGACTTGACACTCACATCACAACAGGGTGTCAGTGAAAATAACGTTCAATAGAAGAAACACAGACCGGTTCCCTACAATTAAGCGTCTATATTTATGCCAGATTATAACCTACTTTCTCTTGTCAACAGGAAGTAGAGTGGCTCGTGTGCCAGTAGTAGAGGAGCAGCAGGATTAACTACACCAAAATAAACCCAGCAGCCCTCGGGGCCGCCGCAGGTCAAACTGAGATCCAGAGTGCAAAGCTCCAACTGGCCCCCAGAGGGGTGAGGAACCCCTCACAGTCCAACCCCAGTCTGAACTCAGACTGTTGTTGTGGTGTGTTTAAGCGCGTCACTCTGGTGTGACTGAAGATGATCCTGAAAATAGACACAAGATTTTATTCTGATTATGTATTTGTTGTGAAGCTAAAGAGATGTCTGAGTGCGGAGCAGCACGAATGAATTTGATCTTTCTATTTTTTTTATTGGGAACTGGGACTGAGGAGCAGCGGTAAGTGTACTGGACAGCCGTGTACCTCACAGTGAGAATATCTCCTGGTTGGGCTTGGAGATCTTCCTGAGTGGACTTTGCATGTTCTTACATCATATCAGCAAGGCCTTGACAGCGTAAAGGACAGATCCATCTGAAAGACAGTATCTCTGCAATTTAAGGCTGGTACACACTACAGTATAATCAAGACAAATTTTGTCCCAATCTTGCCCTTCTGTGACTCATATCATTAATTGCGGTGAGACTGGGTTGGAAGGAGCGATGCCGATATGAATGAATGAACTGAGGGAAAGAGCTCCCTGCTGATTACTAATAGTAGAGATGAATGTAAACACAGGAAAGAAGGAAAACTGTTCAAAACCACGTTTGACTACACGAGATTTGGAAGACTGAGGGTGAAGGAGCCGATTCTCTGAGGGAGAATCTCCTAGTGTGTGTCCTGCTATGGAGTGACTCCAGAAGAGGGAAATCTTGTGCGATCTGTGTTTTGTTGTCTACAAGTGTGGTCTCTGAATCGGGGAAGATCAGAAGAGTAGCAGGGTTAAGAATGTTAATTCCGGTGAAAATGTATGTAAAGTATGTATGTATGTTAATGTAAAGGTCCGGCGGCAATACTGATAGGTCATAGAAAAATCCAAAAACAGGCAGAGATCCAAGAACTTAACAGCCCATGAGTAAACACAACACAACACAACACAACACAACACAACACAACACAACACAACACAACACAACACAACACAACACAACACAACACAACACAACAGGCTTCTGGATGTCTGAGAGAGCGATCGAGATGAGGTGGCAACACACAGGAGGAGAGAGGGGTTTAAGAAGGGGAAGACACAGGTGAACCACATGAGGGTAATTAAACACACAGAGGAGGGATAATTGGAAGGGAAGGACAAAAGACAAGACAGACATGATGGACGTCATGAGCTGGGCTGACGAGGGCCTGACAAGCCCGAGCTCACTTATTACTCAACACCATTGCTCGTAGTGTTATTTCTAATTGATCACATGCAGAGCACATGCAGACAAAAAGGGAAATATCAATCTTCTCATGTTTCATATAGTCCCTGTAAAGCTGTGTTTTGGTTTTTCATTGGTGCAAATTTATCAGCTCAGCATGGCTCAGTTTTTATCGAGCTCTTTCAACATTGCATGCTGTCTGTGAATAATTGTTTCATGCTGTTTATTCATCTTGTGGGAGTTTGCCAATGGACGGCTGCCTTTGCAGCTCTCCCATGGACCGAGTGTTGTGGTGCCTGTTGTGTTTTGTTGCTTTGTGCACGTGTTCTTGCATGACTCCCATCTTGGGCTTGGTTTTGTAAATGGTTGTTGCAACCACATGTCTATAAAGAACAAACTAGTGAAAGAAGCCACTGATCTGTATTCAAGCTAAAAGCCAAAAGTCTTCTGATGCAGCTTACACTTACAGTTTTTGCTCATTGCTTGAACACGTTTTGCAAAACTTGGCTCATTGTGTCAAAACTCCACACACAAGCAAATGAGACACAACACTGGGAAATAAACCATTCACATCTACGTCAAATTGAAACTCTGCTATCAAAACCTAACAATCCTTGGTCAAAATGTCACTTTGATGACAAAATGATACCCACTTGCATCATATTTCAGATCGGCAGCAACACGGTAGTCTACTTTATATAAAACACTGCAGTCTTTCGTTTTCACTCTTTTTATTCAGTTCCACAGAAGGCACGTTTTCACAACAACCAAAAAATAAAATACTCAATCCAAAATCATTACATTGCAGTAGTGCATTTTACAATACAGTATATTCAGTTAAAGCAAAAATAAAACAAGTAATATACTGTCAATTTTCACAATTGCACCCATTCTGTACTGTAAATGTAAAGGATTGTAACAGTCACCTGTACATATTCATGTGGAAGTTCTTTGACCCTGACACTGTTCCTCTCAAATGGGACCCTGTACAGTTGCTTCATGGTCATGTTGTGCTTTACCAAGATGTGCCTGATAGCGGAAACACTTATTCGATCTATGTTGTTGAATACGTGCCAATCTGCAAGTATTTGTTGCTGTAGCTGGTGGAGACGGATTGCATTGTTTGCTCTGACTGGGTTCACTATGGACAGTTCCTGCTGTTGGGTGAACAGGCGCTGGTGTCCACCGCCAGGAGGTCTTCTAGCCATTCTGTAGAAAAATGCAACCACAAATAGTTATTGTTTGCTTCTTTTTTACAGTACTGTATACACTGTACTTAAAGCTCGTGTCCGGAGTTTCCGTTCGTTTCCAACGTATGTATGATTTTTCAACAGAGCTTAAATGTGTTAGTCTGGTTCAATACTACAATATAATATTAGCATAAAGCAATATAAAAATGTATTTATGAGCCCCACCTTCGTCTCATAGACCCCCATGTTATCCGAAAAAGCGCCGGTCAGCATCAGCCAATAGATTTCGAGCTTCTGCATTCTCGTGTTGTCAATCAAAGTGTGGAGCAGCCAGAGAGCACGGCCGCTCGCCCAGGCAGAGGTGAGTTAGCAACGCAGCAGCCGCCCCGCTTACCTCGGATATATCCATTGTCTGCTGAACATCCACCGTAAACAGCTAAACATGGAGGATGCTGTAGGACTCGGAGGCTCTCATTTTCACCGGACAGATAATTCGCGTGCACAATTAAAGGGGCGTGGCTTGGTCGCTCATGAAAGCAGAGGGATGGCGGAACCTGGAGACGGATTAAAAAAAAAAAAACCTCTCTCTTTCAAAACTCCTGACACGAGCTTTAACTGTATTTACCATACACAGTACTGAAACATCTCAACACGTTATCGGGGTATGTTTCACAAAGCAAAAGGTGGATAGAAAACTGCATGTGTGAAAGTTTTCTAAGTTAAACTCAGGAACATTTTCCACCCTGATTAAAAAAAAGGTGATCCTTCAATATGTTTGACATAAGCAAAGCTTGACTTGTTTTAGATACCAAATACAGCTGTTTAGGTTCAGGAAATTGAACTAATCGGGTGTATTCTGTGGGTGAATATTGATCTGAGAGTGAACGCTGACAATAAACTGGACTGAGCAAAGAACAGAGCCAGAGCGGTCTCTATTTCCGAGACAGCTGTGGTCCTTCAACATCTACTGGAGAACACTGAAGGTGTTTTATGAGTACTGATGCATCATACTGCTGCAGGCTGGGGTGGTTGACACCAACAAGATCAATAAACTCATCCCAGCGATGTGCTGGGAGTGGAGATGGACTCTGTACAGGTAGTCAGAGATGGAGGATCTGGTCCAAACTGAGTTCCAGCCTAATTAATCAATCTTTAACCCCTCCATGCTATCCTGGTCAGCAGTTGGACCACCTTCAATAAAATATCTTAAAAAGCCCATGATGATCTTCATTAAGATCAAATGATCTTCTCACAGCCTCAGATAAAGGACTGGTTTCTGTTCTGGTCCTGTTAGATCTCAGTGCTGCATTTGATACTGTTGATCATGACATTCTACTACAGAGACTAGAAAATATTATTGGGATTAAAAGGACAGCAGAAAACTCAGACATGGTTCAACTTTGTAAATGTTAATGATGACTGGCTTCCTGTGCACTTTAGAGTCCATTTTAAGGTTCTTTTATATGTTTTTAAATCCCTAAATGGTCTCGCCCTGCCTTACCTCTCTGAGCTGCTCCACCTCTAGACTCCTGCTCGGTGCCTCAGATCAGCTGATCAGCTGCTCCTGGAGGTGCCGAGGTCCAAGCGTGAGCTCAGAGGGGATAGAGCTTGAGGGGCCCCAAGCTGTGGAATGAGCTGCCACTGCGCATCAGGCAGGCCCCTCACTGTCCATTTTTATGAAAGATCTTAACACACATTTTTATGCACTGACTTTTAACTCAGCCTGAAACTATGCCCTTGGTTTTAAATGTTCATCTAAATGTCTCTTTTTTGGTTGTTTTTGTTTTCTTTGTTTTTACTGTATTTTACTTTTGCACTTGCACTTACCGTATTGGCCCGAATATAAGACGACTCCGATTATAACACGACCCCTATTTTTCAAAGATCATTTTGTGAAAAAAAAAAATAAAAATGTGTAAGACAGTAAGGTCACTCATAAAACAACTTTTTATTATACAATTATTATAAACTCAAAAACTCACAACTGAGATAACATTTCACGAGATATAAAATGAAAAAATATATTCTCTTTCTCAAAATAAGAAACAATAAGAAACAATAAGCAACAAATAAGAAGCCTCAAGGGGTCAAAACTGCATAAATGATGTAAATAACTTTCCAGTGGCTTTAGCTGAATTAGCTGAATAGCTCTGGTGATGGACATTCCGTCTTTCCATTTTTCAGTGACGTATTCACTCACCCTTCTATCAGTCAGTACGTTTACATGCAGCCAATAACTCTTTTCAAACTCTCTTCAAACTTGAATGTTGGCAATAACCCAGTAGTGCGTGGCCATGTAAACACCCGCCAAAACCCGGAAAAGCTCATTTTCGAGATTTGTAAAACCCGATAAAGACCGCTGGGTTACTCCTTTTCAAACTTGAAAGTGCTGCCGTGTAAACAGATAACGAGTTAAGGGACATTGTTTTTGGCTCTGCGCATGCTTCCATCTGCAATGAATCATGGTCTTTTGAGTCCAGCAACGAGTAGGCGCGAAACTCGCCACACTTTGGTCCGTGTGAGGCTTCCGTGACGCACGATACGAACTGTTATTCTGAGCGCGCACGTCGCACATGCTTCCTTCTGAAAGTTGGCGATTTGTACGGCCTGCAGAAAAATGATGTACAACAGAACAACCGTTCTGTCAGCGTTCCGTCCACAGAACGTAGTCACCGCAGCAGCGTCCGCCTCTGCAGTCCAGTGGAGGAGGTTGCCAGATCTGTCGATCTAGACCGTAAAAACATCTGAAACTCGTAGAAAGCAGCCCAAACCCCCATCTTGGTTGAAAATGCACGTTAAAACTGTATTTGTATGATAAAAACAAACACGTCATAAACACATAATTATTTAATCAACCCATCCAACATGTTCAATAAAGAAGCTTGCTTTGGCGGAAACTCCACCCAATCTGGCAACACAAAGCCGCTCCGGTCAGAGCTGTTTTGTTTTGAGAACAGTATGACGTGCGCCGTGGCTTGGAAAGGGATATCCTGATTGAATGCGCTGACTTGTAAACGGGGTAACTCTCTGTCTGTTACAGCATGTAAACGGGGTTTTCCTAATGTTTCAGAAACCCAGATATTGACCTGAACCCGAAATTTAGCTGCATATAAACGTAGTCAGTCTCTCTGAAGCATCGCTCTTGGGACCACGGAAACCTTTCTCATAGCGTTAGCATAGGCTTTTTTTCTGTGCTCTCCAATATCGAACGAGGCGCTCTGCTACACCATATCTCCTGGCGGCTTGGCAGTTGTTTGATGACTCTGCTGCGTTGATCACCATCAGTTTAAAGTTGGTATCGTAACTTCGCCTCTGTTGTTTGCTCAGTTGTCCAGCGTAAGAGCCCCTTTGTTCCAGATGATCCGCCATTTTTCATCAGATCATTTGATCTCATTTCATCACTCCACTCGCTCTCTAGTCAGTGATACTTTGGCTCCATCTAGCGGCACGGATGCATATTGACCGTCTACCGTAAGTCCGCGATTATAACACGACCCCATTTTTGAGGATGCAATTTCTGGAAAAAACATCGTCTTATATTCAGGCCAATACGGTACATATTTTCTGACTTTGTACATCACTTTGTGTCAGCTGTAGTTGTTTTAAAGTGCTTTAGAAATAAAGTTGAGTTGAGTTGAGTTGACTCTTCAACTCAGATCAAAGTTAAACATGGAGCTCCACAGGGTTCTGTTTTAGGACCTATGCTTTTCACACTATTATATATATATATATATATATATATATATATATATATATATATATATATATATATATATATATATATATATATATATATAATACAAATTTATTTATCTATAAAGAAAGATGACACTGATGACACTGATCAACTTGTCAAACTTGAAGCTTAGCCTTTCTTAAAGACATAATTTTCTCCTCCTAAACTCACATAAAACAGAAGTTAATAAATTTGGCCCGAAACACCTGAGAGAAGAATTGTTCTAAACGAACAGTGACTCTGGATGGTGTTACTTTAACCCCCCAGTAACACTGTGAGGAACCTGGGAATGACCTTTGACCAGGACTTATCCTTTAACTCCCACATTTAACAGGTCTGTAGGACCTCCTTCTTGCATCTGTACAATATTTCTAAAATGAGGAAGGAGGGTGATGATCTGAAGACTCCTGAATTGATCCGCCTGCAGGTGCATGTTCTTCCTTCCTCTGGCCTTCAAAACTTTCTAAATAATCTCTTCATCAGCAAGCCTTTCTCTCTCAGAATGTTGTTAATTTTATTTTTATTCTACTATGCAACTTGACAATCCACAATATATGATCGATCAACTTTGTTGCAGGTTTGACTCCCCATCTCCCCCTGTCCTCATATCAAAGCAAATCATAAACTTGAAACTATTCCCCAATGGATGGACTGAGCACCTTGCATGGCAGCCATCTCCACTGATTTGTGAATGTGTGTGTATATTGATGCATGTGGTTTAAAGTATAGGGCACTTTTTGGTTTTAAAGGTTCATTAAATCGCTCACTCATTCATTGACGTGCTCACATACATTTATGACTGTGAATCTTTTGAAAGCATCATCATTTAATTCCTACATTGACCCTCAAGTGGTGTTACAACTCATCTTCGAACCGCAGTTGGTTGTAACAACAAGTTATTTTGTCGATTGTCCCCGGTTTCCCCTACTCATTCTTCTACTTTAAAAAAAAAACAAACAGGTATTGGCACATCACCACATTTTAGTACCAGATAAGATATCATCTTTAATATCAGCAGGTATTTAGAATTAGACGACAGGACCAGATCAGTTTAAAGCCTCTCCCCCTCCTTTTAGTGCATGTAGAAACATGTTTTTGGTCTTCTTTTTTTTATTCTTGTCCTTTTTCTCCTTTTGTTCCCTGTGTTGGTATGCTTCTTCTTTGGCCATTAAAGATTCACATGTTCTGGATAAAATTAATTGAGAAAATTAAAAAAAAAATACTGTCAAGCTTTATCGTGTGATATTGATAACTATTTTATTTTTAATATGCACTTCATTATTTTATTGATATTTTGCTGTCGTTTACTACTCAGTGTGTCCAAAGCTTTCTTTTCTGCAGGTATCCCACTGCATGCCCCTCCCCCTCTTAACAATGCCGACATGTGCGCTACCATCTGGTCTGTTGTCCACCAATCCGGCTAATCAAGAGTCGTAAAAATGGACTTCAAAAAACACTACAAGCCTACACAGATTTTTAACAGAGCAATTCATGCAACTACTAACAGGCTTGGCTGTCGCAACTGAGTTCACAATAACACAAAACATTTTGTATACACTGTTTTTTACAGCATAATTGACTATTTCAACAACATTTGATTGGAACCAGAGTGTATCAACTTCACAGCATTTGTGTTCCTACCAGAAAGATGGCTATCCCTGCTCTTACACTTTATTATTCACATGGGATTAGTATTAGATATAGCAATATCTGGTTAATCGTGAATTAGCCCACCAACGTTCTGAAAATGACGTAGTGAGCATACCAGGCCACAAGTTGGCGTTGTCATTTGTTTTTGTAATGAAAACCATAAAGCTACTCATTTTGACCATAAAATTAGAATGTAGGAGTCATGCCACTCTCAAGGCCTTGTTATTGTCGGTAACCAGTCAAATCGACCCCAAGCCAAGTCGGCACTGACCTCGTCGGCCCAAGCCAAGTCGGCCCTGGCTCGACCGATCTACCCCCGCATGTGCATGACTATTCTCAATGGAGCACATGTGCAGCAGCAGTGTTTCTACGTTCAACAAAGAGATGGACCCTGAGTGTTCCTAGAAAGCCCCATTGTCTCATTGACATGGTGGTGGAGTGTAAGCATTTTTTCCCCCCAAAATTCACTTTGGGATTCTTTTCGAAAGAATTAGTTTTCGAGTTGCTTGGAGCACTGTTGACGTGTCAACGGACATCCCAATAACATAGCGAAAGTTTAGCATTTTCACTAAATGCTAAAGGCCCTGAATGTTTAACCACATTGGTCGTTTGATCCTTTTTCTTCAAGTCCAGACCAGTAGGAGGAATTGCTAGAGGAACCAATAAACATTTGAGGTTCAACATACCAATGGATCGCCACAGTGGGAACCAATTTGATTCCCCTGTAAAGCACTTGCAGCAGCATGGCATTTCTGTCCTCATCTGTGTTCATTCAAACAGACACGAGGACCTGTTAGATCAAGACCAGCTTATCTTCTGCATAAGGATGAGGTCTACCCTTCTTTCTTTCCATTTTTTTTTTTTTTAATATAATTTATTATTTGTGTAAACAAAAAAAAAATCAAGCAAATCTAAGTTTTTTGTTGGTGTTGTTACAAATATTGGAGTAAAGTTATTATTTGCCTTATTTCCTGTCTGATTTCATTTCTAAAGGTAAACTCAGTAAATATGTCTACCTAAGCTTGTGAATACTAAAATTTTCCCTCTGAATTGTAAGTGCTTTGTATAGTCAGCCATGAGACGACGGGCCCCTAGCCACGGACGTATAAAAGGCCCGGTCACATTACAATTCAACAGCCGACAATTGTTTGTCGTCCATTTTACTGGGGCTTTAACCTCAGCAATAAGTTCAGAGGAAGTATCATGACTGAAGCAAAGCGTGTGTTTGTTTGTGGGGGCGGGGTGGGGTACATTTTCCGCCGCCGCGGTTAATCTCGCCTGGTCATGAACTCTTCACTTCAGATCCGTTTAAATGAAAAGGTCACGTAGGGGTTAAGTTCAAGCCCATGGTACAGGTCTTAGCCATTTGAAGGCTGAGCTGGGATTGAACGCAGACAGACTGTCACGGCTGCCATGAACCACCCTTTTTTTGAAACAGAAATTTGGATTGTGGATCTTGTTTCAATGTCTCAACACATATTCCAGGTATCACTTAGATGTTTAGAGTTCAAAACAGCTTTAATTGCAATGACAAAAACCAGAGTGTGACTTGTAAACACATTTAGTATTGTACCACACTGAAACCTGAAATCGTTCTGTTTTTCCCTCACACTGATGTTGTCACTATTGTATTTGCTTCCTTTGTCTATGTTTTTATTTTCACTATTACAAACAAATTAAATTAATTAAAAGATGTACGAAATGATCACTGATTTTCTGAGATCTTGACGAGATGGAAATGTGAAGCTGAGGGGGGCGAGGAAGCAGCTTGGTGTGGAGCTACAGTCATTCCTGTGTCAGATTATGGAGCGCTCTCCTTGGTCACCACCCTGGGATGGATTATTGTGTTAAAACAATGTCTGCTTCTTGCTCAGGGTCTAAAGTTCATGACCTTACATGTGAACGGGTTCGTAGACTGACCTGTAAACACAAAGCTTTGCCTCACTGTTAAACTCTTTACTTCTGCTTGCCCAAGACCTCTTACACTTGATGAACTTACCACTATGCTGAAGTGTTCATGGGCAAAATGTTGAACCCAAACTATGAGTGTGAACTCTACAAGTCCGACATTGGCACTGGTTTATAAATTTGTGGGAATGGGTGAGTGAGACGGGAGCTCATTAACCGCGTACCCTTTTTAAATGAGCTAAAACAGGTTCAAAGAGAGCTCACAATTTTGAATTCCTAATATCAGTTTTAAATACAAAGAACGACAAAAAAAAACTTTTAAGCACCACACAACTGAGACAATTATTTAAAATTACTGAAATACATTTCTACAAATAAGTGAGAAGTGCACACAGTTTATTGTCAGCTCTGATATTGTGCTGAAGATACTTGAAAAGCTAAACTGTCAGTCATTCTGTCAACAAATAGCAGAACTGTTATCCATGTCACTCGTCAGAAGACGACTGATGAATTTTTTATGACACCGTTTTGGAACAAACATGTGCACGGAGACATAACTTTATTTACCAGGCGTAGGTATTAAGTGGAAGTAAAAAAAAAAAAAAAAACCCATCAATGTGACTCTGAAGCTCTGAGGCTAGAGAAACACTTGCAGCAACGACACAGCCAAAGACTGAAACTAGCTAACTTCAATCTAACAAGCCCAATTATATCATCTTGGGATCCAGATGTTCAGATTTTGAAAGACACAGAGTGTGTTTCCCATCATAAAGCAAGAGAAGAAGGGACCGAGTTTCCAAAACTACTTCACCAGCAGTTTTATTGGCAATTAGCTGAAAATTGAAGGCAACTTTTCACAGACACGACAAGGCACGACAGATGTTTCTACATCTGGTTTAACCCTTACATTAACCCTTGTCTCTTGCTTGACTGCAGTTTTTTTTTCTTGGTATCAATATGACACATTTCATGAAGTATTTCCAAAATTCTGACCTAAACCTAAATCAGTCACGAAGTGGAGCCAACTCCATCCATGAATATGTGATTTAATAATGTTGGCAAAACATTTCAGATAAGTATGCAGTTGAATTTTAGTGTGTCAAACTGTTGTTGACAAGGAGGGTGGCTCTTTCTCGAATCAAGATCTTACATAGAGTCCACCCAAGAGTTAAAAAAAATACAAAGATGACACATTAGCAGACTTCTGCAGTGACTCCTTCAGCTGGAGCCGGAATGTTCGGTCCCCAGTACTAGGTGTGTGAAATACTGATTGATTGAGACCATATAAGCCTCTGCTGAAGTTTTGCGTAATAAAATAAAGAAGTATTAAAAAGGATGCTTAAGTGATGCAGTAATGAGACATAATGAGGATTGTGTTTGACAGATGTACAAAATAACACACACAATTGATTGAGCATGCTTTGCCTTTTGAATTATGTTATTCACATCCATCCTTGCACGCACACACACACACACACACACACACAGTCTTGTATTTCTATCCTTGTTGGGACCGTCCATTGACTCCCATTCATGTCTAGCCCCTAACCCTGACCCTTACCCTAACCCTAACCCACACCACAACAAAGCCTAACCCTAAAGAAATGTTTTTGCACTTTTACTTTTTTCAGTAAC
The DNA here is from genome assembly GCF_902148845.1 of Salarias fasciatus. NCBI lineage: Eukaryota > Metazoa > Chordata > Actinopteri > Blenniiformes > Blenniidae > Salarias > Salarias fasciatus. Next base: position 6,875,798 of record NC_043751.1, on the reverse strand, counting down.
AACAACATGGTCAAGAAAACACTGTTTCTCCTACTTAGGACCGGAAAAAGGTCCCCACAAGGCACGTCGTTCCACGTTTTGCTATCCTTGTGGGGACATTTGGCCCCAACAAGGATAGAAATACAAGAACACACACACACACACACACACACACACACACACACACACACACACACATTCACAGCAGCTGCCACAGAAGTAGTCCAGTCCATCCACTGGGAGCAACTTGGTGTTCAGTTTCCTTCTCAGTGACACTGAAATTTGGACACGGGCTGATTGGGAATCAACGTTGCAACATTCCGTCTGAGAGACAGCCACTCCACCAACAGAGCAACATCCACCCTCAATCCCAATCGATCCTAGTTCCCCCATGTCATTCAGAAAACAAATAAATTGTTTATGTCTGTCTCTGGTTTTTTTTAAGCATTTGAAAAATGAGGCCTTTCCTGAACTGGCTCTCCATGACTTTTATCTGAACACTTTAGATCCCCTTTTCAGATCTGGAAAGCTTTTCTTTAAAGACTCGCTCCCATGAAAATCATGTTTTGCATGTTGTTCACATGTTGATGTGGCATTTTTCTTGTGCTACAGGGCATGTGTTGCATTTCTGAGTGTTTCTGCACAGCCCAGAGGCGGATTGTTAATGAGCTCTGGAACTCTACAAAAATGGCACAGGTTTAGAGATTTTTCCTAAAAACTTCCAAATCAGAATTCAAACACTCCCGAGAATGCTTTAAAATAGCTACTAATGGGGATTGGAGTGGGACTTCAATCTCTTCTAGGCTGCCTGTGCTATGGCTGATCCTTCTTCTTCCACTGTTTGTCCTACCAATCTTTATAATTTTGAGCTTGTGTCTCTGCCCGAACTTACACGAATGGCCCAAAACTTAAAACCTTCAGAATGCTTTTTTGATAGTCTTCCTCCCAAACTTTTAAAAAGTGTTTTTGACTCAGTCGGGCCATGTATTCTAAAGCTGATAAACACCTCTCTGAGCTCTGGTTGTGTTCCTGAGGCGTTTAAACATGCCATTGTCCAGCCTCTTCTCAAAAGGCAGAGTTTGGATTCTTCAGTGCTCTCCAACTATCGGCCTATCTCTAAGCTGCCCTTTTTGTCAAAAGTGTTGGAAGCGGTGGCACTATGTCAGCTGCAGACTTATCTTGACTCAATTTAACAGAAAAAATTCAATCTGGTTTTAAATCACATCATAGCACTGAAACTGCACTTTTAAAAATTCCAAACGACTTGCTTTTAACAACTGATTCTGGCCACCCTGCAGCGCTGGTGCTTTTAGATCTCACCGCAGCTTTTGATACTGTGGACCATGAGATCTTATTAGATTGTATGCAATCCTGTGTTGGAATGAAAGGCACAGTCCTAAAATGGTTTAGGTCCTACCTCACTGGAAGGCACTTCTCGGTGAGCCTTGGCTCATTTTCGTCAGCTAAAGCCCCCTTAAAGCTGCTGTAGGCAGGATTTTGCTAGTCAATGCTAATTTTTCTGTGTTTTCTTTGGATTAAATGTTAGAGTATCCATTGATAATCCTTTAGGAGTGTAGCATAATTGCACTACCGTGAGGGCACAGCGTTTCCGTCTGTCTCTGTTCTGAGCTGAAAAGGAATCTCGACAGCTCCCGGTATCTTTGACCAATCAGAAGAGCCCCTGAGGCTCTAACCGTGATTTGTCAAGGGGCATTCGTCGCACGTTCTTGTGGGAGGGGCTTAACTTGCGTAAGGGCGTGATGTCAGAGAAAACAGGACAGGATTGGCTGTGCTGGGTTTCAAATCGCCATCTTAGATGGGTCAAATGGGAGATGGCGGAGATGCCGAATCCTGCCTACAGCACCTTTAACATGTGGAGTCCCCCAGAGCTCTGTCCTTAGCCCCACTCTATTTTCTACCTATATGTTGCCTCTTGGGTCAATTTTTCACAAATATCAGCTTTCTTTTCATTGTTTTGCTGACGATGTACAAATTAATTTGCCATTGCAGGCTGAAAATGCATGTTCATCTCTACAGCAGTGCCTCCCAGAGGTAAAGGATTGGCTGAACTTAAACTTTTTAAAGCGATACTAAGGAACTTTTCAACCTTAATAAAAACATTTTAATATCTTTTGTGATGATACATCGACTTACAACTAGTTGAATGACCCCTCTGTCACGACCTGAAGGCGTCAGTATTGCTTTCACTTGGACTAAGTAGCTGTGAGGAGGGTGGTAGGAACCCTGCACACTGAAAAACTCCAAATGTGCGGACTGCTTTACAGCATGCGTCACATCATGATATAACATTGTTTAGCCACCATTAGATTCATTACCTCGTCGTTATCCATCCTTCACACAGCCACTGGAAACAAATGTGGGCGAGTTCAGTCCGACAGCATGCGACCGGGAGCAGCATTTTTCGACGCCACGCGCTAGTCCTCATGGGAACTGTAGTATTCCTTCAGGCAAAACACTACCGCTTTTGTCCACTGGCGCCGCCAAAATCAACGAAAACTGAAAGTTTCTTAGCGTCGCTTTAAGTTTAAATGAAAACAAAACAGAAATGATTCTTTTTGGTAAACCTGGGCCCACTATTGATTGTGGATTTTCCTGCAACACTCTTGTAAAAAAAAAACCTAGGAGTTACTATTGACAGCTCCCTCAGCTTGGAAAAAAAGATCAGCTCAGTGATTAAAACGAGCTTTTTTCAGCTACGATTGATATCTAAAGTTAAACCTTACTTGCCTTCTGACCAGTTGGAAAGACTAATCCACATGTTTACTACATCACGTTTGGATTATTGTAACTCGCTGTATATTGCTCTGGAGGCTTGTTCCCTGCGTCGGTTACAACTGGTACAGAACGCAGCCGCCCGCCTCCTGACAGGGGCGAGGCGTGTTGATCATAGATCAGAGAACCCATTTATTACCAGCATGGTGGAGACTGTTTCTCTTCAGACTTGTTTTACTGTCACTGAGCTTGAGTTCAGGGTTCCGTTAAGATAATAGCTTCCATCCTCCACGCACATTTAACACAGTCACAGACATTGCCTTTGCATTTAATCAAAGAGGAAAGTTGAAGCTAACGTTTCCTATTTTCATGTCTACCATAAGAGTAATAGTTTTATTTAGTTTAGTTTAGTCTTTATTTGAAGGGACAATGTACAGAGACATTAAGTTCAAGACAGAGATGTTCTGCACCGGATTATAGCTACACAGCTAGTTTCCATCTGCAGTCCCTGCCTAATAGTGCACAGATGCCTTAACTTGCCACACGTGGACATTTAAAGCAGAACTATGCAACTTTTTTACCTCAATAAATGTTTTTCAGAATCCCTGTGGGGGTAAACAAAGACTTGGCATGGTAATTCGCCGGTCCCTCCACTCCACCCGAGGTTTGTGTCCTGAAAACAGCACTTGCAATTTCAGAGGAGCCAACCTGACTACATCTCGCGAGAACAAACCTGCTTTACGGCGCTCATACGGGAGTACAAGTATTAAAGCACCTAAAACAAACACGAAACCCTTTCTAGCGTTAGTAACGCCACCCGTAGGTGCTCTTGGATGGCAGAACCAAAAAGACAGAATAAACCTTTGTCTGACGAGTAGAAAACAAGGAAACGGGAGTGGGACGCTCTCGGCACGTGGGGGCGGTGGTGGGGGCGGGGGGTGATGCGGGAAACGTTTGCAACAGTGAGCTTTCACAGGAGACCAGTAGGGGAGGTGCTAAAGTAAATCTTACATAGTTCTCCTTTAAATAGAGCTCATTGAAAAACTAAGCTGAACTGGTAACTGTGTGAGCTTTACTTCATCTACATCTCAGATCCAACCGTTCTTGTGACATCTTGCCCGTGATGCCTTTTTCGATCATGAGCCAAAACAAACAAAAGACTCTCAACAGAATAATCTGCCTGTGTGCGTCAAAGAATTGTGACACAGATTGAATCAAGCATTAATTGGCATGTTTACATAGAGTGAAAAAAAAAACACTTCTGGCAACCAGGACGCTGTCAAAAAAACTGCAGAGCTTTACGAAGCTGTGAACGATTAAAGCTAGGGTCGGCGATCTTGGAAAACTAGCATGTAGCACGAATGTAGCATCTCCCCAAGGCTCCACCTAGCTCCCACCCCATTGGAGGAGCTCCCGTTGGGAGCGTACGCACTGGATGCGGAAGCGCCACGCGCATTCGCGCAGAAGCACCACGCGCACAGAGTTTGCGATCGCCTCCAATGTTATTAACCTTTCTGACTGCCCGCACACAACGCACATAGGAGCGCAGCGCGCCCGCTCCGCTTAGTTCTATTTTTCACGCGAGCCACGAGCGCCGAGAGCTCCTTGGCAACACGCGTGCGCACTGAACCAGGGCCAGTGCACGCCATTGAAATGAACGCGCAGGGGGCTGGTAGAACGGCCAAGGGATTTGATTGGTTTCTTAAGAGCAGTCCGCGCCTTCCGATTGGTCGGAGTTTTTACTGTCCTTTGGCCGCTACAGTTGTCAGATTTTTTCCGCACCTTTTTCCGTCCACATAATGTATTGATTTCTCCCAGGGGGCAAGGAGCATTTCACTCAGTATGACAAGAAGTGCTTTTGGACAACATCGTCTACCCTAGCTTTAAGTCAGCTTTACAAATAAAGTTCATAGAATTCACAAAGTTATTGTTATTAAAATTATGTAACTAAATAAAGATGACCTGTCTTTTGCTATAAACTGTCATGTTGAAATGGTACAACATATTCATTTCCAGTAATTCTTAAAAAAATTGCCAGAAGAATAAGCAAAAGAAAAAGAAATGTGCCAACAGATGTGTATGACCACTATAGTGATGGTTCAATAATAAGCAAAAATTAAATGTACTCTCTTCCGATTTAATGTCTAACCATAAATTCTGCAAGTGTGCGTAAATATATGAATCTCCAAATTCATGCAAGCATCACAGGACTTAGCAACCCAAATGAAACCTGTCAAAAAATGCCTGTACCTACTTCATTGAGTACTGACAATAATGTTTGTGGGAATGCTGAGAAATTGGAGAAGCATGCTTGTTTTTCAGAGGTATGATGGTTTTAGTCCTACTGTTGACAGGTCAGAGAAAGATCCTTGAATCCTTTTAGCTCCCTGGACGCTGCACTGCAGACAGTTAGCTGTGAGCAGGATGGGTTCAATACTGAGAAAGAATCGAAGTCCTGCAACAAAAAAAAACCTTGTTTCTAAAGAAATACATTTTTTTAAATGCAATTTTTAGGTGAAACCCGAGAACATGGATACAAGTAACATTGCAGAGTCATGATTAAAATGATTTTGTTTGAGTTAATACATGATTAGTGATCTAAGCTACTTTTCATGCAATGCAAACTTGGTATGCATGGGGTCAGGTATGCTTTGTGCCTGTGATATATACTGAAATAGGGCAAGACTCCGTCTACCACAACCCCTCAACCACTTCATCAGGAAACTTTGTCACTTCTTAATACTGGTTTTCCCTTCTTGAATGGTAAATCAACGTCCAGTGGGAGCACCAGTCGTTTTCCAAACCTTACACTTTGGGAGCTGTTTTCAGAAGGTACTGTTACATTTTCACTATTGTCAGGCACATGTCTTTTAGAAGTCCCAAAATGCAAGGAAAGTATTTTCAATTGAAAGCCAAAGGTAGGTGTCTATTGAACTGAAATGGATCTGTGTGAGAACTTAATTTTTGTTGTTATCAGATGGGAGAATAAAGGAGTGTTTGCATTGCAGTTTTGTCAAATTTCCAGGACCATTGTTCAGCAACGATGTTTGATTTCAACTTTTTAACAGTCGAGCAAAAAATAAAATTAGTTGGAGAAAAGCTGGAGATTCATTCATTGCCTATGAAGTGAGTCGGTTACCTCAACCCCTATATATCCACCCTGAAGGGAAGCAGTGTCATCAAGCTGGTCAGGAAACTTCCTGTAGGGAATATCATCAGAAAACACTCCATTAACTTCTGTTATTATGCAGACGATACACAAATCTACAATCATGTAAATAAAAACAAGGGTGCTTTGGTACCATTTGGCCTGTATTTTAGTAATGACGCCATTAAAAGCACTCTGTTATTTTTCCCACTGATATTTCCAGATACATTTATTTCACTCTACATTAGATCATTGCGTTTCATGAAGGGGGGAAAAAAAACAAACTTCAAACTTTGAGTGTTAGGTTTTCACAAGCAGGAGAGCTGTCAGCTGAACTGCGGCTCTCCACCTGTGAGATCTGTCTGATCAGCACCCGGTCAGGGGATCAAGTACTGGGATAGGAGGCTAGGAACGGATGATCCCTTGTTGGAAATGGCCCAGTTCTGGGGCAATGAGTTCGCCTCTCATAGGAAATAGAAAGTGATGTAATCCTGGTGTGCACTTTGTCACTTGTGAGGTCTTGACTCGTCACTACAGTGTGGCACGGGTCGTCAGCTAAAGAGACCAGGAAGACCTGGCATATGGCTGTGTGTGTGTGTGTGTGTGTGTGTGTGTGTGTGTGTGTGTGTGTGTATAGATGAGGCCAGTAAATCTAGTGCTTGGTAATGTGTGCGTGAGTTTAGTTCCTCTGCAAAATCTTGCCCAGGCCATGTGACTGCCCCCTCGGTGGGGTCATGGCCGGTACAGGAGACTTCCCGCGCCGGTGCTGCTGTTACCGGTGACTGGTAGCTGTCAGCTTTCAGCTAAAATATGGTGTGATTGTGGAGCTAAGAGATAAGAAAGACACAATTTTGGAAATGCTGTCAAGTGACTTCCAGCTTTTTCTTTTCTTTATAACTGTGACAAGTTACAACAATTGCAGAATGCGTCACTTTATTGGTAAAAATCCCTTTTTCTGCAGGATACTGGTGCAATGTGGTAATGAGAACGTCACAACAGGTTTAGAAAAGATTTTTCTTTACACAGCCAGCCAGAATTTTAGCCTGTTTCAATAAGTTTGAATTACAATGTCATTTTGCTCAGTTTTACGTTCCCCCACAGGTTGTCTTTGTCTTTTTCAAGACCGATTCCAAAAAGTCTGTTCAGAAATGTTCTTAAACTTTTACATCCATTTCCAAAAAATTCCCACCTGAATATAAGTCATCAACAAGTTTCTCACAAATAATCTACAGAAAGAATACAAACACGGCTGAGACAGTCTCTACAAATTAACCAAATTAACCTTTTGATAACAACTTTAAGTTACTGCTGTATAGTTTTTTTTTTTTTTTTTTTGTTTTTCCTGTATCATAGCCAACTGGAGTAAATTCATAAGTGAATCGTTTAGAAATTCTGTTGTTCATGTTGAGCCACGTCAAATTTCATGATTGAAGTTCCAGAGAAATCCCTACCTTAAAAGTGAATGTTTTTATTGTGTGTTTTATGCCCTGTTTCTCAGGAACTTCTAACTGCAGAAATTGCCACATACAGTACCTACCCACGGATGATCAGTCCAAAACATTTCAAGAGTGATAATTAGGACTGAAAAAGTGACTGAAACAGACCTGGACCATAAAGTGTTGTGAAGTCAGATCTCTAAGGTAAACTAATTCACAAAGGGTGTGGAGAGTCTGTAAGAAATGTGCCAATCTTCACAAATACCCAGTGTGCTTTCAGTTTGTGGTTTTGTGGGCATGAGGACTTGTTATTGTAAGTATGCAGGTGAGTAGCTCAGGTGCAGCCGTAGGAAAACTGAGTGGTTGTTGACTTTTTAAGCTGCTTTTGAAGCTCTAAACCTCAGTTTAGAGAGTAACCTAAAGCAACCGATGGAAATACTTGTGAAAATACACATCAGTTTCTACTGTCTGCGGGCCGGATTATCTATGAAATGTGCTAAATTGCAGAGCTCCAATCAGAGCTAAAGTAGTCTACGGTAGGAGAAAAGCACCGAGGAATGAGACACTGGTTAAAGCCCCCACAAAAGAGTGCAGACAAGCAGAACACAGGTGGTGAAAATCTGACCTCCATGTTCAATATGACATCTGTGAAGAGGCACTTGGAGTGTATAACCTACAATTAAAAAGGGTCAGACAGTCCTTCCCTGAGATTATCACTAAACACAGCAATAAAGCACATACTTTGTTTAGTCTTGTTGACAGACTGGCCTCAGCATCAGGCCCTCCCTGTTATCTGATGAAGCATGCAATGATTTATCGTCAACAGCTTTCCTCAGGTATGCATTTTCCCAAAGGATCTAAAGACAATTTTTCAAGTATCTTATCAAGAAAAGTGATCTGGATGCATCAGTGATTAATCGCAACAGGCCCATTTCAAACCTGCCTTTATTAGTTACAATTATTGAAAATGTTCATGCAATTTTACATTTTTATAGCACAAAACAACTTCAGTGTTTTCCAGTCTGGATTTAGGTCAAACCATATCACTGGAACAGCTCAAGTGCTGAATGCCATCTTTACGAGCAGTGACACTAATTTTGGTGCTACTAGATTTTAATGCTGTTTTTGATACAGTTGAGCACGGCATACTGCTCGGCAGACTTGAAAAATGGTTGGAAATCTCTGGCACTGCATTAAGTTGCTTTACACTTGCGAAATCTGAACTATTCTGTGTTGATAAATCTGAGTGTGTGAAAATCACTTGTGGGGTTCCTCAAGGCTCCGTCCTTGAACCACTTTAATTTGACCTCTAAATGCTCTGTCTGGAACAGAAAATGGAAATATTACATCTGCTATCAGAATTCTACAGATGACACACAGCTCCATACAGCAGTGTCAGTGGATGACCACAGACCCTGATACCTGCTGAGGAAGCGCAGAAATGAAATGTATGAGTGGATAAGTCAGCTTTTACAGCTTAACCCGGAAAAACCCAGAAAAACGGAGATAATTATTCTCACCACTAAAGAAAGGCCAAAGGTCAGCATTCATCTTGGCTCCATGTCATGTCATTGACTCTGTCACTAAGAACATCAAATCTGCGTGGAATTATGGACTCAGACCTGAAATTCAACAACCACATCAGAGAAATCACAGAATCAGCTCACTACCGTTGGAAAAATTTTTGCAAGAATTACAAAAAAAATAAATAAAAAAATACACTCTGATCGAACAAGACTCCGAAAAGCTTGTTCATCCTTTTTTTTTTCAGTAGGCTGGATTACTGTAACGGTGTGTTTGCAGTCTTCGCCAACACAAAGACAGGAACAGATTACATCTGAGCATCAATCTCTCTGCACTGGCTGTCTGTGTGTCAAAGGATCCTCTTCAAAATCTGACTTCTGCCCTATAAAGCACTGAATGGTCTTGGACAGAAATAAATGTCAGATGTTCTAGCAGAAAATGAAACCTCCAGAAGTTGAATAGGACTCAGCAATTCAGACATGAAGGTAAAAAGATCCAAGCACAGAATTACATCAAACTGCATCATTAACAGAGAAGAGTGTGGTTAAGCAGAACGGTGTTGGCTTCCTTCCAAACACACACTCCTCACAGACGAGAGACTGACAGAGCAAGGCGAGGCTGGCTTACGACCAAGACATCAGTCAGGAACAAAGCTGACAAACAGGTGAAGAAACAAGTTGCGAAAAAGAGATCTTCAGCACCTTCAAAGACAGTTGGTGCCACTGTGGGAAAACAGATGATTTGATGAACACTGGAAGCTGATCTGGAGTTTTACCCTCGTTTACATGATGCTTCAACTGAAGACACATTGGCCCTCATTTATCAAACGGTCGCACGGCGGTATATGGGCGTACACCCATCGTACGTCCATATGAAAGACGGGTTAGTTATTTATCAATTTGGTCGTGATCGTTCGGAAAGATGAAATCTCACGACAGCTCTGACATCGTGTACGCAAGTTCTTGTCAGTGCGGACTTGCGGTGCAGCGCAGAGAAACGTGGCGGAGCGTGAAAGTAATTATAAAGCACATCTCAAACACCCATAAAGCACAAACAGCACACATTCAGGACAGATTAAAAATAAATAAATAAAAAATAAAATCACGCCCTTACGGGATATCTAATAAAATTCTTCTTTGTGGGATTAATAAAGGATTTTTAACTTTCAATAAGTCCATCCTGCCACGGAGAGGAGCGCAACAGTGTGCAAAGACGCACGCTGCTGCTGCTGCGGAGCAGCTTCAGACGCTCAGATTCAGCGGGGGAAACACTGCTGTTCCTGTTCATCCCCGAAAATGTGTGTGACTTTATTTAGGCAATTTTACACAATATTGCACTGGCGATAGAGTAACTTTTGATGCGCTTGCGACACGAGAGGAGCTGATGTGGGAACCAGAGCCTCCACTGGGTCTGGACGGAGGACACAGGACCTGAAGAACCGCTACTGAAATGTAAATAAACTCTAAAGTTTAGAAAATTATTTATTTAATCAGTGATGTGATACCAGTAACCTAGAAAATAACATTAGCTAAAGGGAGATTAAATACAGACAGAGGACGTTTAGTCAAATATTTTATTAAGACCTTTATAAATTGTCTTTCATTTAAGCAGATCCGGCAGCGGGTGGAACGCGCCGCCCTCGGTGGCCTGAGTCCCGGGTCCTATTTGATCCTGTGTCCCATTTGGTCCAGGGTCCTGCTCGGCACCGGGTCCGGTGCTGGGTGTGTGTGTCTCGGTGGGACCGTCACCGCTGTGGGGAGGAGACCGGGCCCCGGTGCCGCTGTCCGACTTTGAGACATAATTAAACAAAACAATAAAACTCTGAGCTGTACAACATGAATCAGCCTCATTATTTGGAATATCAGGGTTAAATTAACGGACCTATAATCTGTTCAGACCTCAGCCGGTGTCCGTTCGTCCAGGCGACGCTGTTCACGGCTGCTGTGAACAGCGTCCTCCAGACATCGTTTTTCTATTCTCCTTTAATTTCAGTTTTTATTCTTCCAAGGAGCTCCTCCTGATTTACCTCCACCTCAGACCTGAGAGGATCCATTTCCAGCTCCCAAAGTTTCTTTTTTCGCCAAAATCGCTCATTTCCGAGTTTGACCTCACTGGGCGCGGCTTCGGAACTATGAATATTTCAGGGCGTAACATTGTTAATGACGATCAAATTCAGCCGCCGCATTTATCAACACCCGATCACTCAAACGCTGAGATCGGCAAGGTACGGAAGTCTCTGTAATGCCACGCGAGCCCCGTCGTACGATGAGCTCACCGCTCAGATATACACCCGTTTGAAAGATCGTTTGATAAATGAGGGCCAGTGTTTTTATTGGTCGTTTTTAGAAAGTTTGACCTTCAGTGAAAGGTCAAACTGCGCCAATACTCCTAGATTAGAGGATCTGCTGTCGGATCATTTGCGGATCAGTTACAGCTGCCGGATGCATCAAGCCACAAGTAAAATGCGCCCAGTCAAAATACATTAGATTACTTCAACGCGATCTAACGCTAATGCAATGGATCTGTTATGGATCCATAATGCAGCTGGTGTAAAATGGCCCTTATTTTCTTAATGGGCTGCATGGAAATGTCCAACTGCTATGGCAGATCCAGCCATTAACAGATTCCGATTCTGCTCAATATCAGCATTTTGCTTACAGTTTTTTACAACTGCTTAAACACGATTTTGAAAACAGGGCTCCGAATTTCAAAACACTACACACATTTAGCACAACCACACACACACAATATGGAAAACACTTCAGATCCTGTGCAAAATGAAACACTATTGTAAAAACTATATACACATTTATAAAAACCACACTATGTGACCATATGAAACACACACACATTTCATAAGGCTTAGTTCTGTTTGAACCAGTTACACACTGCAGTGTTTAACTTAAAACACTTTTGGCAGTTCTACCTCTGGACCTCTCAGCGAATAGATTACTGTAAGTGAAGTACACAGAGAAAGTGAAAATATACAACATAGTAAATTCAAACACACCACAAGATCAATGCTGCAGACTTTTGAAAATATGATTTCATTTTTTTCATATAACCACATGCCGTCAACATAGACAATCACAAGAAAACACATCCCAACACTGTAAACCCACAAAATAGAGAAATAAAAATACTGTACTACCAGTACAGGTTAAAAATATGTAAAGAAAATGAAGAAAACAAAAAGAAATCTGAGTAAAATAAATCAAATACTAAACATCTCTTCGCCTACCTGGATCTGGCCAGAGAATTTCATCTACATCACACGCAATATCTTTGTTGGCAAGACAACGTGGGAAGAATCGTCTTGAATGATGGATCCATCCTTAATTAGCTGCAGCGCCAATTTGATCACAAGCCTCTTCCATGACCTGAATGAGGGGCGTCTGAGTCTGGGGCCGGAGATCATAAACTTTCCACCGCCATGCTGAGAAAAATTCTTGGATGGGGTTTAGAAATGGAGAGTATGGTGGAAGGTACAGGACTGTAAACTGGATGTTGCTGAAACCAGTTCTGGATCGCAGCAGAGTGGTGGAATGACACATTGTCCCAGATGACAATGTAGTGGATCTGGTGCATTTGGTTATTCACTGGGAGGAGGCTGTGCTATCTGTCCAAACATCTGATCATTTGATCTGTGTTGTAAGGGTCATATTGGCATGACGGTGGAGGACCCCATTCAGGGAAATGGCTGCGCAAAGGGTGATGTTACCCCCACGTTGCCCTGGGACATTAATTCTAGCGCTGTGTCCAATGATGTTTCTGCCTCTCCTTCTGACTTTGCTGAGGTTGAACCCTGCCTCATCCATGTAAATAAATTCATGTGGGATTTCCTCAGCGTCCATCTGTAAAACTCTCTGAAATACAGTGAAAGACAAGACTGTGTAGTTCAGCATAGGTCTAGTATGCAGTACATGCACATGTAAAAATTATTGCGTGTGCAGTATATAACATCACAATGTTAAAGTGAACAATACACACCTCCACACACTCATGCCACAGTTGTTTGATCCTCTCTGAATTCCTCTCAAAAGGTACTCCATACAGTTGTTTCATGTGAACTTGATGTTTTTCAGGATGCATTCTATTGCTTTTAAGCGAGACCTGATGGGCATTATTGAAAATGGTGTGGTCACTAATAATTTTGGCTTGAAGTTCTCTGAGCCTGATGGCATTATTGGCCAAAACCATGTTTCTGATTTCTGTCTCTTGCTCTGGTGTGAATATAGGTCCGCTTCCTCCTTGTCGTTCTCGGCCCTCAATCCTATGTACAAAAAAAATACATGTAATCTATTGTAAAATGACACAGGGAGAGGTATCAAAAGTGCCGATATGGTGCATATCAGCACTTTTGGTGCATATCGGCACTATCGGGGGTGCACGGATTCCCCCTCTCATCCTCGCTCATCTTCCTCTGGCTGCTTCTGTTTTGGTGGAAAGCAGGTGAACTCACCCGTTGCATTTTTATAGAGCTCAAACCTGGTTGGTGTGTCTACAATAAAGCAATCGTGTGTTTATACACCTGATGTGTGTGTTTAACCAAATGGCTCATGGGTGTGGTGATTTGTCCATCAGTGCTGTGGAATAGCAAGGAAGTCACATCTTGATATACGTCTGTGTCTAATAATACAAGTGTGTTTAGTGTTTTGCAAATGACTGTGTGTGTTGTTCTGCAAAAAGTATGAGGCTGACTTTGTGTTTATAGTCGTGACAATCCAGTCCCGTGTTTTGCTCCTTGAGTGTAAGGTATTGATAATTATGTGATTCTTTTGTTTTTAGTGTTTATGCAATCGTAAAAAACTGTAATACAGAAACGCTTTTGATAAGATGCCATTCCTGCTCTTTATCATTCTTAAATCAATTATTATGACTTTTCTGGTTATAGTGATCCAAATTTCAATTACTTTCCATGCCGATCTATTCTCCACAAAATAAGTTTTTTAACTTTGAATTAAAAAATATTAATGTTTTCTCTTTTTAAAACTTGAGGTTCTATGTTAATGTTGTGTTAACCAAGACACTGGTGTCTGCAATGGAATGAAAATTATAAGAAATCATTTGTACTGCATCCGTCAGGTGCACACATTTCAGTGCCAATCATTATTCCTCACTGATGTCCTGCATGTGGCTCACAGGCCAGACGACGCCCAGGTCTGGACTCCATGCTAATTAAAATTTAGTGTGTAAATCAAAAGCTCACTAACAACAGTAATAAAGCACACAACACTGGATTTTCATGCTAGTGTTTCCCTGATTAGTTAATAAAATGGGCTTCGATACTGTGGTTTTTTTAGTGCTCAAACAAGCTCGAGTCATTTGGCCACAATCCAAAAGACTTTCTGCTGTTTAACTCTGAAAGACTTACCTGCTTCAATGACACAGCTGAAATGTAAGGGGCAACATCTGCTACAGTTTGCATCAATCATTCCCGTGTAGGTGATGTGCAGCTGGTTTGTATGAGGAACGGGCGGAATGACCGACTGATTCACATTAGCTGCTGTTGTAAAACTGTCAAAGGCCATATCCACTGAGGAAAGCAGCCTGTTTAAACTAAAATATATCTCAGTGAATTGGACTCACATCGCCAGTAGGACCAAACTGACCTGTCTCACGACAATCTCATTAATGGATTTGCAGGAAACCTGCGACCCATCGAATCACATCAAATCATATCTTTTTATTTTATTTATGGAGCACTTCTCATGCAGCGTGTGGGGCACATAGTGCCTTACGTGTTAAAACTCAGGAGGGCTTTGTCTGTATTAGGCCCTGTTTCCACAGTAAATGATGGTGAACTTCTACACTGCAGTCACTGAGTCCATTCATCCCGACCAGCCTCGTGTGCTGCAGCCACAGCCAGAGGCAACGCCACCCTTCAGCGGACCGTCTCCTCTGCAGCAGACGGTGATCAGCTGCTTCAGAAACTTCAGGACACGGAGACCTGCAGCCTTTACCCATCAGCCCTGATGGACCAGTGGCCCAACTTCCCCAAGGTGTCACCCCCACCACCCACCAACCCCTAACTTATTGACAGGTTTGCACCAATATGAGTAATTCCATGAATCCTAATTCATACTCCATGCGTAAACCATGTTTAAACGCTAAGCGTTGATGCTACTCACACTGCAGAGGGCAGTGCACTATGCACAGCCTCCTGTCGGCTGGAGGACCCAGCTTGCTGATGGGAGTGGTACCAGTGGAATCTGGTAAAGTGTTTCTGGTTCTGATGATCCTCTCAAGGCAGTATGGTTTCTGTGATCGCTTGCTTGCATTCATGAAGGGGTGACTGAAATGAGCGGTGAGGCTCAACATGAGACAACGTCCTCCAAAACGTAATGTGGGAGATGATCTGTCATAAGGACAAAGCTGTGAGAATAAGGATTGCAACTGTGTTTTTTGGGGCTTATAAATAAAATGTAATCAGGTTTATTTAGGGTGAAAAGGAAAATGATGTTGCTGGAGTAGTTTGATAGTTTTGAGGTGTTTGGTTCTTCCTCATACTTTCTGCTTCCTCCATTTTTTTCTCACTTTATGATACCTGATCTGGTTATTTCGCCCTTCTGTATTCAGACAATAAACTGTCTGGACTTGTAACAGAAGACAAACATGCCAAATAAACGGTGTGTGCTATTTTTAGAGCCTGTGCTCAGTGTTAATAGATCGACTTTTATATACAAGAACATGTCTGCTGGTCAGTGGCACGAAGCTTTCAATTGGATGATGTCCAAACTTCTAGAGAGAAGCCAACAATACTACAGCACAGAGAAAGCAGAGACGTTCTTGGAGATGGGGCTCATCCACACTGGCCTGGCCTGCCAGCTGGATCTTAACATTAACGCCACTGTTTAAAAGTTAAGACAAATTTGAATTATATCTGACACATCATAAGTGTGCCTCAGGGGTCCGTTACAGCCACACAATACCCTCGATTCTTAGATTTCCAGTTCCGTGAAGGAAAAACTCCCCAAAAACCCCTTATGAAGCAAGAAACCTCAGAAAGAACAACCGAGTGAGATATTTCCTCCAAGGAGAGGCATGTCAAAGATCATTTACAGGGATTTTCTGTGAAACAACATACTGGCTGTGTAGGAGTTCAAGGGACAAAAAACCAGAGAGGAACCTGAGAACCAGCAATAACAGGAGCTTCAAAACTGTAAAACTTGTTTTGTGATGTTTCAATGTTTCTTTTGCATAGCATATAAAAAAATTCTGTGTCTGTACTTATTCTTACAATTTTGAACGTCCACATGGCCTTCAAACAACAAGTCGCGCTTGTTTCAGTCACAAATCAGCCCTTGTGCGTCCAAATATCCGCAATACACTATCTGTTATATGACAAAGTGAAGACGGCCTTATTGCAGACGTTTGTCTGGATAAGACTGGACTCTGTGCCCATTGACAGTATCTCGGTTATCTGTGAGTTCCTGTTGAGTCCACATGACGCATCGCTTGGCTTTCAACCATGTTAATGGTAAGTTTTGGAAGGGCTAAAAAAAATGAACACCCTCTTCATTTCTCATTGTAATGCAATTCTTGAATTATAGGCCAACAAAGCAGCAGTTCTTGCGAGCCGCTTTATCTAATCATTCCTGGCTCCAGAGCACTGAGATGCCTGTAATACCTTCAAATTACCTGCCAGTGTCCGCTGGATCACATGCCTGGTTGTCCGGCAGACTGACGGCAAGGGATCAGATATGGATCCAGCTCCAGGAATTTTTTCCGAGGGAGTCATTTTTGAGTTGGATTCCTTTTCAGTGCAGTCATTCGAAAGAAAAGATATAAAGAAAACAGCCATAATCAACATGTAAATGTAAATTGTCATATTTACTGCAGATTGGTTGAGTCGACCATTCTTTCTGAGACCTTCTTCATATTTTACTATACTTAAACCATCTCACTTTTATTTTCTGTGGTCAAAGAGAAAGGTGCCATCATCAAGCAAGTGACACATTCTTCACTTGGTACAAAAAAACAAACAAACAAACAAAAAAAAAAAACTGATGAAACACTTGAAAAAGAGGTGCCATTGCTGCGGTTATCACACCCTAAATCCATCAGATTAGGCTGAGATGTTTCAGATTAGGTGACAGGAGTGACAGATGGATCTGGCCTTATCTAGACCTCTGACACGGAGGCTTTGCTCTTCTCTTTGTTTGACAAGTGTGTGCTGCCTTCACATCCCGGGCTAAAGAAAGAGCACAGCGAGCCCTTCAGAGGGGAGGTTGCTGCCCGTTTAACTCCTCAAACCATTTTTTTAAATCATGTGGAAAAAAGTATTCCCATTATAAGTGAATAATCTACAACTGGTAAAAGACTGACTTGTGGCAGAAACCGAAACCTCAGTGTTTGTTGCAAAAACGTTTTGTTGAAGTCAGAGTGCTGAACCCATGATCAGAGAGGAATTGTACAAATTTGTCCAGCATGATTGACAAACCAGAAAAAAAAGACCATTCTCTGTGCAAACATTGACAATGAAAATTAAAGCAAACCTCAGGATTTGGGGGATAAAGTGCTTTGAATGGATGGATGAATGGGAAAACTGCCTGACTGCAGCAGCAGAAGCCTGCAGATTTGTGTCAGACCAAAGGTTTGGTCTTAATGGGACTGAAACAGGACATTGAGCACAATAAACTATGAATAGCAAAACAATTAGCCTTAAGTGTTTGCACAAATTCACACATGCATCTGGCTTTCATGCTGACGCTATTCCTCTAGCAATGAGGCAGGTATCTTTTACTGCTGCACTGCACCTGGCCCCAGTGTTGAATATGTTCCCAGCATCAGTGAACACACTAAGAATAGCAGTTTCTTCTATTGATGAAGTGCAGAAAATGTCTGATCTGAACTGGTTTTGGCATGGACTGACATACTCATACTCATGTTTCAGGAAGTTTGTAATCACTGAAATCAAATCCTTAAGATACCATGAACACCTGTACTAAAGTCTGAATCCAAACAATCTGAGGCTTAGATTTGGAGTGTTGTGGAAAAACGCAGCTGAAGAACTCTTACATGTAAGAATTTTTGAAAAATGTCTAAAGAAATGAGAGGTCAAGGGAGTTCTACTGGTACGGAATGCTTTAAATATAAAATAAATGATTGGAAAACCCTCACTTTTTCATGAAATGGGATCAGAAGACTGTGATTGACAAAGCACAGTTTGAAAATATTTGATTGGTGAAGAAAAAAGTGCGAGAAGCCGTAAAGATTGACAGGTAAGATCCTCGAGCAGCTTGATGCATTGTTTTTCATGTCAAGAGAGCTTAACTGCTTTCACATGATGTGAGGTGGTGAAACAGAAGGGGTGCGTGGGGAGCAGCTGGCGAGTGAACAGACGGGTGTGAAAAACAGGTAACGGGAACCAAGGAGAGGGTCAAAGGAAGTCGAGTGGAAAGGAAGAAACAGTACCCCAATGTCCTCCGAGAGCTATTTCAATACAGGTATATGAAGTGGACCACATGTTTTAGAAGAAACAGCTGAGTTTTGTCCAGTTCAAGGCTGCAGTGTGCTGGAGTGTTAATTCAAATCAATTCAATGCAGCTTTATTTATATTGCCTCAAGTACAACGCAGTCATTTCTAAAACCAAACGGTTCCACATGAGCAAGCACAAGCTACTATGGAACGGAAAAACTCACTTTTAAAGGAAGAAACCTGCAGAACCAGGCTCAGAAGCGGTGGCTATCTGCTTCTGAAATCCCGGAGCTTCCTTCGGAGCTTGACTGCCTTTGTGAGGCAGCGCTAATCATTGGTGTTTGAGTGTCTGTTTGAATTAGTGATGGTAAGTAACAGCGTAAAACCATTGAACAGGGTAGCTATGTATATGTAAGTAATTGTGCATGGGGAAGTCCGCAGACCATGATGGCTGTGAGTGGTTCGCTCTACTACGTCCTGGGGCATGTTTAGAAACCCCACATGATACAGATGAAAGAGGAGAAAATGTGCACTTTATAAAAGAACTTCTGTTTAAATTCAAGAAGTGAGCAGCACAAACAGCCCAGTACTGTAAATGTTAAATGACGCCAATTTCTCATCAGCGGTCAGATGGCACAACTGCAACACCTTTTTTTTTTTTCACAAAACTTTTCCTGTTTTCCTGACACCAGCATTTTCACCCCCCCCCCCCCCCCCCAAAAAAAAAAAAAAAAAAGTAAGGATACTGAGGAAAAGCATGTAGAATAGCAGTGTGGATATGTGCTCTGTCAGATATTATCTCTGTTAATAAATCTAGCAGCAACACCCTTTTCCATGTCAGTTTGAGCGCCATGCGATGCAAGGAGTTTGACAGACCGGAGTTGGTGGTTCTCGCCTTCTAATTAATTATTTGTGTTGGCAAAAACAAGCTGTGAGTCAAGTATATCATCACACCCAATACATCACTAAGTATTTCTTTTTTTGACAGTTTTGTTGTATCTGCTGAGACATGTTGAGCCCAAAAAATGCTCACTCCTTTTTGAAGAAAGACTGTGTATAGCAGAGAATTTCAATGTGATGATGACCAGAAAAAGCACAAGGTGAATCCGTGGTTCAGGTTTAGGGCTTCCAGGGTTGTCGTCCCAGCTCTCTCTCGCCGGTTGATGTAGTATCATTCAAATCAGTCAACTCGCCAGCAGATGCAGAAATTTCATGGGAAAAAGTGAGCTCCGGAGATGTAATCTGGTTATGAGGGACTGGTTCAAACTTCTAAAATCACATTTGGCACACAAGTTATCCAAATGTGTTCCACATGTACCAACTGTGTAATAGTAATCTGTGCATCCATCGCAGAAACGGAAAGGGCAAGATGGCTCCTGCAATATCTGATGCACATTTCTTGCAGCTTGTTGAGTCTCGTATGCTGAGGAAGGCAGAGTGAACCCGTTTAGAGGTGGATCACTGACCAAGTCTTTTCTCCACTCTTTTTTCTTGCCTGTTACAGGATCATCAGCTAGAGAATGTGTTGCTCATTAATCTCCTCCGTTCTGTCGACAGCTCAGGGTTTCTGAGGCACATCCTGTTGTGCCCTTTGCTGCTCCTTCAGGAGAAGCACGTTTGGCCTCGAGTCCTGATGAGTTCTTAGAGTTTAAACAAAGTTCAGCTGCACAATATGTTTTTGTCAAAGTGACAATGGTGAATCCTCTGGGAAAGTAATGCGATTACTCGCTGAAAGTCATTACGTGCTTGTTGGTCCCATGTTTCTCTGTGTAATTAAATTGTCATTTAATGCATAGTACTGATGATTTACTACGACATTTGAAACAAAGTGTTTGAATTGGCCTCTAGCTCAAGGATGATCAACCCACAGCTCTGGAGCAGCATACAGGTCTGAAACCCACCTTCAGCAGATCAAACTATTATCCGCAACATTACAAGTTACCTGCAATTCAGGAAAACCTGCAGTCGCCTGCATTGCAGCAAAGGGCCTGGTCTGCTGAAGGGCCGCAAATACACAAACAGACATTTTCAAAAAGTTGCATTTTCAGAGGCTCTGTGGAGCGTTTCCTGTTAACGCATTAAAATTAATTTTTTTCCACTTGAAATTGTGAAAATGAGCCGAAATTGATCAAAATGCGAGTGTTTTTCCTCTGGTAGAAGTGTGTACTGTTCCACCACCAGTAACAGTGATGTGTCTCCAATTGCAAACTAACAGATGACTTGTTGTCCTGCAAACTATAGATTTGCCAAAATACGCTGTCCTCATCTATGAGTGTATTTAATTAAAGGGACGGTTCATTGTAAAATAAGTCTCTGCACATAACCTCGATAGCCTTTGCATAGAATGATGTAGTATGTTGGAGATTGAATTAATCCTTAGTTTTTGTCCCTGTGTGTTTTAACTCCCAAGCATAGCCATGCAAGATGCAATGCATCATATGAAAGAAAATGAAGCAAACAAAAGCTACACAAATCTAACATCTGCAAAGAACACAGAAGCATGAAGGTTTAAGGGGAACTGTACGAACTGTACCATTCTGTCAGAAGATCCCCCTTTCACAACGGATCTGAACGTACCATCATAAACAAAAGTAGAGTAGAAGTATATTATTATTAAACTAGTGCAGTAACACTTCAGATACACTTCAGCAGGGTTATGAGGGCAGCGACACGTCAACACTGTCTCACAACGGTCTAATCCCAGCTCACCTTCCCTATTAGTGGGTGAACAGTCCAACACTTGGTTAATTACGCTTCACAATGGAAGAGCCGACAACGAAAGATCAGGAAGTGACGTTTCTATGAACGGCTTGGCCCCTGCAGGCCAGTTAACCTTGTGGAAACTTTTCTTACACGTCCTGCTTAAAACCCAGAAAGGCAGAAGGATGGTGAGGCCCCTGAAAAACATACTGAAAAACAAGATCAAGACAGTTTTAGGCCTTCTCAAAAAGGTTTCTGTCCTGACCCGTTTGACAGGCGCACCACCTCACTCAAACTTTCAGATCCTAAGAGTGGACTAGAAGTACTTAACTGGTAAAGTAGTTGTATACTGATAATTTTACTTCAACTACATGTAAAGCACTCTTCGTGAACTAAAAGTGAGCCAGTCTAGTCCCAAGAAGCATTAAAGTACACATATTTGCAACTACACCGCCAGTTCATTGGTAGTAGTATACTTAACTTCATGAAAATATACCTGGAAAATGTACTTAATACTGCAGCTCACATCCAGCTCAAGTTCATCTTGACTAGTGAAATAATGCCATGATAATCTTTAGGTTTAACATTTGAAGTGTTTGTTGTGGTGCAGACGACACCTGATGAAAACCAAACATTGACTACAGTCTCAACGTAAACTCTATTTTAATGATTCCTCCAGGTGAAAAATACACTGAACTGTCCTCAAAAAACTTCTGCAGCTGTTGGATTCTGCTTGTTTGTAAAAACTCCCCCTGACAGCAGGGCTTTGAGGCTAGCTTGATAGCGGTGAGGTAGCTAGCTTCATGGCAGCAGCACCGATATCGCAGCTTGTGCCAAAGAATCAATGATTTCTTAGAAATTTTTACAAATTGGCTGATTTGGAGGTTTTCGTGAACCCTTGTTGAACCACGGGGCTTATGTTTGACATCCCTGGTTTACTCAGTCATCTTCATCGCTAGTTAATTCATCTTGCTGTTTCCAATGTCCAATGAACATTTATCAACAACCAAAAGGAAACAAATGAGAAGGTTAGAAAAAGCTCATGTGGTTCCACTTATGGTCGGTGGTTATGGAGACGAAAAACATTTGTCTGGAGTTTAGGAGCGGTCTGTTCTGGAGTGGTCTCTTTCCGACACCCAGCATGCTGTCAAGGTAGTGGATGAGGGGAAGGTTAATGGGGTTAATGTAAATGCTGGGATTAGGCTTCTACTGGTGGCGGTTAAGTTGAGATATAGGCAACGCTACCAGGAGACCCTCACAAATATCATAATGAGAAGGTGGGCTAGCGTCCCGACACGTGCAGGCTCGTACACAACACGGCCGCCAAAAAACTTGCTTTGAAGTCAGTGATGGATCAGTGTTTTGTCTATTCTGTCACATATACCGAGAATCCCTCAAATCTCTTAACTTTGTCAAGATTAGAATCTGCAGTACATCCGACAATAAAGATTACCCCTGCAGACAGTTGTGGAAATTGAGATTTTCCCGATCGGGAGACCAAAGAGACCCTTTGATCACTGACAAAGGCCACAGGTTTAATCCCCTGTGGTATTTACTGTCTGTCTGTGGATTCACACACACAGTTAAGGAACACTGCACCTCATCTAAATCCATAACGCTCAGGGTTAAAAAATGCAGGTACTCAGTTGGCCCACTCTTTGTGCTCCTTTGTTTCGACGGATTTCCAGTGGACTCTTGTTTAGTTGATGCAGGTAAGTGAAAATGGAAAACTTTAGTTTTCTTTAGAGTGTCTGTTTGCACGCCAACTGTATTTGGAGCCACTGAAAAGTCACATTTTTGAAAATATCATCCAAGGTGGAACTATTTGAAAACACTCCACCTCTTGAAGGAAAAGACAACAATAATGTGTTTTGAGTTGAATTCATGGTCGTGTAAATGAGGCCTGTCACATTTGTTAAACTAAATGCAGAAATCTTCTATCATGTGGAGGTCCAGCTGGTCCTCTCCCCGCTGACGGGGTGTGTGACGAACCGGATATTCCAGAGACTGGTTACCAGTCAGACACATCACCACGCTGACCTACAGGTTAATCTGAGTGTCTTTGGATTGTGAGAGGAAGGCAGGGTGAATGAAAGAATCCTTCTGAAGCTCAGGGAGACCATGAATCTCCCTCACAGGAAGCCTCCTTCAGCCTGCACATTCACAGCAGTATCCTCCAAGAGACGGCGTGAACCAGTGAGCCGCCATGCTGCTCCTCATAACTTTTTGTGACTTTGAAAAGTCTCAGGTGAGCATTGACCCTGGAAATTGCCCTTAATAGGTTATCTGGAACAAAATTATCTACTTTCTCAGATTTTTTCCCTTAACTGTAAATTGTGAGACATTATGTAATTTCTTTGGGTTTTGCACTTTCTGACAAATTGTATATGAAAGGAATGCCATTCATTTATTGTGACTTTGAGTTAGAACATTGAAAAAGTCTTGAACAATAACCAAGACTAAAAACGTTTAATTTAAAAATGTTGCAACTAAGTCAAGTGATTGAAGTGAAAACTGAAAACTCTTGTCGCCTATTGGGTGTCTGTTTGCTCAAAGCCGTGGAAAACACAACTTTATGAGAATGTCTCCCAAGGTGGAACTTTTCGAGAGTGCTCCGACTCCATTTCCATAAAAACAGGGGAAAACACAACTTTTTGAGAAGTAAAACAATCAACAGCACCCACTACTGGCCCAACATGAAAACTACATCCTTTCAAATTTGATGCTCTGTTGGTTTTTATTAGGGATCGATGCCAATATTTGGCATTTTTACTGATGTTGAAATCAGCCTTTTGTTTTACTCTGATGGTCGATAAGAGATTAATATGAAACAGAATTATTTTGGCTCAGATTCAGCTGTATCTTTGTGTAGAGTCCTCTGACTCCAACGTTGTCCTACAGCACCATCTGATTGGTTACACTTAAAGCCAGCAGGGTAAACCGTCAATCAGCACAGTGCCTGCAGAGCCATAGATATATGTGCACAGAGGAGAAAAGAAACTTTGTCAGCGAAACAAGCTCTGTAGAGAAGAGACGTGCCCTGATTGACAGATTAATCATGTAAAGACTGAATTCTGCTTTCCACACAGACGTGACGCCATAAAACACAGTAAATCCCTGAAGTCATTTTGAAAAAAGTCCCGCTAGCTTAATGCTAACTTGCATGGGAAAGCCCATTGTCAGTTTGCCAGTTAGCAGAGTAATAGCACAATAGTCACTAAACTTGTAGGAACAAATTAAACTAAGCAACTTTTCACTGACTAAATACAAAACACAAATGCTAATCATTTCAACTCTAACAGTTTCAGGATTACTATTGAAACAACACATCATCAGTAGGGTAAAACTAACCTGTCTCACGACGGTCTAAACCCAGCTCACGTTCCCTATTAGTGGGTGAACAATCCAACGCTTGGTGAATTCTGCTTCACAATGATCGGAAGAGCCGACATCGAAGGATCAAAAAGCGAACAATTTCCCTCCCTCAGAAAAACACGAACAATAATGAAAAACTCTGACAACTCTGCTGTTGGCCCACAAAACACAAACAGGAAGTACCTGTAAAAGCCTGAGAGGATTTTTATGATTCAAAAGTTTGACACCAATATTTTTAATTTTACTGCAAATAAATATTGGCTGTAAATATCGGTGATTGGCCTCCTTGACTACCGATAATCGGTATCAGTATCGGCCGTAAAAAAAAAAAAGTCCACATCAATCTAGCTCGAGTTTTATATTCTGACAGAACTCACTGGCACATTTCCCTCTAAGTGGTCTAGATGATAAAATTCATATTCCATATCTTCTCACATCTACTTCCAGGGAACCATTTTAAATTATTTTCTTTTTTCTTTTGATTTAGCACACGTTAAACTTTCTGTTCATCATCAATGAGAACAATCTGACATGAAGTCATTTCTTCAGGGACCCACAACCAGAACATCATTCATTCATCATTCAGTCTGAATAACTGATGGCAGCTGAATGTTCAGTCGCCACGCATTTAATGCATCCATTTGATTTGACTTTATTACCAGGTGGTGACGCCATAACCGAGTCACACACACACACACACACACACACACACACACACTCACACTGAACGCCATATGTGAAGTCTGTGTGGCTTGCAGGAGCGCCAAGCTTGACAGCGAGGGCGTCACCGGGTCAAGGAACACGCCAATTTGCGTGGAAAGAAAAAAAAAAAACAATGAAGATGGCCGTCTCGCTTTGCATGTCCATTGGCACAAATCTAAAAGGATTAACAAATGCTAATCAGGATTAAGTAGTATCGACAGATGTGAGCATTCATTAAGTGAAGAGGCCGCCTCGGCCGCAATGTTCTGAACGTGAGGTATTAGAGGGAGGCTGTCAGGGCTTTATCGGCCCGGGGTTTATCACCCTGTGGAAACGTGACTTCACTTTGAGTCCTGCCATCTCTGAGCTGAAAGTTGCTCTGGATGGAGACAGAGAAGTTCTTCAAATACACAGTGAAGCCTGTTGAGAAACCTGCTGCCACATTCAGTGTTAAAACAGATATTCTCTTTCTTTTCTTTTGAAAATTCCCAAAGACACTCGATGGTTGAATTTCTTTTAATGCCAAACGTTGCTCACGACTTAAAGATTGCAAAGAGTGAAGTATGGAGACTCTTCTAAACTTTAATGCATGGTAGGAAATTAATCTCCTAATTCAACTGAGACCAACAGATAAGGGATTAAAGCAAAAGATGGTGCAGGTTAGTTTCTTCTTGCTTAAGCTACTTTACAAAGCTTTGCTCAAAGGTACACAACTCTGAAGTAATCCATAGAGGCTGCAAAGCTGGAAGCTGTTGTTTATTAGATTTAATTGGGCCACAGTCATTCTGGACAGTCCCCAAGTTGGTCACTGCCAAAAAAAAAAGTGAAAGAAATTAGAACAAATTTGTGCTGTAAGAGACATGGGGAAACTTCTGTCCACTCCGCAGCGTTAATTTATTGAGGAGAAAGAAAAGTTAGATTTTACACAGTAAATTCAAAGGCTATTTGCTATTCATGGTTTTGTGCAATGCAGTCAATCTTGTTCCGTATGAAACTAATCTGCATCGGCGGCGATGTTCGGTGTTGAAATGTACCACAGCCTGGACTACGCTCACCGGTGGAGGGTTCTTCTGGGGAAAGGTGTGAGTTTCCTTTCTCTGGGGGTCACAGCGACAGGTCATGGCCGACCACTAAAACCCAGTGTCAGTGCTAATCTCTTTCCCTCAGTCTGTCTGGACCAACCTCCCACAATTTCAAACATGGACGATCCCTGGCACTGCAGAAAAAAACCCCACTCTGAGAGGCTTTGACACCCAGCAGGCTCATTTCCAGTAACGATGGCAGCGACATGAAGCACGCGGGCGCCCATAAAACCCAGTGCATGCTACTTACCCTCAGTCTGCCAGAGGGGTAGAAACCGTAGCTGTTTAATGGAGCTTGAAGCCTGTTTGGATGACTTTCCTCATAAAAAATAAACACAAAACCACCAGTTTCACTTGACTCTCTGCATTATGAAGAAGACCACAGTGTGATTGCAGGGATTAGCGGACGTGTTTTATGTCAACTTGGGAAATATGAATGTCAGCCGGATTCACTGAGGCTCACTTCTTTATCTGAGAGATGATCTGTTTTTTCTATCTGGAGGGGGTTGGATGATTGACCAGACAGGATAACAACCTTGCAAATAGAAAGTTTTGGAAACTACCAAATGTTATTAGTATCAGTGCAAAGTAGGATGAGTGCTTAATGGAAAGTTTGGCATTAAGCTGAATTTGGTTAAATTTACAAAGTGAAGCAAGATAAATTCAACATTGCGTCATTTAATGATGCCTTCTCACGCAAATTCCACTAATCAGATCCTCTATTTGTGGCATTCATCAGCCTCCATACATTTGTTTTTACACATTAACCCTCCACATGTGCTCCACATCTGCACTAAATTTAGTAAGCTTTTACTACATCACTGATCTCTCAGCTCAGGTCTCAGTGTTTTGCTATTAAAGCTCATCTGTTCAGGCAAGTCTTCTAGACCACCCATATCCGACCTGGTTACCAGGGCAGCTGTTGGCATAAACCAACGGATTTCTGCAGTTCCTCTACAAGCTTTTGTCTTTGCTTTGTGTAGTTATCATTTTATTTTGGAGAAGTTCCAACATCCAGCTTATAGAGCATCTTCGTCCAAATTACCTCTCCTGAAAGACCATAAAAATGAAGTATTAATAAACTAATAGACCCTACTGCTACAGTCATGAAAATCTTTTTTCATTATGCTCTTATTTACACCTGATTAAGAAAAACAAATGTGAAACAATATTTTAAAAAAAATGGTAATAGAAGATTGCATTTTGTTTCAAATGGACAAAAACAAAGTCTATTAATATATTTCTCAACAAACGGAAGTCTGGGAATCTGAGTCTCATGTATCAGGAAGTGGACATATAATCTTGGGGTCAATCCTTTTGACAGGCATTGTGACGGTAATTGAATGACACGCGCCCCTTGTGACCTACAATCGTACCGACAATGTGATTATGCACTATCAGTTCATGATCACATCCACCCTCTGTCCTCACACAAAAACATGTTGTGCCGCTGAACTTAGCTTAATCTTTGAAGAAACTATTTATAGCTTTAAACCACCAAAAATGTCGTAAGGAATGGAAATCAGATGGAGAAAGGGCTGCCCAACATTTTCCGATTCAGGGCAAGAAAGCACAACAGTAAATAAGACTAAATAAGACATTAGTGTAGAGACCAACACTGACATCTACAAATTATATTGTGTGTCGACCCTTGATGGATCAACTGAAACATGTGGGAAATAAAGGCTGAATCATACTGACTCAATGACAGTTTCACAGTTGCATTGATTCCACTTTCTTGGAAAAAGGGATTAAAGTTACAGGGATTAAAAATGAAACAATAGATTGAAAGACAAATGTTCTCTGAGGGTAAACCTGCTTTGCAAATACTGCAAATGTTAAGTCTTTACATTTTAAAGCATGTTCTTTGATGTGAGAGGAAAATCTCCTTGACCTTCTGCAGAGATGCTGCTGCTGCTGTGAGGAGAGAACTTTCTTCAGCTGGCTCGCCACAAAATTTTCAGATTCAATTTAATTCCATTCCGTTTTCTTTCCATTGAGCCAAACACAATGCTGTCATTTTACAACATTTTTACAGAGGAAAACCAGGAGTTCAACCTGAACCAGAAGAGGAGACGGTTGAAAGGAAAAAGCACAGACTACATAGCATATTACACAAACAAATTTCACAATAAACAGCCATAAACAAACTTAGAACCTAACTTGAGGCAAGTAGCTTATTAGGTTAAAACACTTTTCCACATTAAGCTGTTGACTGTTACAGCATCGCCGCCTTGTGGCAGAAACATCACACCTGGGCACATTGATCTTTCTGGTCCTTAAAGGACCAGCGCTCCCTATTGCCCTCCCTTGGCCACTGTGCTCATCTATCAAACGGCTGCACAGATGAAGCTGCAGATGTGGTCTCTTGCTCCATGAAGACTTAAAGGAACCAATGATGCCCAGAGACACATTTCTGTTTCTCCACTATATTTAGTCTTTTGCTTTTACGGATGAGTCTGTGATGGAATGTTTTTGCTCGTGCTTACGTCGGATGGGTTGTACCATGAGACTCTTTGACTGAGTGTTACCTCTGGATTTGATGAATTCATTTTATCTAAGCCTGAGACACACTCATTCTCCCCTGAGATGATTCATTCATGGCTTGATGCAATCAGTTCTGAGGTGGAAGAGTGTTTGTTACTGATATAAGAGGTGTATCTGCTCTTAGAAAACTCAGAAGTCTCACACTGTGGAGACTGGAATAAAAGTAACAAGGAGCTAATTGTTGCTGCATTTATTTGAGAGAATTTCCACAACAATTTTTAAATTGCAGAGCTGAAATACGTTGACGCACAGCAATTTTGAAAATTGTTCCTGAGCTCCTGCAGGGATTTTCATGACGGGATCATGTCTGTTTCTAATGCAGTGAAACATTTGGAGCCTGAAGTTCATCCAATTTTGCACTTTGGCCTTGTCGTTTGTGAACAGAGAGACAATTCAAAGTCCATAATGAAATCTTTCAATTCTTTGCAGTTGTGTTGAAGCCAGAATGTGTCAAGCTGGTTTTTTTTTGTTTTTTTTTTTTAACTTCAGCCAAGTACAGTTCCTCTATTTCTGTTTTCCTGTGTGTGGCAACAGTTGCTCCCTCAATGTTGTTTCCTTCCAATGACAGCACAGACATTGACCGATTGATTGATTGTCTTCTGAGGTTAACCCAATCACATTTCCCTCACTTTCTTTTAAATATTTACAACTCAAGCTTGAATCTTGTCCGAACTTTTTGGTCTGGGTTGTCTATAATGCTTAATGAATCCCTGTCGGTAAATCGATCCTCTGCATTTAACCCATACTGTGCAATGGCTAATCCTGTTAGCTTTGTGCCAATGCAGTTGAAAGGCCAGACAACTTTCGTATTTTTTTTATCTGTGCAAAGTGGCTTGCTTCTTGACCCACTGATGGCCTTGGTGGCAAACTTGGCACTCGTCCCAGACACATGGCTTCCACATATGGTGCTCAGTGCGTAAGTGTGTGTATGTTTAAGTGTGTGTGGCCCAGATTCACCTGCTCTATATGTTACCAAGTCTAACAGTGGCTACAGTTAAATGTCAGGTTTGTTGTGAGTAAATCTTTGTGAAAAATGTTGTATTTGTGGAATTTGCTTCAAAGGCTACTCAAAGATGTATGAGGATGTATTGATGTTTGATATATTGAATATACGCTTTCCTTGTTTAAATGTTTAAATTCAGTCATACAAAAAAAAAGAAAAAAAAAGAAACATCTCATCAATAACCAGAGGAGTTCAAATAAAGAATTAGCATTTTACCCAGTTTCTGTGGAGTTGGAGCATTTTCAAAAAGTTGCTTTTTCGGGGAACCGAAACACTGTTGTTGCTGAAACACACATCAAAAACACAACAGTTTTTTTTTTGTTTTTTTTTTCCTTGGAAAATGCCTGGTTGGCAGATGTGGAGTGGTGAGGGAGTGTGGGCGCTTATTATTATCTGGTCAGACTGCATATCGTGGTTGCTTCCACTGTGTGTCCGGACCGGTCAGTGAGCCATGTTTCTCCTTCATCAGGCTTTACTTCCTCTCTGGTCAGTGTTTGTTCCTGGCAACAGCGCCCCCAAACGAGAAGCCGTTGTTATGTGATGTAGCGTGAATGCAAACCAACCCAAATGAATGAGAGAAAAATCCTGTAGGTTTAGGTGTGTGTTTCTGTCCTGTGATAATTCAACCCAATGCAGAGTGTTAGCTCTTTATGGAGCTGATATCTGAATACTACTGATACTGTCCTGAAGTCAAAGGCAGAGCTGAGATTATGAAAAACTGTCTCCAAAGATTACGTTTCCCCGAGGGTGATGAACTTTTCGCTCCTACTCTGAACTGCCAGTTGGTGTGAGTGTAAGTCTGACCCTGACGTTCTCCCAGTGAACGATTGGCGAGCCACCCCGGCTGGCCCAGAATCAGTGGAAATGGGCTCAATCTCACTACAACTGTCTGTCTGCTTTAGGCTCAAACACCAACACGACACGATTGAAAGGACGACGACGAGTGTTTTAGTAAGGTCAGAATTTATTCAGTGATAACCCTTTCAGTCACCCAGCTTAGTCGAGTACAAAAATTAGTTAAACACATTGTCTTAACTGTTGAGTCACACTGACAAAAGAAAAAGGCACATCTGTACAGCAACAGGGGACAGAAGGATGAAAACCTTTCAGTAATTCAGAAAATTATGTTCAGATCTCGATGAGGTAGAAATGATCTTATGGGTTACATTCCTGACAAAGCATGATACGACGATCAATATTGACTGCTTGATTCTTTTTTGGTTTTTGTGTGTTGTTTCTGTTTGCTTGTTCAGGCACTACGACTGTGTCAAAGTCAAAACACTTTACTTTGGTAAATTGACTTTTTCCTACTGCATGGGAGGAAAACTAGAACGATCGTTACATACAGACAGAGTGAATGTCCACTTTAAATGGTGCCGTCGGATTCGGTCTTGGGACATTCAGCATGAAATAACGAGAGATTTATTGACTCACCACATTTTATTTACATCACTGTTGAGAACAATAAGAATAATGATAATAAAATTTATTTGTAGAGCACTTTGTATTTAAGAAAAAAAATCTCAGTGCTGACAGGGGAGAAAAAAAAGTTTAAAAATATTCAATGAAAAGCTTTGTTAAAAAGGTAGGTTTTGAGCTTCCTTTTAAAGAGTCAGTTGTCTACGGACCCTCAGGGGACTGGGGAGGGAGTTCCACAGCCTTGGGGCAGCAGAGGAGAAGGCTCGATCAGCCATAGTATGAAAGAATACTTGTAGGGGTGTTTGATCTGGGCATCAAAAGTGAGTTGGGGGTCTATATTAACACCCATGTTAGTTCCGAATGTGGAGAGAGGGCAATGTTTTGGTGAGAGAAGGTGATACTGGTGGTGGAGGAAGACCTGAGCTGGTGTGGTGTGCCAAAGAGGATGGCTTCAGTTTCTGAGCTGTTCAGGATGTTGAGCTTCATCCGCATCTCTATATCTCCTCCAGGCAGATGGTCAGTGTGGATGTTGATTGTTGGGGGGGGGGGCAGAAGGCGTGGAAATAGTTCTGACATACAGCTGTGTGTCATCAGCGTAGCAGTGGAATGATATCCCATGCCTGCTAATAATATAACCAAGGGGGGTAGGTAGATGGAGAAGAGGGCCCAGCACGGAGCCCTGCGGGACACCACAGGTGATGTAGTGGGGGAAGAGATTTTGCTTTGCCCGAGGCCACGTGTTTGGTTCTGCTGGACAAGAAATGAGGTAAACCAGTGAAATACGTCTTTTGACAGTCCGATAGTATATTGTGGAGTAGGATTTTGTGGTCGACTGTATCAAAAGCAGCTGTTAAGTCCAGGAAGATGAGTAGGGATGGTGAAGCAGAATCTGCTGCCATCAGAAGGTCGTTGGTTACCCTGACCGAAGCTGTTTCTCATAGCAGAGAAACAGCTTCGGTCAGGGTAACCAACGACCCTGGCCATAGCAGGCCAGGGCAGAAGCCGGGCTGAAACTCCTCAAACAGGGTGTTTTGTTTGAGATAATCCTGAAGTTGTGCTGCAACAGTTTTTTCCAAAACCTTTGAAATGAATGAAAGGTGGAAGATGGGCCTGTAGTTGGAAAGAACTTGAGGATTCAGGCTGGGTATTTTCAGGAGTGATCTGAAAATGGCTGTTTTTGATGAGGGTGGGATATAGCCAGTCAGGAGGGACTGAACAATATCTAAATGCCCAAAGATAAGTTTGCAACATATTCTACTTTGAAAAGTGGATTAGTTCCTCACCCAGTCAGCAAGAAAATAAATATTTACATTATTGAGGATTTGTTCAAAATCATCAGGGGTTTTTATTCACAAATACATATTTACTTCTTACTTCTTTAGTAGCTGGCTGTTAGAAATCAGGAAAATGCAGAATTCATACTGAGTGAAGGTCTCTCCAGAGTGTGGTTTTCTATTTGATTTCTCTGTGTACCCTGGCTTTCTTCCACAATACAAAAAGATGCTTGCCCATCATTTGTATTTGGGCTGAATAGCATGTTCAGGGCGGACTTTGCTAAACAGCACCTGTGACCCTCAGGGTCTGTCCCCCCTCTACATCATTCATATCAGATCAAAACATAGATGAATTGATTCCTGAGTATAATAATCAAAAGTCACTGGGGAAGCAATGTAATTAAAAAGGTGATGGCTTCAATTCCAAGATTGACCAATTAACATCTTGGAACAATTTACCAAATTACACTTTTGCCATTTTTATTTGGTTTCAAAATTCTTCAACTTTATTCAGATCACAAAACCCGCTAATGATGGTGTTGAATTCGAAGGTTGGAGCAACAATGATATTCCTCTGTTACTTCACCAACCAGTGCGCTCACAAAAGGGATTCAAAAGATAACAGTCCAAATGAAGGATAATATTATGATAGATTCTTGGATGTTCTTGAACATTCCCCATGAAGATTCTGACTTGTTGGACCATTGGAGAGAATCTGGGAGATGGAAACTTGCCACATGAGGTGTTAGGAAAATTCACATTATTTCAATAAACTATGACCAGTGGAGAATTTTTCCTCTTAAAAATGTGCTGATTTGATACAAACTGACCTGTAAACTGTTGGTTCTAGCAGTTCTATCAAAACCTTGTCAGTTCACAGTGATAAATAACATTAAAAAAAAAAGTAGTACAAAAACATGAAGTTGCATCTACTTTGTGTGAAAACTGTCTTGTGGATGTGGACAGAAGCTGATCGAACATGTTTGGTTTCCCGGAGCCAGCATCAATATGTGTCTGGAATTTACCACTTTATTACTTGGGCGTCTCTTCCTGGGTGGCCGTATAAGATGGGAGGAAGGGGAGGAACTGGAAACATCTAAATCGTTTCAAAACACCGCTGCAGAAGGGAATATCGTAGCAGGACTGGTCACACATGTTTTTGCTCTCCACCTGCACCTTGTCCTGCCAGCTCTTGATGCCTCGCTCTTTGTCAGTGCCTGGAGGAAGAAACACGAGTTGAGCATATGTTGATGACGAGTTTGAGAACTTATTGTTGATAATATCTATGTTGTTGCACCTGGAATGGTGTTATCGAGGATAAACCCAAAAAAGCCCCCGATGAACATGTGAGTGGTGAAGAGCACCACGATCACCTGGTCCAGCTCTTTAACGCCTGCATTTAGAGAAAAGACAATGAACAGGGTCATGTTTGTGGAAGACTTTATACACGCACACATTTCCCTCTGCTCCTGCTTTCTCCAGACAGGCACCAGAGGTCAGATACGAGGCTGAGGAAAACACAAGCACCCTCCGAACCCAACCCGGCAGCTCCAGAGCCTCGACAGTAAATCCTGCAGGACAGGATAACAACCGATGCACACACGGTCCGGCTCCAAAGCGTCTGTCGGATGGAGCTCATACCTGCAAATTTCTTGGCGAATGACCCACAACTCTGAGTGCCTGAACCTCTTTGACCCCTCATAGTCTGAATCTTAACCTTCTCCATATGTTCAAAAACAATAACAGCGTGCTTTCTGCAAAAAGGCACATTCATCTTCACATTTCTCCAAGTGGAAAAGTTCTTTTTAAGAGCAGGATTCGCAAACATTATTCCATCTACACTTGCTCTAAGACAGTTTGACATTTCTGTTAACGAATGAAATCTCAAACTGAGTTGAGTATTCAGAATGGCTGGTCTGGATGGATGGATGGATGGATGGATAGATAGAAAGAATCTTTACTCTTTTATTATGTTCCCAAAGTTTTGAACCATAGCCAAAAATACCGAATGCTCAAAAATTGGGTTTTTCCCAACTCTTTAATTTCCATATTTCAAAATGCTCAAATACAATTAAAGTTACCAAATGTCATCGACTGACTCATTTTAATTTCAATTGAATTTTAGTCTTCTAAAAATATTTGATATTATAATTTTTTGTTTGTCTCTTGAAATGTCACATTTCAGTCATGTTCTTTCAATATTTTTACACAAAAACGAATACAATCTGTTAAAATTTGATGACAATTCATTTAGCAGGAAATTAAAAAAAAAACATTTGCATTATTAACAGTTTATTTTTGGTGTTGGGTCAAATATTCCGAATTAAATCATATGTGCAATAAAACACACACACACACACACACACACACACACACACACACACACACACACACACACACACACACACACTATTAGATCATAATCACAAATTTTCATCACAACCGGAGCTCAGACAAACCACAGTTTTCTTCTTAATGGCACGTGAGATGATTTAAGTAGCTTTGCCAGAAGACTTTTGAAATCTTGGCTAATATTAATTGTCAGTGTGAGCAAATTAAAGTCATCCATGCATAAATATAAAGGCCAAATAAATACATTAAAAAGACAAAAATAAGCTGAAGGGATTAACAGATGAACCAATGCACTGAAAATATTTCTAGTTTTAGGGTTAACCAAGGAAGTAGTCTTAGATACTTGTATGAATGACATCCTTTTTTTTATCTATTTAACAAATAGAGATTTACCAAACATCTTAAAACCAGTGTTCAAGCAATACTTTAGCTGCAGCACACCAGAAATGACCACGGCTCTCTTAGTTCTTAGAGGTCTTGACCTTCATGAGGTTGAGAAAGTTAACAATTTCACAAAGATAAAAAAAGGAACACAGAAATCAAAATACTGCATTGTTCTCTCAGAGTTTGATTGATTTACTTGGGAGAAGCCGCAAACCTCAATGTGAAAAGTGTTTATTGGAAATGAAATTTTTTTTCTCAAAATTTCTGAATCCGATCAACCTCCATCATGTCAGAAGACACCTCAGATCCTGCCAGGGAAAAATCCTGCTGGCTCAAGAGAAGAATACCTGCGGTGAAAAGCAGGAGATCTATCTTCTGTCAGGGGAGGAACTCAGCATTTTGCTTTAATCCGCATTGATAATATATTTTCTATCTGCCCTTATGTTGATGTATCTGAGCTGCCAAAGAGAAACATGTGACGATGGTTATACCCAAAGAAAAACAGCCTGGCGGAATGAATGCCTCTGCATGTTGGAGGGCAGCACATCAGCAGGACGTCTCAGCAGAATCAAGAGCAGATCTTTGACTGGTTTTAAATGGATGTTCTGTATCAGTAAGGATAGTTGAATTTTGTGACGACTGAAGAGTTAGAACACTCGTCCACTGGGTTTAATAAACGCCCCTTGGTGCTTCAATTTAAACATTGTCAAATGTAGAAGATAATATTTAGTCGAAACGCAATCACGGCAACAAAAAGACGTAAACGTCACCACATTACAGTTTTCTGGATTTATTAAAAAATATGTTGAGAGAAGTTCAACGAGACTAAATGAAAACAATATTGCTGCTTTGGTATCGCAACAGCATTGGGTGTGATTCATGAGGGAAAAAAAAAACCATGAAAACTGCAGCGTTTTCTGCAGTTTCCATGTAAACAGACAAAATTTCTAAAATGTTGCCAAAGTTTTTGGAAGCAAAACTGCAAAACTAATGCATCTTCAATCTTCAGTGGTACAAAAGATGGAAGGACCTCTCTACGCAGGATGTAGCGACGATTCTGGGCCCTGCTCTCTTTCAGTCGTCTCTTGTGTTTTCACAACCTCCATCACCATCGTTCCAACACGGAGTCTCAAGGAGCGCGCTACCAAAAAAGGTGATTTGAAATCATTGTTTGACGGAAAACTTAAAAAAAAAAAAGGCAGGAACAGTCAGGATGATTTGTACTATGTGCTCTGCTGTATTTTCACAACCTCAACTGGTGAAAGTCAAGTCAACTTTCTAAGAGACTTGAAAAGAACCATCAGGTATGGGAAACCAAAGGAAGGAAAAGGAGAACACTGTGGAGAACCTGAAGAATTCCAGACGGCCCATGAATGTGTGAACGCCTGCCCAAACACCAAACCTTTCACATGAAAGCCCCTCATGGAGCTGTATTGAACTGAATCGAGAACTGCAAACTGCAGTGACGT
The DNA here is from genome assembly GCF_902148845.1 of Salarias fasciatus. Lineage (NCBI taxonomy): Eukaryota > Metazoa > Chordata > Actinopteri > Blenniiformes > Blenniidae > Salarias > Salarias fasciatus. Next base: position 6,839,250 of record NC_043751.1, on the reverse strand, counting down.
AGTTTAACCCCTGTTCAACAACCCATACTATCTCACACACACTCTCAAACACACACACCCTGCTGCAGGAAGCATCAGTCAAAAGTTCAGAGCCCCCACTGAGTTGATTTTAATTCCCCGCAGCCTGGACGTGTCGGGATGTCTGGATGAGCGGCACTTTGTTTACAGAGAGCGCCGACAGGCCTCCTCTTGTCTGACACTCTCAGCTGAGTGTTGAGGCTGGAGAACAACTTGGGGGCAAGAGTGCTTTATCTGAGCCGGGCAGATTACAGCCAGTGACATGAGGGCTAGCCAAGAGGATTGGGAGGTAAGCAGCCTAGACCTGAGAGAACCAGACAAGCCCTCATGCCCAACGCTGAACTCTGGATTAGCACTTTCCTGGGAGACACTAGCATCACATGACTCATGGGATCAAGGTCTTATGTCTGCAGAGACGAGCTGTTTAATCTTGAGGATTGCTCTTTTGATGGTGCTTCATAGGAGATGGCGCTAAACCCCACCCCCCAGCCCTGCCCCTCCCCCCCCCCCCGGAGCCGATCGATGCGTCATCAAACGGTACCAATCAATAGCGTAGAGTCTGCGTCTGATCTCTGATTGGTTTTCAGATCTCTGATTGATCACACCTCACTTCACCTAATTTCACGCTATTGGATTAATGCTTCATGACAGGATTAGTGTGATTGGGATAAACCTGTTGTGTATGAATGTGTTATGTTTATGTAATACAGACGACAATTCCCTTTATTTTAACACCAGGATTTAACTTTTTAGCTTCTTCTTCCTCATAAACGTTTTCTTTCCCATTTTTCTCCACTGTGTTGGTCACCGAGCAGCGGTGACACTAATGAAGCGACAGATACATAATCCACTCACTTTCCCCCACAGACACTGCGAGTTGAGTTGTGTAAACGGGCACACACAATGAACCGGGAGGGACCAGTGAACCGACTTTAACCCAGATTAACCCTGAGGTCAAAGTTTCATACTTAAACTCTTTATGTTTCAATCTAGACTCAGCGGCGTACCTCGTTGCAAGATGAAGCACAATGCAGATTAAAATAGATTTTTTTTAAACCACCAAAAGATCTGAATACATGCAATTAAAAATGACGTTTTCTCCATTTCTAAATGTTCATGATATTGTTTTTAAAGAGTTTTCAGGGCACAGTTTTCCCACGGCTGCTCATGTCTTTTATGAAGAAGACAAGCCTGTTCAAGCAGCCTTTTCAGTTACCGTCCCAAAGGAGTAACAAATCCCAAATCATTTCACTAGAGACCTTGAGATTTCTTCTTCCTCAGTTTCATGTGCGACTGTGAAACTCTTCCAGAGTTCCAAAACCGAACCAGAACCTCCAACTGGCTGAAGTGCAGCTTGCATCCAACCGCTGCCGTCTCGGGTCAAGCAGATTAACGTAAACTACCCGATACAGTCGCAGAAGACAAACAAAAAGACAATTCAGATCCCAGCGGGAGGTCAGAGAGTAAAACGGGCTCCTGGTGCCTCTTAAAAATCTAGGCTAAAGACTAAAGGTGAAGTGTTTGCCATCTGGGCTCACAGGATTTGGGAACACCTTGGCTTTAGGAGCTTATAGACTGCCGCAGGAGTAATCTGTAAAACAGAGCGGTGGGAACACACAGGCCTCCCGTCAGTGTCAGGAGACTGCCTCACCTGCCATTCAGATGTATACCTGCTTAAATTACTGTTTCTATATTTGTTGGAATGCAGGGAAAGAAAATGCGTGATGCTCATTTTAAGGGGGAATACACTGAATAGCTGCGCAGCTCAGGCTTAGGATATAAATCTCATGACTAACATTGCTCTTGTTGGCATACGTGAGTCCGTAGAGTTTCACATGCACCACAGATTGACTTCTTTTGATTTCCATTTTCAGTGATTTCACCTTGATATTTCTGGTTTTGGATTCCGGCCACCAGGTATGCTGTGATGTTGAAATAAAGAAGTGAAACAGGATCTCTGATTCATCACGTTTCTTTCTTTGCACATTCCGTTGCAGTCGTGTGTGTGCATGAAAGTGTGCGCATGGGCAAAAATAAGTGTAAAGAGTGTATAAAGTAATTTCAGACAACTAAAAGTGGTGAAAATGCCATTAACAAGTCTAATACTTTGTGGTTATCATATCTGGGGATGTCAAGTTAGCATCGGACCTGATCGTCTTCTTCCCGAGGCTCTTGAAGTGAGATAAAAATCCAAGAACCTGGGATGTGGGTGCAGGAATGAAATGGTTTGCAATTCCTTGGCAGGGCTGATGCTGCGCCTTGACAAGCTAACTGCGTGATGAAGGTCACATGACATAGGTGCGGGTGTTTTGGCATTGTTTGGTGGCGTGTCTGAACGGGTCAGTAATTATTACGAAGCGCATGAAGTGAAAACCGAGTCAACAGAACGTTTCAGGTCAAAAACACACTTTACAGTTCAGCGCAACTCTGAAGCGGTTCGATTCTCATGGCCGAATGTGCGTGCGATGAAGACACTCAGATGTGTGCGACCACCTACCGACAGCAGCCGTCACCACGGGTGTGTGTGTATCAAGAACAGGACTCAACCTATAAAGTGTGTTTGGGTTGCTGAAGAAACTAAACCTTGTATCTTCAACCTGCCTTCTTATTTATATATTAAACCGTTTCCCATTTCTGTACAAACAATGTGAGCATCTTATACAAGAAGATCTGCCATCTTAGACCGTGCTTTACGGTTGAGCGTTCAGTTCTATATCTTCAGTCCGGTTCCCCAAGTTTAGAGAGTCTGCTGTTAGTCAGAAGTCTCAATGATTTTAACTAATGGTTTTGTTCTTTAGAGCAGATTTCACAACAGCTTCTTATTCTTCTTCTTTCAACACTATAAAAATACTCATTGCACCATCTCACTACAAAGTTGTATTTTGGTACTAAACAAATTAGAGCTCGTTGAGTGTCTCATGATTTTGTCACCTTTGATTTAGGTCTATGATCTTTTGTTTGCCTGCATTTTTCTATTATGCGTCGTCATTAATCGCATTAAACAAAAATAGGATTTTTGTTTAGGCCTTGAAGAAGTTCAGGGGCTGCATTCAGCCTGATCTCATGCTGAGTGACTGGTTGAAATAGTGTTTCCCTCCTCGTGTCTGACTGTTCATCACCCTGATGTGTGTCACCTGAGCCTGAGTGTGTGATCGTCTTCACCTGGTGGTTTTGGTTTACTGTGGGCTTGGTCTGTGTCTCATGAAGGTTCCATCACCAAGTCCAGCAGAAAGCCTGATAACGAGCCTCATTGCAATCAGCTGTGTTGAAGCAGGGAGACATGGAAAACATGCAGGTTTGCGGCCCTCGAGGACTGGAGTTAGAGACCCCTGACATGGAGCAACAACATGAAAAGTGTAGATTACTACTGTGATAGCACAAACATCTCAGGGTTTTTAACCTGCAATCGCTGGAAAACCCCTCAGTTTTTATCTAACTCATGATGCTGATGTTTTAGAAAAGCCACCAGGTGGCTAAATGAGATTAACGCTGCTGTTTGGGTTTTTACTGCATCTCTGAGAACACTGACTAGTCTGTCTGGAAAACCTTGTTGAAAACTACTTTCACTCAAACTGTCCAACTTCGAGATTTTAAAAGTGTTTTTGAAGTAATGCTGAAAAGGAAAGGATTTGCACTTCGTACTTCTGATGTTTAAGTCAGAAAACATCAGTTGAGTAAATTATCCTGCATTATAAAATAAATACTGTACCCTTTGACAAATATCTGCTTCAAGATCCTACACTCGGATAATGTATACATATTACATTTAAATGGTTTATAAATGATTGAACTGAAATATTATTGGTCTTTACAGCTGTTATGACAGCTGTTATGAAGACATGCTCTGATAAACATTTGATACTTAGCAGCCTTTAGCCGGATGCCACATTGTTTTTTTTTCTTCCTCACTTGATTTTTCAGCACTTTTCTTCCACAGCAGCAGCAGCAGATCTTGTGACCCCCCCCTGAGGGACTGAGGGGGGCTTCACACTGATACAGACCAAATGTCAGCCTCCCTCACAGCTCCATGTCCGACCTCAACTGGGACGTCCTGATGAAAAGTTTGAATGTTGACGGTATCGCCTATCGACGTTTCTTATTGCTTTTGCACTTTTGCTCCTGCAGCTGTGCATGTCTGTTATTGCAAAGGAAGAAAATGCGTTTGAAGTCTTCATATTTTTGGAGAATAATTGTTTGGCCTGCAAGAGTTTGTGATTGGTCAGACACTGCAAACTCCGCCCCTTTTATGTGAAAGAACACTGATCACCATCGGAAAAACCCAGGTTGAATTACAGAGTCAATAACCTGCTCCGCAATACCACCTGCTAGGACATCTGGATCAACCCACGTAACAGAGAGATATCCCGGGTATGTCAAACCCGACTTGAAGTACAGTCCTCAGATCCAGAGGTTTACAACTCAGCTAAACCAAAAAATAAATCACTGTTTTATTAACTACTTTATCTTCAATTCAAGTAACAAGTAAAGAACAACACCTTGATTCCTTTTAGGGATTAAAGGGACTTAAGGCAAGATCTGTGAAAAACCATAAATGCATTTCCAGTTTATTCAATGCTAATGGGCCGTGAAGCATTAAAAACATAAAATAACAGGCCAATCCGCGTATCTGTCTGTTGCCTTATACAGGCTGTGTGCCACAGAATTGGCTGCAGTTCGGGGTCCGAATTTCCCGCGCAATCGTGGGGATGTGACGTAAATTGACGCTGCGTGTTGCCGACAACTCTTACACAGGAAGAACATGGCCGCCGTGGACACGGACTCACTTCGTCGCTTGACATGGTGCTTGTTTATATACATTACCGCGGGAAGTAGGGGTGCTGGGGGTGCTGCAGCACCCGGTCTTCTGTCACGCAGTCACACCACATATTGTATTTGTCACGATGAAAAAAACATCCCGGTAAACTTGTCTGGTGCGCCGCTCGTACCCCCCTACCGTTGTATCAGGGCGCCCGTGTTGCGCTCGCCTCATCCAACACCCCCACCCCCCACCCCCCGGAGGTAGGCGCTCGTCTTGGGCGCTGCGCTTTTTTTCTCTCAGCACCCCCTGTTGACAATACGTTCCCACGGCTGTGTTTCTATATAATGTGCACTGTGGTCTTGCAGCAGTAAAGAAGACAGACAGTCTGTAAAGCGTTTGTGCGCGCTCCCGTGCCGCCTTGGCTGGTGGCTGCAGTTACCCACAGCGCCCATACCGGCAGCACTGAGGTGCATTTTGTAAAGTTGCCTTAAGTCCCTTTAAATCATTTGAAGAGTTGAAAAAGTTGCCAGAAATGACACAGAAACACACACAAAAAAAAAAATAACAACTGAATACACTCAATCCTTTTTTTTGAGTTTTTGCTTCGGAAAAGATTTGTGTTTACAGTTCAGAAAAGTCGCAGCTTCCTCGGAGTGTGATTATTAAAAAGTTCTCCTTTGAATGATTTCTTAACAGTTTCGTTGTCACTGCTGTGGCTTGCCCAAAACACAATGAAAATGTTCCGTTTCCACTTGAAGCCGGATACAAAATGTTTCTTTCTGCAAAAATTTGTTGATAAGAAAATATGAGTAAGCTCACATTTTGTTAGGCAGAAGACAATTTTCTAAAAAGGTAATTTAACAAATGATTTGTCCTGGTAGTCAAAAAAACAAATGTGCCCACTTTATTTTGTATTAAAAACTGTTGTGTGTCTTTTAGACTATTAGAAGGACCTGGATGGTTTGAATTACACTTTTAAGAATGAGATTTTTTAGCTTATCATACATAAAACAAACTAAAATGTGAATTTTGTTGTTCCACATGTGACTCTAGCGTTGGGGTTGGGCTGAGAGTGCCGAGGCTCGCCGGAGGTGCCGAGTCTGAGCTGGAGTTACCCGTGTCGATGATGCCGGGGTTGGAGTGAAACCAGGTCGGCAGCACCAGTCCGCTGAAGGTGGAGAAGCCGAGGATGAGGAGGTTTCTGGAGGAGTTCAGATCAACGTACTGGGAAAGAGAAGAGAGGTGGACCAGTTCAGAGCCGTTACGTGACTCATTAGGTTGTTGTTCTGCCTCGGCTGGATGACATTTCTGTTTTGCAGCCTCACTGAAATGTGATTATGTGCGAGTCATTTGGAAAATCGGTGAAAGGACTCAAATCCTATTTTGGTATCTAATTCACATTTTTCCTTTGCCACGCCACTGTGGGGTCAGCCCGGCCTATAAATACCCTCCGAGAGGCCGGAGGCTTGTTCCCAGCGAGGTTCTTCCCTGTCTCGGGGGAATCGGCACTCACATGAAGTCCTGGCCCACTTTCAGCCGCCGTACCTTCGGCTTTCATGTGTTTTCACCCGTTAAGTGCCGTGACAAACTGAAACACGATACTGGAAGATTCTGCCCACGTTCTGAGCACTTTGTTGCAGCACTCAGTCATTCCGTACGCTCTGTACATCACCCTTCAGTGTTTCAAAGCTGTGAGTCAGACTCCAGGGAGCTGTAGTTTTTCAATGAAAACAGAATAGTTGTGAGAGAATATAGGAGTGAAAACAGTCTCTTGTTTCATCTTTTTGACAAAGGCTGACAGAGGAAACCCTTCAGGAGGTGAGTCAGCGTTGTGCAACCTTACAGGGGAGGGCTTGGTTTTCCTTAGAACGTGTTTACTCCTGATTATTAATAAAGTGCAGTGTCTGGACCGTGGATGTACTTTTCACTTCAGAGATGTGCTTTTGCTCAACTTTCAGATCAAACATAAAATAATGAAGAATATTACAAATTCTTACTGTTTTTTTAATCACATGAGCATAAAGTTAAAAGTTTACTGAACCATTTGGTTCTAATCAGGTGAAACTTAAACACTTCTGCAGTGGAGCACTGTGACTTTAGCCTCAAGATTTAAGGAATAGGTTTGGGCTATTTACCATTAAAGTTTAAAGTGTTAAAGTTGAATGTCCTGGTTGATGTTTTCAGATGCTATTTCATTGTAACATCAATTTCCTTCGTCATGATGTTATATTTTTATATGTCACTGGCGTCAATAAGGATTTCATTATTTTATTTCAGTCTTGAAGCTCCACTGTTGTTCCAACCTGCGCACCAAAGTGTATCAGGCCGAAACAGAACATGTTTCTTTATAAGCTGTTTGGTGAGCCCTTGTTCAAATGGTGATGGTATACATATTTCTGGGTGGTTTTTTTTTTCTTTCTTTTTCATAAGGAATTGGTAATTACGTTTGTCTTTGATGAAGGTGCTGGTTAAATCATCAAGCCTGAATTCCCTGCAGCACTTTAACCAAATAATATTGACCCATATTAAGTCTGTAATAAAAGCCGTGCATACAACAAACCTTCAATGAAAACCGCTCAGCTACTTTGCCATGACACACAGTCTAGATAAATATGATGTGAGAAAGAGACATGAGTCAAACTGAGACGTTAAGGTGAGCAAAGCGTTTCAATGCTGCACACTGCAGACTAATAACAGGAAGTCCATTTATGTAGCAAAGCAGAGCAAAAACTATCCAACTGTGGAAAACTGAAGCGATATCATTGGATAAGTGACTTTGTTATGGCAATTGTTTTTTGTTTTTGTTTTTTTCTTTTTTACTTGTGTCTTCCCAAACCCAAACCGGGATTTCAGTTCCTGCTGACAATCTTCTGTCTGCCTGTCCACTTCTCTCCTTCAGTCCCTTCACCTCAATGGGAACAGCAGAAAGCCTCCACCTCGGTCTTGAACAGTGTTTCCTCAAAACATTTTTTGAGCCTCAAGCACTTCAATATTTGAGTCCATTGTTGAACAAAGTTTTCCTGCAGTCTGACTTGTTGAAGCCTACATTAATTCTGTGGTGTGGTTCAATTTATTCAAGGATGTTTCCAAAAGGAATTTTTGATTTGAGTCGTGTCTTAATGCATTTCAACTATGACACATCTGAAACCTCAGTATTCTCATGATGATCTTATCAGCACGTCTTTGTGGGTGGTTTTAATGGCCAACCGCGATAAAGACCTTCCCCGGTAGTCCCGCTTTAATCACATTCAGATGTCTTCTGCTTAGAAAGAAGATTATAGTTGACCCAGGTTCAGTTGCTGGCCTGCTGATTGGACCGGTTCCAGACCCCGCTGCCCACTCACCGCTCATCGCGCCGGGCTGATCATGGACGTGGCTTCCATGATAAATAAGAAAATGTGTGCTGCAGTCAGAGGACGTAACCTGTATGGGAGACTTCTCCTCCAGATGAAACCACGGCGTTTAAATATGTTTTACATTATAAATTCTGCATTTTGCACCATTTCAAATGAGTTCTCGTCTTTATTTTTCTGCTCTGTTCAATTTGTCAAAATCATTGTTGCAGCATTTACAAAACAGGTCCAATAAAAGTGTTTTATTTTTGAATTAACTGGTTTTATTACAGTATAAAAGTGATCAGTACTCACAGAGCAATAACACCCCTCAATTAAAGGACTTTCATGAGTAGCTGTTTACAGTTGCTTGTATTTTGCTTGTGTCCTTGCATTTACAGGGTCAGGGAGAGGGCAGCACCACAGGAGCCAGCAGGACCCGGTGTCTAGTTTAAGGACCTCTCAGCAGGGTAGATGTTTTGTTGCCAGTGTCTTGATTTTCCAAGAAATCTGTCTGAGTAGCTCATGTAGCAGCTGCTCTAAGTGAGAAGATTTTGCCAAGTGAAGTGTGATTTATGACAGAAGTGAAATCTAGTTACCTGAAGGTTGGATATCCCCACCGCTGCAATCATCCCAAACATAACCAGGAACATGCCTCCAATCACAGGGTCTGGGATGGTGATGAAAACTGCGCCAAACTTCCCAAAGATCCCCAAGATGATCATCAGAATCCCGGTTGTCTGGAGGACCAGTCTGCTCCCAACCTGACATCAAAACAGCACAGACACCTTCCACAGGAAGCCCACGGCATATTTCACCTGCAGGATTCATAACGATCACTCTCTAATTGCAAATTCTGTGTGTGGGTGTGTGAAAAGACAATCAGCCAAGGAAACAATGAAGCTTTAAGCTTGGACGTAATTGCCGCATATGAAGGAAGCGTCTTTCTGCACGTACAGTTTCATGAGCGCCACTTGTGTCAGAACAACAATTTATTTTCTTGTTTTGCCAGAAAATGGTGATTAACTCTTCCGCCAGTTAAGAATCTCAATTATTGGACACTGCTGCTTTCACTGGTGATTCGGAGACATGGCCATTAGCCTAATTACTGACCAGGACTGGCTGCGATTGTTGGTAATGTGTATGTGTGTGTCTGTGTAATTGTATGTCTGGTGTGTTGAGCCTGAGATGGACCTCCATGTTGTGTGTGCTGGGTCGTGTCTGGCCTCAGGGTCTGCAGCCCCAGCTTGGTCACAGCTGGTTTAGAAAACAAAAGACTGACACCAACACACCTGGACGTCTGAATGACAAAATCTAAAGAGCTAGTTTGTGAAACGATCAGAAAAGTATGGATCCCCTTGAAACTTGATTTGTTATTAGGCTTTAGGACTCCAATCCCACTGAATCTCATTTGTTGAAATCTAAATCTTTTGGGTAAAAAACAAAACAAAACAGAGCTTTAACTCAGGTCACCTGTCAAGAGAGACTTTGTCATTAAACAAAACAGGTTTCCAGTCCTGCTACTTAGAAGCATTGTTGTAATGATTCCTTTCATGAAGGGTTGAGACAATGACACATTCAACCCACAACAACTGCAGCCAATCCATCACCTGTAAACTACAGGCTTCACATCCAGAACACCGCATGGCAAGAACATTACCCAGAAGTCGTGTCTGAACTTGGTCGGACTGTTCAGGGTAACTCACATTGTCTGATTTAGTTACGAATGTGATTATGTGAGCTTTTTCATCTTTTTCCTATCTGTCTCTACATTTAGCAGTGTTTCACTGAAACCACTTCCTGTATCTGGATCGTCTCAGAAACATGATCAAACGGTAGAAAGCATATCTTTGGGTCGGTTTGAGGGCTGCCGTGCTGAATGAGCGCCGGACCTCATGTTTAATCCCGGCCTACGGCAGACGGATTAGGCGTAGATTTTACAATGTGGACGTAAACCCGTTAACACCAGAAGCGGCCCCTAGCTGGCAAGGCTCACAGCCAGACGGACATTAATTCCTGATCAGCTAACAATGTTTGTGCATTCCACAGGTCATTTAGCACTTGGGTGTAAACAACTGTGAGCACGCATCACATGTGTAGATAATACTTCCGGTTCCGCTTCCGGTGTGAGGCGCAGCTCGGCGTTCTAGCTCGGTGTAAACAAGGCAGCATTTTGACCAAATCTGTTCCAATTTCTGCCCAAAAGTTTGGATGTGAATTGGTAGGAGTATCGGTTCACATGCGCTACGAAGTAGGCGGATTTGGGACTCCAGAGACTATCCAGTTGTCGGCTGGTCCAAGCTGCGGGGCTGTATGCTAACAGTCTTAGCCACATACGGGCTAACCGGCTTTAGCACCGATTAGCTCATACTGCTCGGAGCCAAAGCGCCACAAAAGTCGGAAGAGTGGATATTTTACAAGAACAACAAAGAAAGAACAACAAAGAACATGCCAAAGACGGACGACATGGAGGAGATCAAACGATCATTGAACTTTATGTCTGGAGAACTGTCAAAGATAACATCACAACAGGAGCAGCTGCTCAAACTCGTGGATGAAGTAGCAACCCTGAAAACTCTGTTAAATGAAAAGGAGAAAAGGATTTCTTTCTTGGAACTACGAGTCGATGAACTTGAGCAGTACACACGGAGGGAGGATTTAATCATTTCTGGGCTGGAGACCCGACACCGGACCTACGCCAGAGTGACAGCCAACGCAGAGACCACGGAGGACGCACCGCGGGGAGAGCTGTTGTCGCTGGAGCAAGAGGTGGTGGATTTCTTGAACAGTAAAAACATCAACATCCGTAAGGAAGCGATTTCTGTTTGTCACACTTTACCCAGAAAGTCAGAAAACACCAGACCTGCTATTGTAATACGTTTCATTAGCAGGAACATGAAAAACGATGTCTTAATGCAAGCAAGAAATCTGAGAGGCACAAATGTATTTATGAACGAACATCTTACAAAAAAGAACGGAAGCATCGCGAGAGAAGCAAGACTTTTGAGAAAGCAGAGTAGGATTACTGGGACATGGACAAGGAATGGAAATGTATGGATAAGAGAAAACGATGGAGCAGCAAGGATGATTAGAGACATGAAGGAACTTGGGAGATACAAGACTGGACATTGATGGAAGACTGGACAATGAAGGAGGAAGGCTACGTCTGAGAAGATCTGAAAACGCTGAAAGCAAACAGGTTGGGTACACATCATCATGGACTTACACACTGATGTGGTTATGGACACAAACGTTGACACAAACAGTGATAAAATTTATGAATTGGAAACTGAGTTAGCACATAAGATTATAACACTTGAAGATTGTAATTATTATACAGCAAAACAGTTTAATACTAGAACGGATGATGTTTCTGATAAAGCATTTTCGATCATACATCTTAATAGTCAAAGTCTGACATGTAAATTTGAAAAAATTAGGGAGTTTTTCAGTGATCTTAAACGCACCTTCAAAGTAATAGCCATTACAGAAACATGGTTAAAGGACATACATATTAACAAGGTACACATTGACGGTTACAACATGTTTTATTTAAATAGGTTAAAGAAGAAAGGAGGAGGTGTTGCCCTCTATGTTGATGCAAATCTAAAATGTAAGATTGTGGAGCAGAAAACAACTGTGAGTGACTTAATGGAAATATTAACTATAGAAATCATTAATGACAAGGGTAAAAATATATTAGTAAGTTGTGTGTATAGACCGCCGGGGGCAGGTATTGACTCATTCACAGATAAAATCATTGAATTGTTTGAAAATGTTAATAAATCTGTAATCGTGTGTGGGGATTTCAATATAGATATTGGAAACCCTGCAGTAACCAACAATTTTAAAAATTATATGGAAATGGCTGGCCTATGCCCTATGATAACTAAACCAACCAGGATCACTAGTCACAGCGCTTCTATCATAGACAACATATATACAAATATATACGGTGAAATAATTAGTGGCATCTTCATAGTAGATGTAAGTGATCATCTCCCTGTGTTTCTAATCTATGAAAAATTGTGTTTTGATTTTGTGCAAGACAATACTCCAATTGTTATAAGAGATAAATCAAGTAAGGCTTTAGAGGCCTTTAAAGAAGACCTCAAAAAGCAAAATTGGGATCATGTATATGTAAGTAATTTAAATGATGCCTATAATTCATTTATGACTACATTCATAACCTTATATAATAAAAATTGCAAAATGATTAAAATTCGTGGTCAGGATAAGAGAAATACTCATTGTCCATGGATGACAAACGGATTGAAGAATGCATGTAAGAAAAAAAATTACTTATACAAGTTGTTTCTTAAATTGAGAACAAAAGATGCAGAGGTTAAGTATAAAAAATATAAAAATAAACTTGTATCAATTATAAGAATACAAAAAAAGGACTATTATACCAAATTATTGGACAAAAATAAAAATAGCATTAGAAATACATGGAGTATAATAAACACAGTCTTGCATAAAAACAAAGCTAAATCATATATCCCAAACTATTTCACAAAGAATAATGTAGATATCTTTGGTAAAGAGGAAATAGTGAATGAATTTAATGACCTCTTTGTGAATACTGGACCAACTTTATCACAGCATATTCCTAAGGTAAACACAGACAATGATTGTAATATAGCAGAAAATGTAAACAGTATTTTTCTGGAGAGAGTGCATGGGAACGAAATTTTGTCAATTGTGAATAAATTAGCGAACAAAAAATCCAACGATTATACAGACATGAATATGCTGCTGATAAAGAACATTATAGATGCTGTTATTGAACCTTTTACGTATATATGTAATCTGTCATTCACCACCGGACTGTTTCCTGACCATATGAAAGTAGCTAAAATAATACCACTATTTAAAAAAGGTAATAAAAATGATTTTTCAAATTACAGACCCGTGGCTTTGCTATCACAATTTTCAAAGGTATTAGAGAAATTGTTTGTGATTAGACTGAATAAATTTATTGAAACATACAAAATTTTAAGTCCCAGCCAGTATGGTTTTCGTGCAAATCATTCAACTGCAACAGCATTAATGGAGCTGACTGAAGAAATCACCAATGCTATGGACAATAAGCAATTTTTAGTAAGCATCTTTGTCGATCTTCAGAAAGCATTTGATACATTAGACCATGAGATACTTCTGCAAAAATTATACAAATATGGTATCAGAGGAGTCGCACATCAATGGGTCGCAAGTTACCTAAAAGATCGAAGTCAGTTTGTGGAAGTTAATGACACAAAATCCAACTTTTGCAATATAACTTGTGGGGTACCCCAGGGCTCAGTCCTTGGACCAATTCTTTTTCTCCTCTATGTGAATGATATTGTGTCTGCTTCAAATGTACTAAAATGTATTTTATTTGCAGATGATACCACATTGTTTTACACGGGAAAAAACATAAATGAGGTGTTACAAACAGTGGAAAATGAGTTTCAGAAAGTATTACATTGGTTTAATGCTAACAAACTATCTATAAACATTAACAAGACAAAATTTATGGTCTTTACTTGTAAAGAAAAAGATATTGGTGCAAGACTTTCCATTCAAGGGTTAGAGATCGAACGAGTGCATGAAGTAAAGTTCTTGGGTGTTTTAATTGATGAACATTTAACATGGAAATCACACACAGAACGTGTTAAAACAAAATTATCCCAAACTGTTGCTGTGTTACACAAGGTTAAAGAGTCTCTCAATAAGAATGCTTTATTACTGTTGTATAATTCCTTAATTATTCCACATTTGACTTACTGTATAGAAGTGTGGGGAAATGCATGTAAAACCTACCTTGATCCAATTTGCATTTTACAGAAACGTGCTCTTCGTGTTGTAAATGGCAGTGGATACAGAGCTCACACAAATCCAATTTCTTTACAATTAGGAACATTAAAATTTAATGAATTGGTTGAACTTAACGTTCTCAAATGTATGTATAAAGCTCACCAGAAAACATTACCAGAAAACCTGCAAAATAGATTCAAAAAGAAAGAAAGTAAGTATAATTTAAGAGGATCAGATTTTTTTTGTAAACCTAAGTTTAGAACTAAACCAAAGGAAAGGTGTATCTCAGTCCACGGTGTAAATTTATGGAACAGCCTTGAGTGTGAAATCAAAACCTCAAAATCCATCCATTGTTTCAAAAAGAGTGTGAAACTAATTCTGATGGATAGATACAAAGACGCCATGTAGGACATCTTTGAAATTTGTGTTGTATGATGACAACTTGTTTTTTTGTTATGTATTGTTTCTTTGTTATGTATTGAATGTAGCGCGCACATCGGAAGTTTAAAGGATTTCTGAATTGACAAGGGGCAGATATTATAAGCTTTTGCTTCTTTCTGTACCTTTTCATTCATATCTGTGCTGAAGTATGCAGATGCAAGTATGTTGCATTCACTTTTTGTTTTATTTAAATGAATGAAATAAATAAATCAAATCAAATCAAATCAAAAATAATACAAGACAAAGCAGCTCGCAGGTGTGAACCCTCACTCGGAAGGCATGCGGCAAGCGTCGCGTCAGAAACAATTCATTCCCACCCCGATGTTTCATATTTGATCATCTCTTGAGCAGAGTCCATTCCGGGCGTGATCTGACAGTCTCATGCTTCTCAACAGGCTCACAGAGGGGTCGAGCACATGAACTGTCCATTTGTGTTTTTGTTGTAACGGATCGGCTCTAAAGACAGCAGCAGGGATTCTTCCACAGCACAACGCCAGGAAGCTGTAAATCTCTCTTCTGTCAGATCTCGAAGTGCTGCGATCGCTCAGGCATGTGGCACATTTTCAACAGTCCAGAGCAAAATTTGAGCGTTTATGAAGCCGAAGTTGCTCATGAAAGTGAATCATGGGATGGTAAAAGTCAAGCGAAGATGAAACCATGGTTGAAATAGCTTAGAATATTAATTCATTTTTATATTCATTTTGTTTTGACATGTCTCCAATTTTTTCTATGCATGTTTACTAGTTGTTGTTTTTTTTTTAAATATTTACTAGATTTTTGTTCAGCTTTTATTAGTTTTAGTGTTAGATTTATTTGCTTATTTATTTTTCTTTAGTTTCTGGTGCAATATTTAAAAATGGTGTGAAGAAGTACTACAGAACACATTATATTTCAATAATGTAGAGCGTAGAGAGAGAGAGAGCATAGAGTGTTGCTTTATTAATCCCAAACTGGGAATTTCTGGGTAATGCGGTTAAGGATTCTTAAAGCTTCCTTCCTGAGGTCTGTCGACTCGCCTGCCTGCAGCCGTATGGACTGACAGAGTGTGTTCATTGGAACATTTGATTGGATCATCTTTCCTGTGAAGGCAGCAATAGCAACAAACTTGTTAAATAAGTCGTGACACCTTCAGGAAGCCTCTCTGTACCTTTGTGATTCCCAGTGCGGCGATGTTTTGACTGTAGGAGGTGGTGCCGTTCCCGGTGCCCCACAACGCGGCCAGGATGCAGCCAATGCCCTCCACGGCGATCCCTCGGTTGATGGCGTGGGTGGGGGGCGGAGGGGCACCGGACAGCCGGGCACAGGCGTAGTAGTCCCCGATGGACTCCATGGTGGACGCCAGGACTCCCGCCATCATGCCCAACACCGAGGAGAGACTGACGGTGGGAAGACCCCATTGACCTGCGGACGCAGAGCAGGCGTTCTGGAGTTTCTTACAGGCTTAAGGCTTAAAGCTTCGCCCGGCTCCGACCGGCACAGTAACTCAGACTCCGGGGTTTACAGGCTGCTACCGGCTGACCCGAGAGCCCGACGCACTTCACTTTACACATTCTACATTTTCTCCCACCGCCGCTTCATTAGTGGTTCCAGGAGAAGCTGTTTACAAGATGTTAGACAAACATCTGGAGCGAGCTACGTGTCAAGCTGAGATTTTGTTTTTATGATATTTTGCAAGACATCAAAACTTTGAACTGGGTCCCGCAGGTGCTGAGAGCAGACATGATGAAATGTGTCATAATTTTCTCACGTTCGCAGCCTCAACAGGTGATTCAAAGTGAAAAAAGGAGAAAATGCATCTTTGCAAAATGCACCAGAACATCTGGCAGCCCTGCTGGTCCTCGTCTCCTCTCCGATTCACCACATCCTGGTTCTTCTTGGTTGTCAGAGCTCATGCTGCGTTCAGTTTGGGAAGTATTTTCTCTCTTTATTCCCAGGACCGGCACGGCTGTCAGGCTAGTTTCAGGCAGCACCACTGATATCGTAGCTCTACTGTCAAAAACTCTTCAGAAATGTGTTGGTTAAATTATCCATGTTTTCCATGAAATGCTTAAAATTTGCTTGGTGGTTTGGCGGGCCAGATTGGAGCCTCTTATGGCCAGGTTTTGGCCCACGTGTGTTATGTTTGACACCCCTGATCTACATTCTGATTCTGATAGAATTCCCACTGATTCTCCACAGGCCAGTACTGTTTTTCTGCTATTTTTTTTTTTTTTTTTCCAAATCTCTTGGTAATTAGTCTAAATTTCTTTGTTTGCTCAGTGTTTAGCAATAAAGACAAAGTTTGGAAAAGGGGTAACACTAAGCCAGCTTTAGATAATAGGAGCTGCTCCTGGCTGAAAATCACCGTGGGTGGGGCGGCTGGAGGTCCAAGTCCAGAGATTACACTTGATTTATAGAGCTTCATTTGAATGAATAGTAATGTTTCACTTGAGCTGAAACATTCATCAATCCCCTTCAGAGTTCACCCCTTCACCAGAGTTTTAATATTTATTGCCCTGCATACTTGCAGAAAGCTTGGGTTCATTAAGACTCACAGATCGGCTTAAATGTACGAACAGCTTGTTATGTGTAAATACCCCCAAAATGCTGAAAGCAGATTTAGCCATTCGCTTTCTAAAAGGGAGAACACACATTAAACCGACCTCACTTCAAAGTCCTCTGAAGTCCAAACGGCCTCAGATTGCCTCTGACAGACATATGCGTTCAATACTTTGCAAAAAACTGCACTCAATCTACTGACAGGGACATGAGCCAAAAATGAGTACTTTAGACATACCAGCATATGTCCTGTTGTCCTGTATGCAAATACTGAGCGACCAATGAAGAAACCACTGCTAAGACACTGTTTCAGTCCATCCTGAACACACCATTTCACTGCAGGCTGGAAAAAAAAAATCTTCTGATGTGCTGGTTTATTAAGAGAAAAACATTTTGACAGATTTTTGAAGTGAATTTGTGCAAACCTCGGCTAAACGGCAGAATGGCCTCTGTTTGTTTTCGTGTTGGATGGCTGTCAAAGAGGAAGCATGGCAGACAAGCTGCATGAATTGCAGCGGCTGGAGTAATGAGAAGTATCAAATGACTGAGGGAGAACGATGTGGCTGGATTGGAAATGAATGATGTGACCGCTCCACTGCTGCACCTGCACGTGTTGTAAGATGTTTACACGCAGGTTCGCACAAACATAGCAAACATGAGAGCATAATGAGGCACAAGCCTGCCAAAAATGACAAGGCCTCCATGAGACCGACACGAAACCACATGAAGCGGAGACAACAAGCAGCGTTCGCACAGTTCCGATAATAAACAGTCTCAGAAGGACCACCGTGTTGATTGATTTATGCAGCAAAACTGTTAGTTTTTCAAGTGAGTCTTGTGCTGCCTGAGACAACTGTTTGTGCTTCCAGTCGTTGTCCATTATGATAGTTATCTTGAATCGTTGTTTCAGAAAAGTGGCGATACGACCAAGAATAATATAATCCAGACACTACAGCTCCACAGTGGTGTTGTGCTGATGTCTGCAACCTTGATGACCTTTGAAATTACAACATCGTAGTATTGCAAAGATTTGACATACTAAGAGGAGCTTTTCAGAGACGCTCAGACTCTGTGTCCGTGGAAATGGCCTCATGACTCCCGGTCCATAGTCTCACTGTGAAGAACTTTCTCTTTCACAGAGTACAATACTGAGAAGCTCTCACACAATTAATGCACGCTCAGCTGCTTTATATCTGCGCATGTGGCTCTGGTTTGCCCTTTTGGCAGAAACATGTACACCTTCGACCTTATTCATGACCACCAGTCCGGCATGCTGGAGTTCTGTGTGCGGGATTGGTTTGGAGGGACAAGAAAGCAAGTCGGGAACACGCTCCGCAGAAAGCTCAGACCCACAAATCTCTTGTTTGAAGCCGGCCGGCGCACTTACCCGGGTACGGCACGTGGAACCAGGGGGAGTTTGTCACGGCATCCAGGCTGATGTCGGTCCTGGCCGAGAAGCCGTACTCGTCAGATTTGGAGGGCAGGACGTCGAAGATGGTCAGCAGGAAGCAGAGCAGCCAGCCTCCGCACATCCCGAACAAAGCCTGGAGGATCACACAGATCTCTGCTCTATCATAACATATCCATTTATTTATTTATACAGATTAATTACAAAGGGTTAAAAAATGGGGACCTTTACACACAAAATGTTCATTTGTCCATTGAGGAGTCATTACGCTGATCAGCAGTCACATCACAGGACAGAGCTGTTGATGCTGTGTTGCTCAGAAGTCACGCTAACACACCCTGAAGGTCTCTGAGTCGGATCCTGTCATGTCAGAGGCAGAAAACCTGCGCTGGATTTTATTTTCTCTCCTTAAATCTCAAGCCCACTATCACCGCCGCTGGCTGAAGGTCCCATGAATGAATCCAGTCCTGCATGTACGTTAGTTTATTCCGCCTCAGGCACCAGGGTTTGAACCTGGATTTGAATATTTCTGCTCATCTTTTACGTTGAATGCAGAAGAACAGTCAAAGAGTGCCTCCAGGGCAGAGAGATTTAAACTATCATTAACTATGCCGTGTGTATTTGATTTATTGATGGTTTATTATGTTGTAAGACATTGTTACGACACTAAAGCACATAGGTGCACATTCTTTAAAAAAAAAACCCCATTTAATTCTCTGTGAGAGTTTCCGTCTCTGTGGTTCTTTCTTTTCTTTCATGCCATTCTTATAAAAGTTCAAAAAGTAGTGAAAAGCTCCTGAAACAAGGCCTAGAAACATCTAAGCTCTTTATACAGCAGTGGCTGAAAGTTGCCTTGTGTATTTGTGAGAAGTATACTAATCCGCCTTTGTTCCTTTATTTAAATCACAGCATAATAGATGCTGAAAAGCGCTGCCGGTGTCAGACTGAGCTGAAGACCGGAGGTTATAAAACCCACTTATTCGTGCTGCTCCCTTAATGAAAATGTAATTTGTACCAAAACACAAAGTCTGCCAGTCTCCCCTGGAGTCTACAAGTCTTTACTGGGAGTGCCAAAAAGGAGCTGCAATGGAAAATAATCACCTTCTCCTGCAGTATCTGATACAGTTTGAGATTCAGAAAATCCACAGAGAGGCCTTGGTGTTTGGGCTGCTGGCTCCCCCATCGTCAAGCTTTTCTTTAATATCCTTGATCAGGTCTCATCGCCTAATCAAAGCCACGTTTTCAAATCTAACCTGTTGTAAACAGGAAAAACACAACTCTTCTGAAATGTAGTGTACTGTCTATGCACATCTGGTCTCAGTCAATAGTTTTTCTGCACATCTGGACTAAACGTGGAACTTTTTTGAAACAAACAGGGGCGTTCGGGGGGGAGATATAGTATATCAATTGAAGGCTGTTTATCAGAGAACCAAAACAAATAAACGTCAAATAAAAGCACGGTATGAGGAGTGTGAACGCATGATGAAGTCTAAACTCACACACATGCCACACACACACACACACTGTTCACCTTACAGCAGTAAATAAAGTTCGGCTGGAGCCAAATTTGTTCTCTTTGCAAAAATGAGGCTTTCCCTCTTTTTTTTTTTTTTTTTTTTTTTTTTTTTTTTGTTTTACATCGTCTCCCCTGATGATATTCAAAGGGATCCATCATCTTGATTAGCAGTATTTGTGGTTTTAAGGACAAGGTGTAAGGTCGAGCCAAGAAATGCTTCATTTTCTGAAGTTTGGTCGCCCCCCGCCCCCCGGCCTCCACCCTGTTCACAGTTAAAATGTGACTGGATATATACGTATGTGTCTGTTTCAAGAAAAATGTAAAATCTTCCTAATGTAGCATGAAACCACAAACATTTACCTCCTTCAGAATGTTTCCACATGTTCCCACTGATTTATTTTCACGCCATCCATTAGAACTGCTCTTGGAGTTCTTGACCTGAGCTTTTCACGTGCACACATCCCCAGGTGTTACTCCTCTCTCAAGCCGGCATGCAGACATGGCGAGATCAGTCACAAACATATTACTTTCAGATCTTTTTTTCTCCTCTCAGATAAGTCGCTCAGTTCATGCAGATTGCGAAACTTCAGTGTTTTAATGTGTATTTTGCTGCAATATAGGATGAAAGTAAGAATGAGATAAGTGCATTGTAAAACCACAGATGTGCAGGTTTTTCTTTAGATTAAAAATGCATTTTAAAGCATTTTATTTCATGGACATAATATGATATGTGTCCAGATGTCGCCTTCAAAAGAGTGCAGATTGGAGTTTTGACGAAGAACACTGATATCATAAACTGGTTTAATGCGGCATCAATCATTCTTTATCCTCCTTCCCACAGTAAAGGAAAAGCAGCATGAAGCAGTTTGCGTGACACCTGTGGGAATTGACCGACTCACAGAGAAGAGCTTGAAGAGCGGATACTGGAAGACCTTCCACTTCTTGTCCTTGTAGGCGATCATTGGGACCTCGACTTTGCTGAGATACTGGGAGAAGAGGAGGATCAGGCAGACCGTGCTGTGGGAACATACGAGACAGGACAGGGTGATTCCGTCGCTCTCGCTCCCCTCCAGGCTCAGAATTCACCTACAGTCAGATTGTACCGACACATGTGCAGCACATCCATACATCACAATCAGAACGAGCGAAAACATGTCATCGAGCACAGCGTGCAGACACACAATGCATGGTTCTGGAAAAGCCTGCGTGTAAGAGAGAGTGTAAGCTGCTATCAGGACGTAATGACAGGGCCTCTGCCTTTTCACGCTGTGACTAAAAACAACGTCCACTGGGCTGGAGACGCTGTTCGAGACATCCATCGTCATATGTAATTTCTGGGATGGGAGCGTCTGCAGGTTGGTGAAGCTTCTTTTGCCAAGATCAAAAAACCCAAACAGCTAAAAAACCAGATACGAGCAAGTACCGTCAGATCTAAATGAAATATTTTCAGTGTAGCGGGACGGCCGGTCGCACTCGGTGAACCACAGCAGCAGCAACGTCAAGCTAAACACTTAGCTGGATGTCTGGCGCTAAAACAGCAGGAGGCAATCTGGTTTTATTCAGGTCAGAGATGAGAAAAAAGACACGGGAGACGGTGGTGTGATACTGGGGAGATGATGGAGGATGTGATGGATGGGCTTGTCTATTTCAGCTGGAATAAAGTAACATTTCCAGCAGACAGGGTGGGATCAGGTATGAAATGAACACAATAATATAAAACAATGTTCCCCAGTATATGAAACATGTATGTATATGTTGGCCAACATTTTCAAACCTTAATGTATCTGTGAAATATTGAGAAGTAGGATTTATAAAAAAAAAAAAAAAAAAAAGAAAAGACAATCAAAAAGAAACAAAGAATTATAAATAACAGACAAAGTAAGGTTCTGACGGTGGAACCCAATCAAGCTGATGGCAGTGTTTGTCATGATTGATCCTTCACATGGAATGAAATTAGCTGAGAATCAGGATCTGGGAAAACTAATGTTGAATTTAAAACAGAGCAGTTGAGCTATGAAAACCTTTCAAAGTCATCATCTGGCAACACTTTTCATCACTGCAACCAACAAAGCAAGTGTCCGGTCAACATCATGCAAAGAATGCATTTTAAACTCCTTTTTTTGGCTCAACAAAACAAAAGAAAGTTAAGAGTTGACAGACGACAGTTTTCTTTTGTAAAAGCCGACGCTGAGCAGCATTTGTCTTTTGTTTCCTGGTGTTCAGCACCACCGACAGCTTTACAGACACGCTGTTTGTGTTTATAAGCTACCAGGAGTTCAGTTGTTGCCATGTGAGGGAATAATATCAGCGCCACGGTTCGTTTCACTTAAATCAAAGTTAGTCTGACTCAGTCTGTGCTTAGATTCTGGTTCCATCAAGCATATCTGACAAAAACATCACATAAAGCATGAAAGCATACAGGACAGGCCTGAATGATGTCGAGCTGTGCTGGTATATCTTTTCATCCATGTGTTTATCCTTGTGCGTTGTTGAGAAAACGCTCCTGTGGCAACAGTGTTTCCACACCGTCGGGAGTTTGGTGGACTGGCTTCACTTCGGCTTCGTTCACCCCGAAAGATACATTCAGCTCTAATTTTTATCCATAGCTTCCATGAAGCTATATTTCATACAATTGTCTTGATACATTGTTTTTTTTTTTTTTTTTTTTTTTCCACTTTGTGACACTGTTAAAGTAACTGCTACAGTTTTTACTAAACGCCTCCGAATCGTACGTACGTGCCAGAGCTCTGATAAGCGGCTGGATGTCTTGCGAGGTGGGGAGGAGGGAGGAATGGGCCACTGAGGCTAAATAGGATATGACTGATTACCATCCATATATGGCACCAGGGGGTGGATGCACAGGACCTTTTAAAACCCACAAGGATTACTCGATGTAATGGCTTTAGTCTGCATTATGCGGAGATGGCAGCGGTAAATGAAGACAGATTTCTCAGTGTGGGTTAGGGACATCAAAAAAAAAAAACACTTTCTGGAAGAACGACTTACAGTCAGCGCAGATGTTGAGCTTAAGTGGATTCAGACAGTGGATGTCACTACTTTGATAGAGAAACAAATTGGTTGGAAACAGCCAGAAGATTTTTTATTTTTTTTGGGGGGGGGAATATCGTTTGTTTCCCTTGACTGTATCTTATTATGCTGTAATATATAATGAGATGCAGCAATGTGAACAGACCCACACACACACTAGAAGACAAGCAATGTTCTGTTTGGACATGCAGGATTTTAGCTGTCACTGTTATTCTTAAACATCCACCAGGGAATGGAAACATTAATCATTAGAAGCGAAACCTTCATCCTGACGACCATAATATCAAACAGGGACTGATGGCAGAATGATCTAATAAAAAAGACTGAGTGTGTGCCTCTAATGTTATTCAGCATACATGCATTTGATATTTCCCTGAACGCGTCACCGTTACCGGCGGCCGTGTCCAGATCGTCTCTGGTCACAGGTGGAGCAGTGGACCAGCAGCGTGTCCATCAGGTCAGCAGGTGAGCCCAGACCTCCGTTCTCCCCCCGTCCAGTCCGCTCATCTCCTGCAGCTTGGCTTGTGCAACTTCTTGGTGTGGCATCCGTTGGGACTGCAGCCCTGACGAGGCTTCATGCCTTCTCCTTCGCTCATGTGTTTGTGTGTATGAGACCTTCCTCCCTCGCCGTGGTGCGCTGGGCAGCTGGGTCTGCGTGGACGCTCTGCTGAAAGCTCATCTGTGTGTGTGCGTTTGCCTGCTGGTGTGGTAAGATGGTGTTTCCAGCCTTGTCTGCGCTCCCCGCTGCCTCCTGTCCCATTGTTTGATTTCATTCTATCCTGCGGCGTTAACAAGCAGCGCTGTTTTTGGGGTCGTGCCCTCCAGGGATGCCGTTCTGTAGCTGGGCCCTGGAAGGGTGTGAACACTTTACTAAACCCAGTATTCACTTTGGGATCTCAGTTCTTCTTGTTGTTCACCTCCAATGTTAATAATGAAGGATGGTATTCTTTTTTTCTTTGTGATTCTTCCTTTTTATTGATTTATTTTTATTTTGGCATATCGGTACAGGATATCCTTCCTAGTCACTCTTTAAATTTAGAAATACAAACTGAGCACTAACAATCTTGGTATTATAGACCACTCCTCATCTACAACCAAAGGACAAATAGAAATGAAAAGGATGAAAAATGGTTTTAGACACTTTGCAGGTCTCAGGAGACCCACTTCAATGGACTGAAATCCAACTCACAGAGCAGCAATTCCCCAGTGGCCCCCGGACTTCTTTCCGGCTTCAATGAACAGCGACAGGCCGATGAGGTTGATGGTTGGAGCGATAGCCAGGGGACCAATGAATCTGAGCACCAGGCCCACCAGGCCGGAGAAGCCGAGGACGATCTGGAGCAGAGACGACACCAGGATGGCTCCCTGGATCTGTGCACGGGGAGAAAGACAGAGACAAATGGGAGAAAACGGTTTTTCTTTCCCATAGTCACTTATGCTTTCCTCATGTGGAATTCTTCTATGTGAAAGTGCTGAGAAATAATTGTATTGTACCTGGTATCAATAAAGCTGAATTGAATTGAATAAAAATTGACCAATCCACCCAGATGGCTTTGAATTTTCCCTGCCACAGACGGATTTATGGTTCCTCATATGTGGCTCTCAGTCAGAAAAATAAAGAACTAATCCCACTCACACTCCCACTGCAGACTCCATCAAGTCATAAATCAAATGAAATACTTTTCTGCAAGCAAGTATTCAGATTGGTTGAGACTTGCACCAGCAGAGCGCCATTGATCTCCTGAAGTCGAGGCATTTGAAGGCAGGACCGGCTAATAAATGCCACTCTGGAACATCTGCGACTGAATGAAGGTGTGTGTGCTGACAAGCAGCAGATCCCATCAATAAAGACAGGCTAGAATTTAAATACTTCAGGTTCCCATGCTGAGTCAGAGTCACAGACGGGATGGCCTTCAGAAATGACGAGCATCAACTGCAGAGAGGACCCGTTCACAATCATTTCAGGAGAAAACTTCCGTTGAATTTTGTTGTCTGTTCACTCGACAACGGAGCTCGGAGTCAGTGAAAGCACAATTTTTTGAGAACAGCTCCCAAGGTGGAACTTTTCAAAAACGCTTGCTTTCTGTCGTCGTGTGAAATGGTGAAAACGAGACTTTCTGTAAACGCTCGGACTTTAGCGGTCAAACTTCAGTAGATTAAAAAATTAAGTTTTCCCCCAGACTCCCAGTCTATATCCTCCTGGGTTTCGCTAGTTTTATAGTTCAGTTGCCAGTAAAAACAATCCAGCTTGATCGTCTGTCTCCTTTCTTTCTTTCTTTCTTTCTTTCTTATCTTATCCTTGCCCAGTAACTTTCTCCAGCTCTCTGCTGCATCACTTTAGAAAACTTACCTTTCATAAACTCTTTTCAGCAGGCCTCCTGGTGTGTTCACAGATAGTTTTCAAGTGAAAGCATCAAATATTAGTTGCATTTTCGCAGCTTGTTTACGTGAAAACTGATGTTTTTGAGAAGGGCTTCCAGGGAGCAACATTTTTCATTGTGTCCATGAAAAAACAGAAATTTGTAGGCATCCAGGTGTTTGTGCTGCTCAATCAGTCCCACCATCATCTGCATGGCATGCAGAGACAGCAGACACTGAGAGGCTTTATATCGCTGGGAAAGACACTTCAAAGGAGTGTTTATATCAGATCAGTGTGCTTACATGAGCAGCTAGATTACAAACTCAGTCGACGACAGTCATATTTATGTGTATTTTTTTTTTTTTGGCTCGTGTTAAAGAGAGATTGCACGTTTCCATCCTCACTGTGCGCGCTTTCATCCTCTTCCATTCTGCGACGGTGGATCTTGAACGTACCTCACGTATCCGTGACATCCAGACCTCGTCAGAGTTCTCCGGCTGCAGCGTGCCGCTGCCGTTCTGCATCTGCACGGACATCATGACGGGCGCGCTGGGGGACGGGCACTGCCACTTGGGCAGGGCGAGGATGGCCAAGGTGGGGGTGATGAAGCTGAAGGTCCCTCCCTGAAGGATCGGCAGCCTGTGGATCACGGAGACGTTAGGCTGCTCCAAGCGGGACGGAGATGCAAAGATCAGTCGTTATCAACTGTTACAGCGGCATGAGCTCACCAGACCTGATACCCGACACTGGCACCAATATTGATGCTTCCCAACAATTCTGCAGACTCAAAGTTGAAATTTCACTTCAGCTGTTTGCATTGTATATTTAAATTAAATGTCCGTACGTGGAGCTGTGGACTCGTGTAAGCAGTGAGAACTCTTTTCTCTTCCTTCGTCGCGTCAATGCGAACACACTTGCTCGTGCTTTCGTCTCCGTGCCTTTGTGTGGGCTTGTGCATCGTGTGAAAGGCGCAATAAAAATAAAGATTATGTTACTTATTATTCAAAGTCAGAGCGTTTTACTGGGATCCAGCTTGGTCCCTTTGAGCTTTTTGCCAAACTGTGTAGGTTGAGATCTCACACCGAGGCATTACCGTTGCCGCGGTGCATTGTGCTGAGCTGCACAGCTGTGCCGATTCCCACATAAACAGGAATTTTGAAAAAAGCCAAACACAAAGGTTAAGGCTTCAGCTTTAGAGGGGATTATGGGAATCAAAGCCCCAATCCCAACACTAACCCCACAGGGATCTCACATCCCAGGCAAAAGTGAAGTCACTAAATAAGCCAACTCCCGTAAATCTTACAACTTAATCAGTGTTAGACTGACAGAGAGAAATCTGACTCACACTCCGTGTGAACCGCTCGGCGCTCTTTGAAAAGACTGTCAGGTTGGCCGGAGCATAAATACTGCGACTGACAACTGCTCATCAACTGTAAACGCCGACAGCTCGAGCAAAGGCGGACAGGTGAGATACTGAGGACTGTCCACCTGGCACTTAACCTGCTGTAAATCCTGACCCACAGCGCTACTCCAACCACGAACACACACACACACACACACACACACACACACACACACACACACACACACACACAAACTGTGGCCAGAGTCTCAACTCCCTGTAAATACAGCAGTTGCCTGTATTGAGTTAAAGTCTTTGCATGTGTCACACACACACACACACACACTCACACACCTTATGAGGCCGTTTCATTGCTGCGCTGCAGACATTTCAAAACTCAAGAATGCCAAGGTCCACTGAAATGTCTTCAACCTCTCTGAGGGCCACCCATCTCAAAAATGTAAAACCTGATTGACACACCAGACGAAGAGCATTTATTCTGCGATATGAACAGGGATTCATGCAAATGAGGTGCACATTAATTCTGCATCCAGATGAAGAGAAATTAATTTGCATGTCTTTCAACAGAACCATTGTTCTGTACAGTCCATCACAGCTGCTCAGTTGGAGTGTTTTCTTTACAGAATCTGGCAGCAAAAGGCAGAAAGAAGAAGTCTGTAAATGTCCACGCCATCTCACCCACACTGAAGTAACACATGGAACAAATTATGCACAAACACTGATTAGAAATCACTCATCGCAGTCTGATATTAACAGTATTCCCCCCGGACATCAAGAAAATATATGGAGACACTGTTTCTTCCCCCTTTCAATGAAAGTGATCAGAGATCCTCATTTAAGCTTCACTACAGTCGAATCCATCCTGAAGTCTGCTTAGGACGGCTCGAGCCACATCTTCCAATGGGAAACTAACTTCCAGAGAAAACTGGGTGAATATCAGTCAGATAATTAACGAATGACAGAATTCAATCACCCTGTTTTGTCAGCTCTGAGTTTTCATGAATATACATCTCTGCTCATTTTCATACTAAAACCAATTCCACAGTTTTGTGTGATGATTTTAAATCACCTCTCATTGTCCATCTGCCACACCTCCACGGCTCAAACTTTAGGAATCTGATTTTTTTCATTGGTATAACCAGCTACCACATTGACCGTTTCAGGCCCTGTTTATACAAAAACATTTTATTAAACCACACAGACTACAATGTTTTGAAAACCTTAGCATTCAGTTGATACAGATACAGCCAAAACTAAATCAGTCGTCTTACCTGGTTCCAACAGCCGTCTGCAGCAGCGTGCACATCCCAGACACAAAGAATATGGTGGAGATGAGCTGGCTTTTGGCGACGTTGTTGTCCTTGATGCAGAGCGGCTCGGCCAGTATCAGCGGGACGGCGATGATGCCGCCGAAAGCCAGGATGTAATGCTGCGGGGAAGACGACAGGCGTGAACATCTCTGCAGTGTTACGACTGGAGGAGAGGAGCCGGCCACGAGCGGGGAGGAACTGATGGATTTAGAGAAACTTAGGAAACGCGCATAAATGAAATGGAGGCTTATCGCCACACATGTTCAGACTTCAAGGTCAGAGATTCATATTGTTTTCTTTCTGTTTGATGTGAGCTTCATTTCAAACCCAGCTTCCTGACACAGCAAGACAGATTTCTGAAAATGTGAAACGTGTTGGTAAATTTCAACAATTTCAACATCTCCATCACCAGAGACAGGAAAACACACGCCCAGAGCATGATGGTGCCTCCACCATGCTGTGGTTGCTGCATTACACTGCCATGGGTGGATATTCACTAAATAGTCATCGTTTTCCCAAAAAAATAAAAGTATATCTGGGCTGCTTTAAATAGAATGCAACAAAACCTAGCTTATTGCTCCTTATCTAAGGATCACTACACGACTGGTCACAAATGGAGGAAATGGTTTTTGAACATTTCCCTGTATTCTACTGCATTTGTCACTGTAACCTTTGCAGGTTTTGACCATAAGATATTCAGAGAAACGTCTTAATGTAGTCATACTGTCATCTTTAAAGATCAGTCAGGATCAAATGCGGCAAGTTGTTTTCAAAGTTCCAGTCACGTTTGACACTTAAGTCTCATTTAAATGACAATATTTCAGTTGAAAATGCATCAATTTCTTGGCTTTCATTTCAGAAAAGTTTCACATATGCACGTCAGTGTTGTAAATATAATCTCATTTTGCCACCGCTTTGGGTGCTGTTGTCTGATTTTGTAATAAAATCACACACGTTTGGAGACATTAGCAACAAGTTTTGCCTTGGGAGCCCGGCTCAGAGTACTGAAAAATAACACACAAAATGCAACAAAAGCTAATAACGCAAATTCTGATGAACTATTCTGACTCATCGTTGCGATGTCAATATATGCTGAGGGCCTCTCGGTGTGGATTCTGGTTCATGTGTTTCTGGCAGCGCTGGGAAATGGCGGTAACGTGAAGTTTGCGGTCAAGCATGATATTCTCATGATACTCGACATCTTAAATGCAAAGCTTGACCATCCCGAGAGGGGAATGTGGGAATGTGTGTGTGCTGACAGGGCTGACAGGGGAGGTGGTCGTGGTGGTCAGGCGTGCTATTAATTCCAAAGAATTTAAAACAACGAGTGGAGAAAAAAAGGCAAGAAAAGAGAGAAAAAAAATGAATTCAAGACAGATGTTGATAGATCTTGCGGGATTTATGAGAGTATTTTCCATCTTATAAGTCTCACATGTCAACAGCAGATGTCCAGGGTCAGGTTCACGGCACACGGTAGTGAGGAGGGCTCCTCGTGAAAGATGGCTCACTACCACCGCCTCGTTCACATCAAACACCGACACAAAGTTTCCACCTTTCAGCTGTGTAAACACTCAGTGTTTACAGGACGCACCAGCAGCGCCGGGAGAGGTATGGAAAAGGAGAGTTAATCTAAATACTACAGAATTAAAGTAATGTGCCAGATTATTTATAGTTACTCATGGTCACTTGTTGACAGTGATGGAGGCTCGTGGCTGGCTCAGTGTGTTTCTCTCAAGAAATATTTCCCTTAAGCAGAGACACTGAAAACCAGAGATATTCCAGAATCAGGTGGCACTATTTAGAATTTTCAAAGGGAGAAAGTAAAACCATGAGCGCTGTGAAGGAGCTTTTTGAATGAAAGCTGCTCAACCAAAGCGAAGAACCGAATGCCAACAGTAAGAAATTCAGGGTGTGTTAGTTCGTGCAGAGTCTCTGGTCCCGGTCCATGTTCATCGTCTGCATCAGTCAGGAGCACAAAACTGATGTTTCCTCCAAAAACATAAATAAATAAATAATAATAATACAGTCCAAAACCAACGGTCAATCAGCTGGATTAGTTTTCATGAATCTGATCACAGTTTGTAATGATAATAATAATTGTCTTTATATCACAAACTCTGTATATATAAACTGGGACATTTAGCCACCGATGGGAAATCTGAGTGTAGCGCCAGTATTGATGAGTTAGTGCAGCCAAAACCAGGGGATTTTTTTTTTTTTTTATCTTACACAAATACAAAAATAAAGAAAGAGCTGCATAAACTGTTTTGTTTACTAAGTGACAGTAGTTTTCAGTCTGAAATGTTCACTGAGTAAACAGTACTGTTAATGAGGATAACAGCAGCTAGATGAAGCTGCTTGTTCATCAGCTGGTAAATGCGTTGGTGTCAATATGACACTGAAGCAGAGGCAAAAATGAAACAGCCGGGAGGCTAAACATTGTTCCATGTACTTTAATGGAATACATATATTTATTTATTTTTGGTTCCCAATTCCATAATCTGTTCCTCTCAAAGCCTGCAGACTCTGTGCACACTGATAGTGACACAAACACACTGGTGTGTGAGAACTTTTGGGCTGGAATGATTCAGATCTGGCTTAAGGATTACCATGTTCTTCTCATTCTCACTTTGTTTCCAGACGATCGAACTTTCTACACCCCATCATCACCTCGCTTGGCAGAGCAGAGCTGCGATAAATAAACTTGTTAATTTATTACATCTTGTTGCCGCCGTCAAGTAATCTGCCATGAGCCAGGAGCATTATGTTCTCACGTCTCCTGCTGTTAATCACACGCCTCTCTTATTCACCTTCACCTGAAGGAGAAGACAGAAATGTGCCAGAAGGAGTTTGTCTATTTTCTGGTTGGCTGGTGTGTCTAACCAATATTATGATTTGTTCATCTGTTCATTTTTTTATTTTGTACAGTGTGAAAACTTTTTCTCTTTGCCAAGCTAACAGAGCGAGCTACAAGTGTCCACAGCACCGTGCTTTTGAAGCAGGAACACAGAGAATAGCGGCTAAATCATCCTTAAAGACAGCTCCATGTGGAAACTAAATATTTTGCTTGACAACTCCAAAGACGCCTGATTGGATTCAGATTGGAAAAATAAAGATCGATCAACTGTTTATTCATTAGAGGGATCTGATAAACAAGAGATCTCTGAAAGGCTCCCATCAACAGACTTTACATTATAGATATTTACAGGTGTCTGAATAACCTCATATTCAGAGTATTGATGTCGTTGTTTCCCTCAGCCGGAGTTAAAGTGTGTCGAAGTTTATAAAGACAGAGTGAAGAATTCTGGAGACTGTGAAGAAAATAAACAGACAGCTGTAAACCGGCCAGACCGCATCGATAACTGCTCCGATTTGGACTAAATAAAATGAGGGTGGTAAACCCGACGCCCTCTGGCGCTCATGCAGAGCGGCTGAGGAACGGCAGCAAGCACTTTAACATGATCGGAATTACAGCCTCCACATCTGTCCAGTAGCTCCGAGGTGGTTAGCATGGAAATGGTGTCATTTTACTTTATTTTACTCATTTACGTAAGTGTTTCTTTCCCAAATAACAACAGGGCGTAGATAATAGGGCCTGAGAATTGCGCCTCCCTCTGTTTTTATGAGAACTAACCTTTTATAACAAGCTGTACTCTGGGTTTGTGATAACCTGCAGTTGTTGTTTTTTTTTTTTTTTTGTCTTTTTTTAATCATACAGTGGTTTGGAGTGTTGATGCAAAACATGAAAAAATGAAAAGTCAGGACGTCCTGTCCATGGGAATCTGGCATAACCCCGGAATTCTTTGGAAAACCAATAAATCTGTCTTTAATCTTTTCAGACAAAACAGCGCAGCTACCTTTGTGTCACTGATTTCTTGCTATGTCTGCAGAACACTTAAAAGTTCAGATCACTTGTTACTCTCATGACCTTTCAGCCTTTCTGCCTCTCTTCATATTTTCATGCACCTTTTCATTTTTGGATATTTTTAGTCAAAATGAACGTAAACCTTTGAGTTAACATTGTCATCAGAAGTTTTAAAGAATATGATTCTTCCTTTTTTCAAATCATTTCTGTCTTCAATGAATTCCAGCAGGCGTTTCATGATGAGCAACGACCAACGGCTGACAAATTAAGACACTCGTCTCACCACTGTCTCACCATCGGCTAAAAGAGGGGAAAAATAAGGACAGAAGAAGACACAAGGTGGTGAGAGAGGAAATCCCCTCCTTCAGCGGGTACGTACATCAATATAAAACTGAAACAGGGTAATAGAGGGGAGGGACTCTGCAAAAGAGACTTTTATAGACACCATTTTTTTGTGGGTGGTCCAAAAATAAAAATGGGCGGATAAATACTTCTTGGGTTGGACTGAGAAATCATATAAAAGGCAGTGGAAACATTGTAAAATCAGTCTTGATCTGGTCCAGGACTGAGTTTTGCCTGTTGTAGGAATAAAACTCATTTGCATCCAAGTCTGAAATCCTCATCTGATTTTTGCTTCAAGTCTCGGTCGATCACAGCTGAAGAACTAGATTTTAAAGTTTGTGGAGAATCCTAATGCCATACGCAGCATGGAAACCCCTTCCAGTTGGCCCACATCTAAGATATTTACAGAGACTTCCTGCAGAGTGGAGTTACTGCCTCTCACTTGTCTGTAACTGGCTCAGCAGCCAGGTTTTAACAGACATCGCATCACAGCTTCTCTACATCGCTCGCTGGCCCATTTCCCACTGTGTTTTAAAATGTTGCATACAGCTGTTGAAGCAGGCATTGAGGTGTGAGCCATGAGCCAGCAAGCAGCTTTAGATCCTCGAACCGAGCCTTTTCAATCAGGAACCCTCGACACAAAGTTGGCTTTAGATCATGGTCTGTATTAAGAGGTTGTTTATAAAGGTAATGACGATGGCCAGCTGAAGGTTCCATTTACACAACGTTTCAAGTGAAAATGCAGCGGTTTTCATTTTTGCTTTGGCTTTAGGTAGATGCTGGATTTCATGTTGGGCAAACACTAAAGCTACCAAGTCCCAAAAGAATCTAAACAGGGAGGCATGAGACTCTGGAGGAAAAACACTGTTGTCGTTCTGCTCGAGCATGTGCAGAACTATTCACCAGACGGCAGCGTTTCCGCCGTCTACATGGAAGGAGATGCGTTTTTCCCCATTTCCATGGAGTCACACCGTTTTTGGCCTTTTGTCCAGTAGTCATACTTCACACACATAGACAACAGTGTATGATGATTAATGTGACAGCCGTGTCGATACCAGGAATTTTATTACCAATAACTTTCATTTTTCAGATTTCAAAAGTGAATGATTGCTTTCAAAGATATTCCAGCAGGAACAAACAAAACCAAACACAACAGGACTACATTTTTTCATCGTGAATGTTGTACAAAGCTCAATACTGATGAAAAACAGCGAGCCAGGCCTTACTTATCACAGCTTGATAAGCTTTGAAGTTTGAAATGTATTCAGCACAAATTAAAGACATTCATTTCGTTCCCCCAACTCTCTCACTAGTTCAAACAGGGTGAATGACTGAAGAGTAAAATTAATAAAAGAAAACACACTTCAGTTTATAAAATGCTGACACACAACCAACTAGAAATTCTTTGTAACTAATTTACCAGCTTGATGCAAAATCGAGTCTGAAATTAATTCATGACTTTCTGATGTTGTCTTTATTTCATTGTCTGAACACGGAGTTCAAAAAACCAGCACACTGAATACTGAAGACAGGATTTCTCTTCCAGCGAGGTTTCTTTTATCTTCTGGATCTGATGTGTCAGACTCACGTCCAAGTTGCCAACAACTGAAATAAAAGTACTGAGGCTGTTATAAGAAGCTGAGGTGAAAACGGGGAACTGATTTCGGACCTGTGTAATACAGTTCTTGATTCAGGAGTTTGGCATTAATAGGTGGTCATTATAAAATATTGACTGATTTGTTCTTGTTTCTGAAATGTCAAGTTGGTAAATCCAGGCTAAAGTAGACTGTGAAGCACATTGGAGTCTGGTTACGTCACAGCATTTCAAGTTTCTCATTCACACAGCAGCGTTTGAAAAAAATATCAGTTTACACAGAAACGATTAACTATTTTTCAGCAGGTGGGAAAACTAGAGCAATACTCTATAAACATGAACACAGACATCTGCATGGAGATACGATGAAATTGGACTGTTATTACAGGGAACACGGACCATTTTCATCACTTTGGATTCAAACGCCGTCCGTGTGCATCAGCTTGTGCAGAAGAACTGTTGATTACAGCCACGGTGCCAGAAGCTTCACTGTGATCCTCAAACAAGGCTCTCTTCACCGAACCTTTGGCGTTCCTGAAGGTGTTTCTGCTTTGCTGGTTGTATTTCTTGAGGATCTGCTCATGTAATTAATTTAGCATGTCGAAATTCCATTTGTCATCCATCCTCTGTCAGCGAATTGAGGTGTGATAGACATCAAACAATGTTTAAAACAAAACACAGGCAGATCGTGTCGGAGCTTGTTTTTTGCAGGAGGTTCTAGAGTTCAAACAGTGTGGTGAGCTGTTCAGCAGGCGCAGCCGGCCTCCCACTACTACAACAATGGCTTCCATGCAAAGTGTTTGCCCACCCGCAATTTGGGGTCTACTGTCTTGCTTAAGGACACTTTTGCATGTGTGTGATGGGATACCAAGTAATTGGCAGATTTTCCCCCAGGTGTATGTTTTGGAACCACTAGACAGTAAAAAATAACCTGTTGCCCAGTTGTTTCTGTTCTGTGGGTAAAACTGGGAAACGAGTCCATCCAGTTTTAATAGTCTATCTCCCAAATAAAGCTGTATGTGCTGCAAATTGAAAGAAATTCTAATAGCATAGCTCCTACAATCTGGATTTACAATATTAACAGAAGGGATCATGAAATACCAAGTTTAATTTGAATCGTACTGAATAGCAGCAGTGCTTTGACTGAACATATGTTATGTATTTTTTTAATAATATCAGAAACACATTTTTTAAGTGATCTATGGCGATTGTAATAGTTTAGTGGTGTCCAACATGAAGTCTGGGCCACAACCATCCAGGAGGATCCAATCTGGCCTGCCAAACCCAGCAAGGAAATTCTAAACATTTGAAAGAAAACTTTTATTTTATTTTTTTTAAACATATATCCTAAAAGTAGTGGATGCAACTCAAAAAGGAGATTCAGGTTGAGATATCAATGATGCTGCCATGATTATCAAACTAGCCTCAAAGCCACATGGTCAAGGTGTAAAAACACACAAAGAGAAGCTGTTTTGATATCTCACTGTATTTTGCACCAGAAGGTATCATTGTATCGTGGCCCCTGAACTAGAATGTGTTCATCGCCGAACTAAGTAAAGGTAAAAAAAGATGAGACAGAGAGTAGAACTCATTGATTTCAATGTTTGAATTGTGCAGTGTCAACACTATCATCAGTTAAAGTCGTTGTTTTGATGTATGTCTAATATTTATTGTTTATCTTCATTTTTCAAACGGTCATTATCTGTCTGTCATTTGACCCTGTGCGTGCTGTGGGTGTTTTTCTAAAATCTCTACTCAGTCTACTCAACACAGTTTCAACATTCAAAGACGGAGCAGTAATAATGGGTTCCAGTCCTTTGGTTTAGTTTACCTGAAAGCCGAGCAGGATGCAGAGGTACCAGGGAGGCCTGTCATTCAGGGAGTAGACCAGATCAACACCTTTGTCCCCCGTCTCCTCCAGAGACTCCTCCGTGTGCGACTCGCCGATGTTTACCGTCAGCTGCGGCTGTTCGTCACCATCGTTGCCCTTGGGAAGAAGCACAAGGAAAAACAAGACATTCATCTCACTGCCGTCTGTGAGCCATTCTGCTCTTCAAGAAATTCTTTCCAGACTATTTGGACACAAATTCTCACTTCTAAATGACTTTATAAGTGCAACCGCGCTGTAAAGTCAAGCACGTTTATTTTTTACATATGAGGCATGAATAAAGAACGATCTTTGCCTTAGAAGGGATACATTCAGCTCTTTCTGTCAGAGGGTGCGCTGCCTTTGTTTTCAGTGGAGAAAGTGCTGATTGGGTTTGAAGCCAAAGTCACAATCCAGGGAAGGAGGATGTTTGTACGCGATGTAAACACTGAGCGCACCTCATAATGCAGAATTGGATTTATGACATGTTTTGTCGGGTATGGGAGAGTGCAGGTGTGTGTCTGTGTGTGTGTGTGTGTGTGTGTGTGTGTGTGTGTGTGTGTGTGTGTGTGTGTGTGTGTGTGTGTGTTCCGACAGGGATGGGCAGTAATCCAAGAGAATCAAGTTCACATGAAAAGGAATGCTGTTTATTTGCATTAATTCCAGTCAAGTCAATGCAATGCTTGTAACGTTCTGCAGAGAGAGCGGGCTCAGGGCAAAAGAGACATTGCAAATATTCAAATCACAATTTGGTTGAAGCGCCCACACAGGACTGAAACATTTCTCGAAGTTTTTTACTGACAAATATAAACGCCACAAATCAAGCATAGGAGTTTGTTTGGGTCTGAGACTTTTACATTAGAAAACACGACTGCTAATAGCTGCGAACATACAAAACATGGTCTCAGACATAGCAGTGCCAGGCGAGTGATTTCCGAGCATGTGATGTCTTAAACCACAATTTTTCTTGTTATTTTTCTTGTACTCCTGATTTGTTCCCCTGAAAACATTCGAGGCATGCTGAGAACAGGCCCAGATTCCAGTCCGTCGTGTCAATAAGAGGTAACTCGGCCCTGCTCTATTTCGTGGGTCGCTCAGTCGGCTGCAGTCAAAGTTATGTGGAGTCATGGAGTCAGCCGAGGAGGTCTGTGTCTTTATGGGCCCAGCGAACACGAGGTCTCTTCTGGATGAGATTCAGACACAAACATATGGTGCGATGACCGCTTTGGAAAAAAGCTATTGGTATATTAGTTGCATTGACATCAATGAAATTCCCTAATGCAGTCCAAGTTATAAAAATTTCCACCCGATGAACAAAATGTAAACATCCAGTCTAAAATTTGCCCACCAGCGATTGGACAAACAATGACATTTCCTGGAGGACTGTGAAATGGCCAGGAGCGCCTGGAAGCTTGATACTTGTTGCCTCCTGAAGTATTTCTCTGATACTGGCTGATCACTCTTGCTGGATCAGAAGAACGACGATAGGTAAGGAGTGCCAGTTAAATCGAGGCGTTTTCCCTTCTGCATCGTAACGACAACTGCCTGAACAGTAAGTTCACGAAGAAATTGGACAAAACTGAGGAAAGGCTGAAAATAGGGAAACCCTTGAGAAACATGTCTGCCAGAAACTCAATGAAGTCTGTCAAAACAGCACTGAAGTGGTTTCTGGACGAGTCTCAGGCTCTTCTTGAGTGGCTCGGTTTTAAACCACCCATAAAATCTAGGAGAGCTGAATATATCACAGACCATCAAAACTGGAAGACACTTGAGGGAGCCGGGACCCACACATCAAGAAATACCAACTTTTGGGACTAACATGTATGTTTTCTCTCAATTCTAAGACATTCAGGGTATATCACTGAAGAAAAACTGCTGTCATATTCACTGGAATTAATTTTCAATACAATAAAGGGACAAGAAAAGAGACAAGGGTTTAAAATACTTTCTGAAAACACTCATGTAACTCTCAAGCAATGCACTGTTGGATTTCTCTACAGCATCAGGATCTGGATGTCATTTACTTGGGGGGCTACATACATAAGAGGAGAGCTGACTGGTCGCCTGTAAAGGACACATTACTACCCACTGTTTCAGGGTCCTTGAGCAGCTCTCGGTGTCAAAGGGAAGCATGTGAAACCTCAAACTTCATAAGAAGGTAAAGTTAAGTGAAGTCACGACCCTTCGGACTCCTCTCTTTAACCGAGACACAGTTGTTGTCATGTTGCTGGTGCTGGAAGTTTCTTTCCTTTCTTTTCATTCTTGCAATGTGTTTTAAGAGAGGATCATTTACGTCCACTGACTTTACTCATCCTAGTCATTTCAGTGATTTTAGTAAATCAACAACATATGTCACAACTCTAAAAACAACATGCTAACGTCACAAATACAGAATTCAAACATATGAGAGAAGAATGAAAGAAAAAATGTCCGACTGCCCCTTTCCTCTGTATTGATAGCTTTGACAGAATATTTCCAGTTGTCCTTCTTTGCAAGAAGATGGAGGTGAAATCCCCATCATATCAACGCATCAACGACTACTTACAGCCAGCCACCTTTAAGGAGCCACATGACGTGTGACACCGAGGGCCATCTTCGAATACAACAAGGTCAGCTCCCTCGTAAAACAGGCCGCATGCGACCGGTCAGGTTCACGTGTGCTTGTGCTAACATTTTCATGCTTAAGGTCGGCGTGTGTGTGTGTGTGTTGTCAGATGATCACACCGACACGTCCACGCATTCATGACTTCGTCAGCAGCACAGTCGACCTGTGATGATCCGTGTGTATATCTGAGTATCATGAGTGTATAGGCCGCATTGTGTGACTCCCCAAAGAGCCGTCGCGTTATGCAAAGAGGTCATTTCCCTCTTAACACAGTCCACATGGGATGGATCAGTTTCCAAAGGGGTTTGTACCAGCAGAGGATGAGTCCTTTTGAAGTGTCGGCCTGTCAGAAAGTGACGCCTGCGTTTCAAATGTGGCGGAGGGGTTGGTGGGCCTGTGGGAGAGGTGGGGACGCAACGAGAGGTCATCAGAATGACAGAGTGGAACCAATTCGGCAGTTAAAGTGCAGGGAGAAAAGCAGCGAAAAGAGCTAATAAATAGAAACACAAAATGAAAACACCGGTTTCCTGTGAAAAATTGAGCTTTGTTTTGACGTCATGGGATAGCTCTAATAAGGTTTCCTTCAGATTTTAGTGAAAAAGATTAACTTCCATTTCTAATATGGCTTAATGTCCAACCTCAGCTTTCTCCCAATCCTCGATGAAACGGTAATAAAGAGAACGTGGCGAATGCTTCTTCTGACTCCAAACCCGATACTGAAAAAATGTGTACGTCAAGTTAAAGTTTGACGTTTATATGGTGTGTGAAATAGTTATTGCCATTGCAACACAGCGAGGGTTTAAACCCTGCCTACGGGTTTTGCATGTTCTCCCTGCATGTGTCCTCTGTGGGAGCCTTCCTCTGTCAGGAGAAAACACATGCCAGCCGGATTAACGGCCCAAACCTCTGGCTCTGGTTTCTTGCTGTTCAAAGAGTTTTTCCTTTTTCCACCGTCTCCTCTGCTTGTTCATGTTGGGGTTTTCTTGGGTGCCTTGAAGTGACTGTATTGTATTTGTTGCTCTGTGATCAGAATGGTGTGTAACCTGCTCTGCTGCACCGGCAGTGGCCACCTGTCCGCTGTGGGATTTGAACCGACCTACATCTAGCTCCAGCAGCCGAGATGATCTCGATTTAACATCCAAGAAGAACTTATCACCCTGTCAGTCATCTGTGACACACTGTCCGTCATATTAATCTGATTAATTCATTGGACCAACACCCAGGTTCTTCTTGAAGCACTGAATTCTGGACTTCGACATATGGGACGTTTTCAGCCATCGAGGCGATGCTATGGTTTGTGTACACAAAACCTAAACAACGAAGCCTCGGGGTCAGTGTCACGGTGAGGCCTCACGGCGGCTTGTAAACATGGAGACTGAAACACTTACATATTTGTGGTCTCCAGATGTTGGAGGCCTATTGAGACCTGTTCACAGAAGACTCAGCACTGGGTCTGGAGCAAAACATTCGTCCATTAATTTGAGGAAGATCAAGATTCATGCAGTCGTTTACTTCTGTATCTTGTGTTTCCAATGAAGTATAACCTAATTTTTCTTAATTCTTTCTCGGTTTCAAGGAATAAATTGCACCACATCTTTGTTTTGATGAGCTGGCAGCCCAAAATAAATATTGGCTTATCTTTGTCTGTATTTTTAATGTGTCTCAGCTGTTTTGTTTGATGCTGTCTCACATAGAAAGTCTTGGTGAATTAGTTTACTTTGGGAACACGTAGAACTCAGGGACA
This sequence comes from Salarias fasciatus, assembly GCF_902148845.1. Classification (NCBI taxonomy): domain Eukaryota; kingdom Metazoa; phylum Chordata; class Actinopteri; order Blenniiformes; family Blenniidae; genus Salarias; species Salarias fasciatus. The sequence goes on along the minus strand of NC_043751.1, from coordinate 6,799,342 downwards.
CTGCATGTTCAGCATGTGCTGTCAGAAAAGTAGATTTGAAAACTTAAATTATTGTAAACAGTCCCTCCATTTCACCTCTGGCTATCTGTACGGCGATGAGGCGGTAATGTCCAGTAAATCGGAGGCGGCCCATCATCCTGACAGCATGTTTTCATCGGCTGTATTGTGATCTCCCTGCAGTTCTCTTAGAAGTGGACTAAAGCCAGTGTCCAGCCAGGTTGCGTGAGATTTAACACTGTAGGGAGCAGAAGATACTTGAGTTGAAAGGGAACAACTCTGCTGGAAGAAGTGAAGAAGTGAAAACACAGTACATCACTTCACAGGAAGCTGACAAGTGAGAAAATAATCATCAGTCACCAGGCAGACGCACAGGACAAATGAACGGCAACACTTTTCCCACGGAGCTGATTTATGTGAGAGTACTTACGTCCTGTTGTGTGACCACGCTTTATGTACTCATACAAAAGTTACTTCTTCACAGCTGTTTGAAAGGTCAGTCATCACGCTGGTGCCTGCTGACTCACTGTTCATGCCACAATGTTTTCAAGAGAAAATGCAAACATTTTGAATGCATTTTTGGCATCTCTTCACAAGTCAACGGTGTTCTGAGTCACCGAAAATGTGACTATGTGAAAATGGCTACCAAGTGAGAACTCATCGAAAATGCTCAGGCTCCGTCGGGTGCATGCGCACCACCGCTGCGGTAAAGAGTTCTTCTGCTCATGTGTGAATAGATGGAAAATAACAAACATGGCAGCGTCCCGAGTGGCGTGACAATTCCAACTATCATAACTACTTCGTTTTCAGAGTTTCTGCTCTTGCTGTGTAAACATGAAACTTTCCTGAAACGAAAAAACAAAAACGAGGAGTTTTGCCTTGTAGCATCGTCGTGCAAACGAAGACTGACTCACTGGCTTCACACTATTGTCACCAGTGTGAGCGGTTCACTGCTTACTTTTCTGATGGTTACATGATATTTTCTTCTTGTCAAAGAAGTGTAACACTGCACTAATTTTCACCAACCTTTGAGTTATGAATATTGCTTCTGCATGATCAGTGGATTAGGTTCACACACATAAGAAACGACCACTTGACCTTCTGCTGGATGTCTAACTCATACTCCATATACAAACGATATGCCAAGGCCATGTGAATCCTCTTTGCACTGCCTCTGCGTGGATGCTACACACACCTTCAGCAGCCTTACAGTCTCCAGTACATGTAGAGTAATGTAAAGCGTCTGGCTACGCACTGCACTATGGGTACAGTAGACTGTTCGACCGAGCTCGATGTGTGCTGCCACACACTCTGTTAAAAGAGTGAATCAGTCACACTTTAATCATGATTGTGTGTGAGGCCCAAAACTCTTTAGCCTGTAGCAATTAGCACTACTCAGAGTACAATCCTCCTGGATCCACTGAGCAGCGAAACTAGTGAGAGACATCAGGCGAACTCTGCTGATCATTAAGTTGCTGGTGTTGTACAAACTATCTTTCACTTCTTGATGCTTTGGCAGAACATACAGTACCGTGCAGTCTGTCTCACTTTTGTCATTAAAGAATCTCCATATCTGTGACATTATGTGTGCTGTCCTGCATTCCTGCCGAGTTGCAATCAGGGATCATTCAGGACCGCAAGTGTGGTATCAGGCCCGGTACTGGTACTGGCATCAGTGCATCCCTCATACTAACCACAACAACACCGTGCTGCTGCCTAATGTTGATGTTGGAAACTGCAACAAATTACATTTTAAAGATCTCATTGTTATCATTTTCAATATTATTATGATTTAGAAGGTTTGAAAACTCTTTCTCAATGTATGTATTGTTGCACATTCAGAGGTCATCCTCATCCCATCGGCACTGCACTACGACCCCTCCGATGGAACGTCCAGCCATGCTTTCAAATTTCAAGCAATGAATTTCAAATGATTTCAAACTGTGAGGAGCAAACGGCTCTTCAGTTCAAAGGGAACTGTGCAGTGTGAAACGCAGAAATGAAAGACAAGACGGCCCATCAGTCACCTGGGCCTCACAAACCAAAACAATGACCAGCAGCATCTTCCCAGGGTGCTGATTTTTCTAGTCCTGAACGATCAAATTAAATATATGGACATTAAATCTGTGGCTGAATATAATCTGGATCCTTCCATGGCAATGGACTTACTGTAAGCTAGCTTTATAATAAAGTTATTTTATAAACACGTGAAAATAGGCTGGAAAATATTAAAAACAAAATTTCACACATTAGTTGTACATACTCCAGTCTGCACTCTTTACAAACCTCGAGAAAAAGTTCTTGAAATATTTTATTTTGTCCTTTAAAGGGCAAGATATGGATGTAGTTAATTTAGCTTATTAGACTGATCCAATGCACTGGCACAGATGTTTGAATAGTCTGATTAATGCAGCCACACGAATTCAATCAAGGTTTTAAAAGTTAATCCAAATGGGTGGTTAAAAAAATGTAACCAGTTTTGCATATTTTCTATCTGCACTTTCCTCTTTATCAAAGGCTGAGATGTTGTCACGTTGTTGAGTTATGGGTTATTCTGCTGCAAAGTCACACGAAGCCTCCATTTAAATCCACAAGCTTCAAATTCAAACCATCAATCTCTGTGCTTCACCAATAATGAACATGGCCTGGACTCTCTCAGCCACATTCTCTCCGGATGCCTCACGTATTACACGCCACAGCCCAGCGCGCAGACTAAAGTAAATTTATTTCACACTAAAACTCAGCGAGCGGAGGCCACAGCTGCGAGCTGCAGTGTGGCCTTTGAGCCCTACGAGCCTCTCTCTGCACCTCTCTGCCACAGATTTAGCCTCATGTTTAAAGGTCTGAGCAGGCAGTAGAGCAGGACTGCTCATTTCTGACGGTTTGCTTCCATCTAGTGGTTTTCTCCCTACACACAAAACTGAACACGGAGCAACAGTGTTGTCGTCTGGTAATGATAATCACTGAGAAAAACCGAGGCAAGAGCACCCAAAACATCTTTAACAGGTTTATATTCTAGTTTGTATACAATCCAAGATAAGACATTTATATTCATTCTCTTTTCACACCACTTGAAAATAAGAATATTAAAATTTAAGAATATGCGAAACTCCAATAAGAATTAATTGAATTTTGTTTAGTGGATTTGAAGTTTTTTTTTTTTTTTTTTTTTAAAGCTTTCAGACTAGTTTTTCTTGATGGATTTGTTAAAGTTCTGAGCAGGACGGTTCAAGTGGGAAAAAAAAAAATTGCAGTGGAGTATCATGACCTTAAAGTACCGGGCGGAAACAGATTATGTGTGTCTAATGGTCACTGAAGCTTCCCAGCGTGATGCTCAGCGTCATGTGAAGAGAGCAGTGTCATCTGCATCACAAGTGTGACGGGCCAGGTGGAGGAGTGGGAACCAGAGCGCCACTGTCTCAGTGGATGGCTTTCTCTTTAATTAGACTATTTTCTAATTTTAGTTTTTAGCTTTTTAAAAACTCAAGCAATGCACCAATACTTCTTTTTTATAGGAGGAGTACTGACCTTTAGCTAAATGCTGATACTGTGTACCAGTACAAGTACTCATTAAATGCAATATGAACAATGATTCAGGAATTCCATGAACTCTCATAATAAGCTGAACTTACATTGATGCTGTGAAGATTTATGTTTCGCAGAGGTCATGTTGCATTTATTACTCTTTTATGTTATTTGCTTGCACCATCACCTCACCACCCAGGAAGTATCCCCTCCCTCTGCTTCACAGCTTCACAAATCACAGCCTGCTTATCTTCGTTACCCGAGTCAAGACGACTGCAATGGTTTATCATGACAGTAATAAGAACTGAGGTTTAAGATTCAATCTACACCAGGAAAGTTCAGAGGGGTCTCATCCCCTCACTTGGAAACAACAGACAGTTATCCATTACCTTTGGAAACTGAGGTGAAATGTCAGTGATGCTGCATGTAGGCTAGAAAACTAGCTTTAGCTTCACAGCCACATGGTTTGGTTTGGGAAAATATAGACATTTTCATCACTTATCCGCTGCACCACAACAAAGAAAAGCATGGAAAGTTTGGACCATTATGGTCTTCAGTTTGCTTGGACATTGTTTGAGGTGTCCCTCAGGGGTCAGTATTGGAGCCAAAACTCTTTATTTCATATATTGATGATCCATTTAAAGCATCAAAAAATACCATCATTTATTTTGTTTGCTCATGCCACAAATATTTTGTGTACAGATAAGAGTTTAGAACAGCTCACACTCAAAGCTGAACAAATTGGAAAAAAAAATGGTTTTACTAAATTTACGTTGTTTGGTAATCATAAGAAGAATTCAAACGTTTTGGCAGGGGGTGTAAAAGTACGGAGAGTTACAGAAATGAAGTTTCTGGGGGTGACAATCGACAACTATTTGTTCAACCCATATTTGAGGCCTCAGTAAAGCAACATACTTCATAAACAGCGCTATTAAAAAGAAAATTATAGAGAAATCATTCTAGCCTCCGGTGATGTCTGAACACTTGAGTACAGATAGAAGAAAAACCGTCTGAAGAATCAAACTGAGGTTTAAACACAGTTTCTTTCCACCTCTGGAACAAGAAACAGTTCAAAAGGAGCAACACCTCAGCCCCGTTTACACGAAGTTTTCAAATGAAAACGTAAAACTTCTCGTTGCATTTTAAAAGTCTTTTTTCACAACAATGGTACTTGAAACCACTGAAAATGCAACTTCTTGAAAATAAGGTGGAACTTGTCTAGGATGCTCCGATCCCGTCGAGGGGAAAACACAGCTTTTTGAAAACATTTGCACTCCGTCTACACGTAGACGCTGCTCCCCCTGGTGCCTGTGTGCTGACAACGACCACAAAGCAGGATCACATTACACCAACTTCAAAGGCCTTGCACTGGCTTCCCGTGTCTTTTAGGATTGGTTCTTTTTAATGGTTTTTAAAGGTCTTAATGGTCTGACAGATGTACTTTCATCACATGAACCATAGTGAACCCTCAGGTCCTCTGGCACCCGTCTTTTAATCAAATGGCCGGTGTAACACTGTGTAATGCTCTGTAATGCATTGAACATAATCAAGCATGGTCATCAACTGATATTGAAAGTCTCATTGACATTAATTCTGTTTACTTCAGAGAAATGCAACTAACAGCGTCTCGTAAGATGAATTTGCCTTTTATAGAGGACTTCAGTGACTCTGGAATAATGCAGCATGAAAGAATCAGGAAGTGAGGATGATACTTGTTTTTCTTGTCCAGGAAGTTGGGGCTCCTCACCTCACAGCCTGCCACCCCATTTCCTCCAAGGATACAGTTACAGACTGGTTGATTATTTATTTTCTATTTTACAGTTTCCATTAGTCAGATGTCAGAATGCAAGTTTTATTTATGTTTTTTTCCCCCCACACACGACAGCTGGGTGATAATCCAAAGGAAGGGCTTGTCTACAGAATTGTTTGTTCTGGCCTCTCGGCTCTGTTTTGACTGAATACAGGAATGTTGTTTCAGGTGAAAAAAAAAAAAAAAGACAGACTACTCTCAAAGGTTGGACATCTATTATTCTTCAATTTTTGAGAGGAGCCATCGAATCAAAAAGATCTACTTACCGATGAGAAACACTAACTTTTAAATAGAATGAGATTTCGCATTGATGAAATAATATGTTTCATCACAAGGTTTTCGTCAAACGTAAGCTTGAGACCTGTGGGAGAAGCAACTGAAGATTGTCTTTCAGATGCTTGAAGATCTGCAGCTGACTGACTGCATTCTTAATGCTTTCCACACAGATTAATGTGCACGCACAATTCCACATGTAGCATGTCCTTGTCACAGTAACCTCACCTACAATGCACCACGAGATCCTTATGTATCTATTTTCTGATATACTGTGTCTCAATTTCAGTTTTCATTATCTGATATGGGTTCACAGGGTGCTTTACTAATCACACATTACATGGACTACATACGGGCTGCAATAGAAGCTCAGCGCTGTGCTACTGTGGTTACAGTTATTTTCTACCACCTAAAGCAGGTGTGTCAAACAACACATTTTAGTTCAAAGCCACATACAGTCCGATCTCTTCCTGAGTGGGCTGGACCAGTAAAATAGGGCGACAATAACTTTTAAATTTAGACATTAAAGCTTTTCTTTGCTGTGGCACAGTGTATGTGTTACACCCTGTGCCTCTGCGGCCATATGGGGGCGCTCGGGGCCTGTTTGGTTTTGGCACGCCCTGTCTTACCTGTTGTCTCTGCCTGCTTCTCCTCATGTCCGACTGGCCGGTCACCTTCCTCATTATCTTCCTAATGTGCTGCACCTGTGCCTCTCCTGTTTAGGCCCTGCTTCCCTCACTTGTCTGGTTGACTCCTTGTGGGTCTGTCTGGGTGTTTCCGTTTTCCATGCTGTTTTTCAGCTCTTCCCCGTGCTTTTGGAAATAAAGGAGTTACAACACAGTCTGTGCAGTCTCAACAGGGAGCCAATTTTAAAGAAGCCTTCTGGTGTAAAATGGTTCACGGCTACAAAAAAAAAAAAAAAAAAAAAAAAATCCTAAGTAGTCCTCACCAGAAATATTTGTTCATTTCAGAAACACTGACATCAATATATGAAGCATTCCCATCCACAAGGTGGCGCTGTTATTTTTGTAATGACACATACATGCATGCAGGGGACAAAATGCCATAAACGATAACAACCGAGAGCAGTCGACGTGTATGAACGGGTGACAAACTGAATGCTGCTGGGATGAATCTCTACGATATGAACTGGAGGCCGTCATGTTTATCATTATCCATCGACTCTCACATGAGCAGGAGAAGTAGCATTTGCAAAATAGTTTCACAAAGTTCCACCTTGGTTGTCATTTTCAAAAAGTAGCTTTTTCAATGACTCTGAGCACCGTTGTCATGTAAATGGACACTGAAAACACCACGGAAGCTTCCAATTGTTTTTGCTGTCGTGTGAAAGAGGTCTTAGCTGAAGATGTCAGGAAGTTACTGTAAAACATTCAGCTTGAACTAAATTTGCCAAATACTAGTGCCTAAAGTACTGCGAAAAATAAAATCAACCTCTCCTACCGTGACTTGTGGTTTTCACTTGTCAGTTCAGCACCGTAGCACGAGATCTTGAGGTTTTAGGAATACAATGCCAGGACAGATCATTTCTAACACTGTGCATTAATACAGGAGTTGTGAGGCCTGAAGATCAATGGGAAGCAACAGTCCCATGGTACAAAGGAATAACACATGGAGTCAGAACAGCTGCAACTACAAGTGCAAGTTTCAGTCGGGTTTTCAACATCTGTTGGTCACAAATTAACATGGGCACTGTTAATTCGAAACATCAGCAGGCAGAGCTGAGCCCCGGTGCACACACCAGGACGTGCCACTCAGTGGGGCAGTATTCCAGTGCTCGCTATTTGAGCAGCAAATCATGGAGATGTTGGGACATTATTTGAGCAGATATCCAACAGATAAAAACACTGTAAAGTGGCACATGCAGACAACAAGCTGGAGTTTCTCCAACTGAAGAACTGTTTAAACAGGGTAGGTTTGACCAGAGTGACGGTTGTTACAACCAGTCTGCTGACGGCCGTGTTGTAGCTCCTTCCTGTGGAACCCGTACCGAAGAAGTGATCCAGGTTCAGTAAGGGTCTTTAGGTATTTCCCACAAATTTAGTCAGCGGAAATACATGACAACTTGACCTACTCTGTGGCACCATCAAAAGAGGCGCTGTGAAAACCAGGTTTGGTGGAACCCGTTCTCCAGGGTTCAGATCTTTACTGTTCTCATCCTGCGTGGTGTTGAAGAGTCCTTGACCTGTAACGGTACTTTCATCTTGACAAGGCATCAAAACATCAGCTTAGACCAAAAAAAGCATCCTCTGGGGTTATTTTTATCAAACCTGAATACACAACCAAACTGGTGACCCCAATGAGATTTAGGGCTCTATTTTTTTGGCGGAGTGCAGGGTGACGAACGGTGGCACAGGTCGTGCATTCATCATTGCAACACACAATCGCAACATGTGCAAAGCCAAAATTAGTATATTTGTCAACCAGTCACCTCTGATTGTGCCAAGATGGGCGTGGCAACAGACCAGGGTGAGGTGTCAACAGATGCTGCTTGGCACAGTGGCAATTTTGTGCCAAAACACTACGTGTAAGGTGAAGCTCGGCTGAAAGCTCGCCGGCTGGAACCACGTCTATTCTCGTCTCACCCAGTCTACTGATAATTTGGTTAACACATTAAGTCTTCACACTTCACCAAAGCTGCTGGTTGGAGGAGGATGAGGAGAGCGTTTCCCCATGGTCCTGAGACAGGCGGGGGCCTGGATGTCCTGCAGGTGGAGGCATTCGGCCACATCAGCCTAAAGCCCTGAACAGAATTTCCTCAGGACCTGTGATGATTTGAAGTAATTATGGAGTAATTTCAGTCCTTTATGAATGTGGCATGTCTGTAATTTTTGGAATAGTAATTCCACCGCAAATTGCCATGATTCGCCAAACACCGACATCCTGTGAACATACAGCACTTGCTGCCGATTGCACTTCTGATTAGATACCAAACTGTATTTCGTTACCTTGTAGTTGTACATGTGTAAAGACAATGAAGTTGAATCTATTCTAATCTAATTTAATACAATGCTGTCCCAATCTGCACCTCAGTGATGGGAGAACTTTTAGTAGGTGTCCTTTCTTTTTACCAAATGAATGAATTTAATTGTTTCAAACAATAAGCTAAAATTCAAAAACAAGCACAGAATACAAAAAAAACAAAAACAAAATACTGCCCAAAAAGGAGTAGGAGGTTTGTTTTTTGCTTTTTCTTTTTAATGTGAGGGGTGTCCTCAGGTGACAGAGCCACGGTTGTCCTCAGGACCGCATTTGGACTTGTGGGCCACTGATGGTTAAGCCAGACAACCGGGTTCAAAGAAATCAGGTATTTCTACAATTGAATTTGGTTGTCTGGTTTGATTGAGATGTAGCAGTAACACTCATCAAAATATGAATTAAATGAAATTTTCCAACTTTTATAAAACATAAAGCTATCTGATGTTGATCATGATGCCAGTAAGTTCAAAGTACATTTTTATTGTCATATAGAGAAAGAAATTAGAGTATAGGTGATTGCAGTAAGCTGTCTGAGGAAAGTCTATACATAGTAAACTCCAGGAGGGATCCCGGAGCTAATGAGCTGCTGGAGGAGCCAGACTAATAAGGAGGCAGGGGCAGAAGTGTCATGATTGTGGGTTGTGGTTTGAGTGTTTATAGGAGATCATTCCCATTTGAAATCCACTGACAGACATCAACAGGCTGTATTGTGGTTTGGAAAAAGAGGCTATGAACTGTGAAGGACATGGAGAGTGGTATCTGTAAAGTGACATTCTGAAACAGACCCCCTATGTGATCTCTCCATCTACTGCATCTAAAATGCTCCAAATGCATGGAAACGAAGGAAAACGCAACTTTTACGAAACGCCGCTACTGTTTAAATGTCTGTGTAATGTCCACATCGTACTGACTCCACATGAAAACTATCAGCCTCAGAAACCCAAGTCAAAACTGGTAGACATAAACTAAAATGATGCCAAGGTACCACAACAAAGACACATTTTAGCTGAGTTTGGTTTCAGCTTTGGGACAATCCTGTCAGGTTATCCTGTCATCAGAAACCCTAAATGGACAAGGACTACCTGACTCCTTGATCATAAAATAAAAACAAACAAAGGCTCCCTTGTGTAGCTCGAAGGAGCTCCAGTTATGTATCAGGTGTCCCTAAATGTCTTGTGTCCATTCACAAAGAGGGAAAACAGGCCGGAGAGAAGCTGAAGGTTCATCTCGCTGTACAGCGGGTCATACAGAGAAGGAGAGAGAAACGTGACTGAAAGAGAAATGACATGAAGACACGTGTCGGTGGTGAAGGCATGTGTCCTCATTTTCTGGAATCAGTTTTCTATTCAAAGACATCTGACGGACTTTACATTATTATCTCACATGTGTCTCGTTTGGTCAGATAGCTTCCATCTTTTACTTCGCCATGATAATATGAAAAACCTATTATGAATTATTTCAGACATTTTGGCTATTTTTTTCCTCTCCCCTTTTATAATAGCAATGTTAGCAGTTTTAGGGTTTTTTTTGCAATGTTGGCCTGGAGAACCTTTGTACAGATAAGCCAGGTACACAAATACAATTAGAAGTAAAAGATAAATAGCTTCATAGAGGCAATACAGAGGCACTGAAGAGCCACAGCTTGTCAACACCTGACATAGACACGAAAGGAAACCAGGATACAACCATCAGTGTTTAATGCAGATGTCTAACCTTTTAGTGTTTATCGGCAGATGCCGATGTTGTGCCAATATCGTCGTGCATCCACAATAATTTCACGTTTGGCAAAGTTACATTTACTAAATTTAAAGTCAGGAAACAACAAAGGTAAGTGAATAAATCAACCAGGTAGAGCCAGTTTAACTAGAAGAAACTACATGAACTTAAAAATATTCACTATAGCCTACTATACTGTCCTAAAAGTATAATGATCAGATAAACACACAAACAAAATACAACATACCACTAGCCAACTTGCTATGACCACTAAATGTGATTTATCAGGAAGATTCCTTTCTGGTACAAACAGCAACTGTTCAGCAACTATCCTGAATATTGTCCCACATCTTGGGATTCCTTGTGATATTTTAAAAAGTTACAACTTGTATTCCAATTTCAAAGACAAAGAAAAATGAGGCTATCATATAATTCTACAACATGTTTCATTGTAATCTTAGATGAAGGGTTTTGTCGAGCTTGTATATACTCATGTCAGGATTTATATAATCCTGAATCACGAGACGTTTTGTTCATCCATCTGTGGGTCGTCTTGTTTTGTGTTCTCACAGCGCTTCACGTTCTTGGCATGGGGAGGAAAGCGAGCTGAACATGAACCTCAGCTGTGTACACTTGTGCACCCCTCAGCGCCTGATGGCTTTTTTACAACAACAAGCAGGCCAGCACTTTAACGTGTCTTTATCTACTTTTTTTTTAGGGGGGTCGTTAGATGAATACTTTTAACTTGACACTGATAGATTTCTCTTGTTTTAAAATGTGTTCTGCTGAAAAATCCCGTTAGTTGTGGAACACGTGCAGCCTCTGGTCGTTTCACATTCCTCCATGGCTTACAGTTAGCTCCTAATGCTGCAGTGTCAGAAAATCACACTGTACTTCTCTTCACTCAGCTTTAATTGTGAAAGTGTGTTTTCTTGATACTATTGGTTTCACAACTCCTAAAAAAAGAGAAAATAAGATTTGACTCACCCCAAAAGCGGGATTGACCGTCCCCTGCTCCCCGAGTCCCAGCTCAACCTTCTCCTCGGTGCTCAGATGCATTCTTCACTCAAGCCAAGGTGATTCCCACAAACGTGCGAGATGCGAGCAAACTTCCAGCTCTCCGCAGATGCTCAGGGGACAATGTGGAAAAACTGGCTCAGGTCACCCGGGAAACTCAAGTGTGGCCAGTGGCAGAGAGAGCAGAGGCTGAGTTCATAAAGTAATCTCCTCTCTGAGCGCTGAGAGGTCTCTGCTCTGCCGCTCGGGGAGTGTGAGCTTTACTCACTCCGTCCTACTGTCATGTGCCCGCTGTTGTGTGACGGCGGATCTGTTGAGGAGAGACGAGCACGTTTGTCACATGAATCTCTCATTTGTCATGCTCATCTACACTGAGGCTCTGAGGTGAGGAAATGTGTGAAGAGGCACCAGGAGGTCTTCTGGTGTTCACTACAATGAGCGCCTTGTTACCATCGCACACACAAGATACTTGACATTTCTGATATTGCCAACTTTTTATTATGCTTTATTCACATCCACTCAGTTTGAAGATCTGGTTCCAGGCTTCTTGAAAATACGTTTAACACAGTTTTCTTAAGATGCTGCATGCCTTCTAACCACTGGCATTGAGAAATGTGATCACAGAGCTGGAATACTCCTGATTCTAAGCTTTTGCGTCTTCAATTTGCATGTTCTCCCAATGCATGGATTTTCTCCAGGCACTGTGTGATTGTCCCTCTAGATACAGCCATTTTTAGATATCAGGCATCGGTCTTTCAGTAACTCCTGAAACACTCAGGGAGCCGAAGGACAGGTGTGAGGAAGAGGATTGAAATCCAAGGTTTTTGAACTCATCTGTTAAATCCAGAACAACTTTCTGGAGGCAGAGTTACAGACGTTCAATCTTGAGAAAATTGTCCTATTTAGGTTTGATTAGCTCAGATTGAGTCGGCTTTTGTTTGGTTCTAGAATCGATTCGTAGCCAAATAAACCAGGATGAGTTTTTCTATCCTTTTTGTTCTCGTGGCATGAAGTCGCCATGATCAAAAGGGGTGTTGAGTACCAGCAGCACTGTTTCCTCATGCCTGAACCCTCCAGAGGTTCATTTTTAGCTCCATACCTTTCTCCCAGACAAAGACTGCCTGTATGGTTCAGTATGGTCCCACTTCACTCAGATTCATGGCTAAGAATCGATTTGTTTCTGCTTCTGAAGCTTTGGGCCGCAGCTGTTCACACACCATCATTTATTTTACAGGTAGTGGGGCTGAGAGTTCCTTAGAATATACCATCCTATGTACACTCAGTTTTTGCTGTAGTCACACTCAATCCCAATTTATAATTGTTTCATCTCATTTCAAATAAATACGTATCTGTAGGTGTCAGTTTGTGCTTTAGGTGTTTGGCTGTTTCGGGGTGGGGACATTTGTTTTATTTATTCATTGCTAAATGGAATGGAAGGAGAGCAGCAAAACCTTACTTCTTGGTTGTTAAAATAACACTTAAGATTAATTAAATTACACTTGTTCAGCTGCAAATCTGTGTATTTTGGAGGTTAGTTGAGCACAGAAGCATAAAAGCAAATTACAAAATAGGTCATACTAACATTATAGGAAATTTGAAACTGAATAAATAAATAAATAAATAAATAAATGTCATGAAAGTGTGTTTGATATGATGCGTCTCCGCTGTTCCTACAAGTCTCCAAGTAATGGGCACCATTCGAAAATCTTTTCTCATTTCAATGACATCAACAAAGGGGCATCTTCTATATCTGTAAAATATCTTCCATTAGTGTCAGATGCAGATGCAATCTGGTGACCATTAAAACGAGGGCATATGATCTGCTTCATTTCAGTCTGGTCAAAACACCCAGTGACCCATCATGCCCTGTGGATGATGACACAGACTGGAGAAGCATTTCACAAAGCTGGCATAACAACATCGCTGAATCTCGTCATGACAGAGGTAAATTATCATGTTTTTTCTTTCACCTGCTTGTATATTGTCTAAAGTGAAATGCTGTGCACAATCATCAATTTCATGAGTGATCTGTTAAAGCATAAAGCTGGCATGATGTGAAAAATCCAAATTCAGCCTTTGTAAATCTTTGCAAAAAACTTCCCTACGATGGAATCCTCAGCTGACCCGAGCAGGCCCACGCTCCTCCTTTACATTACCGTGCATGACCAAAATCTGGAGACGCTGTGTTTGCGAAAACAAACACCAACACTATAAGAAGCCAGACGATCCCTCCATGTCAAATGGAAAAGCCTTTAACTGGCTGAGAGAATGTGAAATGGATTCACCGCAGGGTTGTTTCAGATTTGGAAGTCCTGTCATGAGAGCGTCATTGTCAAAAGGTTCCCCAGGGTGAGGGAGGTGGCTGTTGGACCAGACTGGTGCTGTAATTCATCCATCCATCCGTTCATCCATACATCCATCCGTCTATCCATGAACTGAAATGGGGGTTGGTATTTCACAGCATGAAGTCACAACAGGTGTCTCTGGGTGGGTGTGGCTCAGGTGGTAGAGTGGTCATCTTTCAAACAAAAGATCAGAGGTTCGATTCCCCATCCCCCCCTGTCCACACGTCAAAGTGTCCTTGAGCAAGACTCTGCTCCAAACCCCAAACTGCTCCCAGTGGGTGGAAGCTCCATCCACTGGTTTAAAGAATTTCCCCCTGGGATCAATGAAGCTGCCTTGGCCTCCTCATACTGGCCCCATGACTGACTTGTGAACCCACCTTAATATGCTTATGGTGGATTGCGCTCTTGTTTCTGCATGGCTTCTGGTCCATCGTCCTTTTCGTGTGCATCTGAACTCTATTAATCCTATTTTCAACAATGGCCTTCTTCAGCTGTTCCATTGCTGGGTTGGCTTCTTCCCCGGGGTGTAAAAGGACCCCAGTACAAAAAGATACAGGTTTTATTCAACCAACTCTTACAATTCTTATACAGTAATTTGCTTGTTCACTATACAAACTCAAGTTTAATCATAAAATCACGGCAGCTCACGGGGAACACACCACAAAGCCTCTTCTGTAATCACACCAACCACGAGAATCACCTCTATTTCCGAGTGAAACAGGAATGCATTAAACAGAAACCACTACAGATTCACAAAAGATGGTCGTTTTACAGAATAAACCCACTGCCGGGGATTTCTGATCCCGTCTGGTTCATGCTGTGGCTTTCCGTGCTCCCTCATATCTGGTCTGTGGTTTCAGGTGCTCGTCTTATTTCACCCGTGTCCTCTTCTCCGCGGTCCGTTCACGATATCATGAGTCTCTTTACTTCGTACGGTTTTTAGATAAACTCACTGGTTTTCTTGCTCTGATTCAGATTCCGTATGCACTGCTGTAATCACCAAGGAGACCGCTGACTCCACAATTGCTCCACAAGGTTGGTAAACCACAGAAGGAGATTCATGGAGTTGGATCAAAGAAGATTAGTTGAATAGAAAGGGACTAAACGTTGTAGGGAAAGGTGCTAAAGCAGCATGGATGGTCTCAGTGTCCAAATGATAGTCAAATAGAGTCCTTTCAACTGAGAACGGTGTGCATGTACGACGCCATGTAGAGCAAAGAAGATATATGAACTGTGAGTTTAGAAAGGCTGAATGAAGTGAGAATCACTCCTGATCAGAGGCTTTCACTGTTTCTGGGTGTAAATGGCCACCCATTGACGGTCCTTTTTATCACTGTGTTCATGCAGCTCCATCAGCACAAAGAGCCTCCTGGGCCAAGGTCCTCACTTTCCCTGTCTTTGAAAGTGCAAACTAAGTTTTCTGCAGTTTGATGAGTTTGAACATCTGAAATCAACAAAGACCCCAGAGGCCACAGCAATGACTCACACCGATTTTCCCTGAAACTCTGCTGTTTGTCGCTACTTCAGTGTCAGACTCGCATTTATCTGGACTCTGACTTAAAGCTTATCGTTTCGCAAATCTTCTGTTCAGAATCATGACTGCAGGTGCCTGAACAGATTGGACATGGCCGTGGTTGCTCTGAAAAGATCCTTTGTACCTTCAACCTCTCGACTCACCGTTCTCAGCAGTGTCGCACTGAATGTCTCCAGTGACGTGGTGATGGACCGGCCGGTCTGTTTGGGTCAGACGGAAAGCTGGCAGATCCGGATACTGTACACACACACTAAACACAGCATAAATGAAGAATGTCACACTGTGTTACCACAACAGTTGAACTGGTTAAAGATTAGCAGTGACTGATGTGAAAATAATGGATGTGATCTTCACTTCCAGGCCTTGATGAACCATGGACCATGTGATGGGTTTAACCCTGGCTTATAAGCAAACAAGTGATCAGCATGTGCTGCTGTCACAGCTAATGTTAACCTATGAGCACGAATCAGGTTCGTTCTCTATGAGAGATCACGGCCCAGACACGACGGGTAGATATACGTCTGACTCCTTCAGAAGGTTTTTTTTTCTTCACCTTTACCAAATATGTAGATTTTTTTACATTTTGTATAAATGAGTTCCTTTAATAAACTCTTTGGGTTTACTCTCCACCTTGGGGTGGTTCATGGTCTAGTGTCATTTCAGTTTGCATAGTTTGAATGGCTGAATGAATTTATTTTGTCATATATGTGAAATGATAACATAGTGTTTGCCAAGTTATTTGCAAGAAAGAAAGAAAGAATGAAAACAGACTTGAATATCAAACCAAACTAAGAGTATTCTCGGCTCCTTTTCAACACTATTCAAAAATTCATTCAGATTTCTCAAAGAAAAAAAACAGTAAAAAAAAAAACAAACTTCAGCATATCAGTGACTTTGAACAGCTTGGGACCAATCACAGAGCCCTGAGGCACTCCATAGAAGATAGCTCTGATTTGTACAAACTGTTGTTTACTCTGTAAATAACTTTGGAGCCAAGAGTGCACTCTGCCACTCATATTTCTCCAGTTTCCTCAGTAATATTTTATGGTTTACAGTATCAAAACCTGTCTGCAGGTCGACAAGTTTCAAACTTTCACTTGCTGGTTTTTCACCCAAAAAAAAGGAAAAAAATACATTCAGCTTTAAAGTTGTCCATTGTCTCTTTAAAATCACATTCTCTTTTTTTTTTGTTTTGTTTTGTTTCCTTCAGCCTGACTCTCCAACATTTTCACCCCACTGGAAAAATTTTACTGTAATGTAAATGCTTTCAACTTATTAGTAACATAATTGTGACATAAATAAATTTAAAGCTGACTTATGTTTTTAAACATAAACAGATGTTATACCTCTTAAAATGACTTTAAGTTATCACTTTCCAGTTGAAATAGTTGCAGAAATCATAAGAAACTGTGGGACAGTGGTTTTGGTCGCAGCATTCTTCAGTCAAAAGAATTAAAATTAAAATTAAAAAATCTGCACCAAGAGAAAAAGGAGGCATGGAGGATGAAGGAGGGGAACACAGTAACAGTAACATAATTAATTTCCTTTTTGATTTAGCATCTTCCTTGAGGTTAATAGGAGACTTGGAGAGTATTCGTCATGAGTCTCTGGGATGGTCCGTGGACCTGTCCAGGGTTCATCCCGCCTCTGCTCACAGTCCTGATGAATGGACAGACTTGTGATATTGGAGTGAGAGTTTGAATGTAACACTTAACACACAACTTTCACGGTTTCCGCTGCATTATGTGTCACAGGACGATCCAGCTGACTGTAAACATCTACCGAAGATGTTACACTGAAGTGACCATCTCTGAGCTCCGCCTCCTCTGAGGCTTTCATGTCTGGGCTTGAGAGAAATGCCATTGCTCGCTCTGCCTGTTAGCCTTCCATGTGTGGAAAGAGTCTCTGGAGTGTTTCTTTGCAGTGAAAGGTCTAAATAGACTTCTAAGAAACGAAAAACCAAGAGACAATCCCACAACTGTCACATAAACATTCATTATTGTTATTTTTGGAAACAGTTTAAGCACTCTGCAATCGAAAAATAGCGTCATCGGTAACCTCACTGTCCTGACAGGTTCCTTGGCTGATGCGCTGTTTTGACTTCACTCATACTGTTATGAGAAAAACACACAAAACGACTGTCACTGTTCCTGACTGCTGAGTGTTGTCCTGCCAAAATAGCAACGGTGAAACACCGGGCTCTGCAGCAGGCTTCACCTTTGGATCAACTTGCACTGTGGCTGGTGGATCACTAAAGTTAGAAGCCAAACAGTATTTCCACCAGCCATTTCTTTTTTCTTGAGGAAATGAAACCAGCCTGTAACACTGACTGCATGTTTCTTCATGTTTAAGCATGAAAATGCAAAGAACTGTATGTAAATCAATTCCTGTGAGAGAGAATGTCTGGTATTAGGGACTTGGAAGTGCAAAAACTGTAATATATTTTATATAATATAAACTCTGTGCATTAAGTACCTGTGGAAACAGAACTGCAAAACACCCACAAAACAATCACAGGGTCACTGTGTCTGACGGGGGTAACAAATGGAACTGGACTAAAGAGGCTTCACTTCCATAGTTGTTTTAGTGCGTTTTTTTAATACTTTACATCATCTAGAAAAAAATGCTTAACATAATCCAGATTGCACATGTTTACATTTTGTAAAATTTCAGTGTCCATAATTTTTGTGTCTGTGTGGCTTTTGTTTCTAGCTTGTGGATTCAGTCTCCATTAGAATGAACACAGGTACTTTTGATTTAGGCTCAGGCAATGAAATCTACTTGGAATTAAAAATAGATAAATAAATAAATAAATAAATAAATAAATAAATAAATAAATAAATAAATAAATAAATAAGAAAAGAAAAAGAATGAATGAAACAGTGACTTCATACTGTTTGACTTCATAAACTCTGTGTGTACTTTAAAACAATAACATTTGTGAATAGGTCATATAGATCTCGGGACAGGTCTGAAGTGAAGGACATGTCATTACCTGACTTAAAACCATGAGAAAAAACTGTGGAGACACTGAATATCACAAAGAACAAAATGTTTTAACTGAACTTCTCTTTGACCCTCAGAGAATTCCATGAATGGGACGTGGCTGTCAGTAATACTCAGTGGTGTCAGTGATGGGTGTGTGTGTTGATGGGTGTGTGACGATGGTGGAAAGATCTGAACAGTCGAAGTCACCAAGCTGTCTGAGAAGAAGAGGAAACTCGGCTGCAGCTACAAAGAGAGAATGACCACAAAACAGAGAAAAAGACTCAGCGGCTGCAGAGAAACAGCAATACAGAAACTCTCAACAATGCAAGAATACTGTCGCTCCCTGCTGCACAGCAGCACCAAACATGAAGCAGATTTACTCTGACAGTCAGTAGTGAAATAGTGAAAACTTCTCAGTGCCACAGTGGAGTGTCTATAAAGTCGTGAAGAGTAACCCTAAAACAAAAAGACTGAGCACTGCAGGCAGGTCTGCAGATTACTGACACAAACCAGGCTTGTCTCATGTTCCCCACACGGTGGCAGTGCAGTCTAACATAAAAATCAAACATTCTCTGAACTGAGTGCTCAGTGGCACAGTGAGTGTTGGAATAATAGACCAGAATCATGTCTGAACATTCAGTGTCTCAGACTGACAGAACATCATCATTTACAGCTATAAGCATGGTGCTTTTTTTTTTTCCAGCACTGTAAATACAATTAGTGAGAAAAGAGACTCTCTGCAAATTTTATGAGGTTCAACAAGCCCGAATAGTCTAGTAGGAATCAAAATGTCTTTTTGACTCCCGATGAAAGTTTAGTAATATTAGAATTGTTTGCTAAATTTCTGTCCATCTTCTATATCAACTTTCTGAATTCCCTGCAGAGGTCATGAACCCATCAGAGACAACCAATCACTTACCTGCAAACGTTTCACAATAACTACCTAAGCCTATCCTAACAAGAAGGTCTGTGATTACCAGGAGTTAGAGTGAATTGATGAAAGTTCTGAAAGAACATATGAATTTCAAACTCAAAAACAGTAAAATCCAAACTCACACAGAGGGTCTGGTAGTCATGGTCACCTAGTCTTAGACCAAGTCAAGACCAAGACCACAGCGTCCAAAAACCAAGACAAGACCAAAAGTTTAAGGAGCCCAGAATCAGTCAATACCAAGACTATGAGGGGTCGAGACTGAGTAAAGACCAAGACCAGAGCATCCCAAGACTAGATCAAGACTTTAGGGGGCCAATACTGAGTCAGGACCAGGACCAGAGCCTCCCAAGACAAGATTCAAGACTTGAAGATCGCTGAAAACCAAGACGAGACCAAGACTTTAAGGGTCCAAGAATGAGTCAATACCAAGACTATGAGGGGCTGAGACCAAATCAAGACCAAGAATTTAATTGGTAGAGACCAAGTCAAGACCAAGACCAGAGCATCCCAAGATAAGATAAGGGCCTTATTTATAAATGTTGCTTACGCTCAAACTGGGGCCTGAAAGTGGTGTACACCTCTTCTAATGCCAACATCGAGCACCACCACGCCACCTTTAACCCTGGCATTCGCAGGTTTTGAACACAGGAGAAGCCGACTGCACGGATGATGAGGCAGAGAACTGAAGCCAGATTCATCCCAGACATTTCATCACTTGTCAGACTTTCAAGGCTCTGAAGGTTCCATGGAGTTTTCATAATAATACAGCAGCATGTCTAGTTTTAACAGCATCTTTAATTAAGCTGCATTTTCATATAAACGTCACACACTACTCATCATGACTTTACTTATTTGTGAGCGTCTGCAGCTCAGTGTTGGCCAGGATCTGGACACTTCAGGTGCTCCATGCGCTCTGGGCGCAGTACTGCTGAGAGCCGCGGTGTGAGGACTCAACCTGCCGGTGTTTCCCTGCTGCAGCGCTGTGTTGACATATCAGCTGACTACCTGAATAAACGCGTTTGTTATATTCTGTACATGCGTGTTGCTCAAGTTGTGTTAACCTGGCAACGTCTTTTCTTTCTCTTTATTTTAAAAAAAGGGTCATGTTGTATGGAGAGCAATATATTCCTATATATGAGATTTAATATCTAAAATTTTCCAGTCTTACAATATATTGAAATCAGCAATTTGTATATTTTGCAATATATTGCAATCCATATCAAGGAGTATATTGCTAAATATATTTTCCTTTCATTCGAGTAACTAAACCTGTTGCATGATCAGAAATATTTGCAGAATGAACTATTTCAGTGGCTGAAGATCGGTTGAAATGTCACACGTGCACGTTTACCAATCACATCCTGATCAGAACAATCCACATTTTGTTTTATCAATAATCCATCAATTTCCTTCAATAATAGTCCATTTGTAGTAGACGGCAACTACTGACAGCGGGCCAAGAAAGAGCAAACTCAAAACAAGACGGTTCAGTCATGACTCATTGGTCAGTGTAGAACATAAAGGGCGGCTCATGGAAGTTTAAGTCAAAGTGGAGCAACTGTAGCACAAACTATCCACTAAAAAAAAAAAAATGAGACGGATCAGTGGATTACGCCTCAGTGTGCTTCGGGTTGTGATCACTGCTGAGAGCTCACACAATGAGTGGGAACAGCAGAGCTGAAGAATTAATTTAATGAGGCGAGCTCTGTTTTCCATCGATTATAAAGGTTTCCCTGCTGTAAGGTCCTAATTAAACAATCTATGGGTGAGACATGCGTGGGATGATTTATAAATTATGGCTTGCGTCACAGAGTCAGAATGAGGTTAGTTCGACTATTTAAAACCATTTTCAAAATAGAAAGTAAACAACAACCTTTGGGCAATGACTCAGCAGACAATGGTGTTATTGAAACTGGATTAAAATTTCCCAAATACAACTACTGATGGAATAGAAATGTAGCCAAGAAGGCTATTTCAGTCTTTCGACTTCTTAATTAAATAGGCCTTTCACTGAATTCTATTTCAAGCTCTGTGATATTGTTAAAAACAGGCCTGGCCGTGATACACGGGCATTCTGTGTGGCGTGTGTGTTGGGATATAAAACTGCACAGCTGAACTCTGTAACAGTCATCAGGCTGAAAATCTGGAAATGTCCGTGAATGTTGAAGCACTGCTTCCCCGTACCTGTTGGTTAAAAGAGACACTCGACTGTCACCCACCGTCTGATGAGATGAGTCAACTCACCTTATTCAAAATGTTTATTCAGTCAACAGAGACATTGTTCTCAGGAACGTCCTTCGTGACAAGCTAAAGAGAAGTTATTTGTAAAGATAACCATAAAAAAAGCCCATTAAACCCTAAAAAGAGGCTAAGTGGCTCCAGAAAGGTAGAACAGACTTGGAGGAGTGTGACCCTCATAAATCTACTAATCTAAATTATAGCATTAACTGACATTCATTTACATACCATACATTAAACCTGGTCTTTAGCCCAAGCTTGGTTTTACCCTCAAGCTCAGCTTCACTACAGAATAGAAATATGATAAGTACAGAGTCGGCACCATTGATTGTTCTTGTAAAGAAACCACACACATGAAATCAGTATCGGAGCATCCTTAATTATAATTATAACATATAGCCCAAGCACAATCATTCCAAAGCTGCTCTCCTGATACTTGGCCATCATTTCAGCGTCACAATGCGGTGTGTTCTCAGGTGAAACAAGGACACACACTCAGCCAGGAACCGGCCTTTCTCCTGAGACGTCTCCACCACTGGGACTAAATCCGGTCGTTCCTTCCTCGTCGTCACTCTGGTTGTTTTGTTAGACTGTATTCTTATTTTATGTAACCACATATTCAAAAGCTGCCCATCGCACCTTTTGATTTTTAAGCTCAATACTGACGCAAGCAAACACAGGGACCATTGGGAACAATCAATTTCCCCACACAGACACACAGGAACACTTCCTGACTCCTGCGCTGACCTCCAATACTGTTTTTTTGCTAAGTGTGTATGTGTGTGTGTGTGTGTGTGTGTGTGGGTGTGCGTGTGTGTGACTGAGCCTATGGTCAACAACAATGACCCGAGGCCGCTCCGAGTTCGACTGACCCACTTCACAGCCGTGTTTTAAGCATTTAGCAGGCATTAGCTTCCACTGAGTGACCTGGCGAATGAGGCAAATGAGTGTAAACTCCAATTTCCTCCACCATCAACAGCAACAGTGGGGAGCAATGCAACCTCAGAAGAGATTTGTAAGCAATAGACAGCAAAACACTAATCAACCGATGCGCTGGGAGGCCCTTTAAAAAGCACTTTGAAGCCCATTTTGCGGAACATCCTCACACTAGAACAGCACGGTCAATCTGCACTCACTCCCAAAACATCGGACATGTGCGACAGAAGTGAGAGCACAACAAGGCTTGATTATTATCACAGATTACAGATCCTGAGAAACAACCTCCAGCTTGTTTTATTCCAAACTTTTTTTTTTCAAGATGCATGCAAGCCAAGACATTAAAGTCTCTCTGAGGACTTCACAGGAAGTTCATTTCAAAAGATCTCGATTGTTTTCACATCCATGGAGCCCTGAAAGGTACAAAAGGATGAAAGGTGTCTAGTCATTCAGTCAATGACACTGTACAAACATGAACACTGGCAAAGTTTTCTGCCTTCAGAAGCGATTCCATAAAATGACATCCAACATAAATCAGATTAGACAAAGACATTAAATGACTCTTTTAATCTGACTTACAATTTTTTAAATTTGCATGTCTGGTTGCCTCTATTGTGTTCATCTAAATGTAAATATAAATGCTCAAATGTAGACAGTTTTTCTTTCTAAAAGACTCTTTCAAGACACTTTAAAGGGATACTTCAACATTTTGGCAAATTGGCCCATTTAGCGCAATTCCTTAGTCATTTTGAACAGCATACTTACTTTTTTGTGAGGGCGAGCTGTTGTTTATTCAGAGGTGAGTCGGGGAAGGTTTTCGGGACGGACACAATGGAAGTGAATGGTATTTTTGTTCCCCCTCGTCAAACTCATCAAATACACAATCCAACAACCCCAAAACACTTTGGTGGACACGCTATAATCCACACATTCACTACGTTGTGAAATATTAATGCAAAATTACCAGATTGAGTTGTTTATGTGAAGATCGCTAAGACGGAACTACTTACTAAACATGGCGTCTGGGCGTAGTGATTTCAAAAGAAAAAGTAGTTCCCAGTATTTGCTTCAGTGTCGTAGCGCTACAACATTATTTGTTGGTGTTCCACAGCGTAGTGAATGTGCGGATTAAAACGTGTCCACCAAAGTGTTTTGGGGTTGTTGGATTTTGTATTTGATGAGTTTGACGAGGGGAACAAAAATACCATCCACTTCCATTGTGTTCGTCCCGAAAACCTTCCCTGACTCACCTCTGAATAAACAACAGCTCGTCCTCACAAAGAAAGTAAGTAGCCTATGCTGTTCGAAATGACTAAGGAATTGCGCTAAATGGGCCAATTTACCAAAATGTTGAAGTATATTAGATCTCAAATATCATTAAACTTCAAATCTTTATCAAGAATTGAAAGTTCCACAGAGTCCGAACTGAGAAAAGAGTTTCAGTCAATAAAATAACAAAAGAAACATTTTATTGTCAGGATGGACAGTAACGTTGGTATGATTTAGGTTGAGCTTTATCCGTTGTAAATAAAAATCATACTCCACCTCTTCAGCAGCCAGAAGGAACATTTCACTGTTAATCACACTTGATGCTGTGATTCCGCCGCCATGCCAGACGTTCTCTAATGGGACCCATGGTTGGTTCTGTTTCTCAGTGGTTCATTTTCTTCTTCAGGTACTCCAGCTTTCTCCCAGAACACATATTAAAAGTCACATATTGGGACAATTAGTCCAGCATTCAGTCTGTTTTGTGATAAATGATTAAACACTGACAAAGCAGAAGACGATAGATTTTAAAAATGGACTGATTCATTCAGTCATTCAATTATTTGCATGCAGTTTTCTAAGATGTGATTAATCACATGTTGTTCATTATTGTCATAAAGTTATATTCTTCTACATGTGAGGGTTAGAGTAAGGGTTAAACCTAATCCTGCACCTTGTGTTCTGTATTGCTCGGTTTTATGTTCTGATCATTCTAAATCATTCAAAAACTCCTCATCCTGTAGCGATATCCCACTCCTGTCTCATTTCCCCTGAATTCGCTTCGTTTCTGCAGTTTCACTTAGTTTTAGTCAATCTTCAGCCCCATAAACATCACTCTAAATACCTTTGACCTTTGTAATTTTTGTAATTCTTGTAAATTATGTTGATTCTGTAAATCCTCACCATATTTATTATAATCATTATTGCTATTGTGTTATTTATTTATCTCTTAATTGCCTCTATTTACTTGTGCCTTCCTAAATCTTTTTCTTCTTTGTCTGTGTGCACCTCCACCAAAACAAAGTCCTCGTAGAGGCTACTGTACTTGACATAAAACCTGTTTCTGATTCTGATTGTTGTTTTACTTTATTGTCATCTCTGTGGTTCTTTGGTCCTGTTGTCCTTGTCAGTGTCTTAGTTTATCTCTGTCTCTGACCTGTCAGGAAACCCTGGTGTGTATCCTGAATTGTCTCCGTCCTCATAATTGTCTCCTGCTGATTTTCTCCACGGGATTAATTTTAGGAACCTCTTTTGTTATTTTCTTAGATTTTGTTTCCCTAAAATAAAACTGCCTTTCCTTGAATCCTGGTCAGCGTTTGAGTCCTCCATCCCGTCTGACGGCATCAAGCCAGTGCGGAGCTTCCCTACTGCGTCACATCATGATTTGGATTCCAGCATTTTCTGCAGCTGCGACACAGCAGGAGCATGATGGGATGGAGAAGTAACCCCATCGTTTCTGTCTTGCTCCCCTCCCTCCCTGTCCACGTGCTGCCTTCATAAACATGAGCCTCTGAGGTTTTCTGCTACAGCTGGCCGCTGCTCTGACCCGTCTGTAGCTCTCCGTCTTCCCTTTACTCCTGAATGAGCGCTCCTCCGATGACGCCATGCTTTCCCCTCCCATTCAGACTTCTCCCACCCCCCGCCCCCACTCTTCTCTTTCATCCAGCTGCCGTTTCCCTGAATGAGCTCTGAAGCCATCATCATAAGCCGCGCGCTGTTGCCACGATGGAAGGCAGCCAGAACGATCCGGTCCTCTGCGGGCTGGCCGTGCATGTGCGCACGCATCCAGGATTACAGCATATAATCTGCACGGTAACAGCGGCCAGCAGATGCTGCCGTAGCCCCGATCTGAGGGGTTTTAGACAGGAAGAGAGAGCGGGAGAGGAAAGACCGGGATGAAGATGGAGAGGTTGCAGGCAGACGGTGATTAAGAATGGCTGCCTGTTCATTCATGAGACTTCCACCTCTCCTCATTCAGACGGCCTGTCAGCTCCGCGCAACGCCGCGGTCGCACCCGTTACGTAAGGCGCAGAGATGGGATGAGGAAGGGAGGGAAGGGGAGGGACGGCGGGAGGTGAAGTGAGGTGAGCTGAACACTGAAGGTCTGAGGCCAATTTCATGATATAGAGGCCAATGAAATTAAAATTAACTTGAAATATACTCCACAAATCTGCTGGGATTTGAAGGAGAGACATTTAAGGTGCAGTAAGTCACAATTAATGCTACTTTCATTAAATCAGCACCAAACTGATGGGATCCTGTTATTTATCATATCCTTATTGTCATTTTATTCTGCTGATGCTGCATCTTCTGCATGAATGCAGGGACAGTGGGAGGATCTCACTGCACCATCCTCATGGCTTCAAACTGGTTAGAAATGTGAATCCTTTGTTTGTAGCAGTCCATCGGTATAGTTACAACTGATAAAAGTCATTTAAACTTGTAAATGAAACCCAACACTCTGGATCCTCGGATGGAATTGATGATATTAGGATAGGAAGAAAAGAAGGTGAATTTTTAACTTTTCAGAATAAAACAGCCAAGTTTTTGACATCATTTTAGATAAGCCAGCTAAAAGCAAAAATGAGACAAGTGGGTAGATCCTGAGTCCTGTTTATTCCCCAGTCGCCACCAGAATGTGGTCACTTTACAGATGGTTTGACGATCGCTGTTGTCTCTGAGTTGCTGAGGAAAGTGAGAAAAAAAGGCCGACTGCCTCCACCGACTATTCACTGTAACGTGAAGGACTGTTTGTGCAGAGAACAGGACCTTGCACGCCGCCTGCGCCGGGCTAAATCCATAGCTGCGGCCGGACTGCAGGAGCGCCGCATGTTCTTCATAAATACAGACAGAACAAGAGGTGCGTTTGGTCATGTGCATCCACATGAGGTGATACGCAGCGCGAGCGAAGGCGTGGGAGGCGCAAAGACAGTCTGAGTGTGTGGAGACGATGTTCAGCTCCAGGCAAGCCGAGCAGCACACGATGTACATGCTTAGGCTGCGAAGGTCGACCAGCTGAAAAGAGAGAGAGAAAAAAAAAAGGCGGCGAAAGTGTGATCGCCAGTGACGGAAATAACAAGTCATAAAATTACACATAACTAGAACTCCCCTCGCTTTGCCAGTGATAAACAGGAACTGAATACTGCTGTAAAACTCGTGCGCAGTAATATTCTGCTGTAGTTTTGGACCCTGTTTCAAGCGAGATTGTGTGGATTTATGGATTCTCGTTTTAAAAAAGTTTCACGTTTATACAGCAAAATCACTGAAAATGATACAGTTAGCACCAGGATACCCGCTGGCACTGCTGTTGGTTCTTAAAATGAGAGCAGACTGGATATCAACATTATCAATGGGAGTACATGGACATTTGGATGGACTGAATCAAAAAGTGGCATTTTCAGAGGCCCTGAGCACCGCTGTCATGTAAACAAAACACATAGAATACACTGCTGTGTAAACGAATCATTCGGCACAACTATTTACAGGGATGCAAACGTTCTGCCTTGTCTGGTCACAATCAGATTAAGGACTAACCAGAACTAACTTTAATCCGTATTTATAGGATCTGCACAAACTCAAAACAAAAAAATTTAAAGACTGACAAAAAACAAAAAGCCTGTGGCTCTTTTGTCTTTCTGCTCTGCCAGCGTCTCTGAATTTTAGGTTGAACACACACTTCTGTGAAGAGTCCATTGACTGCATGGCCAATATATTAATTCCCCATTTACACAACGTTTCCAGTGAAAATGTGTCATTTTTGCAATTTAGTTTCAGAATTTTTTTAGCGTTTACATGGCAACATTCTGAAAACATTGTCTACAGGAAAACATTCGAAGCACTCAAAACAATGTCGGAGACATGCCAGGAGACAACCTGTTTGTTTTTGTAATGAAACCACACACACACACACACACACACACCACGGGCTCTAATTTGACGGCGCAACTTGGCGATGATCAGCGGCGGAGGCAGCGCATTCCTATTTTCGACAGGCGCAGAAGAGGGTGTCTGGCAGGTCCGCTGCACTTGCGCCGAGATGGGCGTGGCGGCGCACCAGGGGGAGGGGTCGACAGAATCAGCTGGGCGCAGTGATAGTTTCGTGCAGAAGGTGTGAGCAGGCTGGGGAGCGGAGGATCTAATGACACTGACAGCTTGTCAGTGTCATGAAAGATACACACAATCACTCATGAACCACATAATTGTTTTTATTATCTTCTTTAGCACTAGAACATCCAAGACAATCTGACAGACCATTTGGGTTTTTAGAATTCAAATAAATCTGTTAAAAATAATTCCCCTGTCCTCTAATTCTTTGACTTTTCCTAAATATGTGTCTTGTATGTTTTTCTGAAGCAAATAAAGTCCTAACAATAACACAGATAATATTACAAAGCATTTATACCTCCAAAGGCCAACAGTGGTCTGTGAGACTTATTATTTATTTATTTATTTATTAATTATTATTATTATTATTATTATTATTATTATTATTATTATTATTATTATTATTATTATTATTATTAGACTGATTAAAATGATGCACTTCACGGGGCTTTTTTTTCTTCTGTGATTGATTTGTTTTGGTTCATGCGTGCATCTGAACAGAGAGCTAGCTCTGACAGCAGACAATCAGACAGATGACCAAAAATATCAAGCAAATCCCAAAAGAAAGATAGTAAAAACAGGCATAAATAAGAGATATAAGGTGGAAGAAGCTTTAGCAATGATACAGGAGGTCAGTGAGGGGGAATCGGATGGCGGAGACGTGTCGGACATCAGCGATCTTGACTGGAGTGAAGAGGAGGAATGTTCTGAATCAGAGTCAGAACAGTCGCGGGACAAACAGCGAAACAAATATAATGCTGCTGCCCCAAAAATACCCGACCGACCTCCAGCTGCTGTACAGTCCAGCGTAGAACCTGCAGTGGCGCATGGAAGCGCTCACGCGTCACCTCCAGGTAGAGAATTACTGTAGGCTGCTGTCAGTTTACAACTAAATAATAATAACATAAAATGGTGTAAAATTATTATTATTATTATTATTATTATTATTTAAACTAATGTAATAAATCTGAGCACAACAGTGAACACGGTATTGACAGCAGGGGCACTGCAGCGTCTCCAGATGTGCCAGTTACAGATTCAGGTAAAATATTATATCCTCCATTAAAGTACAGCAAACCATGTATTTTTCGTTTCCAAAAATTAATTTTAGAACGAACATATTTTCTGAATAAATACCTTTGTCCTGTTGAGCCTGCAGTCCCAGAATAAAATGAGCAGGGTGAGGACGGGTCGGTGTGGGAAGGTGTCCGTCCTGGTGCGCAACCGGGGAGACTTATTTTACTAATTTTAATATGTTCTTGATTATTATTGACAGTTAATAATACAACTATTTTGTGTGTTGGCGTGTGTGTGCGTGTGTATCAGGGAAACGAGTGCGCGGAGTGTGAATGAGAGGTACGCTGCGCAAATGCGCACTGTAAAAAGTTCAATACATTTTAAAACCTGATTTTAGGCATTAATAAAGCAGATATGAGGCAGACGTTTTGCTGATCCACTTGATTTAATATTTTGTTTCTTTACCTTAATTTCTAATGCATTAGATTACAGAAAAGCAACCTGTTGGTGTGCTCCTGCGCAAAAACACTGCATATGACAGCCTGGCTGACCATAGTGGCCTTTGGAGGGGGGTAAGAATGCTGGCAACACGTGAAGCAGAGTGGAGGACGGAGCAGATAGCAGATGTCGCCACCATTCTCTCATAAATGATTATCCTTCGTCTGGGATGGCCGGAATGCCATGTGTGTGATAGGAATTACAGGGAATCATTTCAGAGGACATCGATCTGATGACAACTGAACCAGCAGTCCTAAGTAGACTCACCCAGCTCCGCTGTGCAGCTGCGCTGAGTGATTGGCACCTGTAATTCTTTGTGCTTTCCCAAATGTATCTTTAAGAGTTATGATGCACACAAATAAAAACAGATTTTCCCTTTCCCTACAAAGTCTGTATGTAGCCGCTAAATGCAGGGTGTCTGCATTTTTATTTCATTTGTCTGGCTCCCCAAGCTCTACAAGAGATTATTTATTTCAAAATGCAGTCATATACATTGTTGCTTCACTATGGTTTAGTATTGAGGCCAGGAAATAAAATGTATTTCATCATGTTAATGTAGCAGTGTCCTTCTTTGAAAAAAAGGAGAGGTGTTCATTTGATTGGTCAAATTGCGCTCAGCTGGGTTAAACCCACTTTCTCTCCTCTCTCTTGCGCCACCTGCGCCGGTGGGCGGGATGGAGGCGTGACTGCGCCTGGTTCACGAAATTGGGACAATTTTCTGGACACGCCCCGTTGACTTTATCCGCCGACGGCGCACTCTGCCCTCCGCTGACAGCGGGCGGATTCGGCGCAGTCAGCGAAGTTAGAGCCCCACATGTTATAAACATCAGTGGAGAGCATGCAGACACTTGCATGGACAAACTATGAGTTGGAATGCTATTACAGGTGTATCTCAACCATAAAACAACTATGCTAAACCTCAGCGACACGACATGCGTGGAAGACTGGGATGAAGACAAAAATTATTAAAAATGACAGAACCTTTAACTGGGAAGTCAAGGCTGAAACTGAATTCTTGCATTTTTAGTTTCTTCTACGCTAACATGGGAAAGCGTCAGGACTCTTTGCCTCTGTTTCATCCAGCCACCAGGGGCCAGTCAAGATATTTTGGCTTTATTTTCATTATTTTTTTGAAAGCTTTTATCGTCATAGGTTTTTATACAGTCTACGACTCTCCATGAGTCCTACTTGACCCAGAATAATGTTTTTCTACCTACAGTAAAAAAAAACTAAATCCATAAAGAGGGCTCATGGAGCCTCAGTGGAAACAGATATAAAACAGAAAGCGAGTCTCCGAGTGGGGAGCGAGATGAGAGAATAAAAGACGTGAATCATGCCACAGTGACTAACGTCTTGCATAACCCAGTCTGAGCATCATTTCTACCAGCGAGCGCCCACAAAAAAGTGTGTTTTGTAAGCCACCCACTGTGCCCTACACACCATCCAGTCCTGCAGACGCACTGGCACCCTTCGTTACCTCGCAGGTAAACATGGCAGAGCTCCCAACTCAAGGTGCCATGTCCTCAGTTAAACAGAAATCCAGAAAACACTGGCGTGACATGTGCGGGTAACAGTGGAGAGATCAAATTCTACAACTGTGATTCTTTTGCAATCAGAGAGTTCAATGAGTGAAACACAAAACATTCATTGCATTTCTGGTGTCCGTTCACACAACAACAGCGCTCAGGGCCACTGACTATACAACTTTTTGAAAACTTTACCCAGTGTGGACATTTTGCTTCAACTCTGTCTCTATGTAAACAGTGAAAATGCAACTTTTCTGAAATGCTGCTGCTGCAGATGTGCACTACAGTTGTAGTAAAATGCTCGTATGCGTATGAGTAGAAGGTAAAGATCAACCATGGCGACCTCAGGAGAGGCGTGGCTCCCTGTCCATATTCTTCAGGGTTGTTTTCAGAACGTTGTGATGTAAACACAAAACTTTTCTGAAATGGAAATGTGAAAATGTTGCATTTTCACATGAAACATTAATACGTAAACGGGGCCTCAGGCTGTCGTCATCAGCCTCAATACGAGAAACACTGGTTATTGCCAACAAACACTCCGCAGTGAGCTTCACTACAAGGTGTAAAACATAATACATCCAGGTTACTGGATGCCAAAGGCAACAAGATTATATTGAATAAAAGATAAGGAAAATTAAGGACTTTTCAATCAAGTGACATCAAACATCCTATAGATTTAATTGGCCATTGCTTACAGATAAATATTCATTGTAGTTGAATAGACATATTGTCTCCAGATTTAATCAAAACAATCAAATTAAGCAGAATATTCCAAAAATAAGGACGTCAACTGAGGTGAAGGCTCAATTTATGGAGTGGAAGTGCACTGATTCACATTTATGGAAAGAATTTGAGTGGAAGTGTCTTATTAGATTTTTCATGAACCCAAAAATAGCAATCCCATTTTCCAGAAGCCACGCTTGAGCTGGTGCAGCAGTCCGGACACCAACCAGCAGCACGCATCGTCCCATGTAAGAATCAACCCAGTGGATGATTATTTTATTTCTTCTTTTTTTTTTGTCATGGTTTCATTACACAAACAAACAGCACAAGCTAGTAGCACAATATTGTTTCTGCCGTTGTCGTCTATATGGACATTTTCAAAACGTTGCAATGTAGACGCAATGCTTTTATGGAACAAAACATAAAAACACTGCGTTTTCACTTGAAATGTTGGCTAAACGAGGTCTGAAATGTTAAAGGTGTGGAAACATTCAAACAGCGTCGTTCAGCTCAACAGATTGATTTGTGATCCACGACCAGTGGACGCCTCGCTGACAAGGTCTTTAATTACATCTCCGTAAAAGAAAATGATTTCCAGCTCATCAGTTTCAGCTGTACAGGCCTGTTGTTGGCAGCGCTGGGTCTGTGTTCACACTGCAAACTGTCCTGCGGTTCCGTCCTGTTGCTGCTTTTTGAGCAAAAACAGC
Source organism: Salarias fasciatus (assembly GCF_902148845.1). Lineage (NCBI taxonomy): Eukaryota > Metazoa > Chordata > Actinopteri > Blenniiformes > Blenniidae > Salarias > Salarias fasciatus. The sequence goes on along the minus strand of NC_043751.1, from coordinate 6,767,191 downwards.
TCCATGATGCTATGAAGTATTTGTGCTGAGCTGTTGCAGGCCGGATGCACAAACTGGAAGTGTTCTCACCAGCTGTGGTTACAGTACATTCCTTCAATGTGCGTATATGAAAGCGCCTCCAGTGGGATGAGAAGACAGGAGGTTATATTGGGATTCGTGTGGGCTGCGGGTAATTCCTTGAGTTTTTTTCTTCCCTTTCCTGCTCAGTATCTGTTGGCTTCCCTTCTTTAAAGGAGATGGCCTACTTGTGATTGTGACTCCCCCTCCATCACCCGCCCCGACGCACATCCCTTTTTACGTCATCCTGCGGAGCCATCCAAAGTTCCCTCATGGATTTCGTTGTTCCATCCAACCAAAATAAATAGCCTATGGGAGAGGATGAATCAGACCACCCCACCACGAGCGGTGAACTCCCCCCTCCCGCCTCCCTGCGCTCCCTCTTCCCTTACATCACTTGCGCATTATGATGCTTTCTGAGCCGTGTCTCCTCCCGTTTCCTCTTCACTTCCGTCACTGCTTTTGATTCAGGACTTCTCTCTTTCTCTCAGCCGCCCCTGCATGTTTTTTTTCTCTGACTTCTTCCCCTCCTCTCTTGTCAATCATTTTACCCACCACTGACTCATTTGTTAAACAGATTTTCAAGCCGACTGAAAACGGTATACAGGGTGGGTTTTCATTTTTAACTAAGAATGTGTTTTTATTAGAGTATGTTTTAGAACAATCATTTTAGTTCAGGCACCACATAACAGTGAAAATTTACCTGCAGGTTTTTTGAAGTTTCATATAATAAAGTATGTCTTTTAAAGTCTAAAATGATCATCTTTAACAACTATATTGATTTGGAAAGCTGCAGAAGTGTGATGCACTTAGATTTAGAAACTGTGCACAGTGTATTAATGTTCAACATATTCCAGTAACTTCCTGAAGCCTTTAAAACTTCAACAAAGTGACTCTGAGATTGTTAATGTTACAGATAACCCAGACCTGTTTCCATCAGCCGGTTTATCTTAAAGGGAACCAAACAGTGAAAACATCAGCAGTAATAAAGCAAGAAGCAGAATCTAATTTTCTCTTTTCTGACCAATTTAGTTTTTCCCCATTAAAACGGAGCTTCTGCTAAGTGACATGTTGTCTCATTCACCACATTCAGTGTCATCAGTTATATTTGGATACGTCTTCTAATGTCACAAACCTGCATGGCTTCATGCTCAGACCAGTGCTGATGCTGTTCTGTTACGGGAAGTGCAGCAGGGCAGGAGTAGCAGGAGGGTGTCGGTACACACACACACACGGTCAAGACTTGACGGGACACTTACCAGCATTACAAACACAAACTGAATGCACAATGCTCCTGATGTGGAGGCTTTTTCAGACTTGCGGTGTTCTGCATGGGCGGGTGTTTGTCTTTAGCCTCGATGTGCGACTGGCTCAGGCAGGAGGCTTTCCTGTAAACCTAAAGAAAGAATCCCCCCACTGCTACCGGGAGCTTTACCGGACAGGATCTGGACAGTGGCTTATTGCCTGGTATTATTCCAACACACCGCATATGTTAGAAAGATGGAAATTCTCATTATGATTTCAACAGCTATATCTTTAATGATTTGATCAAATATTTGTCTTTTACTGTGAAAAGAAAATGCACTTATGTGGGTCCAGGAAGATAACTGAGAGGGCAAAAGCCTGTTGATGGTCAGTATGTTGATACATGGCTTATTTCACCTCAGCTAATGTCATGGGTGACAAAAACTACAGAAGATCTTAGCAACAGATTTCCCCGTCAAGCAAGGAAATAAACTTTCAGATCAGCCAGACTTACTAAAAATTGGTCACAATCCAAATTTACCATGAACTCTTGTGCCCTAAACATTCTAATGATAATATTTTGAAACAACAGATCTAGCTTTAGGAGCCCATTTATATGACAAGGACGACTTTCGTTGCGTTTTGAGTGTTCACTCACACAATAAGGTCCTGACTCCATCTAAACGTGAAACTTCAGTGAAACAAAAATATGAAAACTGTATTTCCTTTTAAAACGTTGAGTAAACAGATCTATTTTTAACTTGCAGCAAGAGGACGTACATGTACAGGAACACAGACGAGTAGAAAATAAGTTGCAGTAGAGTCTTTTCAAAGAAACAGGTTATGTGTGTGAGTTCATATTTCAAGGGCAAATGAATGGAAAGTGTTTTTTCTGAGAACATTCTGATACACAGAGTTCTATAAAGTCATCAGTGTAGTAAATGTTGTCGTCAGGACAGTCTGATTGTCAAGTCTGCAGTTGTTGGGCAATGGTCAATCGTTACAGTCACCGGTACAGTGCACCTTCATTTATTCAATTAAATAAATAAATATACAATAAATGCATTTGATGAGTTAGCATATGGAGACATTTATTTATTTATTTATTTTCTTCCTGAAATGACTTTTACTTCAAGGACCAGTCATTTCTCAGAACATCCACCACCCGCTATCGTCCAGAAGCCTTTGAGCCTTCGACAAAGTCAAGTGAAAGTAGATCTTGTGGGGAAAAATCTTCAGGAAATCATTAGTGTCGGTTGAGCTGTGTCCTGGCATTAACTTTAAAGAACTTTGCTTTCCATGTGTCACTTTTAACCCTTACATCATACATCTGACCAGACACACACACACACACTAAAATGCTTCTTCAGTTTCATGACTGCTCGCTAGATGTCACAGGTACTGGTGAAGTGAAAACATCTCTGGAATAAAAATGAGAGCAACATGACTGCTTACAAAGGAGACCAAAAATAACACATCTCACACTTTATCCGAGCCGAGAGAAAAGAGACGCAATGAGCGAGAAATTCATTACTAGTAATACAAACACCGTGGACCCGGGACAATGGACAGTTTTCTCACTGCTTATTTTAGCCTCGACACCTTTTCCCCAGCCTGCTGGTCATTCTTCCCCCTCACGTCATCAAATTCTCAATGTTAGCAGTGTGTTAGCGGATAGCAGCTCACACCAAACCCAAGACTAAGCTGTAACATACCGTCACATTCTGTGCTTTCAACAAGTTAACTTGTTGAGATACAATGCTCGGGAAAAGCTAGGGATATTTGGCTTTTGGTAGAACTTGTAAAATCAGTTTGTAATATCATCAAAGCCGGACATGTAAATCGATGCAGGCAGTATTGTTTTTCTCATTTCACTTGAAACAAAAGTCAACAGCAGTGAAGGATCTTTTCACAACAAAAACTGTCAATGTTTCAATAACTTGTCATGTGACGTTGAGTGTCAGCAGCAGTTTGACAACGTCTTATGTTATCTCCACACAAAATTACCACTACACTGGGCGCACAGGCAACAGATCAGGCTGGACCTGGCGAGCTTTCAGTGCACCGGCTTCCACACAGTGTTTTGGCAGGAAATTGTTACAGCGCCAAGTTGAATCTGTTGACATCTTCGCCTGCAGCGCGGCCACACCCATCACGGTGCAGCCCAGTCTGCCAAGTTACCAGTTTGGTTTCAAAGGTTGCTGTGCCAGATGAAATTAACACAGCGCGGGATGTGCCACCACGCACCACCCTGTACCACCCTGTGTTGTACCACAAAATTAGAGCCCACTGTCTTGGATGGCGGCCTTCAGCTCATCGAGGTTCCGGGTACAGAGTTATGAGCTTCTACACTCAGCAGATCCCAGAGGGTTTTCCACGAAGCTCCAAGTTACAGAACAGTTTGGCAAAAAGTACCAAAACATTTAACAATGTCAGTCATTTGCAGATGCAGATAGTCATCATCAAAATCAGAAAATGTATAAGATGGTACATTTCCAATATGGAGAGTTTCTCTGTAGTTTCAGCAAACAAGAATGGATTCACCATTAGCAGTCAGGATGTTTGGGAGCCTTCTAAATCTGATCTCATTGGCGATGACAATTTAAATTCATGTTGCTGCTGTGAAGCGGATTTAAAAACCAAACTGACAAGTCCCATGTCTCACACCTCTAACCCTAACCGCTGAAGAGAGATGGCACCTTGCTGTCTTCTCCCAGATCTGCTCAAGGCTACTGTGTGTCAGGACGCACTTGAGATCCTTATGAAAAATACAAGCATTTGTTATGAGACAATACCTTCTTTATGCATGTGCACGTACATACTAAAGCAGTATTTAAATTAAAATGAGTATATAAATATTGATATGGAAAGTCAGAACATCAAACGACGTCAAGCTCATATACGATTCCACGCTTCGTTTTCTCATTCTGAAGTCTTACGTTTGCTTTCATGGAGTCATGGCAGCTTATTTAGAACCACTACACAGTCACTGGCCCTGAAAGCACAGCTTGAGGCGGATGGCAGAAACAAAGCATGAATAATTCATGACAATTCTAAGAAGAGACATTAACTCAATGCTTTTCAACATTTTAACAATGCAACAAAAAAAAAGCCTTTCTTGAGGGCAGACGCTTGAGTTATTTTTGCTAATGCGTTCTCATTTTATTTCCAAGAAAACTGATGAGCTTGAAACCTGTTGAGTTCAGAACACTTTTTTCATATAAAATTGTGCAAATTCTGAGCTTTTTCTGAGAAATGTACTTAAACTCGGGTGGTTCGGTCGATCCACTTCTTCAACTCTCAGATTCTTCGCCTTTGAAGTCGCGCTGTTGTGATGGATGCAGTCAGGAAGCTAAACCTTGAAGAAAGGCCTTACCTCAAAACATCTGTCTGAGCTGGAACAGATGCTGTTCTGCAGCTGGGATAACACTTGTTTTTGACACTTCACACTGTGCAGGAGGTATTCGGTGAATTGAACTGACTATTGACACAAAAACCTAACGGTGGCCACCTCGACGTATTCAGGTATTCATGGTGAAGATGGGCTGGCCAAACTCAACCTGGGCATGAGAATTAGGAAGAGAGATGACTCTGAGCCTTGGACTGAGGAGTCCCACTGGAAAGCTGCAGACACTGGACATTTCAGGAGAGAAGTGTCCTGTCTCTTGTTGTTGGACAGATCACTGTCCCTCTATGCTCGCACATGAAGGGTAGCTGCAATTTGGGTGGGTTTAGTGGTCGTTTGCTAAGCTCTGAAAATTATGTACATTTGTAGAATTGACCATAGTGTTTCTCCCACTTCCTCCCACTTCTGGATTTTATGAGTCAAAGCAGGATACGCAGTGAAACCGGAGACATTTAGATAGTTAGTGCTTACAGAGAGGGCGCTCAAATGACCTGACATAAGATGGCAGCAGGAAGTTCCAGGCCACTAATTGTCTTTAAATTGCACTTGAAAGGCCGCAGGATGACAGCAGGAAACACCCTCGGCTTGACTCAGACACGCACACACAAACACGGCGATCGCATTACCCAGTCTGACCTCAGATTGGTCAGCCCACACCGGAGCTGGAGCACGCTCTTTTCCCAGCGTTGCTGTTGACTTTAGGAGCATCGCACAGCAGCTGGAGGTTTTTCGTCTCTATATCTTAACACCCACATCGAAGAGCAGGCAGCACCAGTCAGCATGTTACCTCAGCACCTCAGCTCGCACAAAAGCACCAAGTCATCAATAATCCATGGGTAACACCGCCACCCCCAGTGCCCTCTTCCGTCATGTGGGGGCACCTTCAGATGATATCATTCAAAAGAGTCTTTGGAAAGAATCTCTCGTCACCGCTGTTTCCGGTACTACACCGGTTTTACGTATGACTCTCTGCCCACCACTGAATCCAGTTTTTCAGTTTTCCAGATCATCATAGGCAGCTAATACATGAGTAAGCTTTCAATCCTTCTATCTCAGCACAGAGGAGATTTTCCACATGAAAAAAAACACAATGACTAAATTATCAGTCCTCCATCCATCCGTCTTCGAGACCCGCTCGACCATAGTTGTATTGACTCCAGTTTATTCCAGCTGGCTCTGCGTGTTTGCATAGTGTTCATTCATGCACACACAGTCTAAATTATTAATAGTTACCAAATAGTTTATGTCTAAAGATTGTTGTAGGGTGATGGAGGACCAATACAAAACCCACGTAGACATGGGAGGAACACGCAAACTACACAAAAAGGCCTATGCTTGCAAATCTGACAAATTACCTGCATATTTCATTGTAAAATAAAATATTTTGTTAAGGAGTCGGACCTTGCCAAAGTTTTAAGTGAGGCCATCTTTTCATTCAAAGACAGAACAAGTGAACACATCATCCTGTGGGAGCTGGTCTCAGCTGCTGAGGTTTCGCCAACAGTCTGTCCAGCAGGCGTGAAGCTAACATGCCGTTTACTGCAGCTATAGGCAGGCGTCACTGTTGGCGGTGATACTTCTCTAGATATGACACCACATTGATTTTTTTTAAGTATTTACCCCTGAAAATGACTCTTTTGTTATGTAAATGGGTGAAAACAAGACTTTCTGGAAATGCTCGGGCTTCATCCTGAGTAGGGGAGTCGTGCTGTGGTGCATGTGCACCACAACCGTAGCAAATATTTGTTCTGCACATGCACGATAGGGTGGACAACAACAGCAACAATGTTTACCTCCAGATTGTCAGGACTCCAGGTCCTTGTTCTCCTGGAACTTGTTAGTTTTAAGAGATGAGAGTCACCTGGAAAAAACAATCCAATGTTGTCTTCTTGTGATAATGTTCAGCACCTATTCTCCTCTGCATGCATGTGTGTGTGGCTTCAATACAAAAACAACCAAGAGCGCCAACTCGTGGCCTGGCATGCTAACTGCATCCTGTTTCTGCCGTTTCGGTATAAACAGACATCATCTGCAGAATGTTGTCTTGTATGCACCAAACTCTTCTGAAATGAAAATGCAAGAAAAGCAGTGCATATATGTGCAATCAAGCCATGATATCATGACTCATTCTAGTCGTATTCACAGGTTTCTAGTCTGTGTCAGTCTTGGTCAGCTGGTTACATTTTTTGCCAGATTTCTTGGACAGATCAAGTCATGCCATGCATATGATTTTTTCAAAAGAGAGATTTCTTTAATCTTTGGACCATTGTTGTGGCGGCTGATCAATGACAGTCTGTCACATGTCTGCCTGTCAGTGAATAAAGAGTTAGTGTCTCAGGAGAACAGTGAGTAACGTCACAGTGCAGTTGTGGTGTTGGCGGGTGCAACTTTTCCCCCATGACTCACCCACATTGAGCAATGTTACAACCTGGAGGTCACAGTAGGTGTTTTCACAACATAACTTTATAATGATGGTGATTATGGGTACATTAAAAAGGAAGTGACTCATCTGGCGTGTTGACAGTCTTGGTTGAATGTGTGTCTATGTGTGTGTGTATGCGCGGTGATTCAATCTTTCCATCTTTAAATTGTTGTTTTTCCATCACGCTTTTTTCAAAATCCAACATGATTCATTGTTCCAAAGCTCCCCGGGATCAAAGTGGGATCCGAGCTCTCACATACTCTATAATTAGGTGAGCGCAGGAGGCTGCGGGCTCGGTGCAGTGGGTAAACCATGGTGCTTAGTGACGCTCTCACACCCGGATCAGCCTGGAGCGTTTTGTTCTCATCTTGCGCACTCAGCAAGACACATACGACTGCTTGCTAAAAAACCTTTAGTCCACTGCCTCTGACGTCTCCAATGACCAAGGCTACGTTCACACTGCATTCCTTGACGCGCCATTCTTTGTTTTGCTGCTGAGATCTGATTTCTTGTGTGGTCATTCTCAGTACATTTTAATTGTCGCCTCCATCAAACTGCCGTGTGTCGCTAAACGACCAGGAAGTGCACGGCGTGCAGAAGAATGTGTGGCGTCACACCGAGTGCGATGTTTACTGATGTAAACATGGACGCTACATAAATTAGAGCATGGATATCCATTTTCAAATGGCTAAACAATAGAAGTCCATATAATTCAGAGAGAATGACGAGGGAAAGAGGGACATTAAGAACTTGCCCCTTCCTGCTGTACAGCATCGTGCCATCAGTCTCACGTCAGTGGCTGGAATACATGAGACTTGACCGTTCAGACAGTGGTCACATTTAAGAGCATCAGATACTTACCTGGTTTGTTACCACATGAGATCGAGGTCTGGGCTTGGTGTGCAAAAACCAGAACGTGCAGCATTCACAGTGTCACAAAACAGATCACTTGAGAGCAAAAGATCAGAATTGGGTGGCATTTTCCTGCAGCTTAAGACTCAAGTTGATTCCAGCAAACACTGGGGAAAAATGCAGGGTAGGTTGAACTGTGAACACAGAGAGACAAACAAACCCACACTCAGATAAATAACCTGTCGCTGTCTATATTTTGGTTGGAAATGTTCAGTTAGGCCCATATTACGTGTTTTCTACCATCAGAACAACCTTGAACCCGCACCATCAAGCTCTGAAAACAGACGTGAAAGAAAACCATTATAAGCCACTTTATAGCACCGATGATTTTATCCCCAGTAACGTTTTCAAATTTAAAAAAGGCCAGGCTTCAGGGCCTTGTACATCCTCTTGGTTTCGTCCCTGTCTGAGAACACGCATTTCAGATAAATTGGTGACTGTAAATCATTTATAGGTACAAGTGTGAGTGTGTCTGTCTCACTGAAAAGCTGGTGAAATGTTCAGGCTATAAGCTGTAGACCACTGCAGCCACCCCGAGTTGGATAAAGCAGTTATGAAGATGGATGGATGGTTACAATCAACAGCAGAATTTAGAAATTGCCATGACTCACGATGCCAGAAGCCAGCGTAGGAGGAAGGAGAGTTCATTTTATCGGAGCACTGAAACAAGATCCAGGAATCCAGCAGATCAAAACCACCAAGTCCTCGAGGTCACAGGAGACTCAGAGACTGAGGCGACCCACGCAGAGCCCAGCAACACAGACGACAACCGGAACACAAAGAACATGTCTAACAAACGCCACAGTGACCAGGTGAACACCATCACGCATGAGGAAGGGAAGTCAAGGAGCCTAAAGCTAGAAACAGAGGCCTGCTTTACACAACGTTCCATTTGAAAACATCATTTTTGCGTTTTCCTTTGAGAGAAGTTTTGCATTTAGACAGCAAAGGTCTGAAACTGATGTCCATTTTCACAGAAATGGCAGAAAAACTAAATAGCATGTTGTTAGCATGCTCGGCCATGAGCCATGGAACCACACACACATGCAGAGAATCATAATTACAAACATTAGTACACAGAAGTTCACATGGACTAATAACCAAATTGGATCGTTATTCCAGCTGATTCTCAACCCTGAAACCTCTCAAAAACACACTTAGAACACAACAGACGAGATAGTGCAGAGTCCGAGGCTGCGCTGGGGGAGGGGGCAGCACATGCATGAGGTTAAATGTGAGACGATTGAAGCCTTCATTCTTAAATCTATGTTTGAAAATGAAAAAGGACGGACAGGTATCTCGTGATGTCTGAGTACGGGGGAGTTAAACTCCCAGAGCGACCTGTTGCATAATGTAAAGGCAGCTGCAGCAGTGCAGGGGGAGCGAGCGTACGTATGCAGAGAGCGGGGTAACACGTATGAGCCACTGCATTACTTATGAACGGTGATGTAAGTGTGTGGAAGCCATGTGAGGAGCGCCGCAGAGACTCACAGCACTGCAGGGGAGATCCGCCTTGAAGATCCTTCTTCCTTCATCACACAGTCATCTATCAGTCACGGTTTTTTTTTTTCAATTCTCAGTACCACAACTTTTAAAAAAAGGCTCAAATTCATTATGACATCTTGCTATTGTCCCCACAATACAGCTAATACTCCAACCACACACACTACACACACATACATTAACTCTTTCTGTGAAGCTCCTCTGACTCAGAGCACAACTTAGCTTTTGAAAACTCTTTGGATTCTGTTTGGTTTGTGTGTTATTCCAGACATCATTGGCCTTTAAATGCGTCTTTTCAAGATGAGATTGTTCTGTTGAACCGCAGCAGTGCCTGAAACATGCTGCTGAAGCAAAAACACCTGTAAAGCAGTTCCAGGCTGCAGCCACATGGTGTCATGAGCTGAGTGTTCCTCAGGCTCAACCTAATCCAGAGAAAAGCTCCAGTAGAGGCGACCCAGAGCCTTTTTCTTCCATGTGGCTCACTGCTCTGCCTTTATTCCTTTGTTTTTCACATATTTGGATCTTCCAGGATTTGATCCTCCCTAAAGCGTGTCTGTTTTGTAGCACAGTGTCGTCATACCAGGTTTAAAAAGTTCACTCAAGACTGCAGAATGAAACTTTTTAGAGCCTGAAAATCTCTGTAAAAAAGATCTGTACCAATACCAGTATTGGGTACCAGGTCCAACTCTGCTGTACACGGTGAATATTCCCTGACGTCCGAGTCATCCGTGACCACCAGCGACGTCCATGGCTTGAAGATTCCTTTAACATTAATGAGAATGACAGCAGTAAGGCAGACTGCAGCACACAGCAGCCTCAGTCCCTCAGTCTCCAGTCGAAAGACTGGAGTTAGGCTGTCAGGCTGTGGGAGGTGGTGGAGGTGGTGGAGGTGGGCGCAGCATCGATGCAGAAGTTGTGTGGAGGCGGTTTGAGGCGATGCATAACCTTCACATATCATTTGTGAATGGAGCAAAAAATAAAGATGTATGACATTTTGATAGAAACTCAGTATCGCCAAGTAACTGAAGCTCAGTGCTCATACTCATCCATTAAGAAGTGGTATCTCAGTCCATCCCGAATTCGCATTAATCTGATGCAGCACTTTCCACATAATGTTTTCCTTATTCTATCAAACATATACTAAAGAACTAACATGACTATAGAGCTATGTGTCGCTCCAGGGCAGCAGTCCTAATGCCAGGCTAATTAATTACAGTTTAGGGTCGTCATGAATACATGATCATCGTGTCCCAGTAGCCGTATTATTGTAGAATTATTGTGACAAATGTTTAATGACTCATTGTGCTCTATAACCCGGATGTTTGAGGATTACTGAAGAAGGAGCATCATCTGTACACAGCAGAAAGCCAATGTTCCAGAGAGGAAGACTTCAGCATGACTGCAGGTCAGCCGATTGCGGAGAAACCCAAACTGCAAGAGATGCATCACGCTCCCGGCTTGTGGCAGAGGGCTGGTGAATCTGGGAACTCACGCCTCCTTTCACAGCATCAATATTTCAGGCGCTCGCAGGCCTCTGCTTCCGCTCGGCAGTGATGCCACGTTGAGTCAGATGTTTGACTTTAACAGCCTGAGATCATTTCTGCGAGCTGGGAGCGAGGGGTTAAAATAGGCCAGCGGAGACGGCACATTCTGTTATCTCACTCTCTACTTTGTCAGGAATGTGAGAGCAGGATTTGTGTGAATGGAGGCTGAACACACGAGAAGGATTCAGCTTGGTTTGGAGTGAAGGTGCACCCACAGCACAGCCTCCTGTGAGTTATGAGGGGCCTATTTAAAGGCTGCAGGAAGCAAGAGTTTAACGTTACGACCTTGGAGGACCGTTTTCCACTGACAGGAGAGGACTGGGTTAAGAGCGAGCCACCTTTTAATGTCAGTGCCTCGGAAATACTCATTGGTTTATCCATGAATATCAAAATGAATGTGCGAGTGACTGCGTGTGTGTGGTCGCTGGTCAAACTGAAGAGGGCCCAGAGGTCACCGAGGCCGTCCCTGGAGAGGCCCGCCCGTAATCTGCTGCTTATCAGGTGTGTGTGAGAAGCTGCCTCCACAATCTACGCTGACCTTATGAACTTCCTGTTAAGATGGGGTCAAACTCTTCAGTGTTTACCAGGACACACACACACACATACACACACACACTCTTTTTGTAAACGCCTATAAAGATCTGCAGGGAATTCCACAAGTGGCCCACTTAAAGCGAGGGGCTGCTCTTCCTTAAAGAGTGCAGGCATGTGACCCCCTGGCTGAGAGGTTAAATAAATAAAGCTTTATGGCGGCCCATAAGAGACCAGAATGTCAGCTTTAAAAGCACTTCATGCAGCACGGCTCCACTGACAGGATTGGTTTTCGTCTGATTACGTTAGGGCTTATTTGTTTAATCGACTCCAACGCGACTCACTCGGATTGGGTAGAAAACAATGAACATGGTTTGGTTTGTAATTCTCAGTTTTCATGTTTTGCAGTCAAATTAGCAGGAATCACCACAAAAGTCTTCATTCACAACCAGATTCATTATAGTGTCTGGTGTGTGCAGACCAGGAGTCTGAAACCTTCATATGACAATGATTCAAATAAAAAGGCTTCATTTCTGCGTTTCTGTCACAGAAAGGTTTTGTGTTTTTGTGGAATCTTTTTGGATATGATGTCCGTTTACAGTCCAGTGGGTGAAATATTACTTACATGCAGTGTAGTCTTCACGTTGAGCCTCTTATAGTCTTGAAATATCTCATTTCAAGTGTAAAATTTGTTTCCTAGAGTCACTTCAAAAGTTTCTGAAAGCTGCCCAGCAAATTGAAATAAACAATACTTATAAATTAGATAAAAGAAAACATAAATGTTGTAAACTTTCCAATGTTTTTCAGTTATTTCAGTTTGAAATGGGTTGCTGTTACAGTTCAGTTTGATAGATATGTTCAAAACATGTACATTTTTAACTTTTTCAGTACATTTGGATCATCTTGTGACAGCTCGAACCTGAAAACTGCAGGTTTCTGTAAACAAGCAGACTAACAGGCTCATGGGTGAAATGGTACACAGGATGCACATGGTCGGTGGAACATGCCTTGCTTTAGTAACACTCACTCCTGAATAGCGGCGTTTGTTGAGCGGTCATGTGAAGCGTTGTGGTTAAACTTGGCTTCCTCTCTGTGTCCCATGACATCCGTTGAGCGGCGGCTCGCCTGCAGCTCACAGCGTGAAGATGCCTCTGATGGGACTCTGACCGAGACTCATGTTAACGCGGGGAATCCATATATCGGCGCTCATCGGTGTCAGGGCGACCGACTAGCCGACCACAGAGACAGAGAGCTGAGCCTCTGTCTCCGAGCTGCGTTCACATGAAAAACATACAAACAGAAATGTAAGCTGGGAGCCGTTACAATTACATGCGCTGTGACACAATAAACAGAAATGATCTGGCATTGCTTTTCTTGCATGCAGAAGATGATTGAAAAAGCATGTTTTCAGTGAAATGATCATAACAGAACACACATGCAGGTTTTTTCTTTCCAACTTAAATGAAAGTACTACATGCTGCAAGCTGGCAAACTTGTGAAAACTTGCAGCTTAATTTTGAGCTTGCAAAAGTGAAGGTGGCCTATGCTGGGCAGTCAGGGATACTGAGACTGAGTGACTCTAACAGCCTCCGCAAAATCTCTGTCCTAAAGGTAAAGTGTGTTTGCAAAGCCAAAACGTGTGGAAGGTGTGAGGCAGAAAGTGTGTGAAGCCCATGCAGTGCAGTTTTTGGGTTGTGATTTGTATTTTTTGGAGTTGTGTAGCTGCAGGTCATGGAGAAGGTGTCTGATGGGAGGCTCCTCGTTGTTTGTATTTTTGTGTGTTTGATTGATTGCATCTTTTGTCTTCTACGGATTAAGACATAAATTCCGTGACCCTTTGGTGAGGCTGGCTTTGGATTCAGGACTGGGTTGCCCCGGTGGTTCTTCTTTGCTGAAAGCATGTAATCCCTTTTCACAGCTGATCCAGCAGCTATCTGTGTGTGAAGCTTCTTTCAGTGCTCTCTGCTTCCTGACCACTGATCAGTGCAGAGGGCCTTTCCAAACGCTCCTTTGTCGCCGTCGCCGGTGTCGGGTCCCGGCGGAGTTACGCAACCCGCATACACCCGGCTCGCCGTGCCCGGCACGGCGGATGTGGCAGCTCCTCTCGGCCGGGCCTTGGCATTCTCGGGTTACTGAGTGTGCAGGCGGACAGCTCCTTGTGTGTATCCTTTACACTTGCTCAGGCAGGCAGGAAGTTCCTGTTGACATGAATGAACTGGCCTTTCAATAATGCAGGAGGAGCTCAGGGGAGGACGGCTGCCTCTCTGAGGACCATTACCTCAGCAACTGTCCTGTGTGTGTGTGTGTGTGTGTGTGTGTGTGTGTCAGGAAGGAAAGAGGAGGAGGACTTGGAGTATTTGTTTTACCTTAAGTGGATGCATTGAAGCCATCCATTATGTGTGTGTGTGTGTGTGTGTGTGTGTGTGTGTGTGTGTGTGTGTGTGCGTGCGTGCGCGTGTGAGAGAGGTTTGTTTGTCCTTGTGGACTTTGTGCACAGGTTTATCATGGGGTCACGGTGATGTAGTGGTTCGCCAACTTTCTGGCCTCTGGTGAGTTTGTGGAGTCTGCATGTTCTCCCAAAGTATGTTTTTTCTTCATGTATTCTGGTCCCGCAGTCTGTAAAGATGTGCATGGGCAAGCAGTGATTAGAACTGAGTTTTGTCAGATTCTTACCTGTTGATTTCAGAAACTTCTTTGGTCCGCTGTACATCATCTACATCTCAGGAAACAAATGAACTTCACTGACAGAGAATGAAACGGTTTGTGCACTGGCTTTCCTATGTATTGAAATTATTGGGGGATGTCGGTACATCAGTTTCCCTCTTTGGAGCCATAAAAAAGCAGAATGAAGTGAGTGTGTGTTAATTCACCGTCCATATGTGGCCCACATCAGCTTATAGATGCCATTCTTTATCTGCGTTCACAGATTTAGATATTTTTGTGACTCTAGATGCCATATTGAACAGCAGCTTCCTCTTTGGAGGTCCATAAACCAGTAAGTTTTATGTTTACCTCCTTTATTTGACTGAATAAAACACTGGAAGAAAACAACACAAAATGGTGAGTTTTCACATGAGAGGTTGTGTAAACGGAACCTTAGTAAATGAGACCCTGTCTGCACAAACTTGCCGGTGAAAATTGAACAACAGCCAACATCTGGACGTCTGAGAGATTTAAACACTCAATACACACGTTTTATGATCACAAAACATGACCTTCCTGCCTGCAGACACGCCAGGGTCCTGCTAAATGCCCCTTGTTATCTGACCAGACTAAACAAGCTACGCTCCACAAAGTCTCTTGTTTGGCCGTAAAAGCAGCGAGCGCCGCCGCCCTCCCCTCTGCACAGCGTCCTCGCCACGCTGCGCTCCTCAGCAGCTCTTTTGAAGCCGTCCCCCGCAGCTCTTCGCCATTACCCGGCCTCCCATCTGCTGTGCCACAGCCACTTCATTACCAGCCCGGAGAGCGGCGCGCTAACGTAGCGTCGGCGCTTCCTGAACCCAGCTCCACTCGCCGCCACTTCTTTAATTAGCTGTCGGATTTTATTGACCTGAAACATCCCTGAACCTCGGTCCTGCGCAGCCCTCAGGAGCTCATGAAGGCTAACAACTGGAACAATTAAAAAAACAAGCACAAGGTCTCCAAAGAAAACACCTCCACAGATGGATCTTCTAGATAGTGGAACAGCTTCTTTAACACCTGATTGACTCATGATTTGGGAGAAATTAATCAGCGGACGATGTTGCAGAAGCTTCACGTTCAGATGTTTGGTCACTTCACATAAGTATAATATAGTCTGTATTTTCTAGAAACAAAGTTTACCCAACATCACTGCTCAAAGCCATTGAAAACACAACTTTGTGTAAACAGATATCAAGGTGAAACTTTTCAAAAACGTTGAGACTCAGACGTGTAGACGGTGGAAGCGCTGTGATTGTTCAGACGTACCACAGCCGTGGCAAATAGTTCTTCTGCACATGCCTGAGTAGATGGACAACAACAAACATGGCAGCCTCATGACTCCAGCCCTGACTCTCCTCAAGGTGAAACATTTCGTCCGTCCGATCCGTCTAGATCTCATGTCATTTGAGCTCCTGCACAGTTTAATGTTTATTGTTGCTAACCTCTGTCAGCTCCAACTTTCCAACTTATCTTCACATCAGTTAGTTTCATGAACGTCACACTAATAAGAAATTATTTTCCTGAAAGTCTAATTATGTTAAACTATGTTGAATCTTCATGACCGAGCATGGTGATTGGTTTGAAATAAGCTTTTAAATTCTAACAGTTGGGCTGAGCTTTCATGAATCAGTCATGATGGAGTTTATGAGGATTATTTTGCCAAATAAAAGTATCAAAAGCTTGCGCTTTTACAGTAGGCCTGTATATGTAAATCCCATAGAACATGCAAACTCCATGTAGAAAGGCTTTTTGAAATGTTATTTATGTATTTATTTTAGAATCCCGGCAAAAGGAAACATCTGAAGCTCTTAATTGAAAGTTGAAAAGGTTATCATGATCTTTTATGAGTTTGTCCCATTGACCATCAAATGAGTTAAAATGTAAAGAATTTTAATTTAAAACTTAGGGAAACAATCTGTCTTTATTGAAGAGTATATGAGCCTGAGTCATTTCAAAATCATCTTGACTTCATTTGAACCTTGAACCTTCCTTTTGAAATACTGTGGATTAAAACGCCATGCAAAATTGTGTTGTCCATCACCGTTTTTGAGATTAAACAAGAAAAAAGTTGCAGAATTACACAAACAAGCTTTCCAGTGTTTGTATCTCGTTTGTTCTCTATAAATGTGCCAGTTAATTAGACAGTGATTTTCATTATGAACTTAATGTCTTAAATGAGAACAAAGCTGATCTAAGGTGTAAAGATAAGATTAATTCCCTCTTCTCTCACCACAACTGTCAGAAACCTTCAAGATGTAGCTGTTGTAGGCGGATTTGGAGAGGTGAAGACATTCAGGTTCTCTTCCCAACAACAGTTGCCTGGAAATGCCAGTCGGTCAGTCTCTGTTCCAAAATAGTTTTACATTCAGACAGTTTCAACATTTTCAAAAGCTATAGTTTGCATGGCTGTCGCATTTGTGGATGACGTCTTTTCTTTTCTGTAATAAAACCATCCATTCATGCATTCAGAGAAGTAAAGATTAAAGCATGTTTGAACCTGTAGCACTATTCAGTGTGCATGGAATATCTCCACTTTTGCAGATGACAGTATTGTATATGTACAGAATTCAGTTCAAAACCCTGCAGACAAACGATTGACTTGCAAGCATAGTTGCACTTTCGCCTTGACACAAAGATAAAGAGGAGTATACTTTGAAAACTTTGCACTCGGGAAGCATTTTCAGAGAATCCCAACGGCGAAAACTGGTTTTCTCTTAAAAGTGCTGTTGTGTGAGCTGGGCCTCACTCTGTGGTTTACAAGTTGTAAGTGGAACGGTGGAGGCCAAAGAGGTCACAATGAATGTAATGAAAGAAGAAATGACTCCTTTATAGTTACTCTAAGAAGAAAAAGACCATTTTAATTAACACGTGTCGTCCATGAGGAGTCCTGCATTCAGGACACCTGCTGAGTAGCAACACCGTTTTGTTGTTTCCTTTGAATTTTTTTACAGCTAAAAACAGATCTTTTGCCGCATTAACGTGCATAAAACATCTGTTTCAAGATCAGAAATCATTAGTCAGCCACTCAGCTCTCTGGTCTCCAATAGCCTCTCTTCTGGTTTTATACGCTGGGCTGTAAACATACAGATAGCCTCTGGCTCCCCTCCCCTGTCTCTCATTTAGTGACTTCCTCTCAGAGCGGCAGTAAAACCAGCTTTTTTCCTCATTATTCCTCTGGATTGTTGTAGCTCCAGACAACAGGATCAAGTTGAGGTCAGCCAGGCTCTTGTTTACATGTGATTGGAGGGTTTTAGTGCCCGCCCGGCTCCACTGCTTCAGCTCCAGACCCGCTTCTATCTTCACTCAGATACCAGCTGATTAATGAGCGATGTCACGCTGGGAGACTTTGATGTTGGTTTCAAAGGTAGAGAAGTAAAGAGTGGAGGTGCAGTAAAACAATGAGAGTGGGTAGCCGTGAAGTTTTATGAATCTACGGGGTTAGACGACGGAGTGGAGTTTAGGGGAGAGAGGTCAGCACCGAGCTGTGAGACTGACGGCTGTCAAAGTGTATTAAACACTGACACTTTTTTTTAATCAAATATTAGCTTCTAGATTTGTGTCTGACAACTTTAACAAGACCTCAAAGGTGCAGTATGTGACACACTTAGGTTCAGAAACTTTTAAACAAGCCACAAAATGAAAACAATGTTGCCAGCATTTTAATGAAAGCGGATGTTTGTTGTCTTTAGTATCACTGGAACTCATAAAAAACTTATTTAAATACCTGTGTGGAATTTAAAATGATGAAACAGGACAGAAAGAAAAAGTCAGAAACTAGCCATCTAAATAATAACTGAAATTTTTACTGGCTTTAAAGTTGAATTTGTTTTACAATTCATTCATTTTCTAAGAAATGAATTAATTGTTTCAAACTTTTATCTGAAATTGACTAAAGTGTGAATAAATCCTAACTAATTTAAATTATTGTAGTTTGTTCGATTCACATCCTGATGCAGCTGACAGGATTTGGCTCAACTACTTTTTATAATTCCTTTCATAACTACTAGACCATCCACGATATCCAGAAAAATTAAAAACCGAAAGATGGAAACTAGACCTTTATATCCATATCATTTTCTTTACAGAGGCTTTATTAGGATTTATGTAGTACAACCATCCATTCAAGATTCCCCAGTGTGTAGTACATATACAAAGTATGTCACATAATCAGCTAAACAATTAACAAGAATCTGACTTAGTCCAGAAAATATGGCTTGAATCAAATTACAATGGAGCAAGTCAATGTAAATGATATAAAGTAGCATTTTTGTTCAAAGTTTTATAAGTTTTCTCTGAATTACAGAAAGATAACAACATTTTACTGTTTTCAAATTGATTTTCTATTTCAGATAGTTGGAGCCTGATGTAGTGTTGTAGTCAAGAAGTCCTAATTTGAGATCAAGACAAGATCACGACTTTAAGGAGCTGAGTTTCAATTCAATTCAGCTCAATTCAGCTGTATTTATATTGCGCCAATTCCAACACAGCCATTTCCAGGCTTTTTTACAGAGAAAACCCAACAGTTCGACATGAGCATGCATATGATTGTTGACCTAAATACATTTAAAATAGGCAAAATATTTACATTAATGTCCATTATTTAATTAATACATTATCATCCACTTTATGGGCCCAGTGAAGCTAAAAGTATTCACTCTGAGCTGTTTCTACGACATAAAGGCAAGACGTTGGTCCAAAACATCTATCGTTACTTCCACATTTTTCCCCAGTGAGGTTTAAATAGTTATGTAATCACTGAAAGAGCATTTTCTCATGTGAAAATGTGACTTTTTAGCAAGTATTTGTAAAAAAAATTAATTTGCAAATTAATGCATTTTTATCACCTGCGTTGAGTTTTGTTGTTGTGAGGTCCGATCAGACTACAGGAGGCGCCACACAAAGAGGCACCTCACACGTGACAATGTGCGCTGGAGCATGCTAAATATTTTGTCCGGTGCCAGGCTGCGCTCAAATCCTCTGGCTTTGGCCGGGATCCAAAGACCTCCTGTATCCTGTTTCACAGTGTGTGTGTGTGTGTGTGTGTGTGTGTGTGTGTGTGTGTGTGTGTGTGTGCGTGTGAGCGTGCGTGCGTGTGTGTGTGTGTGTGTGTGTGTGCACAGCTCCGAGGGTCTCCACCGTCTCACTGCTTTCAGCTGGCTGCTCAAAGTGGGCTGGTTCCAGGCATTCTGGAGTGGACCCGTTGACTTGTTTCAGCCAGAATGTGAACAAAAGTTCATCCTGTTGTAAAACAGAGAACTTCTCAGGAGAAGGAATTACCTACGGATATTCATGTTACTATAATTAGGTGATACTTTGTGCTAATCATGCTTTTATGGCAAACCTTTAACTCAAATCTCACTATCAAATAGTCAAATCATCAAATAATATCAAATCTCGCCCACGTTACTGTTAACACTGAAGTTCTGAGCCTTTTGCTCTTTACTCTCGGTGCCCTGCTCCATGTTAGCTTCAGCATTGTAAACGTACACGTAATGTATATTTGTGAGCAGACAACAAAGTCAAATGTCAGATTCCAAAGTGCTCGTGTGGGACGCATACTACACTGTCATCTGCATAAGTGGAGACTTACTGGAGATACTAAGTGGGGCTGTATGACGAAGAGTGACAGTTTACTGGATCTTCAGTGCTTTAATTGTACTACGTGTGTGTGTGTGTGTGTGTGTGTGTGTGTGTGTGTGTGTGTGTGTGTGTGTGTGTGTGTGTCTGTGTGTGTGTGTGTGTGTGTGTGTGTGTGTGTGTGTGGTACTATATTTCCAAAAACACAGCTCCAGCTGCCAGCCTGGCCTGCAAACTGTCGGGTTTCCAGTGTTCCTGATGGTTCTGTGTCAATGCTGACCATTAATGAAGTGAAACTCTCCACCGGTTCTTCTTCAGGTGCAGTGGAGCAGACAGCACAGTTCCTGTCAGCCCATGTGAGCACGTGTGACTGTGAACAAGAGAAATGCTGCTATTTCACTGAGTTTTTCAGAAAAGGGGAAAAGCCAGCTGAGTGTAGCCGCCAGGTTAACGCAGAGGGGAGGAGATTAGCTTACAGCTCGGCGTGGACGTGAGCATCTTCTCCGTTTGTCAGCGCCTCGGTGCTCTGGCCCGGCTGTGAACTCTCGAGCTGTGTGATCCTGCATCTGCCAAAAAGCCCTCAGCAGCACGACACCGTCCCCTCCACCTGCGCATTCCTGCGCATCACACCTCCCTCTCTTCCTCTGAACTCCTCCGCAACGCCAGGACTTCAAGCCCTGTGTGTGCAGAGCGGGGAGGCTGCACGTGCGCGGCAGCTGAGGTACGCTCGCTGTATATCACCGCCCGCGGTGTCGCCGTGACAGGAAGATCTCGCTGCTGCTGCAGCCCTTTGTTCCTCTCACCTGGACCACCTGTTCTTCACTTTATCATCAGTGAAAGCTGCTCCACAGCAGAGTCTCCTGACTTGTGCTCGATCACGTTGCAGCAGAGAAACCCCCTCGGCATCCTCGGAGACGCAAGTATTTTCACAGGAATGTTTTCAAGTGAAAACCAAAAACTGGAAAAACAATGCGTTTTCACTTTGAACACTGTCATGTAAACAGGGCCTTTAGAAAAATCCTTCCTGCAAACACCATCGTGTCAGTGCTATGATGAAATATAGCTTCACATCAAACATTAACTTTAAACATATCAGTACTTTACATAATGCTTTAGCAAGTACTGCACCAGTATAATGCTACTGACTGATGATGACACATTTATGATTGTTAAAGTTTTCAGGCATTTCTAAAGAATAAGCTCAAAATTATGCAGAATTGCTTGCTGTTTAGAGTAAAGTAGATTTGGAAGTAGTAACTCATAACTGGAACAACGATGTTAATGGTTTTCTTTTTAGACTTATGATCATCAATTCAAACTGTGTTAAATTCAGTTAAATATATTCTTCCTCAAACCACTGGGGTTAATTTGGGATAAATTCAAGGTTTGGATTACAAGATGTCAGGGAAGAACATGCCATCATGCCATAAACGCCCCACATGTACGTGTTTATCACTGCTGGTTTTCTCCTGATCGGCAAAAATCTTAAACTAATCTGAAACAGTCTATTCCAATATTTGTTGTTGGTAAGAAATACAGAAGGCGTGTTGAGTATACATGACAATTTCTAACTTCATGTGCTTGATCATACTTCAAGACGTTACCTCTTCCTGGATTTAAGCAGCAAACTGACGAAGCTGGTGTCAAATTACAAAGACCTAATGCTGCACACAAGACAATTCAATGCTGCTGTGATTGTAGATTTAATGTATTTTAAGAAAAAAATAATAATACAGAGACTCTTCATAAACTGGCCAGTTGAGTGGTTTGGTAAAACCACATCAGCTCGCTGTTAACAGACTGTTGTTCTTCTGAGAGGAGATATAAAGCAAAGTCTCCAGTTAATGTGAATATCATTATAGAACAAACCTCAATCTGAAAGCACATATAGGTACTGATTGCTCTCCCTGTTAGCTTTCTATACATGTTTATTTCTGGTAGTAAAGTGAAGAAAATTGCAACATGTCGCAGAAGTACATCGAGTCACGCAGCCCTTATGTAATTGTTCTCCAAGAATTCAAAGTACACTGCGTGTGTCTTTGCCCTTGCTTTACAGCAGGTCGTTTATCTCTTTTGACACACTTTCCTGACATTAATCTCATTCCTCCATCTGTTACCCAATGAGTCCACAATAAAAAGCTGGGTTTTAAAGCCGTGTCCACGTCGACAGATCGCCAATTAATGCTGCGCTTTGGCCGTCCTACGTGTTTCATGCAACGGATGCAGGAGGCTGAAGTGCGGCGGTGGCATAACGGGCGTGACCACGCAGGTGATCCCAGGAGACGGATCAAACTTTCGGCTCTGGCTTGAGAGTGCACACCGTTTTCTGGGAGATTTTCAAACATTCTTCAGACACGGCTTCAACGTAGGAACAGGATTTAAATTTAAATTAGATTTCACAGAGTGTGCAGACAAGATCTGCAGCTAGTTGGTCAGATAGGGTTTTGGTTTCTCTGTGAAGCAAAGCCTTAAATAATAATTTCATTTCGAAGACAAAATAGTTATGAAAGGGTTTTTGTAATTATTATTTATTAGCTATGGTAACAGCGGAGCTGAATGAGGTGACAGATTTAGCAGAAGATATTACAGAATGAGCTGAGCACAAAAAGTGATCATTTAAAAGAACATCCGTGCAAGATTTCTCAGATTAGATTTTTGAGCCTGTCAGTTTATTTATCTGCAGTTTTTTTGGGGATTAATTAAAGACAAAATGTTAATGTAAAGGAGACAAAATACCTCTCAGGTATGGCAAAATCAGCTGTGTGCGATTTGTTTACAGTTCACATGATGGCCCCGTTTATGTGACATTTCAAGTTAAAACACATGGTTTTCTGGTTGTTTCTTTCAGAAATGTGTCACTTGTACACAGAAAAATAATGTCCGTTTACACAGAAACACTGGCACCCATGTAGAAGGCATGCTGGGCCACCATAGGTGCTGCTGTTTGTTTTTTTGTAATGAATCCTTGAAGGAACACTCCAAATAAACACACATTCTGTAGATTTTCTCTTTGACTGAGTTGAGAAGTCACATTAAATTCAAACTAAATGAATAATTAGCGTGAAAAGGTTCCCCTAAAGGATCATTCTGACAAAGCACAACAAAATTGCCATAATTAAGTTCTTAATTCATCATTTCCCAACACTAGTAAATATATTCATACACTCAGTATCACTGCATTTATGTTTGTTTGACATCAGTAATAACCAAATCGAGCCTAGCATAAAAGAATTTTGAACACTTTTTTTCTGTATAAAAAAGTCTTTGATTTTGTTGATGCTCACCAGCTGTTTCGTAATAAAGAAATTAAAATTTCTCGTTCATAACTGCTGTTCTTCTTTTCTCTGTGTTTCTTGCCGTCCACACCTCTGTGACTTTGACTCTATTGATGTAGTTCCCTCTATGAAGGAACATTAATAACCCTGTCACATAAAGCTGAATAGACGCGACACTATTGAGGCGCTCTCAGCCAGACAGAGCAGCCACCATCTTCCTCCCCGTCTAACCCTTTCTCCGTGACGGCTCAGAGGCCGACCTCTCGACCCCACCGTGACCCTTGCCACCCCCACCAGCGTCCCAATGAAAAGGCCACAGGAAAAAGCACCGCCTCGCAGCCTGCATGAGGCCTCTGACCTTTGACCCCTACACCTCCCCTTTTCTCATCCTCGGAGGCGACACTTTTCCACACCATTTGACACGACGCTCTCCTCAGCCCTGCTGGAGCTCACATACCAAGACACTTCCTGTTTGTCATACGTTGAACAAAAGTACCTGGAACTCTTAGTTCCTGTAAAACTGATATATTGAAATGTTTCTATGTCACTGGACTCTTTGGAAAACTACAAACTGTTACACTGTGAAGTAAAGTACCATTGTTTTCTCTTCAGATTGTGAAGATCAGGCAGTTTCCTTCCATGGTAACAGCCAGAAAAAATATGTCTGATCTCACAAAAAGATATATTCATGTATAGGATAACTCGCACAGTATGATTTCAAACAAATAGCGTCAAAAACTATAAAACTTTACTGACTTGTATTTTACTGTCACTGGAAAACTAACAATAGAGGGAAGTTCAGCCAGTCAGCCTAAAAAACGCAGACTTGGTAATCTTTGGTACTTTGTATCTTATTTTCATCATTAATCCTCACATAGTTAGTAGGCGGCGTCCCTTTGCCCCATTTACGGGATGAATGAGAGCGCAGGCTGTAATCTCACATGGAGAACGCCAACATTTGTTTTCTGTAAACTAAGCCAGGCTTTTGTTCAATTAACTGACTTGAGGAATTGTTTCAGCAATTACTGAACTTGTTTGTGTTTATCCTGGAGAAATTACAGGGAATCAGGGGCAGAAAACCAGATGTCTGTCGCTCGAACGCACCGTCTGACTCTGTGCTTTTTTGATCCATATCAATCATCAACCCAACTCAGCTGCTCAGATGCCTCCACCCGTACCCCAATCCTGCCAAGTTAATAGTCTTAATAAATCATATTTATCCTGAAAACAGAGAGAAGGCCTCCTGTGCTGCGCAGAGAAAGAGTTGGCATCAGGGTTTGTGATGTAAGGATGAGATGAAGATCGTCTGAGGACGGTCTGAGGACGATGGCTTGGGGGCCGACTCCCTGATATGACTCAGCAGTTGAGAACCAAAACACAAGACCTAGATCCTGTTTACATCCCAGCCATCTGCAGGGAACTGGTGTTTTTCCATTTTACCTTTCGAGAAATTTCCACTTGCAAACGGCAGTGCTGAAGACGATCGCAACAACGTCAGACCCCACAGTCACAGTCAGAACCGTTTACTATACCAGATACTGAGTAATCCTGTACCACGAAGGAAGACAGCTTTGAAGGAGCTTCAAATCGTAACACTCTCTGCAGGTATATGTGGTTGTATAATAAAAACAAAGCACCAACAAGCGGCCTGTTATCAAATTTACAGCATTTCCATGTGTTTGGTGATCTTCAAATAAATGTTTGTCTCATCATGAAACCTTTTTGGAAGGAAAATGGAGAAGTTCTGCTGTTTCCAGTGATTCGTTCTTGTAAAAGCAGGCTCTTCAATTCTTTTTGACAATATCCTCAATTGGAACAGGATGTTATGGTCAGAATTTCTATCCAGCCATGGAAGTTTTTACAAGCAGTTCAGTAAATGAGTATTTTCAACGTGTTTTATTTGTTTCACCTCTCTGGATAGTCCTGACAGATGCTCATGAGTGTCGGTCAGTCCGAGCCAAAGCTCGTCACAGACTGTTACTGGCTGTGAACCATCAACGGTTTCCTGGCTGGCTCTACCACCGCATCTCTTCGCCGCCAATGGCCCCTGTGTCTTCTTGTACCCTCCTTCGGTCAAAGTCAGTGTCTTTCACATTGTGATTTAGCTTTTTCCTGAAGTTGTAAAAGCAAAAAAAAAAAAAAAAAACAAGCTTGGAGTGAAAAGGAACCTCACTCTGGAGCTGGAAGGGGAGGGTAGGTGGAGGAAGGAATGGAAAAACGGGGATTACTGCCCCACATTGTCCCGCCGTTAATCCCCCCCTTCTCCTCCACACAATAACGTTTGACACCTTTCAGTGGCTGGCCCGACACTTCCAGTCACTCCCACATGCTCAGGGTTACACAAACCCAACACAACGTGGAAACGCATATTCACACGCTCGCGGCCTCCAAGTGTTTCCTCACTCTGCGCCCTCAGCATGAAATCGGCCTCCATTGGCGGCCGAGGGGCTCTCGTCAGTCACACCCCCGCTCCTCCCCCCCTCCTCCGCACTTTCATCCATTCTCCACGGCTCCGCCCTCCTCTGGGGCCCCATAAGGCCTTTGTGCAGATCGATGGCCTGTGGCTAGCCTGGAAGTAGGGTTACACAGAGTGCACTGTACTCACTGAACCGGGGTTTTCAGGGATTTTCTGAGGGTGAATATTCAAACGGTAGACCCCCGGCTTTTTGTTGTGTCTAATGAACTCCTCTGTAGAAACCAAGCCAGAAGAAAAGCCGATAACCGTCTGCCGTGGAGGGAATACATTAACTTTTTTCCTTAGATTGAAAGAAACTGCACGTGAAAGGAAAACAGTGCAAGAAAAATTCATTGAAAGGTACATTTTGGTTTAAATCGAAGAGTCAAGAAATATTATAAAATATCTAAGATTGGAAATAGAAGGTGGTAAACAAGAGACTAGTGTGGAAACAGAAAATGTATTCTGACAAATACAATCCTGAAGAACTCCTTCAACTAGAAATACACTGTACTGGAAATAAATATAAACAGAAAACACACCAGAGCTGAAATAACTCAGACAGAATTGATTTTAGTCATTCCCAAATCAACCGTCTTGGTAACAGTGTGCAGTGAGTTGAAAATAGAAAGTAAACAATGCGAGGAGACACCCGGATGGGAGAGGATGCTCAGAGAGGAGCGTTGTGCATTAAAACATGAGGGTAAAGAATAGGAAGATTTCAGAATAAAAATATGCATCCAGCGTAAAGCAAGACCATCTGACTCATCTTCCAACTGAAAACGGCTGGTTTTTGTAATCCAGAGAAGTTCTGGCAGCTCTTTGTGTCTTTGAGTGTGTGTGACTTTACATGGCAAGGATCGGCTGGAAGCGGTTTTCTGTTTCATGTTTCAGAGAAGTTTTAGTTTTCAGTCAGTATGTTTTGATGGCGATCTCACTGGAAACGTCCGACATTCCACATGATGTTGGTGTAAATGTATGCTTTGCCAGAGTCAGAGCCTTTTTTAAGTAAAAATACCTAATTTTTGTATTTTCTTGTTTCAGAAGTCTTGTGTTTACATGGCAACGTTTCGAAAACAACATTAGTTTACGTGGAAACGGTGGAAACACTAAAAACAATGTAGTTAGCATGCAGGGTTACGAGTGGAGGCTGTTAGTTGTTATGAAGCTACACACACACACGACACTAATAGTAGTGAGGACATTTGTAACTTTTTTTTTTTTTCAAAAACTGCATATTCAACTATTTCCACGGAAACTCAGTCAGAGTAATGAGCTTTTTTCATTTTCACTTGAAACTTGAAAACTTGAAATTTGAGTGCGTGGCATGCAAGTTTAACCTGGAAACAGTTTAGTTTTAATTATTTTTTTTCACTTTTATATGAAAATCCATTGCTAACATAATGATAAAATCAATTTGAAAGGAATGAAGGAAAGGAAAAGAACATCATTTTTATGCAGGTTTTGTTAAACATCTGTCAGACGCCGAGGATCGCAGACGGCTGAATAAACTGTTTGACAGAAGGCAGCGTGAACAGCTGTAGAACTCATATCTTTAAATCACATAAATGTGAATTCTTCACACTCGGAGGTCGTCCGTGTCCTGCTGCTCTCTCGTCTTCTTCGCGGTGTGTGTTGGTGGAGGGTGGGGGGGGGCGTCGCAGGTGAAGTGTGACCTCGGTGACTTTCTGACTCACCCCCCTTTTTCTCATCGAGAAAGAATTTTTTCTCAGCTCCTTATTTCCTTTTCACTGCCCCTTTCTCGGGCGGCCCCGCCCCCTCCATGCCCCCTCCAGGGGCAGTTAGAGTGCAGCTGTCGCTCTCCGCTCTCTATTATCCGGCCCGAGGGATGAGCGGGGCAGGGCGGGCAGGGAGGAGGAGGAGGAGGGAGCGAGGGAAGCATGGGATGATGTTTTAGCATTTCTGGGAAGCTGTGGGTGTAGTCTGGGATTACTTGAGCAGGTGTTACTCCAGATTCTTTTCTGCCACGCTCTGAAAACATTAAAATGTGCCAAAGAGGAGTCCTGCACATGGAAGAAGCAGGAAAGTCAGGAAGTTCCTGAAGGGGTGGGCATTCGCTCGATGGTTGCCTCTCTTTTAAAGCAGCTCAGAAACATTTTGTTGTTTTCAGAAACAGCATGTCGTGAAAATCCATCTGTAGCATTTTCTCATTGTCATATAATTTTGGTATAATTTACCGATTGTCAGTATTTACCTTGTTCCTAGTCTGTCTTTTACTGGCTCAACATCGACAATCAAGTTAGAGCACGCAGTGACGTCTAGCCAATCAGAGCAGGGCAGGTATAATGGCTTCATCATCCAACAGCCGTAATGTAGGGTGTACGGCTGTTGGAGGTGTGTGTGACAGAGATCCTAAAAAATACTAATTTAAAAAATTAAATGAAAGTAGTGGTTAACTTCAGTAATTACAGCAAACACTAATGATGTTTGCTTCAACTAGGCCACTCATAATGTTCCCATTAGCTGTATTATTGCAGAGTTGCTGTGACTCATTAGCCGGGTTAGGTTCAGTCTAATGACTGATTCACTCATTCAGTTCTTTTTTAGACTCCTTAGTTTCACATCTTGAAATTAGATCTCAGAGCAATGGGCGATTATAATCAGTGCCTTTTCTTTCAATGGAGAATCGTGAGAGATGGTGCAAGTGGGGAGGGACAGAGGGGCAGGGCAGCGTGGGATGGAGGAACAAACAGAAAGGGTTTGAATAGAGACATGGACTCACACATTGACGAACTAACAAGTGGACGCAGGACAGGGAAGAAAGACGACATGACTAACTGAGAGTGGAGCTCAGGTACGTCGGGCTTACACCGATGGAGACAGAAGCAACAGCACACAAAGCTCTCAGCGGCACAGAGTTCAGGGAAGCAAGGTCTCCAACCTGATGCCAGAAAGATGTGATGAGAGACACTGTCTCCACTCCGCGGGTATGACGAAGTGTGATGGAAATGTGGTGCAGTAAAAGAGGAGGAGCATAGAGGATTCACACATGGAACAAATGGCTATGCTGATTAGGTTAGTTTGGAGAAGTAGGAACTAAAATGTAGCACTTTTTTAAAATAAATACAAACTAATGAAAGGAAAACAAAACAGAAATAACAGAGTGGGCATTATGAAGACAGAAACATGATCTAATGCATGTATATGTTTATGTATTACAACTAATTTAATTGAAAGGAACATGAATGGATGGATGGACAAAGGGATGGATGGATGGACGGACAGATGGATAATGGATGGTTGCATGGACGGACGGGTGAATGAATGGTCAATTGATGGATGGATAAATGCATGGATGGATGAACAATGGATGATGGATGCATGGATGAATAATGATGGATGGATTGAAGGATGATTAATGGATGGATGGGTGAATGATGAACGGATGGATGAAGGATGGATGGATGCATGGCTGGATGGATCACAGAAACTGTGGATCAACAATGACATTAAACATGGCTCCGTGAGCAGGACAGAGGGAGACAGCAGCTCTGCTGCTCTTAAACTGTTAACCGTTTATACAAAAGAAGACAGTAACAGTAACAATCAGCACAGCAGCTCATACAAAATACGGTAAACATTGTATTTGCCTCTGTTGTATCTGTGAATTGCAAGCACGGCTCATCTTTATATACTCTACCTTCAAAAATATGTGTTATAATGATAAATGTTATCATATGAAAGAGATAATTCCATAAAGACATTTAAAAGAGCCACTGAAGCTTTGTGTTTGAGCTTATTTTTGGTGTGAAACCATGATTGTTTGGAACATTGTGGTTATGAGTGAGAAATAACTTGATTTGCAGAAGTTTTTGTGGAAGTTTTTGCAAAAATAACAACAAAAAAATGAAATCTCTGGGAAACTGACAGAACTCCCCTCAGCCACAGCTGCTTTCCTGCACAGAAGGAACGCACAAACCTTCTCCAAACTTTTTTTTTTTTTTTTTTTTTTTTTTTTTTTTAGCGTTAGGCCAAATTGATTCTGGACAGAACGTCAACTCATGGACCTAACACAGACGGTAAACCTTCAGCCATCACTTTCCTGCCTTCAGTTTCCTCTCCAATCAGGCCAAAGTGGTGACAGCAGGCTGACGTGAGTGATACTCACCCCGCTAACCAGCTTACTTTACCTTGACCAGGGGGAAACCACCATGTAAACCGAACTGCGTTTGGCCGTCAGTCTGCCGACTCCGCAGCCACCCTATCCATCTCACTCCGCCGGATCAATTTGGCTGAGTTGAACGTGGGGTCAAGGCAATTTAACACTGCTCCTGCATTGTAAAACAGCGGAGCAGAGGAAGGAGGGGTCAGGGCCGGGCAGGTGGCGCTCCGTGTGTGTGTGTGTGTGTGTGTGTGTGTGTGTGTGTGTGTGTGTGTGTGTTGCTGAAGACTAGAGCAAAGAGGGTTGACTGAAAGCAGAAGTACTTTCTTTTGTTTGAAGGTTGTTTTGTTTTTCAGCGCATGCCTGGTCTTGTATCTTGCTTTTGCAAGGATCTTCTTTAAATGGGGACACACTGAATCTGTGGTTCCGATATTATTTTAAGAAGCCCAAAATATATTAACAGTAAACAACGTACGATAAAGTTGAGGGTCTTGTAAGGATAGCTCCTTACAAGATGATAGTCTTCATTGATGCAGTAAAACTAATGCATCCCAACAAGTATTGCTTATAAAAATTACCCAAATATTACATGATGTATTTACTGCTTCAGTAAATATTCATCATCGACAGTGCAGTATTCATTCTCGTTTGTATAACGTCTAATATTAACTCCAGTTTACAGCCTCTCTGTGAAAGACCTTTGCTCCGTGGATGGGTTTTAAAAACAATGAGCCCCGGGCTCGGTCACATCAGAGGCTTTCACTGAGAACCCAGACACCCACACTGACAGAATCAACATAAATAACCTCATCTGTGGTCATTTTGTGTCTCCACTTGTGCATTCATGTGTCATTTTGCATTAGTCCTTAGTTAAGCTGGTTATATCTGTGTTTTTTGTGTTTGGTGAATCATATTCATCAGTATGAAACGTTTTGCTGGGTCTTTACAGTTTCACCTGCGCGAGGACTTTTGGATCAGTTTTCTTTATTTTCTCTGGCTAACCATCACCAGAATCCAAAAATGAGCTCAATGTGTTAGAAAAGCAAATGCTTTGCAGAAGTGCAGAATCTATAAAGACACAAACAATCTGGATTAAGGTTTAAATCTGCTGCCATGACGTTGGATTTTTAGTCTGTGTTTTGGTTGTTTTCCTCCCACGGTATCCCCCAGAGGAAGTGCGAGGGGTGGCTGGAGTTCGCCAGTGACTGCTGCTCAGCGTCTCCGTCTTTCCTCTAAGTTAACAGATGGCTCGGCCCACTTACTTCCGTTTTACTGGATGTGTTTTCTTGTGTCAGAGTTGGTCGCTACACTGCCTGACTCAACATTCTCACTTTTCCATTCACCAGATGTTAAATAGACAGACTGACATGAAAAACGGTGTAAACGGGTGAAACAGTGAGTTCAGTTTGAAGGATTCCTCTCCTCTCAGCAAATGTGGCAAAAGTTCAACAAGATATTGTGGTGTGAAATAAATTCAAACCTAAAACGTGTGAAAACTGTCATCTTACTGATGAATTATACTTGAATATAACGAGCAACCCAAGTGTTTGATGACAGCTTGTTTTCCAACTTTTTTTTTAACTCAAGGTTGTTTCGATTAAAGGTACTTGAGTTGTTTTATTGATATGCACCTGCATTGAGAATCAGAAAGTATAAAGGGCCTGATCTGTCTGATTAAGAGCTCATGTGCATAAAAATGCAAACCCTCATGGAAGCTGATATACCAATAGACATGAGTGATAACACACCATCGTATCAGCACATCGGCCTTTGTGAATCAGAAATTTCAGGGGTTTTTACCAAATTGCACAAAATACTGAGAGGAATATATAATATTCCATTAATATACAGAGAATGTCTGAACAAGAGGTGCGAGCCAGCTCAGTCTGTAGTGAGAAGCATTTTATTAGCTGGCTCACCACAAATTTTATTTTTACCCTGTAATATAAACATCTTTCCTGTGTTGTGCCTCTCGAACTTTCAATTTGTGACTAATTATCTCCATTATTTATTTTTCAAAGTACAACCCTTTCTTAAAGACGTGACTCAAGAGACATTTCCTCAGCTGGTCCCCCACAACTTTTATATGTGAACTTTATTTTCAGATAATCAACTGTATTCGATCTGTCCCACGTTGCTGTTTTCTTTTTCTCTTTTTTAATTGAAGTTTTACTATATGTTTGATAGCTTCTTCATCTCCACAGTATCACATTACATTTTGTGCTTGGGGGTGCTCAGTGCTCCATTCAGTCTCTCTATGGTGAACAAAAAAAAAAAAAAACTCACTTGTTCTCATGTAAACACTAATCAAAACTTTTAAAAGTCTCATTTAAATACTCCTGTTTGAATGAATTTTGAAATGCGCCATATAATATGGATAAAGACGAGCTGCGTTGTGAAAAACTGAAGATACATGATCTTTAGATAAAAAATGACAGATTGAAAGAAGAATGCATTTTGTGGCAAATCACTTCTAAGAATTGTGCAGCTACATAATGATGGTGTAAATTAGTGGCAAGAGAAAGAGCACTGTTTCTCGGAAAACCAAAATCTTAAAGCACAAGAAACTAACATCATTAACTTGTTTACTGGATTGATCAGAAATCATGTTGATGTGGGAGTAGTGAACAGTATTATTACGTATTGTTAGTTGACCCATTATCTTGCATCCTTACTGAGTAACTCCACTGTCAGTTACTCCTCTCATCAAACTGCTAAAATCATACAGTTTAGAACTTGAGAACTTGAGAGGAAAATCTTTTTTTTTTTTTATTGTAAACTTTTGAAAAATGCTCTGAATCCATGCCTGTGTAAACACGGGAAAACACGACTTTTTTGAAATGCTGGTAAATGCACATGCAGCTGCAACACAGTTGTTGTAAATAGTTATTTTTTGCACATGTAACAAGTCGATGGACAATAACAACAATAGCGGCCTACAGAGCGTCATGACTCCTGGGACTTGGTGGTTTTATAGTTGAAAGTCATCTGGAAAAGCAATCAAACTTCGTCGTCTATCCATAAGGATGTCAGTGTAATCGCCAACGTTAATGTTTTTAGTGTATTGTTCTTTGCTTAGGAAGTAAACAGACATTCTTTTCAAACCATTTTCATCTAAACACCACGCTTTTCTGAAACAAATATGCAAAAACGATGTGTTTTCACTTGAAACATTATCGTGTATCGTGGGCTTAAATGTCATAACCACGCTCACTCTAAGACTCATTTTAATCGGTCATGAATCTCATTAGAAAACTATTTCTAATTTTGAGACGATTCAATATGAAAAACCTAAAAGTGTTCATGAATTATTAAAGATCAGCTGCTGAGTTCATGCTCAGATCCTCTGAAGAAAAGCTCATTAGTCAGAAAAATGACTCATTTTGGTCTGATCTGTTCAGAAGGATGATTCAAGTTGAACCAAACGTCCGGCTTTAGCTCCCCTTTAACATGTTCCCTCATGGTCTTTCAGTTTTTTGTGAACTCGTGTTTCCACAAGTCTCTTTCCGTGAGCGTCTAATAGCAGCAGTTTGTTAAATCTGCCTGAAGCCCTGTTTGCTGGGAGGTTTAATGTGTCTGGATTCCGGCGGAAGAGGCGAGCTGTTGACACAGAGAGGATATTGCTTTCAGGGAGTTTCCTCTTCTTCGCTTACACCCGAGTGTCAGTCTGAAACGGGCCCGGCGGCTCGGTGTCAGGGCCCCACGTCAGGCCGTCAGCCCGCTCGCCGAGGAACGGCGAGGGAGACGTTTCGCCACCGAGGTGAAATCCTGGAGCCGTGGAGATTTAGCAGAAGGGTCCACCTGACACACTGTGCTCTGAGAAGGTGTTGTTTCCTCCAATAACAACTTGGATCTCAGCTACAATCCAGTCCCTGTTCGTGCTAATGCGCAACACCTTTTTTTTTTTTTTTTTTTTTTTTTTTTTTGAAGGGAAATAAACCCAAAATTAACTTGGAAATCTAAGTGTTTACGACACATTCGCTTCCTCTCACACTGCCTCATTGAGAAGTTGAATTATTTTAATTCAAGATATTCACACTTCCTTTTTTTCTCCCCCACACAAAGCAAGTTGGACGTGGTGCAATATGTGAATAAGCACACAAATATGACAGAAAATCTATAGCAAGAAAGACAGCGAGTGAAATGCTGGGTTTATATGTTAGATTTGATGTCAACAGTAAATGTGTGCGATGTGGCACATTCTACTCATGGTTCACCATCACCTGAACCACATGTGAAGCTTCCAGAGGACCAACGACAGCCCTGGTGGTCTGCGTTTCTACCCTTGTGATCTGTGCCTCTTCGACACGTATTTAGAAATTCAAACGCACAGCCTTTGGAGTGTAAGTTTAGCTTAAGGCTCTATCTTGGTGAAAGGCTCTTCCACTGCAGACCCTGCTTTCGTAATGACTGACAGATCAGACGCCGTGCAGGTGGCTAGACGGTTTCAGAAAGAGTCACGAGAGGGAAAGAAAAGATGGGAGAAACTTATGCTTCACTCAGGAGTGCAATGATAAATATAAACTTAAGAACGTTTACCCGTATCGCTCACTGAATGTGTGGAACCTGCCTTCCTGCACTCTGCTCCTGAACTGCAGTTATTTCTAGCAGCAGGTGTTAGCAGTCATTAAATATCTTGTTAAAGCCATGACTACCCAAAAAGAAAAAAAAACCACACTGACCTGGAAGAAGCACGTGCAGAATAATGTGCATGTATCACTACTCTGCAGCTTCCTGCAAACCTAAGTAACTTCAGATGAACCTTTAGAGTGGAACGGTCAATAGACAGACACTCTAAAGCTTTCTCAAAGCAAAGTCTGGAGAAACACGTTCAGCCTGCTGTTTGTTTTTATTTACAGATGTTTGCAGCAGTTCTATCCTTTACATCCTGAAACAGAATTATGCTAATGATTCACAGGAAAACTAAAACAATGCAGCTGTGTGCTCGTAGTCAAGACAGCACAGGAAGAACTTTTGTTTCTGATAATAAAAAGTACCTCTGCTAGTAATTAAGTTGGTGCCTGTTTGCCAGAAAAGCTCCGTAGCTTCCTTTTCACTAAAGGCCTCCATTCAGCCAGAGGCGGCGTCTGAACTTGTTTGGAGAAAAGTGAAAACACACAACACATTCGAAACTGCTCAGTGTGTCCAGTGAAGCCTCATCCTGAAGGCACCGGTTATTATGGATTAACTCTCACTTAATGGGCCTCGTTAGCTGGAGCCTTTAAAGTGACCCGTGCCTGTTAACAGTCGTATTGCTGACGTGACCAGACTGTGAACCTCTGGCTGACCTCAGGGTTGGAGGGGGGTGGGGGGTGGGGTTACTATGTGACCCTCACCTCTGACCTCTGAATCAACGATCAGACCTGAAGTGAGGGTTAAAGCGGAGGGCTGAGCAGCTCCCAGGTGGAGACGGGTGGGGGGGGTGGGGTGGGGTGGGGTGGGGTGGGGGCACTGCCTGAGAAAACATTACATTAGACACACTGAAATATTTACGAGGCTCCGCCGGCTCCCGAGCCTCCAGCCTTCATCAAGTGCCAGGGCTCTGCCATCCGGTGTGGCCCCAGCTATTTGTTAATGGACTTCCTCCTCCGCTGCTGCGTTTATACGCTCTGTGGCTGCTTTCCAGGGGCGGCTATGGGAAGGATAACACGTTTAGAGGTGTTTTATTGGAAACTGGTTCAGGGGGATGAAGGGAGAAATGGCTGTTTGATTCAGTAAATCACAGGACTGCAGCAGTTAACTGGAAAAAGGCTTCGCAGCAAAGACACCAGGGGAAGGAGGCCAGAGATAAATACTCAGAAATATAAATAAAAATGCATTAGTGCAGAGTAAAGAATGCATACGACCTGGGCTGATGATATGGAAGGGAGTTGTATGGTTTTCTTTGATATTCTCAAACATAAACAGGAATCTGGACACTCGCTGTGCCACCCGAAGCGTCAGATGTGTTTTAATTCATGCAGCTCAGTGTGTTGAGCTAAACCAGTGAAGTGACAGCAAAATAAACCATGAGGGACTATAAATCCAAATATTCCCTTTATTTCATCACACAGAAGTGCAAGTACATGAAAACATATTTTAAAATCTGAAAAAACTTTTCTGCCTTCTGCTACAAAATACACAACTGAAATGAAACATAGAACAGTCACAAATGATTTGGTGTTTTCTACTTCTGATGCTAACTGTTTATATCTTGTGTGTTTTTTATTTTCAATCAAAATGCAGAGATAAAGATAGAAAATAGCGAAGGACATAAATGCGAAAGTGTGTGACATTGAACAGTGCTGCAAACTTCTCATTACGCACATAAAAAAAAAAAACATTTAACTAAGATAAGTAAAGTAATTAGTGGGGAGGCAATGATGCAGATACACTATCAGGTAACGGGTTTGAGAGTGGCGCCGCACAGCGAGCTGGACCGACGCTCAGCCCCTCGATACTCAGAAACAGCTAAAGGTTAGTATTCTACTCAGCAAACTAAAAAGATGGCAGTAAATCCTTATTTTACTGATTTGAGGGGTATGCATGTCTGAGAGGGCTCATCCACACCGAGGGCAGTAAATCCACATGTTGCATTCATCACCGGTTCGACACAGAGGAAGGAAAATGAGTGCATCGGTTCAGCTGACCTCAATTTTCAGGAAAAAGAAGCAGAAAGAAAAACTCTCTAATAACAGCCTCCATTCAGCGGCCTCGTCCCATTCAGGAGACGCCTCGTTCAGACCAAGGACAGCTTTCATTCCTCTCTACCTGCCATCTTTCTTTTTCCATTTTGAGCCTATGCCAGCTAACGACCCGGGTTATATGTGATATATTTATATCAGCCGCCGTCGGCCTGACAACGGCAACGCACAATGTTTCAGAGAAGACCGAGAGTGGAGACAGAAGTACTACTACTAGCGCAGATCGAGGGAGGAAAGCAGCTCTCGGGGCGGGTGTGTGTGAACATGCAAACTCCCACGAGAACATGCAGATGCCACACAGAAAGGCTGGGACTTGAACCAGCACCTTCTCGCTGTGAGGTGAGCCCACTAACCACTGCAGCGTGACGCCCAGGCACAATTCTTCATTTGAATCCGCAGCTGCTGCAGCTCCAGGTAACCGGCAGCAACATGGCGGGCTCACGCATGAGCTGCTTGCTGCATCTATTTCGGTCGACGCCAACAGTCCTGTGAAGTATTCTGTTTACCAGCCAGTAGTTGGTGAAGTGTGCTGGAATGGTGGAGCGATGGAGTGCTGTTTCCGCCCACTGTCTCCCTTATTAGCCCCCCCCCACCCCCGGCTCTGTCGCTGAAGCGGCACAGTTGTGTCAGCAGCATTACTCACACCTGAGCTGGATGCACCGGGCAGCCGGCGCGGATCGGCTTTTATCACCAACTTCCACTTCCTGTTTCCTGGACGTGTCAGGAACCCGCCGTGGGCGGCTGCTGATGACGGATCCAGCACAGCCGAACCAGCACGAAGCAGGAGGGATGACTTTCAGTGGAACAGATACGTTTTCACTGCTAATACGAGAGCGAACGCAAGGCAGGATTCCTAGGATTCGTGAGAAATACTTCTGCTTGTCAGTTCACGTGCTAACAGCAGCATCCCACGATATGATGAAGTTTTGCGGATGAATGGATGAAGTCAATACAAATCCAAACTTCTTTAGGCCTCGTTTAGACGTTGTTTCAAGTAATAACGCAGCATTTTTGATTTTATGCTTCAGAAAACTTTTGCATTCATGTTTTAAAAACGATATTCACTTACGACAGCAGACACACTGAAAAATAAAGGTTTCCCATCGGGCCACTCGTCAGTGCTTTTTCCTGGTTTTGTAATGAAATGCCCAATACACAACAGTTTAGCATTTTTACTTGTAAATGTGAACGCAGGGCCTTGGTTTCCAGATGTGTATTCCTCACATTTTTGTTTCACGTTCGACATCCACCCTCAATTCTCCCACTTTATCCAAATGGACTACAGCTTGGCAGAAGCATCACAGAAGCAGTCAAGCATAGAAGTTATCTAATCCACACACAAAAAGACGGACAGCTTTCACTACATCCTGAATCAAAGACTTCCTGTCACTGAGTAAATGTTTGTCAGGATCATTGCTGTGCAAAGTTTAATGTGCACCGAGGTCCAGATGGCAGTCTTCAGACAAACTGCAGGTTTATTATTAATTAGACACATTTTTGAACATGCTGAATCCCAAATTGAGCCAAAGAGATGGGTTATGACAGCCAATAATGTGTGAATGTATCTAACCCTGTCTAACCCTGGGGTCTGCTGAACTTATTGACTCCCTTCTCGGTGGTCGTAATGTTACGGCCGATGCTTCTGCCGGATTCGTTTGGACCGGAGATGTTTGAACTCCTGCTCTGAGTAAAACCTTATTTGTTGACACGTTTCTGCATCGCTGTCAGACCGAACACAAGACAGCTGCTGGAAACCAACGACACCCTGGTGAAAGTGTAAACGGAGGCCGACAGACAACAGAATGGAAAAAAGAGAGAGAGAGAGAGAGAGAGAGAGAGAGCCAGCAGCCGCTGAGTGGGCCTGATGGCAGGTCTGCCAGCGTGGGCGGCGTGCTGAGATCTGCTCGCCTTGTTTCTCCTCTCATTTTGTCATTTTTAAAGCAGATTTTTAATGATAATGGCTATTTATACTCCTCCGGAGTCGGCTGCGTGGGCTCGGCGGAGACGCCACGGATGATTCATGGTCACTGGAGATGGTCCTTTTCTCTCCTTCGCGGTCTTTATGTCGCCCTCCCTCCATCCCCTCTTCTCCTGGAGGGCAGGAACAGAGCGATGACTGTGGTCTGTTCAGGTAGTCGCTGCATGGGCGGAAGGACACGCTGACTCAAGGTTTATGAAAACGCCAAAGATAGTTCTTTTTGTAGAAAAGGTTTCATAAATCTGCCGCCTGACTCACGGAGAGAAACAGCTTGAATGACGGCGGCTTCTTCAGCTCTGAAACGCTCCATCGCCAAAGACTCCAGGAAGACGCTTTTACGCTATGAGGCCCAATTTTTACTTGAAAAAAAAATAGTTCTGAGAAATTGAAGTGAAGATTCTTTCTGAGCAAACTGCAGGGTTTTAATTTGGACAACCAATAAACTGCTCTGCTGCTCCTCCCACATGTTTTATCTTTACAGTAATGGAAACTGTGTTTTGGATTTTTATTCCGAGCCAGCCAAGGATGAAAGTGCAATTAGTGAATCTCCCAATGTTTGTATGGTTTTTGAACGTACACGGTGCATAGAAACAACATTTACTCCTTTTTAATATCACAAAAACAATAAAATTGAGATTTAATGTGCAGAACCACACTCAACGCAAATTTTTTTTCTGCCTGCTTTACATGAATATGCTTGCATTTCACTTCAACCTAATGCCATAACCGGTAAAGTTCAGACTTTACCAGAATATGAATCAATTTTTTCAATAATTGAAAAAAAAACAGCTTCAGAATAAATATTAGTAGAACCTGTAATCGTTCCTTCACACACTCTTCCGGGGTTGAGCCTGGAAGCCCATGAGGGTGAAAGCCTTTTTCAGTCGAAACCTTGAAAATCAGAGGTTTTCCCCTCGCTGCCTCGCCGGGATTCATGGGAACACGTGCCAGCGCTCCACAGCCAGCTACTTCAGAACCCTCCAAATCCATCACAGGCATCACAGAGGGAGACGGCGGGGGGCCGCCAGGGGAGGAGGGTGGGGGGTTGGGAGACATGCAGGAAGGTTTGCACGCCAGAGACAAACACGAGCACTGAAAGTGACAGAATCGTTTCTATCATGCATGAGTTTACCTGCCTGTTCAATAGCAGAGCTACTTTTAGATCCATCACGGTTGTTCTTTAGGACCAATCCTGATTCTCCAATATGAAAACTTGATCTTTAATAATCTTGTAGTAACAGTAAAACATAATAAACACGGATAAAGTTGTTAAAGTTAACTTTAG
This sequence comes from Salarias fasciatus, assembly GCF_902148845.1. NCBI lineage: Eukaryota > Metazoa > Chordata > Actinopteri > Blenniiformes > Blenniidae > Salarias > Salarias fasciatus. The sequence goes on along the minus strand of NC_043751.1, from coordinate 6,727,513 downwards.
GCACCAAAACCTGTTTGGAATTAATATATTTGGGTTTACATGTTAGTTTAAAGCCATTCGGCCATGTTTAATAATAGAAGCATGTCAGTAACCTTTATAAATAGAGCTGAATTAATGATTTATACTGCTCAGAGCTGTGGTTTACCAGTGTTTAGAAATGTACTTGGCCTAGAGGGGGTGTGTTAGAGGGGGGGGGGGGGGGGGGGGGGGGGGGGGGGGGGGGGGGGGTGTGACGGGATGATCGGACAGAGGGGTCAAACTGATTCAGTGCAGAATCAACCCGACACCCAGCACTGGGAGGGATTTCTAGTTTGGTCTCATCATTTTTGACCTCGGCCATCTGAGAAATGTTTCTTCCGTGGAGCGTTGAGCTGATGGAACGGCAGAGCGACGGAGACGGTTCGAGGCTCAGGTTGAAATCTTTGGATGGAGAAAGCGTCACGTCACCACGGCTCCTCAAAAAAACACGGAGCACAAACATGTGTGTGGGTTTCATTAACACTCCTGCCTGCTGCTCACAGCAGCACTTGTGTCGCCGGGACCTCCGAACCCACCCACGCCCTGTGGAATTCTGGGAAAGAATGTCTGGAGTACGGGGGCTGAAGTCAGAATGGAGAGCCTTGTTTTGAGAGCGAGTGTTTTGCTCTTCATCTGTGTGTGTGTGTGTGTGTGTGTGTGTGTACAGTATAATACAGTGTTCTGTGTCATGCATTTACCCCACGCAATTTCCACTGCAGGCCCCTCTTGTTTTCCCAGTCTGGTCACGATCTTTTGTCGACTGCTCCTTTCGAACGGTCGTTTGCGACAGTCGGGTGTGTTTGGAGACGTTTCAATGCAACGTGTGGAGGTGAAGCAAACCTCAGCACCATTTCTATCAATGCAGAACAGGATAAACACTGTTCACTCATTTATATGTGAACATGCCAAAAAGCAGTTTTTATATTTATCTTTCAGTTTTTGAAGACTTCATTACAATTTAACTAGTGTCATGACAGTCTTTGTTCTGAATTATTCAGATTTATTTATTTATCTATTTGCATTTGCATGTGTGTGTGTGTGTGTGTGTGTGTGTGTGTGTGTTTGTTATACCAATGACCTTAACATTAACACGTTAGCTTGGGCTTGCTAGCAGCTTACTTTGTAGCATCGAGGTGATTTTAAAACACTTGAATTGTTTTGCTTCCATGTAAACTTATCCGATGCGTGTGGTAAATCGGGTTTTTAACATGTTTTAACAATCAGCTGTTAAAAACTGTGTTTTGTCTATTTTTTGCCCAAAATTACAACCATATTTATTGGTTCTGGACAGGTTGACTTTGCAATGTATCCACAAAACAGTCCGGAGTTCGACTGAATCTGTGATCCGGAACTCAGAATCAACATTCAGGAGCTTGTTAACAGATTGTTGTGAAAGGCCGCGACCCAACGCGAGGTCCAGACGAGCGGCCGGAGGGTGAACCGAGGTCCGGCTGGCGCAGACGGAACAGGTGAGCCGGGCTGCGGAGCGGATCAGGTGACCGGCGCAGGCGGGACACCGGAGAAGGGTGCAGAGGTGAGTCCCGCTCTCGTGTTCTTCCAGGATATTTTTATGGAGACGTTTATTTTAATCCCCACATTCACAGAGGTCACGCCACGTATCCGTTTGCACCATTTCTTCCACTTCCCTCCATCCATTGAGTTTCATTGATTTAATCAATCGTCAGTCAGAGATAAGCCAGTGTCCACTCCGGCTGATGTCTCCCCTGCTCTCAGCAAACCTGCGCTGCGTTGCTGATGCATGATGGTAAATTGTCCTCACCAGGTTGTACTGACGATCTTTCACCAGTACGAGTCCTCTGTGGAGTCTTAGAAATAGAACGTAGTTAAAGTTGTGTTTCTTCTCTCGGTTCTTTGAAGGGTTTTAAGGATTCGACCTACCGGTCTGACCCACCTGGAATCAGACCAAAACGAGTCTGACACACTTGTTGTGAGCCAAAGGGCAATAAAACTACATTATTCAAGAAATATTTTCCATAAAGACCCAAAAAATTTACAACCACGATCTGAGTGATTTCATTTAATGCAACTTTGGCAGCCAGTGACACATCTGGAGTCGCTAATTAGAAAAAGGCCTTAGAAAATGTGAAAACTGCAGGCAGTGATGAAACTGCACCCTAATGAGACTCCAGTTCTGGAAAATAAGGTTTTGTGCAGTTTGCTTGACAAAAAATAGATCCATCATATCCATTCATTCATTGAACTAAATGCATTACATTATTGGCAAGTTATTATGTTATTGGCTTTAAGACGGTCAAAATGGCCCAAATTATTATTTACTGGCAGTTACTGGTTGATTCACACATCTCTGCCAAACGTGTGGTCCTACACACACAAAAGCACACACCACGAATATACCATGACAGTGTGTGTGTTTCTGCAGAATGTGCAAGAGAGAATTCAGAAACTACACTCCTCATGGAAACTTTTGAAAAGTTTTCTCATTGTGTGCGTGTGTGTGTGTGTGTGTGTGTGTGTGTGTGTGTGTGTGTGTGTTAAGACTGAATCATGCGCCGAGGTGAAGTTCACATAAGAGGGAGTGTTTTCGATGAAGGATTTACAGTTATCAAGGTGTGTGAGCCTGCAGCTGGTAAATGATCCTCTAATTGGGATTTTAAAAGAACAGGGATCATTTTCACTGTGTGTACGTGTCTGTGTGTGTGTGTGTGTGTGTGTGTGTGTGTGTGTGTGTGTGTGTGTGTTAAAGAGAGGGAATGAGCAGTATCAGATCAACTCTGCCAGACAGGAAGTGTTTGGGGGTTTTTGCTGATTTTCTTTTTTTTATTTATTTTTTTTTTGCGAGCTCGTCCATCTGTTGCTTCCGACGACGTTTTTGGTTACAGCCTGTTCCCTGAGCTGGATTAATAATCTGGTGTGTGTGGGTGTGTGCGTGCGCGTGTGCATGTGTGTGTGTGTGTGCGCGCGTGTGTGTGAGCTATGAGACCACCAGGATTGGCAGGGCTGTGGAAATGATAGCGTGGCTGGCGTGTGTTTGAGTGTGTGTGTTATTTTTTTTTAATGTGAGAGTGTTTGTGCCCTTTTATGTCTATGTGATTTTGACAGTGAGTGAGTGAGTGTGTGTGTGTGTGTGTGTGTGTGTTTGCATGTACTTTTGGAACTTGTAACTGGATCTGTGAGGGGAACAGGAAATTGCTGGAGTGAATGGAGGGTGGTTGGGAGGGCAATGTGACATGAGACAGGTGGGCTGAGGTTGGGGGGGGGGGGGGGGGGGGGGGGGGGCGCTGATGGGCCGGTGGGTGTAGGGATGCAGGAGGGGAGGCGGGCGGTCGGAGGCTGCTGTCAACACGCTGTCGCTCGGGGGGTAAGAGGGACAGGAACCGTTAGCGGAGGATTAGCAGGCGCGCCAAGTTTAGCCCCGCAAACGCTCGCCTTTCATTTTCACCGCCAAAAAGAAAAAAAAAAAAAAAAAAACGGCGGCAGTGGGAACTGGGGCAGCCGGATGCAGTGTCCATATTCAAAAGGAAGGCGGCGTTCTGGACGCGTCACGTCTTCGGAGAACCCGGCGTGGGATTGGAGGCGCAGAAGGTGGGTGGGTTTGCGGCTGCAGCGAGCAGGTGGCTGATTTCAGACTTCTGAAAGTTACTTTCTGGCCTTGTTGCTCTGATTTTGGATTGTAAAAGAGAAGAAAACAAACCCCCCCACGCATTGGCAACTTTGAGCTGAACCAACTGGAGAGTAGCATTGTTAGCTAGCACCTGGAGTCGTGAGCCGCTCTCGCTACAAACATACAAACACCGAATTTACTCTTCAGCCAAAATAGCAGTTGGGCTGCTTTTATTCCAATATTCACCCTGATAGCTGGATCGCACTTGTAATTTGTGTTTTTTTTTTTTTTTCATTTTGTGTGTGTGAGTGTGTTTTCTTTTACTCAGCCGTGGAGAAATGTGTGTAGGAGGGGAGAAAAAAGTTCCCTCAGTGTTGCTGCAACTCCCACCGGTGACAAGAGGAGGTTAAAGGGAAGTAATGGCTCACTTATTTATCGTTTCAGACACGTAGCGCATTGTAAATCTCACCTCAAGTACACCGCGGCTCATTTGACTGGATCATTTACAAAAAGACAAAGAAAAAGGTTTTTCTGAAAATTTGCTAAGAAGTACTGAAGGGAAATTTGGCTTTTTCGTGCCCGCTTCCAGACGGAGATGAAAACATTAACTCACGAAAAGTTTTCCGAGCAATCAACAAATGTGTTTACCCACACAAACACACTGTGTAACACCACCACCACAGAAGAAGAAGACTTCAAGCAAACACTTCAAACTCAAACTGATGAACAGAAGAAGAAACGTTTTGTTTGACCGACAAAGATGTCGAACAGCTGTTTTTGGTGAAACTGAATTTTAAAACTAATGAACTACAAGAGGAATGTTTTAGCAAATGTTGTCTGCCACGGCAAGGCCGCAGTCCAGGAAGAGGGAGCCGAGCTGCAGAGCAAAGGTCTGTTCAGCGGTGGGTCTTCCTCCCCACTCTTATCTATGGTCATGAATGAAAGACTGAGGTGACGGCAGGCGGCTGAAGAGGCTTGGATGGGGTGAGGAGTCCAGCGGGCCGCTAGTCCTCCACACTGAGCGGAGCCAGTCCAGAAGGGCCGTCTGATCAGGATGAACCCTGGTCTCCTCCCGTTACAGATCTGAGAGAGATAGAAGAGGGATGGATGGATTCTTTAGATAATCAACATACAACAAAGTGCTGCAAAGAATGACGAAACTTAACTATGGGCTGTTTGCTAAGGAAACCTTTAGGCCAGTATTTAATAAACTTGTTGAACTTCTTTCAACCTGATTGAATCATCTCCAACTGCGCACTGCTGTAGGTTTTACTGTTTCCAAGTCCTAACCAACTGCATTGTGAGGTTTACATTTTGTTCAGCTAAAAAATTAATTTCTTTAAATAATCCCATCTCTAGCCAAGTAAAAACTATGAAAAGCTCAAGAATATATATTTTTAAAGCAGCTGTTTTGAGGAGTTTCTGCTGCTCTGACTACATTCAAAAGCAGCTACAACACAAAAGAGAAGGAAATACAATTTGTGCAATGAATCAAAACTCAAGTATTTCAGATCCAAAATGTTTAAAAAACGTATCCCCACAATAAAAAACTGCAACTGACCATGTTTGGTTACTTAAAAGGAATTAGAGTGGATTAGACTACATTACCAAACTTAACTAAATTCAACCCTTAAGAGACATAACTCATAAAATATGGTCTGCTGGAGGTTTCAGGTTGGAATAACTTCACAGTTTAACACCATCGGCCTCTGATTTGTGGACTTGTTGCGGCGCTGTGGTATAAACCTGCAGGCCCGTGGTTAATCCCACTGCATATGCCAGCCTGACAGCCCTCATGGTGACCCGGCCACATGTGTTTCCAGATCCCTGTAAGGCCGGCCCTGTCGCGGCGGTCGTACCGCGGCGATGGAGGTGCTGACGGCGTCTGCCAAGCCCATCTACATGCCTGTCTAAAATTAGTCCCAGTAGTTTCCTGTGCCCTTTAATCCTTGGCTTTTAAGCCACGAAAGGCCAAGCAGCAGACAGGAAGGACGGCCATGCCGGCCCCCCGGCCGCCCGGCGTGCCGTACATTCCTCCCCTCCCCGATCCGCCGTGACATCACCGCCGAATAAAAAGCTTCCCCGACCGGGACGGAGTTAGCTCCAGGTCGGATGGGTGATATCCGAGCTGCTAAAGAATCTGGCTGCTTCACACCCTGGGTTCACGGGTTTGAGCCAAGCACACACTTAGAGTTTAATAACCAACAACTCCTTCAGAAAATTCTAACGATCAGCAGGGGCAGAAATCAGCCTCTCAATAATCCGCACCAGAAATCATCCACGTCCAAAATGTTGCTAAAGCGCCATGCAGCCGTCTGCCAGTAGTGGGAGCTGCTGAGTCTTTCAGTAAACAACGTATTTCACACACACCAAACTGTAAACTGTTTAGCAGAGACAGAAATGAGTCAGTTGCCTCATAAAGGGATTGAAATAAGATGGACTCTGTCTGTTTTCCCATCTATTGGCCCCACTGCTCCATGTTTCAGACGGACTGGGTTCTGTTTCAGACATGTGCATTAATCACGTGATAACCTGATAACTCTTCCTTACGCCAAACATCAGCAACCCCGTGGACCCTGTGACCCTGAAAATTCCGGAAATAATGATTGAATGGCTTGCTAATCGTTATCTCAAGACTTTACTACATTATTGATCTGGTGTAAGTGAGAACAATAGACGCAACTGTGCAAAACTCATGACGCATGTACACAATTCTGTATGCACAAATAAACACTTGAACTGTCTTTTCCAGTGATTTTGCCCTCGGGTGCAAACATTTTTGTGGTTTATGATGCAGAATTAAGAAATCTGTGATCCCAAAATGTATCTTAGTGAGACAAAGCAGACACTTCTCACTGTGCATGTGTTTCTGTTGGATTGCAGGAGACGTGTTATTAATTATGAGAGGGGGGAGAAAAAAAATCACCTGAATTGGAAAGTAGGCAAGGGGAAGAGAGCCAGCACCTCCTGAAAATGGAAGAGTCTTTTTATAAATCATTTGCGTCAGGAAATGAGTGTGCAGGTTCAGCCCTTTGTTACGTAGCCAATGATTCACTCACTTTGTGCAGCTGCATGCCAGACTGCTTTTTACAGTCCAAAACCACAAATGACAGACATAAAAAGAGACATTTTAGGCTCACTATCTTCTTGTACACCACATATCACATTACTAATATGTGTGATTTATTGATTTTACTTGTTTCATAAGAAATAATGGCCTCCAAATGTCTTTTCATTGCGTTTTCGGTCCAGATGACTCAAGATGTGTTTGATTTTCTGTCAATATATCACATTAATTAGTTATTTAATGTAAAATATGAACTAATATTTGTTCACATTGTCTAGTTTTAGTAAAGGTTAGGCTTTGTCGGAGAAGCTGTGCCACCTTACAGAAAAGAAAAAGGCAAATAGCATGAAATCTGACACCAGCATCAACTCCTGAACGTCTGCTGAGGTGAATTGAGCGGGCCGTTATAAAAAAACAAACATGTTGAGATTATACTAGTTTTCTGTACTAATTGTTTATGAAAACATAGATTTTTATCATGTACACTCTGTGATACAACAAAGAAATCCTTTGAAGTTTAAATTTCAAGGTTGTTTTGGCACCATTGCACTGGTCCAGCCTGCTCAAGAAGAAACTGGGCTGATTGTGACCCCTGAACTGCAAAATGTGTTCGGCACGACTTCCTCTAAGCTGTTTTAACTCACACACGTTCAGGTTATCTGGATGCGTCGCTCTCCTTCATTTCCAGTTAACACACTCGGCTCACACACTGTTCTTGGTGTTAATCAGCTTCTGTTAGATTTTTGTCAAACAAGGTTGAATCAAGTTTCCTGTGTGGGAACACAAAGCTCCAGAGAGCAGCTGTGGTCTCCTGAGCCCCTCAGATTTTCGCAGGTACACGCTGCTGTTCTCACCGCCCAGTGGCACCACGGCTCGGTACTTTCTGTTCTCTCTGATGGCTGCGCGCTCTGGCCCCGCCTCCCGGAGTGTTTGTTTGAACCCGAAGCCCTCGCTTGAGGACCAGCACCTGGAAAAACCGGTCGGGCTGTTTACAGCAGGACCAGAAATCACCCTGCTCTTGTCGAGCGGCTCCTTGCAGGTTTATGATTGCCCCGCAGGACGGAACGTGCAGGAAGTATCGTGTGTCGGGACGAGCCGCCTCCGAGCTGGAAGGCAAAACGTGGGGCCGCGAGCGGCGCGATTAATGGAGAGCTCGGCGGGCGGCCTCGTGATTCGCAACGTGCTTCTTCTTGCCGTGACTCGGCCTCACGGTTAACAGCCCTGCTGTGCCGCCGGCGAGGAGACACTTATGCAAATGTGTTACCGCGGACACAGACACAACACCAAGAAGCGTGTCAACGGACAAACAAGCAGCGGAAGCCAGGAGTGTAAACAAAATAGCAATTTATTAATAACTTATCTTTTCTTTACATTCGTAAGAGAGGAGTGTGGAGGAGGGGGAGCGGGCAGGGGGCGCCGAGGTGGCGTCCCCTGGAAAGAGGCCTTCTCTAATGAGGGGTCTACGACACGACCCCTCCCCAAAAGCTCCGGATTCTGGATTTCTCTCGTCTTGACAAATAAAAACTGCATTTCACAGAGTTTTTCCCTGAAGAGGCGAGGCGAGCAGAAGCTCCCTGCTTTGTCCACACGTCAGAGATTCTCAACCCTTGTGCGCAGACCGAGAACATTCACATTAACCTTCAGAGATCTCTCAACCCAACGCCGATCTGAGTGCTTGAGCTATCTTTAGTCAAATTAAAATGGCAATGAGGGTTTGGTTGGCTTTTGGTGAAGAAAGAAAACAAACAAAAAAATGCTGTAAGAAAAGGGGGGGAGTTCTCTGAAGGATAATAGGAATCCTTTCTGAGCACAAACGTAAGGCAAACAAGCAAGGTGGTTTTGATTTGTGAGAGGGCAGGTGCAAAAACAAGGCCAGTAGGCTTTAGTTCACACATAAAGCAATAATGGAATATATTACACATGTACACATTTTTGCACAATTCTTGGAAAGCCTACTCAATTTTTGGCATAATCAACTTAAACATACTGATCAATATGCAGTTTGTTTGCTTACATAAAAGTAGAATATGAAACAGAGAGAATCTTCAGTACCCACTTATTCCAAAGGGTATACTCTAGCAAGGCTTCTTATATTAAGATATATATACACAATGTATAAATGTTTCGAAAAGACTCCGCAAATGTAAAATCGAGTCCAGTAGATAGTGTGCCTTCTAAAGCCGGGGCGTTTCTACCCCACACAGGCAACTCTTCACAGAAGATAATGGAGACGACGCACCCTGACGTCTCGGGGGGGGGGGGAGCCGGAGCCAGACCCCCAAAACCAACATACAAAGAGGGTTTCACTTTTCTGTCCACTTTGAACAATCATGTCTCTTTGGCACACCAGCCTAGGAACGTACAGCTGTCCCAACACTTTCCAAGTTTCCTCGGATACAACAAGAAAAAGAGAAGAGCTAAAAGACCTCAGGAGTCCGACAGCAAAGTATGATTGTAGAAACTTTCAAATGATTCTCTTTCTTTTGTCCGTCTGTCTCGTTTGCCGTCTCTCTCCATTTAGTCAACAGCAGCTGCGTCTTGGCCAGACAGCTTCGGCCCTGCAGTAACCACGCTCGGCAGCTGTCGCCTCCAACCAGCTGTATCAATAACGTCCAGAGCGGGCGGCAGGAGGGAAAAAAGAGAAACTTTTTGCAGCTTTTTCCAAAAGGAGGAACCAAAACCCTCCTCAGGCAAGGTGAGCGTGGGCCGGCGAGGGCCGACCTCACGTGGACTCCAGAGGGTCCAGCTGGAAGACGTTGTGGTTGGTCGGGGTGGTGAAGTAGAGCTGCTGGCTCGGCGGCGCCATGCGGTTGTCGCACGGGCTCTTCAAGCCCAGCGTGCGCTCAAAGTCCAGGAGCTGGCCCATGAAGTTGAAGTTGGGCGAGATGTTGGACTTCTTCATCTTGACGATGTCGTAGGCGTCGTTCATGGACAGGTTGAGCTTCTGCATCAGGTAGGCCACCGTCACCGTCACCGACCGGCTGATGCCGGCCAGGCAGTGGACCAGGACGCCACACTTCTGACCTCGGGCTTCGTCTGGCGGGGGAAGAAAATGTTTACGTTAGTAACCTTCATCACTTAAAATTCATGAAATTAGACATTTGTTTCACTAAGAGTACAAAACAAATCTCAAAACTGCAGAGCCGCTCAGTCTCAAGAAAACATCGACTTTGTATAAAACACTATTTTAGCCTATCCAAACGTATAAAACCCTGAAGATGAGCATCCTGACCAAAACATAGAAATGAACAGTAAAGTGTGCAGGGCTTGCAGAGCTGCACAGTGGCTGCAGCAGCAGTAATAAACAGGGCAAGAGGTCAATTCCTCACATTTCAAAAGCTTTAAGCAGCATCTGTGTCACGCTTCGCCATTTGGAGGTAACTAATCAATAATTTAATGTCTGTGACGTGAAAGTCAAGCGGTGTTGGAAGTTGGAGCAGATCCAGGGAGGGGAGAGCGGCGCAGCTTATTATCCCGAGCGTCTCCCAGGCGTGTCAGTCAACAGCACAGGGCCTGTGACAGCACTGCACACAAACAGAGTCCGCATTCTTTGCTTTTCTTCTTCTTCTTCTTTTTTTTTTTTTTTCTTTTTTGGCCAAGACGAGCCGGCTGGGAAATTGACTATTACAGTCTATTAAACCATTCTTCCGCTCGCCAGGGCTACTCTGACAATGGTGCCATTTGGGCGTGTAAACGTAGGAGTCATGAGGGCACCCTGTCAAGGCGAGCAGGATGTCAACAGGGCCTGTAAATGGCTCCTTTTGTAATGTGCAGGGAGGGAGAAAGGAAGGGGGGGGGGGCCATGCCATGTCCTAGATTACTTTCAATGCTACTTCCTTCCTGTTGCTCTCAAATTACCACCCTCCCCTCTCGGCTCGCGCCCCCCCCCCCCTCCCCCCCGATCCCTCATTCTCCCGTTTCAACGTCGCCCTTTGTGCTGCAATTACACAAGCCCCGGGACAAGAGATAGGCCAGGATGTCTTCCATTGAAGTCAAATCATTTGTACACAGTGCATTTTGAGCCCGTGCGCCATTAGAGGCAGACTTGTGTTCTGCCTCCAACACAATGGCCTTAATCTGCCCGCTCAGTGTGTCCCTGCCCGATGGACTGATAAGACCGCAGCCAGGGACACCTCATCTAATCTCAATTGCACAATAAGAAGCGAAGAACTTCCTGGCGGTGATAAGAGATATCGCTGTAATATGATTATGCCCCCAACTATCCGGTTCACCTTCTCTGTTTAGTAAAAACAACCGGCGGGCTGAAGGGTCAGCGCGGTGCCGAAGTGACTGACACATCTTGTGAGGACCTGCTGCTTTTCCTCTGAGTCAGTAGAGAAAACGTCCACGTTTAAACTTGCATTTTAATAAAAGATGAGACTGAGCATTACATACAGCCTTTAAATAAATGAGGATGTAAACAAGCCGATGAACCGGCCGACCGGGGGTCTAGACCACGGTGCACGTTTGTGTGGTTCAACTTACCAATGAAACTGATGGCCTCTGGGAAGAACTGCGACAGGTTTTGGCTCCAGTGGTCCGAGATGGGGATCTGCTTGTACTTGAACTCCCCCGCGTTCTCGAAGAGGTTGGGCAGGTTGGGAGTCACATTGAGGATGTACTTGATGCCGTACTCCTCCAGCACGTCCAGGTTGGTGGAGTCCTTGGCGCAGCCCAGGTAGAGGTGCGGCAGGATCTCCACCGGGAAGGAGGGCTGCGGGTTGGACAGCGGGCTGCCGTCGGAGTCCGTGGCGCTGCTCGGGTCCCGGTCGATGTCGGACTCGATGTCAGAGGAGTCGGAGCTGATCCGCAGCCCTCCGAGGCCCAGGACCTGCGCGGTGGGGGAGCTGCTGTTGGAGGAGCCGTCCAGGTTGGTTTCACACAGAGCCGGATACTCTGCCTGGAATTTACTGAAGCCACCTGGAGAATATTAAACAGTTAGAAATTAATACAAGACAATTTACGCATCGACCACTTCACGTGAAGGCCTGTGCACTGAGCTAAAGTGACCAAATTATTTCTAATTGTGTGTTTAATAAGAGAAAAATCCATTATCAAGGGGATAACTGTCTATTCGTGAGCTATTAACAGTTCAGACTTTGCGCAAAACATCTGCGGGCATGAATGAACAGGAGCGGAAAAATGTGAATGAAGCGCACTCACCCTCCAGATAGTAGGCCTTGTAACCTTCGTCCTTCATCTTCCTCAGCAGTAAACCCAGCACGGAGCCCCCGTCCACGTTCTCGTTCCACTCCCGGCTGTACTCGTCGTACAGCACGATGGTGTCCGTCTTGCACCTCCGCACGAAGCGCTCCCGGTCCTCCCCGTCGGAGAGCAGCGAGCGCACGGGCAGGTTGCCCTTCTTCAGCCGGCGGAGCATGAGGCTCGGGATGGCCACGTTGATGGCCGTCTCGACGTGCGACGACTCGTAGAGCTCCTGGGCCCGGCAGTCCATCACCAGCAGGCCGTCCCTGCGCGTCTCCAGCTGCTCCCGGAGCCAGCCCACCGTCTTGCTGATCGCCATTACCGAGTCGAGCTGGACGACGGGCTTGAGCTTGTCAAGCATTTATGAAGCAGAGGAGTACCAAGCGGGCTTTAGAGGGGAAAAATATAGCAGGGAGATTCCGCAAAATGAGGAATCTCTTTTCTTTTTTTTTATTCTAAAAAGGCCCTCAGTGGCACAAGAGAGCAAAAATAATGATAGTCAGGTTAAGAGAAAACGAAAATAAATCATAAATATGTCCTTCGGTGTCCGTGCGCATGAATAAAAACGCCGGTCCCCTTCACAGATTTCTCCCAGCGGCGCTCATTCATGCGTCTGGTTCGACGGAGCGACTTATTTCTCAATGAGTCACGGCGGCCCTGCGACGCGGCTGCCGTTTCCCCCCTTATATAACTCCACGGATCCCCGGAGCGTCCGCCTCTGTGCCGCCGAGTGCGGGATGGATCATGCGGGGATGTTGTATCCGTTTCGGTTTGGTTTTGTGCGCGCGCGGACGCAGCCTGTCTCCACGCTTCTCCTTCGTCTTCTTGTCTGCGCTATGAATCGAGGCTCTGCAGGAAGGCTCTCTGCTCTCTCTCTCTCTCTCTCTCTCCTCTCCCTCTCTCTCTTCCTCTCTCTCTCTCTCTCTCTCCTGTAGTTGCGCTCTCTGCGGCGCCGGGCTGCTGAATGGCTACAAACAGGAGGCGTTACGCCGGATACGTCGCGCCGGTCGGCCAATCGGCGGAGCCGGAGCGGCGGTCGCCCTGGAAACGGGGGCCGGATGGAGCGGGCCCCGTGTTGATGAATTGTTAATGAGTTTGTCATTCACAAAAACGGAGAGGAATTTCCGCTCCGGATCAAGTGAGTGCAAACAAACACAAGAACTGCAGGGAGAAGGAAGGAAGAGAGGGAGGGGAGGGGAGGAGAGGAGGGTGGCCTTAACTCTGAGAGAGAGAGAGATCTGAGCTCCACGATAATAATAAAGCAAGCCTGTGATAATGCAATGCATTGCAGCACGTCAGCGCGCATTTTACCCTTCACGGTACCTAACATGTGAATGAAGTGCTGAGAGACAAACTTTTAAGATCAAATCCACATTCCAAGGAGCGCGTGTGGGCTGGGTGCCACTCAGCTTTATCCAGAAGCTGTGGCAGTAGGCCTGTCACTCATTTTCACCACTTTCCCATTTTCAACTCTTTAAAGCTTCTCCATTTGTTTACATATCATCACGTTTTTACGCACTGGTGCGCTTTTACGCACGACGGTTTGGAACAAAATCCAGTAATGATTATTATCATTATAATGATAATGACTTATTCATAATAATAGTAATAATGATCATAATAATTGTAATGATCTGGAGAAATGTGCTGCGGAATGCTTCTGTATAACTTTTGAAATGAAGGCAGCTGCATAACACCGCTCGGTTATATCGTGATCACGCAACAGCTCTGTGGCTATTTCTGTCTGTGCAGCCTTCACCGGAGTGAAGAGGCTCGGTCGTGTGGGCGGTGGTGTTTCAGTTCTGTCGCCGTCTCTTTCTCCTCTCTGGCTCTTTCTCACAATGGTTGCAACTAATGTTCAATTTTTACGCAAAACGTTCGTTTCCCCCTCATTGTTGTACAAATGATTTACTCCAATTATCAGGAAGTATTCAAAGTGTCCCTTTTGTGTAAAGACAGGGGGAATAAACAGCCTGTGAGGGGCGCGTGCTTCCTCACAGAGGTGTGGAAAACTGTGCCATCGCTCCACATCAATCAGCCGGATCTCCGGCGTCCTTTTCACGCCCTTTTACCACGAAGCCACGAGGCCGCGCATCGTTTCCCATTAACAGCTTCTAAACAGAAGGTGTGTGTGTGTGTGTGTGTGTGTGTGTGTGTGTGTGTGTGTGTGTGTGTGTGTGTGTGTGTGTGTGTGTGTGTGTGTGTGTGTGTGTGTTATCTGCCATCTGCGCCTCACAGGGGCTTTTAATTGATGGCCTGTTGATTGAGAGGCGCTGTTCCTTCTTCATATCCGGAGGTTTGACCAGTTTCACACAGTCACCAAACACATCCTGTAACAGGAACATCATTCACATTCATTCAGCACATCCACGATAGCCCCATTGTTGCACAAGACAAATTAAGATAACCTTTTTGAAACGGGTAGGTGTGCACATCCTTCTTCAGTATTCCTACTATTAATATGATAATTACTTGGGAATGAACCTCTGTGTTGTGTTTGCTCAGTATAATGCCTAATTACGTTCAACTGCAGTCACATTAGAATGGGTCATTATTAAAGTTCAGTATTTCTCTCATGCAGTTTTAGCATTTCGTTAGTCCCGCTAAAATATCACAGTGAAAAGAAGATTGAAACATATTTGAGACTCGTCTGAATCACCTCTACGACGATTTCTGTGGGCAAAGATGTGTTTTATTCTAGTAATGAAAAGTTTTATGATACATCCCTTTCTTTCAATTTCAGTCTTGAATAAAATATTGAAAAGAGATAAAAATCCGAGATGAAATAGATGCTTCCCATTTTTTCATCATAACATTTTCAGTGAGTACAAGTTATAGTTTGTGCATTTTAAAAGTTCAAATCAGTCATATTTCAGCTACTTTCATTCACTCAGAAGAGTTTTTAATGCAGACAAATCCCTAAAATGTAGTTAGAAATGCATTCCAGTCTTAACCTTCAAAATTCACATGCACATTTTAATACATTATAATGTGTGCAACATAAACAATTGAAAAAAATCCAGTTTCATTGATTTACTCTTGTTATTGTGCTTTAAATGAATCATTTTATCTTTTAACTGTTTGCAGAGATTTAAATTCTGTAGTTTTCATGCTGGGCCACTAGTGGGTGCTGTTGTTTGTTTATGTCATAAAACCACACGCACATGCTTTCAGATGATAAGTCCACCAAACTGCATGGTTTTCAGTGTTTCTCCCATTTCTTTGTGAACGGACATCACTCTCGAAACGTCGTGTAAACGCAAAACTTTTCTGAAACGAGAACTCCAACAGGATGCGCTTTCACTCGATACGCTGAGCGATGGAGGTGTTTATTCCGTGTGTGAGTTCACAGTATGTTAGCGTGTCGTTCTTCACCCCCGTCTCCCGTCTCCCCCTGAAAGACACCAAGCTGTTTCTTTTCCCCTTCAGATACATCCTGGCCTCTTTCATTTGCCCCCTGCTCCGTCTTTCTCCTCTTCTTTACCCTCCCCTCCACCCCCTCCATCCCGCTGTTCACCCTATTCTCCTGCCTCCCTCTTTGTGTTTCCTCCTTCTTCTCCACATTTCATTAAATCTGCTCTGTACCTCGGAATCCTTCTGGGAAACCTTCATAAACTGTTAAACTATCCCCTTCACTTGATCTGTGGTGCTCAGACGTATCAACGTTCTCAGACAGGAACTTTTTACACTTTCAGACAAAATTTCAGGACTGATGTAACTCATCACTTCAGCACTTATGACAGAAACATACATAATGACGGACTCGACAGCTCCAGGAAGCGCAGGCGGCACTTCGTGGAAGCGGCTGACTCAGTTTGGAGATGTGGTAATCGAAGGCCGCCCTCTGTCCGTCAACGCATACGAGAAGCCAGACCGTCCAACTTCGAATTGACTCTAATACAGACGATAAGGTGGATATTTGAGAGGGATGTTGACCGTGTTCACGTAAGTTCTGTAGAGATCTTTGGTGCAAACTGTGTGTGAGCTTAACAGACATGTGGTAGGAGGACCATTTGATCCGTCCCTCAGCAGTTTTCAGGGTTTCTGCCGTTTCCATGAAAAAGAAAAACATTTTCAAAACATCACCGTGTAAACATGGAACTTCTCTGAAACAAGAACACAAAAATTATGTTTTCACTTGAGATGGCGTGTAAACAGGACATCACTGCCACAGCTAACAGGAATTGATGTTTTAGTCAGAGTCAGATTTATCGATTAGCCATCATTTACAAGCTCCCACACGTCTCTGAACCACAACATTCAGACTAAAACCACCAATGAAGACAGAAGAAGAAAAGTGGAATTTAACGGGTTTAATATCCTGAAAAATCTTTAAAGACTTGATGGGTTTGATCAGGATGGAAGTCAATCAAAAGATTTAATGAAAAAAAAAGCTGCTGAACATAAACGTGAACAATTTTTAAGTGAAAGTTCAAAGAAAATGCTCTTTTTTTTAATAAAAGTGTTTTACTGACACATTTGAAAAGGCAAAAATGTAATCCAAATAAAGTTTCAAGTGAGACTCAATTATTATTATTCCCTTGATAATATAATAAAAGCTTCATGTTTAAGTCGCCGTCTCTTTCTTCACTTTCTCCCCTCCTCCAGATCATCTCGACTCCTCCCGGCTTCCCCGCCGCCGGCTGCTCGTCTCAGACGGAGGGAAGTCCTTTGTTCCCAAACAAAGACTCACAACATGCTCTAATCAGGTCTGAAGCCAGACCTGTGTCTGTGTGTGTGTGTGTGTGTGGGTCAGGAAGTGAGCACAGGGCTTATCATGGAGTTTCTTGTCTGAGAACGACACCCATGCAGACAATGAGACATCGTTGCATTGCAAAACGCTCCTGTTTTGCACGAGACGCGTCGGAAGCGTGTTTGTGTTCGTACTGGAGAACAGGAAGCGGAAAGCAGCTGATATGACTGACAAAGAACACGACGGCACACAACCACAACCTCAGGTTAGGATAATTCAATCTGCTTGTGAAGAGAAGTGAACTTGAAAGAGCTAACGGCAGCTAGCATTTAGCACAAACCGGCTCTCCAGCACGGCGCCAAGAATCCACAACCACCAAATGATATTAGGCGTCTTATTTAGAACGAAGAGCGTGTGGACATAAAATCTAGTTAAAAGCTACTTCACAAGGAGAAAACTCCCCCTGAAGTTCGACCTGCCATTTTTCTGAAGGACTCATTCAGGTTTTTTTTCTTATATAACAAAAGTAGATAGGAGAAACGCAACAAGGACAACGAGATAACCAGGTTAAGTTGTTTTCTGGTTAACAACATTTCCAGTGTGCTTTGATCTTCAGCGATGTCCTGGACAGCGCGTTTCCAGAGATTACCTGGAAATAGTTTGGACATATTCTCCATTTATGTGAATGTCTCAGCTGTAAAACTGATTTTGAGAAGTTACTCAGTTGATTATTGCATCGAGTTTAAAATGTATTTCACTGCAGTTTTCACAGAGGCTCCCGAACCGTTTAGAAGAGAAGAAAACAAAATGTTTGAGTAGATATCAGATTTATGAGGAGAAGAGTCTCTCCCAGTGTCCAACCATTTTTCAATACATAATCTTCAGCCTTCGTCGGTTTACTCAGGATTGTCAAACGTTCCTGGTTCAGACTTCAGATGTGTGATATAATCTCTCGGTTTATGTTGATATCAATCAAGATTTGTGGCTGAACACACACCTGCAAGCTGTCCAGTCTGGGTCAGATCTGTCAGGATGATTGGAGAAACATCAACAACCTTCATCTGACCTGCTTGCAGATTGCTTCATGGTGTCTTTTCTTCTTTTTCTTTTTTTTTTTTTTTTCCACAGATTTCCTTTGAGCCACACAATCGGGCTAAGCTTCCTGAGATGGCCACCTCTGATCAAAGTACCAGGTGTTCCCAGTCTACAAGCCTCGTCCCAAAAAGGCTGACATGAATAAAAACAGGATGCGGCGACTTTCAACTCTCATGAACTTGGATTTTACCCACAACTGAAAACACTGTAGATAAACAAAGATCGTCACTCCGAGTTGCAGCTCTCAGTTCAGACCAAGAACAAGAATCATATGCAGCTTTCTGTCTAGATATCCACCGTTGATGTAAGGCGTATATTTTGGTATTCATGTTGTTTTAGCTGTTTTGACTCTTTTGGTTGCGTTTTGCACTGCTTTTCTTCTATTCTTGTATTAACTATTCTGAACTATTCTGGTATTTTGTCCTTTTAGCCATCCTACCTGTTGGTTTTAGACCACGTTTTCATTTCAGAAAATTTTTTACACAGAAACATTTGAAAAACGATGTCTACTTACACAGTCGTGGCACAAAGTACTCTCAACTCTCAAACTACCAAACTACCATGACAGTCTGGAGGAAAACATCGTTCTTATTGTCCATCTGCTAGTACATGTGCAGAAGAATGTGCCTCCACAGTAGCAGCGTTTTAAAAAAAAAGTTTGTTTTTCCCCTTTTCCACGGAGATGGAGTCAGAACATTTTCAGAAAGGTCCACTATGGGAGCTGTTTTCAGTTTTCAGTGGCTCCGAGCATCGTTGTGGTGTAAACGGATCCCATAAATGCAACAAAAGTTTTCTGTTTTCACTTCAAAGCACCTGGAGATCACATCGTTCAGAGAGTTTTTAGCAATTCTGCCTGATGGAGACATTTTTTAACTAGGATGTAATTCTTTAAGAAAAAAAAAAATCATCTGGTGTGCAAACAAGTAAAGAATAAGATGAGAGTGTTTAATGACGTGAAGATCTTGAGAGAGCCTCTCCAGAGGCCTCAGTCCAGAGGTGCAGGCCGTTCGATAAGAGGAGCTGAGTCTCAGAGACAAAGCAGGAGAACCTGTCAGGCCTCTGCTCAGATAAGAGATGCAGGCTTCCTCCTTTTATCACACTGATCCAATCTGAGCGGGGGCACCAAAGCAACACACACACACACACACACACACAGTCGCAGGTAACCAGCAGGCCATGCTCACTCCGTACATGCTGGGCGTCTCAGAAGCGCCGCCCTGGAGCTTCAGGAGCGACGGCGAGCGCCGTGTCCTTTGTGCCACCTTCTTCTTTTCATTCTTCAAAAGCTGCGAAGCCACAATGGAAGTTTTGTCTCCACGAAGACAAACAATAAGAAAATCTTGGTCCCGTCATTCATAAAGGAGTCAGCTGAAATCTTCACATTCAAATCAAGGAGCCTCAGCTTAAAAAAAAAAAAAAAAAAAAAAAGCCTGCAACGCCCGAGGCTGCTGGGCGGGGCGGGGGTGGGGGGGGCGGGGATGGAGGGGGCACACACTCACACACCAGCTCAGATGCCCTCGAGAAGCTGCTCAGTTCCTCTGTTGTGCAAATTTCTTACATTGCGCACACACACACACACACACACACACACACGCACAGTCTCGTATTTCTATCCTTGTGGGGACCTTCCATTGACTCCCATTCATGTCTAGCCCCTAACCCTGACCCTTACCCTAACCCTAACCCACACCACAACAAAGCCTAACCCTAAAGAAATGTTTTTGCACTTTTACTTTTTTCAGTAACAACAACATGGTCAAGAAAACACTGTTTCTCCTACTTAGGACCGGAAAAAGGTCCCCACAAGGCACGTCGTTCCACGTTTTGCTATCCTTGTGGGGACATTTGGCCCCAACAAGGATAGAAATACGAGAACGCACACACACACACACACACACACATTTCAGCTGCTTTGGGCTTTTTGTGTACTTCATACACAATCAAGCTCCTGAATCTATCCAATGAATGGTTTATCAGGAAAAAGGAGGTGAAAGTACACTCACACACACACACACACACACACACACACACACACACACACGCACAGGTCTAAGCTCTGCAGAGACAATGGTGGCTCCAGCGTTATCAACGGCTCCATCACTTTGTCTCTGCTCTGCATTACTGCCCTCCCGCTGGGTGTGTGTGTGTGTGTGTGTGTGTGTGTGTGTGTGTGTGTGTGAGACCCAGAGAGAGGATATCCTCCTCCCTGGGTGTCCACTCACTTCCCTCTGGCCCATATCTGCCTGACACTCCTTGATTATTCTCGAAACAGGTTTCATTCATACTATATTTATCAATACAACAACAAATGGTTACTTCATATTTGGAATTTATAAGGTTTCAATATTTTTCTGTGCAAACAAAAAATCTTTATTGTACATTATTTATAAGAGCCTCACCTTTTTTTTTCTTTTTTTTTTTTTTTAGCAAACTTCAAGCCTAAATTCAGGATTCAGGCTGTTACTGTCTTAAAATCATCCGTTATCAACAAAACATAAATATTAGGAACTTTTGAGTTAATTTCTTTGTTACTAAATTCAGAATTGCTATGTCATATAACTTATATGCTTGTAATGGATGATCCTAGAGGAAATCAACAACATTCCACCAACTGAATAATTCATCTTCAACCTTTGGAGAGGTAATATCAATCCACCCAGGGGTCAATCTTCACATTTCAAAGCGAGAATTTAGTCTTCAAAATATTGAAATCAGGGTCAGCTGCAAAAAGACAAGTGCTGCTCAACATGAAGAAAAAGATTATACATCATTACTTTAGAGCACTTCCCGCCTTTCAGGGATTGTTTGACAACAGTAGCAGCCTTAACGTCGAGTTGTTGTCTCATAGTTTACTTGTTAGATTGTACCTGGTTAACAGTGAGCAGTGTAGAGAGTTTCCATTCTTTTGGAGCTCCTCATCCTTAAAGGAAATATTCACGTAAATCTACCTTATCGAAAAAAATAACGATCAGAACTATTTATCTACATGGAAGAAAAACTATGAGGCCTATGTGAAACATCAGACACCTACAAAGTAGCAAATATATCAAAGATGTTGGTATCCATCCATCCAGCCATCCAATATTTAAGTATCCATCCACCAATCTCTCATCCATCCATCATCCATCCATCCCATCTATTCATCCATCCATCCCACCTATCCATCTTTCCATCCATCCATCCATCCATCCATCCATCCATCCACATGTTTGGATTTTCAGTAACATTACAAAAGCAAATAAATTGTGACATTTCTACAATGCCTTTTTAATAATCTTTCAGTGATGTAATAACCAACAAATGGGATCAATAAAGGACCAATAGATGATGGAAGAGTCTTTATCCGCACGCCTCAGATTTCGGAACTCCTGCACTGCAATTGGACAATCTGCAGAGTTGTAGTAGAAAAATAGTAACCAAAGATTTTTTTTTTGTTTTTGTCATGCTAGCTTCAATTCAATTCAAACAATGTAATATCACAACCGCAAGTTATTACATGTTTATTACATTGAAATGGCCAAACCAATTACAAGAACAGCAGGACTGGTTGCTACACAGCTTGAAATATTTTCTGTCTGCTACAGGACACGTGAGGTATTTTTCCTCAGAAGACTTTCTTTTTTTTTGTTCAGTGATCCGTTTTCTTCAAGGAATGCTAAGATTATAGAGCATCTTCCAAACTGAAGTCTACCCTTTTGTTGTTTAGTTGTTTTTTTGTTTTTTTTTTGACAAAGCTGCTTCAAAACCACAGTAATGTTAATATATTTCCATAACTCTGACTTGTGGCCCAACAATAAACACACCAGGCAGCGTCAACAGGATATTCTGCTAAGAGAAGCACATTAAGTGCAGGGGTCAGTGAGTGTTATCACTAAACACAGAGAGGACGTTTTTAATGTGAACAATGAGTCTCTTGTATTATGTAACATCATTAGTATGTTTACAGCATTTCAGAGAGGACGTTGCTGCTGGACCCACGTTTATTTCATAAGTTTAAAAAGAAAAAAATCTAATAAACTCAGCCTGATGACATTTTAACCATCGATGTTAAAGCGTTTGTTTGATCCATGTGGTTAAACTCATTTTGAGAAACTCATAACGCTGATCATTCATCGCATGTATAAATGAAGAGCTCATAGAAAAACTGGTGCATCTTCAGTGGATAAAAATCCCCTCAGCCGTGCATGCCTGCATTCTATGGTTAAGTGAAAACAGGAAGTGCCACAGTGGATGGAGTCCTTCGAGAACGGGGATCCGCAAACAAACAGACCTGCTGGAAACAGACGGGAGGAAAACAGGAAGCGTTGATGGGGAAGGAATGAAGGGAGTTTCACAATGTCAGGCTGTGAAAGTCCGTCTTTTTTTAGCTGGTGTTCTCATGCATTTCTGTGTCTCCGTTTCAACGGGAAGCAATAACGAAAAACACGGAGTGGCACAAAGACAGAGGGAAAGGAAGAGGCTGCTGGAGACAATGAGAGAGAAAAGAACAGGAAAGAAGTGTGAAAAGTTTGTTCACAAAGGTCACCTCTTGTGCATGGATCCACAATGCTGCACAGGCGTCCAGTCAACAACTATATATGCTCTTGTTTCTTATTCGCTATCTGCATATTTGACAAGTTTACATCAAAACATAATGCCTAACTAGACCATATCCTTTCTTGATGCTTTAGATTTGATAAGTGTGAAAAGGTTTGAGGAAATCCTGACATGTACCCAGCAGATGACGTCAAACTGCACTCAGTTAATTTTATCTGCGTTCAGCTGTACAAATTCATCTATCAGTCACTGAGCCTGTCGTTAGCAAACAGCTGAGTCATCAGCAAACAGTGTGACTTCTTTTCATTTCATCTCTCTGATCAGTGGTGTCATTTTATTGATCATACTGCATTTAGAGCACGATGCACTGAGCTGTCCGTTCAGTCTGTCATTTAGAATTTGTGGTAAAAGTATTTGTAAACGAAAGCATATAGTTTTTTGGGTTTTTTTTGGCATTTTCTTTCCAGATAAACATCGTGATTACACAGACGCATTCTTAAAACGATATCCGTTTACACGGAAATGGCACTGCCACTCTGGGGGCTAGCATGTTTGTAACTGTCCTTAAATTTATAAGCGTCTGCATGAAATACACTAACATGAATATGTTCTGAACAATATCATATCTATGACATTTTACAATAAAAAGCTCCCATCCAGATGAAACTGATGTGACTTGACTGGTCATTCTTCACTTGAGCATGGCGGATTTTGCGCCTCGTGATTGTAATCAGACCAAATTGTGCTGGATCCAAAACAAGCGGGGCGTGTCGGCTCTTAAACCGTCGCGCCACACAAAAGGTGATTGTGGCACTGTGAGCCGATGGCCACACAAACAAGGCAGGCCGAGCGCCGCGAGGCGTCATCCGACCTGCTCCGCCATGTGATGTAACTGAATCAGTCCCGTCCCTTCCTGAAAAACATTCAGGAAAATGTAAACAGAGGAGTCTCGCTGTTGAACGTCTCATTATCCAAATCCCAAGAGCGGCAAGACATCCTCCTCGTGATTTGTGAATTATACCCCATTGTATCATAGTGATTTTTATGACTTCCCCTTTGCATTTAAGAGGGAAAACAAATTACCTGACAACAACAGCCCAGAGTGTGACAGCACACGAGTTTGTCTCATGGCTAGAAGGAACCAGACCACAACAACTTACAAGAAAATTTAGATTCTGATCAGAGATCATGGGCAGGTTTTATAAGACATTACACAAGGGGTGTCAAGCATAAGGCCTGTGGGCCAAAACTGTCCTGCAAGAAGCTTCTGTGTGTCCGTTTGTCTACCAAGCCATTGGCCAAACAGCCTGAGGAGCTGGAGGGTAGAACAGCTCACATCGGGGGTGAACATGTCGTCTTTCATCAGTGGGATCGGTTTAGCTTTAAATACGTAACTGAAACATGTGGAGGAATAGAATTAGAGGGCGAGAAAGCAAAACAATAAAGTTTAAGATTAGGCAGCATTTAACGGCAGAAACTGTGCCACCGTTCACCATGACCGTGGTCAACAGCTTTTCTGCACTGGAGTCAAGTTCATTATCACTCTGCAGTTTGTGAGTTCCTTCTGCATGCCAAATGCTTTTTTCCTTCCGTACTCCATCTGTTTTTGATTGAACACATGTTTTCATCTGTGAAACTGACCTCACAGATTTGCTGGGTAATCCTTTCCTTGAAAAAACTGACAGACATTTGATCCTCCGCCACTTGAAGACCAAATACATTTCAAAACAGTGATTTATCTGAGGACGTTTGGGAACCATTTCTTAATTATTGCCAGACTTACGTATTTGCGTCCATTTGGTGTCCAGACTTCGAATTCGCTGCTCATAAAAAGACATTTTTCTTATTCAAATGCATCCAAAAGCCAACCATTTCCATAGTATCTGGAATTTATTCACATGGTTCAAGCTTCTGATCTGAGAGCAACGTTTTGTAGGACAATGGGTGTCGGTCGGAACAAAAGACAAACACCATGTGATGGTCGATGATAAGACCTCCGCTCGCTGCATTCTGGCGCCGCGCGGCCTCCTCACACCCTCCATGACATCCAAACAGTCTCACCCCCACCAAGAAAGAAAAAAGAAACAACAAAAAACAGCAGCCGCGTGTCAGGAAGTGAGTGGAGACATGCAAGCCGGGGCAGGACCTTCGCTCGGCGGCAGCTGTTTCAGTCCCACGCGTAAAACTCAGACGTGAACGTATCGGCGGCGTTGCTGCAGAGATTCCCATGCGAGCAAGGCCCAAGTATGGGAGGAATGCGGTAAACAGTGGGAAAGGAAGGAGGCCTCGGAGCGGAGTAGGTAATGACCCCCCGAGAGCCGGGGATGATGGAGGACGGCGAGCAGGATGAGGGCAATTATGTGGTTGTTTGTCGGTGATTAGCTGGTTGTTGTGTGACCTCAAGTGAGGAGGCCCCTGTAATTGTGCCGCAGTTGAAGTTCTTACTATCAGCATCTGGTCACCGGGACGAACCGGAGGAAGGAAAGCCTGCAGCTGGAAGCGATCACCCGGCGTCGATCCCAAAAAAACGCAAATCCTCAATGCATCAGACTCAAACGTCGCCATTGATATTTACATCTGACTTTAAACATTCAAAGATGTTTCAAACGACTCACACTGGGCGCCTGTCAGCCACGTGTGTGTGTGTGTGTGTGTGTGTGTGTGTGTGTGTGTGTGTGTGTGTGTGTGTGTGTGTGTGTGTGTGTGTGTGAGAGACGTCTGCCAACACGGTTCACACGACATGCAGACATACGTTCTCAAACTTTGGAGTGAAAAGCCATCATCTGCAAAGACTTCAGGCAAAATAAAAGACGTGCATTGAACGCATCGAGCAGGAGAAATCCCCCAGAATACTGCCGTACCGGTCGAATGATGGTCTTGTCTTTTGTTGTTTTTTCCGTGTTCATAATGCTGCTTCTCTGTAGTCCTTGTTCCAAGTAAAATGGAATTTTCCATTCCATAAATCTTTAACTTCCTTTAAATAATTGTCTTGAATGAGCGTTAACTTGCAAATGGAAACACAAGCAACATTCTCCTTGGAAAATAATTAACGAGAACGTCACAAAGTTGTTGTTTCCTACCAGCGTGAGTCTCCTAATTAACTCTTTATCAGACGAGTGAGCGCACTTGGTGAATCCTGCATTTCTTCCTGTCTGCTGCAAACTGGGAACATCGATGACAGTCTTATGAAACATGAACACTTTTACTTTTCATGCTATAGATCGAGAAAGAAGCTGCAGCTGGTTCAGCATAATTTCCAGCCTGACTGATGCAATTAAATCAACATTACAGGAAATAATGCTGAACCGAAGCATTGCATGCATAAAACAAAAAATCAGATTTTTTATTTGTCTATTAACTGTTGCAACAGGAGAGGGGGAGTTTTAAAAGTGAAGATAGAGCAACGTGAGTGATGGCTCACAGAAAATTTTATGGGTGTGGATGGTTCATGTCTGAGTGTCTGTGTCTGAACCAGCAATCCAATGTCTGCGTACTCTCCTCTGTTAATGCTGATAGCGTGTTGTTCCCTGTGTGTGCATGAAACCCGCATCAATTTCAGCAATTCTGCTGTTTCCTTGAAAACAGACATCACTTTCAAAATGTCTTCATGAGAACACAAAAGGTTGATGAAACAAAAAATACAAAAACGATGCATTTTCACTTGAAGCACTGTCGTTTTAATGGGGTCTTACCCTGACTTAAATGTGTGAGCCAGAGTGTGAAGGTGCTGAATGTGAGTCGAGAGAGTGAAATTAAATGTTCTTCAAATGCTTTGAAGATTTACTTAGTAACTGTGATGCAGATTTTGATTTTTTTCTAATGAGTTATCTGCTTGAGCATGGTTGCTTAGAAGTTGTTTTTTCTATTGGGTGGGCTGCCACCTAATGACCTTGAGCTGCACCTTGTGTGTGAGTGTGAAACAGACTTCAACACCAGAACGTAGGTTATACATTTCATGTTTTGCAACTTTCAATTTTTCAAAACTTCATGTCAACATCCCAGTGAACTGTCCATACATCTCGTGATATGCCTCTTTGGTATCCTGGAACATCTGCTCTCCTGTGTTGCAGTAGATTACCATGTGGAGTTTCAATAAAAGCTCCTGAAGGGTTAAAAGTATTGAGTTTTCTTCAGGGTCTGTCACTCCGCTTCACTCCTCCAAACCCCTGAATGTCTTTCACATCTGACGTTCAAGGTGCACCAGCCCTCCGGTGTGGCCTTGAAAAAAAAAAAAAACCCTCTAGAGGACTTTAGGATCTCTGCAAATGCTAGCAAACGGTAGGGGGTCCGCTCCACGCACCAAAACAAGAACCGACTGTGCTTGATTTGACCCCCACAACCTCCCTGAGTGTGCTGTGGCTGTGGACCACCCAGGCTGTCACTCACACACACTCGCACACAGCGGCCCGCCATTGTTCAGACGTCTGGAGTCGATCCAGGAGAGCCGGCCTCGCTCCACTCCATCTCCTCTGGAACAATTAGCACAAGGTCTGGCCTTTGACCGGCTGAGCAGTGGGGAAGAAATGACCTTCGAGGAACACCGGAGGACACAAAGCGCAGACTCCGACACGCCGCCGAGGACAAACAATAACCAGGCCTTTGAAGAGAGCAGTTAATTAGCTTCAGCCAGGAGAAGCATCGGTCTCAGCTAACTGCGCCAAAGTTAAGATCAAAGACAGCAGCGCCGGAAGAAAGGTAGTGGAACATTTTTAGATGTTGAACTTTGGAACGACCTGCTCGAGGAAACCCTTCGACAAAATGTCCGGTGAACGCCCACTCTTATCAGGCGGTTCAATCATTCACTGCTCTCGAGCTCTGTGGGTCCATTCATGGTCAGTTTTACTGGTGCGACTCTGCACGGAGTGTTTACCGCCGTCGCCTCAATGGAAAAAGATAGAACACGTTTTCAGACGAAGCCTTTTAAAGAGGAGTTCTCATGTTCCACCAGACTCAAGCAGCAGAACACGATCGACATGACTTCATGCTTCAAATAAACAGAACATGGGCCAGAAGGGGTCCATTAGCAGCTTTAGGCCCATTTGCAGGACGATGCTTCAAGTGAAAAAGCACCGTTTTTTGTTTTTTTTATTTTAGAAAAGTCTCATGCTTACATTTCAACATTATGAAAACGATGTCCATTTACATGGCAACGGCAGAAAACTTGGAAATGGTGTAGCGTTCATGAAGGGCCCCATGCATCTGCAGTCGCAGCATTTCTACCGTCCACCAAGCGTTTTCAGAAAGTTGCGTTTTCTCCTGTTTACACAAGGAGTTTGAGTCACAGCGTTGTCAAAAAAGTTCCAAAAGTTTTATTTTGAGAGTGTACATTTAAATTTTCATGAGTCGGCATAGAGTTTTATTTTGAAAAATGCTTCACTTCGGCCAATGCTCATTTATATAACTCGGTCATTTTTTTTTCCCTTTGTTTTTCATGCATTGTTACACCTTAGTTATAGCGTGTTTCTACACTGTCATGAAAGTCTGCAGAAAAATTATGTTGCTTAAAACCAGTCCGTAGTGCAAAAATACCACGCAGTAAATGTTTGTGAAATAGTGTTGGAATAAAAGTCATACTGAGTTTGTCAAAACGTGCACACTATGGCAGGAGTCCCTCAACGTAGGGAGTGACATGCTTTTGGAAACATGAGTCTCACTATCACTGTTGTTCCTAGTTCATTTAGATTGTTTTGCAATTGGATTAGTGAAAAAAGCTGCTTAAGATGTGAATCTTTTCACAGATAATGAAATGTTGAGCGACCGTGCGGCGACGCAGTGGTTACCGCTCACGCCTCATAGAGAGAACGTTATGTTTGCATGTTCTCCCTGTGCTCTCCCGGTCCAGAAACACGTGAGGTGAACTGGTAACAGTAAAACTGTCCGTGACTGTCCCTCTGTTGGGACTCTGCAGTCCGCTGGGATTGGCTCCAACGGCCAGCGAAAAAATAGAAAATGGATGCCACTTGTTTTTCACTCTTCACGCAGCTTCCAAAGAATGATTCAAGCAGCACGACCTTCTCCTGCAGCACCTGCAGGCTGTCCGGCAAAGGCGTGTCCAGGAAGGATGGCGTGCGGCAGATTTCCTCGCAGCCCGTCAGCGGCTGTGACAGTGACACACAGTGACAGTGAGCAGACGGCCGCTTTACGCCGAGAGTGGACAGCCGTCAGCCGACAGCCTGGTATGCAGCGATTACCGCTGTCACTGTTCTGCAGCCCGGGCCACCAACTGTCGCCGCTCTGGGCCACGTCGCCCGCGCACGATGGGCCGACACGTGGGCGCACAAAAATAATCCTATAAAATGATCCGTTTATGGAACGTTTCACAGACTCCGCCGTGGATATCTACCAGAAATGTGACTGACTTCTTAATGAGGTCAGGGTTTGGATTGTTAGCACAACAAGTCACAAAAAGCCCGCACCACCCACTCCACTGCCCAACCACAATCTCCACTTCCTCTGCCCACTTCCGAGCCGGCGCTCCCTGGCTCCCTCAATCCCATCAGCCCCGGCAGGGCCAGCTGCCCGCAGGTCTCGTGCGTGGCCGCGCCGTCTTAAAGGATCTCCCCTGCCCACCGCTAATGCCACTTAAGCACAAAGCGCTTCAGCCGGGGAACGGCTCAGCGCCGCTGACGGAGCCTCCCTGGAGATCAAACGCCGTCGGCTGCTGCACGCCGGCTGGAAGTCTTCCCACGAGCAAAGCCAGCGCCATGGGAAACGGGAGCGGGCGGGGCGAGAGGTGTGCCACAGTCAGTCGGAGACGGAGGAAGGTGTCAGCAGCAGAAAGCTCAAAGATAATCTGGGGTTAATGGGATGTAGTGTGCAGAGATCAGAGGGTCACCTGTCTGTTGTTTACCATTTCGTGTCAGTGTCTCGCCGTTTGATTGATGGATGTTTCAGCAAAAGCCTCGGAGCCGAACTGAACCCTGAAAATGATGGGAAGTTTCTTTGTATAAGTGAAAAATTTCTGTAACAAAAGTACAAAAACGATGAGTTTCACTCAAAACTGGTGAGGAACAGCAACTGTATTATCAAAGCAACGGGAAACCAACAAAGAAAAATGAAATGTTCTGAGTCTTCTCATTCAGTGGCTGTCAGACTGGCTACAGCTCACTGAAAGCAACATTGCATGCCATTGTTATTTTATCTGCTTCCATCTTTCACTCCAACAAACAGTTCTGCGTCTTGCTTCAAAAGTGCTGAATCTTATTGTTTATGTGAAGAAAGTCACATCCTGCCTCCCTGACGCCTGATCGCGGCTTCACCACAACACAAGGCCTCTTTTTCCCTTTTCCTCCCCGCCCGATCTGTTCAGGAAGGCCAGCCTCGAGGTGAAGGGGTGACCGGGTGTCCATCAGACAAGCCGAGTACCTCCTGACGGACAGTCCAGGAGTCTTTGTTTAGCTCAAGCACCAGGAGGAAACTGGTCCTCACTACTGAATCCACAATCGAATCCTTCTTCACTTATCTGTTGTTTATGTGAGAAAGTGAGAGAGACAGTTAGTCTCTATGTGGGTGACTCTTGTAAAGGACCTGGGACCAAGAGAAAAGACCTGATCAGATCAATCAGTCTACCAGAGAGGGATTCCCCTGGTTTGGTCATGGTATTGATGGCTTTAAAAGAAAGGTTGGAATCCTCTTTGCACTTCTAATCGCTGATTGATCTGCAGGCCGGTGGGACCTCTTTGAAGTGAAGAACAAAGGTTTCCTATTGGGTTACACAGGTCAGGATTGATGATGCGTGAAATCAGGGCCTCGGCAGGGAAAGAGCGGGAGAAGATACTCGACTTCCCATGAGAAGACCAGCGTGTCTCTAACACATGCCTGTTAAACAAAAGCTCTCTGGAAAACCGCTCAAGGCCAACAAAGCCTGGCAAACCATCAGATGGAAGTGAGCTTCAAAGCGCGGCCCGAGGTTCAGGGTCTTTCTGCCGGAGGCCAAGCTGCAGCCAAGGTGGATCGGCCTCTTCCTGCATCTGAGGTTCATGAAGTTATCACAGTTATCTGTGCAGGAAGCTGATGGGAGCGCTCCGGTTTGGCTGCCCCCTTTTTGCTTTTGCTCGTCTGTCAGCTCCTTCCTGTCGTCCCTCCCCTCCCCTTTCTCCAGTCTGCCAGGGAGAGACACGCTGACAGATGGAACCTGGGACAGAGCGGGGGGGCTGCCGAAACAAGGAAGCAAGGGCGGACCTGGAAGGGAAGGAAACCAGCGGCCGGGGAACAACAGCAGCCATTACCAGATGTAAAATGTTCCAAAGAAAAGTCATCCCAATCTGGGAATGAACCAGCAAGGACGAGGCTGTGTGGTGGAGAGGGGTCGTGGGGGGGGGCACCGTGTGGGGGCTTCACCAACACCTGGTGGGGATTAGAGGGAGTGAGATGGGTGGGACCAAAGGAAAGAAGGTTTTGTTTTATTTTATTTTTTTTCTTCAGCACACTGCAGATTAGAGGCTTGGAGTGAAGGTAGCGGAAGGAAGGCTTTTCCAAAACACTTGAACACACAAACACAAACAGCAGGTCTGTTCACGAGGCCGCGGCCCACTCACAGCTTCTGCTTTCAAAGAGGCAATTATAAGATGACGCAACACAATAGATGTGAAAGTATTCAATGTTTTCAACCCTCAGACAACATTTTCTGTTTCTCTCGAAATGGTTTTAGCTGTGTTCGCGGACTTGGAATGATTTTCTGGAACTGGCTCCTTCTTTCAAAAGCACAGATTCAAATTCAGATTTTAACAGTCGATCAATAAAACATGAAACATGGCACTATCTTATGTTTCATCCAGGACAAAGATATTCATCTTTTTTATTGACTTCAACTCTGATCAAAAGTATAAACTACTGAACGATGGTAAGATTTTAACTCTTTAAATGCCAGTTTGACATGGCGCTAAAACAAGAGAGACACATATGTTCATATCTTCTGCTATCTTTGATTTAAAAGTTGAGAAAATGTGTGTTTTTACTTTAAGTTATTTCTGTGTACCACGATGACAAATGTACATTAATAAAGCCTTAGTGGTGATTGTCTGAGTCTGCAATATGTAGAATCAAGGTCACCTGTTTATTTCTCCATAAACGCCACGATAAAAACTTGGTTTAGTCCATCCTGCTCAATATGAATTAGCCTTTCCTTTCAAAACAACATGTTGAATTATATTTTCTGTCACTATATTTGTTTGAAGGGCACTCTGAGCATAAAGACATAGATATACTGCATGCATAAGAGAAATATGATGTATATATTCAATCAAAAGTCTACGTGTTTGTGAAAAATGTTTGGTTTTGTTCTTACTGTTCTTCAGGTTCTTGCATTTCTTTGTTTTTTAACAATTCAGCTTTATCTCCTCACTTTCCTGTAATCTCAGAGGTTGTTGAGTAACTCTCACCACGGTGAAGCAGGCGGTCCACCAGGACCACCCGGCGCTCCTGAGTCTAATTTTAGCCCGGCGAGGCTCTCTGGCAGGAGCTGGAAGTGGGCGGGAAATGAGGGTATTTAAATGAAGAGAGGCGACTCTCCAGGTTACCGCGGATGATAAGGAGCCGCTGTCCTGACATTAAGCGGAAAGGTCAATGAAGCCCTTGGAGGGGGACAACAAGAGGTGGGCTGTCACCATGACAACATACTATGGCGAGCTCGAGATCTTCCCCGTTAGCATGTTTCCTTCACGCGGCAGCTGTGAAAAGTCAGTCTGGAGGGATTTTGGTTTATTTCGGTGACTCGCTGTTAGCTGGGTCAACCCAGGGCAATGGCTTTCAGAGCATGACCCCAAAACAGTTCAATCAGTTTTATTTAAATAGCTCCAATATTAGCATAACCAGCCAATGACTCAACTACTCCATACATGAACTAACGTAGAGTCGTGACCTGCCGTTTTTTTTTAAGGCGCATTGATACCAGTATTGGGTTCGATACTGGTGTATCATAGTTTTCATAAATAGATCTCCGACACAACTCGGCGAGTATGACGTGACGCCAGACGTCTGCATCGTCGTCCGTAGGTACACAGGATTCATGTAATTCAGATGGCGTCAGTTCCCCTCGGTGTTTTCTCCAGCGTGACGCAGTGCCGTCGTGGATCGCCCACTCTGCCCACTGTGAGCCAACAGAAGTGGAGCGGAAGCCACGCCTCGGATTTAAGCAAATCCAACTCTTCAGCAACCACCTGAAGCCAAGGTGTGTGTGTGCTTACTGTAACAGAAAGGTGTGTGTGTGTGTTTATGTGTGTGTGTGTGTGTGATCTGCTGCCAGTCACAGGAAGCGGCTGTGACAGCAGGCTTAGAGAAAAAACTATTAACCAGGAGAAGCTTCTGGAGAGTGGAGCCAAACACATGACTGCACAGACACATGGAGACCTGGTGGAGGGTGGAGGGTGGAGGGGGGAGGGGGGAGGGAAGGATTGGGTGGATGGAACAGTTACTCACTCGGGAACGAGGGGACAGCGTCACGAGCTCGAAATCTGTCAGGCCGTCTGTCAATCACTCAGATTAGTGAGATGGGATGTGGGATGTGTCCAAAAGTTTTCCGTGGGACTGGTTTCTAAAGCGTTGGTGGCGTTTCCCCGTCCTCGCTCACCTGGATGGGTGCCGAGGTGAACCAGCGTGCACCGCGAGATTATCAATGAGCAGCTTGTGAGCGTGTTTACCTGCAGGGGTAATCTTCTTCTGACATCTGCCAGCTGAAAGAAAGTCCTGAAGTCTGTGAATCGGATCCGATCGGGGCTTTGAGGAGCTTGTCCCTCTAAATGAATGACCTGGAAACACTGTCACTCCTTCGATGGCATTTCTGCTGTATTTGATGCTGTAGATTCCTTGGTGATGAACAAATATTGATTGCACCCCAACAAATCTGACGTTTAGACTGAACTGTGATCTCCTGGACTAGCAGTGACAAATCTGTAGGCACACTTACCTTTGTCTTCGAAACCACATCAGGTTATCTTTAGATAAAAGCAGAGATCTTGAGCCCTGTTTGGCCTGACAACACTTTCAAAACGTCAAAATGGAATTTCATTTCATTACATTTTACTTTGCAATGAAATTCCAACTTCTTGGAAACACACAGTACTGCTCTAGTCGTCCTACAAATTCAGTTTTTTCAGATATATGGGAGTAAATCGCCACCAGTGAGAATGTGTACTTTATTTCCCACCATCATCTGCATCAGTGGAAACACGCTTCTTACACACAGCAGATACTCGGAGGCCCTAAATAACGAAGAAAGACAGTTAGACTGTTCTCCGTATGAATCAACACCTGGCTTGAAGACGACAGCCTTCGCAGCTTTTCTGTCTGCTTGAAAACGTTACATCTCTGACGATGGAAATTCCAAAAAAAAAAAAAAAAAACGGTTCACTTCCTGTGAACCGTGGTGTAAACGGAGCCTTGGTGAACAGCTGTGACAAATGCCATCACCTGTGTGCCAGATATGAAGAAACAGTGTTCAGCTGCACTCCGCTCATCTGGATGCAGGGTTAGGGTTACATTCATACAGAACACTATTATAAAGTCGGGTAAGAAATGTCAGAAAATGAACACAGGGGAAGTTTTCCTCACAAATACAAGACAATAAGTTTCATCTCAGAGTCACATTAACAAATAGGTTTTATTTGTGCCAAATTTGAAAAACACTTCATCTGACCTGTAATCTGTGGTTTTTAGGGAGAAAAAAGTGCCAGAATAGAATCAAACAGTTTCAAAACAACACTGGAGCTCAAACAGACTTTCAAACTCGAAAGAACCCACGATTTAACACATTAACTGTCTTTCTGGCAGATGGCGTGGAGGGGGAAACATGAAGAAAATGAAACATACCACAGCCAAATGTTTCCTGTACTTTCTCTGCCAGCTGACTGCCATCAGCAGAATGCATCATGGCGGACGTACATTAGCTGATCCGCCTGGCCGCAGAGTGTATACACAGAGCGGTACAGGCGCTGGCAGGTACACCACTGACTCATGCTGACAGGCTGAAACGTCCTTTTGAGGTAAGAGAGGATGAAATGCTGCGCCTCGGATTTGTATTGGTCTGCTTATGTAAGAGAAAGACAAGAATCAGTGATTCTTTGAGCAGTGCCTGTGAGGCTGGGATCGTCTCAATCCATACAAATACATCGCTGTAGCACGACTTCTGCACTCCAGGAAGCCTGCAAGACAAAAAACTGTACAAAAACTCCAAAAGTCAGGGCTGGATATTGAAGAATACTGAACAAACTCGCACTGGAGGCCATGAGTCACACGGCAGGTTGCAGTCTGCTGCACAGGAAGGATGTGTGTCCCTCTAGAAAGACCTTTGACCCACATGGCCCCGGACCAGTAACGGGCCAGGATGCCAGGAAGTCCGCTGCTTCCTGGTCGGAGGAGCGGAGGCGACCTGTTCCCACGTTTTTGTCCCTCGTTACAGAAAAAAAGAAGGAACTCTTAAAACAGAGCCATGTCAGAAGCAGTTGTGGGAAGATTTATGTTGTTTTCTTTTTTTAATGTTCTGAGAAGAAGTGAGGATGTGTTGAAGCAGAGGTCAGTCCAAACGTCCTTCATGAAGACAAGTCTCATGTCTTCAGTTCACTCACGGGCTAATCAATCACACTGTAAACACTCATACAGTACATTCAGAAATACAATGGACAAATGAAGATCCAGAGTATGAAAGAGGATTTAACTGATGTGGAACAACTGACTTCGATTTGCATGAATAACTTCTCAAATAATTGCAGAAAATGGCTAAAATTACTGCAATGCCCTCCTCGTCGGGATCCCTGGCAAGAATCTGCAAAAGCTGCAGCACATTCAGAACTGTGCTGCCCGGATCTTGACGAGGAGGCGCAAATTCGATCATATCACACCGATACTCAAAACTCTCCACTGGCTGCCAATCAAATACAGAATCCACTACAAAGTCTGCCTCCTCACTCACCAGTGCCTACATGGAACTGCCCCGTCCTACCTCCGCGAACTACTTACACCCCATACCGCCACACGAAGTCTCCGCTCCTCCTCCTCTTCCACCTACTGCCTCCAACAACCCAGGACTAAACTCTCCACCATGGGAGACAGGGCCTTCCAGGCAGTGGCCCCTCGGCTGTGGAATGCTCTCCCTGAGACACTGAGGGCCCCACTAAGTGTGGAAACCTTTAAAAAAGGCCTAAAGACTTTATTGTTTCAAAAGGCCTATTAGATCCATTGTCTTCTCCATCTTGGTCTTGACTTGAAGT
Organism: Salarias fasciatus; assembly: GCF_902148845.1. Classification (NCBI taxonomy): domain Eukaryota; kingdom Metazoa; phylum Chordata; class Actinopteri; order Blenniiformes; family Blenniidae; genus Salarias; species Salarias fasciatus. The sequence goes on along the minus strand of NC_043751.1, from coordinate 6,692,114 downwards.
TTTAATATGTTTAATATGTTTAACTTTTTTTTTTTTTTTTTTTTTTTTTTCTGATCTTTGTATTTCTGCCTGAGAATTGTTTTTAATCTTGTTTTGTAGCACTTTGAGATTTCTTTTGAAATGTAAAGCGCATTACAAATAAAATGTATTATTATTATTATTATTAAAATAAGGAAATATTCATTTTAGATGAGGTTTTCTAGATTCTTACTGAAGTTGGAAAAGGCCGATCAAACAAACACAAACCACTGGAGAAGGACTTGAGGCGGAACAGTGGACAGCGAGGGGTTGTACTGCACCAAATCTTAGTTAATTGATTAAGGGACAGTGTCGTTACTCCCAGAACGACTTAGAGAGCTACAGACCGACATGAGGTGGTTTCCATCACTTTAATTCTATTCATGTTCTTCTCTTTTGATCATTCCTTATCTTCACGGAGACGTGCGATCCTTGATTACAGTTTTCATCCTCTCAGATTCTGCAACGACCAAAACTGATAATCCCTGAAAATAGACATTTGCTCCAGAGAAAGTTTGCTACCCTGAAGTGGTTGAAAGGGGTGATTGTTACTGAAGGGCGACATGTTCAGGGTTAAGCACCAGGCTTAGTCTGCGTCTAGCTTTGGCCTGTTCTACGTCCAAACGTTCATCCAGAGTTGGTTATCAAGGGGGCCAACACGCAAAGGGTTTGTTTTCTGAATGGTGGGTTAAATTTACAGTGTCAACAAAGTCAGCAAGTCAACAAAGTGTGTTGATTTAAGTAAGTTTAGAATCTAATTAACCAACTTTAGATCCAAATTAGGAGCCTTCAGGACCAAACTCACCAGTTTTAGAATTGATTTAATCAAATTTAGAACCAAATAAATGAATTTTAGAAACAAATTAACAAACTCTAGAGTTATTTTTCAGCCATTCACCTCAATTTTCACATCAAAACAGTAGCTACAACACCATTAAATAATTGGTGAATGTGCACCTCCCGTAGGAAAAGTGTCACTTTTCTCACACTTCACCATGATCAAATCTGTCCTAAACTGTTTACATCTAGAACATTGAAAATAAAAAAAACTATTTCTGAGAACAGGAATTGGATTTAGCGTCCTATTGCAACCAAGAACATAACAGCCCATTTCAAATATATTGAAGTTCAGACTTCTTTCTGTTGCAGCTCCAGATTGTTGGTACAATTGAAGAAAAAACTCAGAATATCTGAAGACTGACACTTGTTACGTTATGTAAATACATTATGCAAAGGCGTGTTGGAAAAAAGTGCTTAACAGTTCATTAGTTTTTCCTAGAAAATGACCGCAGCGGCTGGGATTCAGCTGAAAGCGGTCTGTTGTTACCCTTTATGGCTTACAGGACAAACACACACACACTCCTTATGTTACACTGAAGTGAAACTATTTAAGGTTCGGTACACTGTGTGTCCAGGATGCAGGAAGTCTGAGGAGCAACAAATAACATTTTATTGGCCTTTGGAGGAAGGGAAAAGGTCGGACCTGTTGTCGGAGGCCTTGTGTACACGCGTTTCTCTGTTTCCTGCGAGCGAGAGAAAAGAACAGGAAGGCCGAACGAGAGCGAAAATCAACCCGGGGATCAAATGACAACAAACAGATCAGGCAGGAGCGGAGGTCCCTTTGAACCTTCCCGGTGCGGAAGTCAGCTTTTCTTTTTCTTTTTTTGCTTCTCTTTTTCCACTCACTTTTCTTTTTTTTCTTTTTTTTTTTTTCGCCCACTGCTCCCCCGCTCTCCACCGGAGATAAGCTTTCAGCGCGCTAAGCCCTGTGAAAACAGGCCGCGAGTGTTTAAGCTGAGAGCGGCCGGCAAAAGATGTCCCAGTGTGCCGCGCTCGGGCCCGGCGCGCCACCGTTTCCCCTCATTGTGCCGCCCCCGGCGCTGCGGCGGTTATTACAGAGGAAATCCAGCTCGTCGGGCGAAAGATAACAAGACGACGACGACGCCGTTCCGGGCTGCTTACCATCGGCAGGCCACGGTCATCATCGCAAATCTAAAGGGAGAAGAGGTGTTGGAGACGCTGTTGAAGCATCAGAAACAACATGATCCGGAATATGATCACCTGATAAAAGGTTAATTCACCCTTCGGTGAATTAACCTTTTATCAGGTGGTCATATTTAGGATCATACTCATGTTTCCTGATGATGAAAGAAAGCAAAATTAGAAAAATGTGCAACACTCTTTTAGCTCTTTCCCCTCATCACTTTACCTGAGTCTCACACACAGTCTTTGCTTTGTATTAGATTCTGCTTATAAGCAAACGAGAATGAGGGAATAAGATGAAAGTTTGGGCAATAAATCTGATAATAAAGTGAAAGAATGTGCAGAATAAAGTCGAATAAGGTGTTTCCACTGATGACAATTAATGTGTTTATATGGAACTTTTTATTCCTGTAAAAATTCAAATAAAGCCTAATTCTGCTGTAAAACAACCATGTAAACCCCTGAAAACTTTGTTTAGAATTAAGTTACAATTCGAAAAGACCGGTCGGTTTATTCTCCTTTGGAAGCAGAATAATATGTAAATTAGGCGACTTTCATCGCGGTCGCTCTGCCGTAATGATGCAATATTCCAAGATGGCGGCCCGCGTCCTGCGGACCGACTCGTACAGTGACGGTTTATTTAACATCAGCTTTAAAAGAATTGGATATAATGAAGCCAGCGGATCAGCGGGCGCTTAACAGCACAGACATTTTCAAAGCTGTAGCGTCAAAGTTAATCGAGAAACAAAGACGAGAAAAACGCTGTTTACTTCCTGGAGACGTCAGTACGTCACAGTCACCCCCTGTCCAATCAGAACGCTTCGCAGATGCCAGCGTGAAAGAGGAGTTAATCCTTCGTTTTTCCTGTTCATGGATATAATTCTGAATTGCTCAATTTGGAATAAACCAATTCTGAATCAAAAACACCCAATGTGTTGGATAACGTTGAAACGATGAGACATTCAGCTGCACGTCAAAGAGCGTTCTCATGCCTTTAAACAATATAATCCTCAGAGCAGGTCGGCTGTGAACGAACGCGCCGCCGCATTAAGATGTCCAGTGTCTGTGGGTCTCATGTGGGAAAAGCTTTCTGCTCCGTCAGCGCCTTTTCCAGCCGTCCCCTGTAAAGTTGGAAATCCTGCCGTGTTGTTTCTGCGAGCGAGGCCGCGGAAGCAGGTTGTGAAAGCCTGCTGGAAACCGGCCAGCACTTTTTCCAGTCAAACAGAGATTTATGTGTGTGTGGCAGTGGAGCCGGCGAGCAGCAGGCGGGTCTCGGTGTTTACCTGTTCGTTTCCGCCCCCCCCGCCACCCCTCCACCCCGCCCCACATTTGAACAGGTGTCGCTCGGCTGTGTGCTGAGTGGGTGTGCGCGCTGAATAAACTTCAATAAAATGATAGTGAAGACCGAACGCTGAGCTCCCAGCGAGCCTGGCTGTAACTCAATAGGCGTGGGTGCAGGGGTCCCTCCTCGTCTCCACTCCTTTGTCCCCGGCCTCCGTTTATCTCCTCGTCCCCTGAAGGGGGTTGAAGGGGAATTTCCGAAAAGATAATCCTCCTGTTTTTCACAGATGGACAGGAAGCAGAGGAGAAAAGGGTAGAGGAGGACGAGGAGAGAGAGGAGAGCGCTGCCAGCTGAAGACAATGTTGACTTTCAGCCTCTCGCTTATTCGGAGGTGACAGCGGTACCGTGGAGGGGGGCAGAACGACGGCGAATAAGACCGTTTGTGACCAGCGACCGGCGGCAGGAGGAAGGAGAGCGAAGAACACCCTGAAGAAACATGGTGCAACATTTGGAAATATTGAACCTCTGGAAACACAAACCCATTGATGAAATGGAAACGTAGAACAGAAACGAATGTGCATCCCTGTTTTGCCTCATCATATTAGAACCAACTGATGAAGAAAAGAATGTCAAGACAATTTAATTTCTCTCTAATATTGATCGATTCTTCTTGATTGGAACAATGTTAATGACAGAACGTCTGCATGAATTACTTACTTACTTACTCAGGGCGACCCCGAGTTCGAGGATGGCCCTCCTGTAGCAGAGAGAAATGCCAGAGCCCACCATTTCGTCCTGTCTGTTGTTTGGTGTACCGCTTCAGCCACCGACAGTCTCGTCCACTCTTTGATGTCATAGATGAACTGTCTACGCGGCCGGCCACGCCTCTTCTTTCCCGGATGGTGACCAATCATGATGTCGAAAGGGAGGCCTCCGGCACGACAAATGTGCCCAAAGTTCACCAGCTTCATTCTTTTGAGGAGACACAGCAGCTCACGCTGGGTTCCCAACTCGGTCAGAATGCTTGCGTTGCTTTTTCGTGCATACCAGCTCACTCGAAGTAATCTGCGGTACGCCCACATCTCAGCAACATCAATGCGCTTAGCATCTGCTTTTTTTTATAGTTCGTGCTTCCGAGCCACAGGTTATTACTGGCCACACCAGTGCTCTAATGATGCGAAGCTTCACTGCTTTGCGAACTCCACGGTCTTTCCAGATCGGTGTTAGATCTCGCATGCGTTTTTTGCCCATTGCTATGTGCGCTTTGATGTCTGGGCAGCAGTCTCCATTCTCGGTCTTAACTGACCCTAAATATTTAAATTTTGACACGGTCCCTATCTCTTCACCGTTGATCTCTACTGTGAGAATGATAAGTCTTCTGCCTGTGAGCATTGCCTTTGTCTTTTTGCTGTTCAAGGTTAGGCATCTTTTTTTGCCGGCGTTGTCCAACTTCTTCAATGCGTCCGAAGGGTTTTTTCCACCCTCTACGATGAGCAGGGTGTCATCAGCGTAGCGCATGTCAGTAATCATTTGGCCTCTACTGCGTACACCGAATTCTTCCAGCTCGGCTTTTCTCATTACCTGCTCAGAATATAGAGTGAATAGGCAAGGTGAGACAATGGTCGGAAGGTGCCTGCATGAATTACTGAGCTTGTTCTACAGCATCTCTATTGGTTTGAAGTTATGGATTCTGACTGGCTACAAAAAGCTGCTGAAATAATTCCACTATCGGTTCAATTTCACATTTGAGTCATTCGTCTGCTGCATTACCGACTTCTACAGTGATGAGTTTGACTTGATAAAGATAACAAAGCAGTCCCAAAGCATGAAGCCTCTCCATCGTATCACACCTGTTTTAGAAAAATAAGTCTAAATGTACAGAGTCAGTGTTTCCACTGGAGCCCATATCAATAAGATCTCTCCAGGATTACTTTCTTTTTAACCATAGATTATCTATTGGAGCCAATCTGTTGGAAAAACCGATGTTTGAAGAACCAAAGACATTAAATTGTTCCTTCTTGTGGAGGTGTGACACCATCACAATAGAGCTTCACGTCCACAAGTACTTCCTCAGGTTATAAAGTCGAGGCCAAACATATAAACACAAAATCACACACATGGTTTGGCAGTAAACTGCGAACATGCATGAGCCTGGTGGCCAGTCCGGCTTTAAGAGCTCCTTCCTCAATATCAACAGGAAGCCCCCTCCTCCTCTAGGAAGCTATTAACATGTTATGGGATCATGTCCACACACACACACACACACACACACACACACTCACACACACACACACACACACACACCACACTTGTGTTGCACTGTAAAGTGTGTGAGCACTTAATGAGGTCGACGTGGAAGCGAAGGTGGAAACTGGCGGTTAACCGTTTGCATGCGACTCTCTCCCACCTCTGGAAACAAGAAGGTTTTGCGACGCCGCTGACTGTATGCCACAGCGCACACACACACACACACACACACTGAGGCCCTCAGCAGGAATTTCTGCCAGGTGGAGCGACGGCAGCCAGCTGTCTGGACGAGCTGGTTTCAGATTCACGTTACATAAGAAACGCCGCCGCGGTTCACTACTCGTTCACGCTGACATTTCAACGAGGATCTTCTAACTGATCTACACAGGAGCCTCAATGCGCTGCTTGAAAACATGAAGCAGAAAACTTCCAGATCATGGATGCTGTTGATGTGGATCTTCACCACGTCATGACTGCTTCGGAAATGACGGCACAGCCCTGGAGATTCCAGGACAAAATAAAAAAAATAAAAAAAACTGGGATAAAGGTAAATATTGAAGTGACCTTGACAAAAAAAAAAAAAAATCCAACAGTTCCACCAAAGTGTTACAAAATGATTACGTTGCCAAAAATAGGAAGAACAAACAAGTCGCTGTTCGGAAGACAAGATTTCTATTGAAGACAGAGATTGAATCGGGACGCCGCTTTTTTATGGAGTCTCTGGTGCTGTAATTCACCCATTTATGCATTTCCAGTGTTGCATGAAACACCAGGTCTCCCACCAACATCAGAGAAACGCTTTATGTAACCGAGGAAGCGACGAAGGAGGAGGAGGAGGAGGAGAAGTAAAAACAGTCAAGCCGGAGAGGAAGTGCAGGATGTGGTGAGCCGGGCAAACGGCAGCCAGAACAGAGCTCCACACACTGTGTGGTTGGTTTTTTTTTTTTTTTTTTTTTTTTACAGCTTCCTCCCAGCCCGACCGCACCGCTCACCACATCTCCGCCGCTGGAAAGACAGAAACAGACACGGCCTGTGATGCAAGTCAGAGCGAGGCAAAGTCTTTACCGGTCGCAGAGGAACTGTGACAGCAGTCATATGAGGAGCAGCGTTCACCACAGGGCTTCCCTGGGGAGGGGGCAGGGGCTTCGCACCGTCACATTCACGAAAACGATTTAAGTTTCACACTCGTGGTAGAAACACACTTTGTTACTATTTCACTAAACTCCTGTTTACCGGAGAAGAGCCTTCGGTTCCCAGCAGGTGGATTGACCGATAAAGAGTTAGAGAAGAAAAGCACCCAGCATGGAGACGGAATGCAGTGAAGTATATTAGCTTTATTCATAGAAATTCTAGATGCATTTCAGTGTGCATAGCTCGGTTAAAAAACGACAAAGCAAGGTGCATTTCACGGTAAAAATAAAAAAAAAACAAAAAAACAATTGTGCTGCAAGCATAAACATGCACTTCCTGAGAAAAGAGCGCCTCAGTGGGTGGCCACGCCCACGTCCGGCCGTGTGGGCGGAGTCTCCGTCAGGCGAAGTGGTCGGCCGAGCCGTCGGTGTCGTCGCTCTCCGTTTCCCGTCTCTCCCGGGACGCCCGGAGGTCCCTGACCGTCCGGGCCTGGTGGAGCAGACACTCCTTCAGCTTGTCTTCGGTGAGGGTGAGACGCTCCTCCAGCACCGACACCGTCTGCCAAGCAGGGAGAACCCAGAGAAACCAGGAACCAGCAGAGGGAGGTCAGGCGAGGCTGCTGAAGTCCTCAAATATACAACCAGAGGCAAGACAGGCACATGTGGGAAAGAGCATTCAGGAAGCTCGTTTTTTTCTCATTTTTTCTTAAAAAGAAGTATACCCTCGCCCTTGTATAATATTTTCATAAAACTGCACCTTTACATTTTCTTTTCAGGCACATTAAATGTTAGTTGCTGATGTTGCTTCCCCAGAAGTTTGAAAACAGTTTTAATGAAAATCTCCAATAATAAATGTGAAAGAAAGAACATTGTTGATTAATATAGCTCTAATTAATAAATGGGTCTCACACTGTAACTGGATTAAAGTTGCTTCAGCGACCTTCAAATATCTCGTGTTTTCTCCTTCCATCTTTTCTGGGGTGATATGATGATTTTGGAAGGTTTTAAAGTTGGAGTAACATGAGGACTCAGTGCTTTTCCTTTCAAACTGTTTGTTTTTGCTGCTAAAGCTTTGGCTCATTGTCAAAACTTCCTCTCAAACTGAAATTTCTGACTATAGCGAACACATTTTTAAGCAAAAATGCCTTATTATCCCTTTTATATGTTTAATGCCTGCAGTAACTGAGGCTGAGCCCCAAAGCATGATGGTGCCTCCTCCGTGCTTTACAACAGCTCTGTTTCTGCAAAGAGTTCATCAGGAACATTAATCCAGACAGACTGTGGACCATCTCTGAAGCTTGCTGCCTGCTCGGCCTTGGCCCACTGACTCCTGCGTAGTTTTGACGTTTGGTACAAATGAAAAGCTTCCTGAAGCCGTTTTAAACCCATACATGAGTTTTTATGTCCCCCGTTCGTCCACATCGAGCTCCTCCTGCTGACTGACCTGCGTGAGAACGTCCAGCTGCTGGACGATGTGCTGCAGGGTGGAGTGCAGGCTGGCCGGATGGCCGGAAAGGACTTCCAGCGGCTGCGTCTGCGCCGCCGCCTCCTCCCTCGCTTCCCTTCCTCTTCCTCTCCCGGTCTGGTTCCCGGCAGTCCAGCCCGCCCCGCCGGACCCCTCGCCCCCCGGCCACTCGTCCGCGGCCGCGCTGGCGGCGCGATGCGCCAGAAAGGAGCTGGAGTGGTGACTGTTGGAGGAGCCCTGCGTGGGCGTCAAGTGCGTCCGACCGTTTAATGCCTGCAGATTGAAGGGAGAGAGGAACATTCTGTGAGTGTGTTTCCTTCGACATAAGTACTGCACTCATTCCGCCAACGTCAAATCCATTTCGGGCGGCATGAAAAACACAATAAATCAATCGCCATTGTAACGATCTGACGTTTTAACTGACGCTTCACCGGCGAGAAACAATGAGCCTCAAATTAAAACCCCATTAAAGACGCCCCAGAGGGCTCCCAGAGCCGTTTCTTTACAAAACTTTGGCTTGACCGCGTAAAGCTCCAGCTGACACATCTGGAACTACATGAATGCATTTGGAAGCGTAGAATAGATTTCTAACAAGTTAAAGAACGTGGACGCGACTGAAGGAGCTTCAGCTCGACGGTGACATGCTGGAAATGCAGTGAGTCAGATCATCAGCTGACGAGCGAGAGGAAAACAAGAGTTCAGTCCAAGAGGCTGAGCGGAGAGTTATCTGCCAGTCAGAGAGGGCGTAAGACACGCAAACGGGACAACAGGATCCAGAACGGTTCATTGTGTGGTGACAGTAACAGCAGCAGGTTCCAGGAAAATGTTTTCAAAACATTATCATGTAAAAGTGAAACTTTTTTCAAACAAAAAATGTAAAAATGATACGTTTTGACTGGAAATGGGGCTTTGCTGAGGTATTTTAAGTCCCAAAGGAAAACATGAACTCTGATTTAGCCCATACAAATGTTTATCTTTTTTCAGAAAGTCATCAACTTCCAGATAAACTATGATCTAAAAAAAAAAGTCACTTTTAAATTTCCAGATTATTTGGAAATTGTCACTTTAGAATTGGTTTGATTGGAAACACTGAAAAAAAGTCATTTCAGTTTCAAAATGGAGCCAGTAGCAGTGCCAATGTTAAAAAAAACTGATTTATTCTTCAAGCTGGCATGGTGAGACCAGAGCAGGATAATAAGTCTGTGAAACAATACAAAAAACTCACTTCCTGGGGAAAGTCATACATCAGGACACCATGGATAAGCTTTGCTCAGTTATTGTTAATAGTGTTTCTGCCTTGATATTTACTTATTTATTTGGATTTCACATCTGACAAAGAATCTGCTTTCAATAATTTAGATATTCATCCAATAAGGCGGGTCAAAGCACAAGTTTAAGAAAAATGAAATGAGTAACCTTCAGCTCTCAATCATTTACACTAAAAAGACAAACCGGCGCTGTAAATATCCTCAATGCCTCGTTTAATAGATACAGGATTCACAGTGTGAGGGAGGATAAACAATGGGTGTAAATGAGCCTTGTGTTTATGCACTGGGAAGACATAACGCCATGCAGAGTCAGAACGCCACCTCGGCGTCTCATTGTTCTGCGTTCGCCTTGAGCCTGCTGCTGTAACTTGGCAGACTGGAGTCTGCGGATGACTCACGCTGCTGGATTACTGACTGAACGGCAGACTGCGGCCGACTGACTCCCATCCTCCCCGAACACGAGTTCACAAGGTTATTAACGCTCTGCAGAAGGAATGGCTGCAGCCACACAGCAGAGAAAAGCGTCTTCGTTTGACCTTTGCCTTCAGAATTACTGTTCATAACAGTGATTTTTTTCATTTATCGGATAAAGATGTTCACGAGCAGAAGGTGAGAGAGAGAGAAGGACACGTGTTTCTAATCCTTCACTTACTGCAGGAGAGGAGGAGCTGAATATGGCTGCAGAAGTAAAACTGTTCACGAGTGGAGATTCCTCAGTCTCCTCTAAAATCACACAGAAACTTACTCAGCAATATCGAACTGAAGTTTGACTGTTTTCAGACACATTTTCTGCTTTAAATTCAGTCTGGGTGCGGAGCTCTCACACCAGAGATAAAACCGCTCCTCCAGCTTGGTAATGATGACTCTGATGACCGACTGAAGAGGGTTTTTGGATGGAAATGATAGAAAATACAGTAAAATAATCTATTTTCAGGGCTTTTTTCATTCCTGAAATGAAAGATAAATGATCTGAAGAGGGTAATTCATGTAGCTGTAACCTTTTAGCTGAGTGTGTCAGTTTGCTGTTGGATTGAGATACTTTACAATCAGCATGTTTGCTGTTCTTGAAACAAACATTGTTGCCTAAAACCTTATTTATAAGACTTCTTTATGGTGAATTCTTTGGGAGTGGTACAAAAACAGCAGTAAAAGATGGAATCAGAAAAACACAGGATGTCAGTAAAGCGAGCGTAATATATTTTTCACCAGTACGTCGACTATGGAGCGAAAGACAAAATAATGGTTTGATCAGGACACTGGAATTTAAACATATTTTCTATTTCAGTGTGATAAAATCCATAAATCAACTAATGAAGCTGTGGTGATCAATGATTGAACTGTCAAAGCAGAAAAATATTTCCCCACTTTCATTGAATATCCAGGAAGCAAGAATAAGAAGAACATCTTCAATGATCAGTAGTTATTCTGGGTGTAATCCTGCAATTCCAGCCTCATAGACCTAAATATAATCTGTTTTATTTTGCCTTCCAATTCAGAAAGTGATCATCTTTTGACTGCAGACTGTTGATTAGAAAAAAAAAAAAAAATCAAGAACACTTAACAAGTCTTCTCCACTTTTGATTTGTCTTTTTTAAAAAAGATTTAATCAAATTAACAACTGAAAAAAAGGAACTAATAATCTTTTGAAAGTGAAGCTTTGGGTGTTTGGTCAAATCAAAGGTAGCATCTTGAGAGGTGGAAGAGGATGAATGCTGGCTGACATTGTGCCAGGAGGACCAGGAAGGGAGGGAAGGGTGCAGGGGGGGTAAATGAAAGATGTGTCGGGAGGATGTAGGAGGAAGGACGGAAGAGCTGGGTGAAGAAGAGGAGGGTGTCACACATTCCTGGCCTAATGCATGGAGCAATCGATTCCGGCTGGCTTCCTGCTTACTGTCCTCACTTCAAAGGGAGGGAGAGCTGAGGGGGGAGGCGGGGGACGGGGGTGGGGGGGCTTCACTTAACTCCTGGGAGGAAGTGAACAAAGCTGTCAGTGTTCGGACGGCGAGCGTCCTCCGTCTGTGCCCTCCTCTCTGGCTCTTCATCCCCGACGGGCGCCCCCCTCCCCCTCGGACACATCTGGCCCACATCTGCTTCGCTCATTTAGGGCATCTCAGCAGATCCAGACAGCCCCCCTCCCTCCTCTTCCTCCTCCCCATCCGACAGGAAGTTTGGGTGCAATCAAACGCTTAATGGGCAAGGTGCCCCAGCTGGCCTGTGTGGCAGCCAGTGCACACACACACACACACACACACACACACACACACACACACACACACACGTGTTGTGCAAGTTACTGCTATCAAGCACTTCATAAAAGTCACTAACTACGACTTTAACTCAACTCAACTTTATCTATGTAGCACTTTAAGAAGAAACCCCTGCTGAAACGAAGCACTGGGCAAAAATAAACAAAGTGCGAACAATAAAATGGCAAAAATAAAAACAGGAGCAGAGTCTCAGGCTCGGTTAAAAGTCAAGGAATAACAATGGGTTTTAAATTTAGTTTGAAAAATGGAAAGAGAAGAGGCTTTTCTGATGCACAGCTCGCTCTACAGGAGCAGCAACAGAAAAAGCTCCGTCCCCTCTGAGCTTCCGTTCAGACCCGGGTACCTCCAGGAGCTTCTTATCTTTGTCTGGCTCGGTTCTACTTTTACTTTCCCCGATGCTGTAACAAATCAGGTCCATGTGGTTCAATCTGATAAGCAATTCACTCAACTTAATATGAATTCACAACAGGAAGGTGTGGGAGTCGTCTGAAAACATCGGCTTCATAAACTACTGACAAGAATGAGCAGCAAAAAACCAGCTGAGACAACCGATCGAACGCCATGTCCAGAGGACTGATAAAGCCTGGGATCAATGAGGTGCACCTCAGGTAAACAGGAGTTTAGAGAAATAGTAGCTTATCAAGTTGAGGGATGTTTCACAAAACCAGCTGTCAGGCTCAATGTAGCTGATCTACTTCTAGCAGCCGTTAAACCTTCAAAACATCTTAAAGCCTCGTTCACACATTTAAAGCGATTTAGGCAGCACGGTGGCTGAGTGGTTAGCGCTCTTGCCTCACAGCAAGAAGGTCCCAGGTTCAATCCCCGGACCGTGCGGGCCTTTCTGTGTGGAGTTTGCATGTTCCTCCCCGTGTCTGGATGGTTTCCTCCGGGATCTCCGGTTTCCCCCGTCAACCGATAACATGCACCATAGGTCAATCCTCCAGTCAGGTGATTCTGACCATTAACCTGACTCCACATCTGGAGATGGGTCCCCGGGCGCTCCCCGCAGCTGCCCACTGCTCCATACGGAATGCTTCAGTGGCATCGATGGATGGGTTAAATGCAGAGAACAAAATTTCGTTGTACATTCACTGTATAATGACCAATAAAGTACCTTACCTTACCTTTTTTTTTCTTTTTATGTTTTCATTTCATAAAGTTTCGTGTTCACTCAATGTCTGTTCACACGGAAACCGCTGAAATCTGTGTCGTTTCCATGTTGTGCCACTAGTAGGTGCTGTTGGTTGTCTTTGCAATAAAACTACACATACACATGTTGGTATAGAGAACAGTACACTGTAAACATTGAGACATATAGACCAAGATGGTTTGTTATTCGGGGTGACTCAACTATAGAACTCCCAAGTCCCAGGAGAACATGGACTGGCAGCCATGACACTGTGGAGGCCGCCATTGTTGGTATTAACCGTCTACTCGTAGAAGAACTAGTTACTACAGCACATGACGGCTAGCATGTAAATGAACCGCCAAAATGCAGTGAAAGTTTCATTTGAAAATGTTGTTTTATAAACGTGGCCTAAATGAAAGTCATTCTTGCAGTTTTGGCTGCGCGCGTGTGCAAGAAGCATGTAATGTAATGCAGCAATTCATTTCTATTATTCTCCCATTGCAGGTTCATTAGCGTAAGTAGCTAGCTCTGGGGGTAGCTCGTGCTGTCGTACAGAAACCTTATAGGAAAAAAAAAAAAAAAAAGACCAAGTTCATGATTCCTGTTGCAGAAACAGAGAATTTAACACATGATGAAACATAAAGCTGTAAATCCTCTTTTATCATGTGTAAGTGTTGGTAAGCAGGTGATTGGCGGAATTCAGTGCACGTAATCAGATTCATAACGTAAAGAGTTTAATTCACCAAACTTTACTGAGCCTGTTAAAGCCAGATAATTAGACGATGAACAGTATACAAAGACTGCATTTGAAGAGACGTGCAGCTATAAATCACCGGTTCCAACAAGAACCTCGGAGTTCTAAGAGTAATTTAGTAGATTAAAATCTTGCCCGCTAAGCTTTGTGGAATGCTGGGAGGGGAGGCGAGGGGAGGGGAGGGAGGGCTCACGGCCCACTGGGCCCGTGGTCAGCGGCGGCAGGAAAGAGGTGATGGCGAGCTGCCAGCTGGGCGTTCGGCTCCATGGGAGATGAGTGGGTGTTGGGGCTCAGGGTGGCAGAGCGGTGGGCGAGGCTGGGCGGCCAGAATGCCCTCGCTGTTGTAACAGAGGCTTCAGTGGCACCGCCACTCCGTCACACACCGGGACAGTGCTACGTGTTTCCAAACACACACTGATCACACAATGGGATATTCTCACGTCCAAAAACAAGTGTCCCAGGTTAACCCCTGACCATAATGTCTTATTAAAGTGAATGTGTATTCTGCTACATTCAGTCAATGTCTTTCTGATTTGAATCAAATGTCTATCGAAATACGGGAATTCACACGTCTCAATATCAATGATTAAACATGATCAATGGCGGCAACGCTGCATTTTGTCGTACCTGCTGGAAACATTTCTACAAAAAACACCGAGAGGCGTGATGTCTGCAAATATTGCTCAGGTTGTATTCACATAAGTAAAAGAAATGATATTCAAAAAGCTTGTCTACAATTACTTAGATTGAAGCTCAGATTTCCCAGAGAACCCCTTGAGGGAAAACCCCTGCACCATGAGAGACGGCGGCTTCCCAGCGAAGAGGCACATAAATGCTAATCAGCCGGCATTCACTGGCACTGCATTTAACCTAAAATGGCAATGTGAGAAAACGAGCTATCCATATTAAAATGCTAATACTGGCTGGGACGATTATGATCAAAAGGATCCTCGAGAGATCGCAAACTGCCTCCCTCCCACTTCGAAATCAAACCACAGATGTCTGATCAAAAACATGATTAGCATGAGGGCCACAATTAGCTGCACTCTTGTTTTTTTTTTTTTTTAAGCGAAAAAGAACAACCTCAGAGACTACGATCCTTAAATAAAAGCCTTCTGTTGTCTCTCTAATGGACCTCATGCTCCACCTGAAGCCGGCCTGATCATTTACACCGGAGATTCTCCCTCAACGTTCATGTTTCCGTCAGATCACACATTTAAAAAGTTCTGGATATTGATGCCATCTTATTGTTCAATTAAAACAATTACTTGATGCTGTGTAATTTTAATTAAAACCAAAAGCTCTCTTGATGGGAGGAAGTCCTTGTTTAAAAGGATTTAGGGAAATCAAAGAAGCACTGCTTGACCCCGACCCACCATCTGGTTTCAAGAACTCAGTTTATCCACAAACCAACACAGCACTCTGCTGGATACCGGTCAGGCGATCAATAACGGCAGCGCGCACGGACCGCGGCGGCTGGCTGCTCGTCGAGACCACATCTCCGGCAGACGCACGCTTTTCTGATTATTCACTCAGCAACTGAACAACCAAACACAGCTTTGCCAGCTGTAGTCAGTCTGAACAACCTTTTCTCCTGATTATTAACGGCAGTTTCCCTGACGCTAACCGTTCGGTTCACAGGAAGGAGCAGAAAAGAATCCTTGGAAACTAGTTACTGTATGTCGACGACTAATAGTCTAAATGTAACTTCAGAGGATGTTACCTTGCTTAATCTGAGTCCGTTTCCATGACAACGGTGCTCGGCACCACAAAAACAAAAAAATGAAATTTTTGAAAATTGTCCGATTCCGCGTAAACAGAGGACAATACAATTATTCTGAAATGCTGCACTACAGCCGCAGTAACAACGCTTTCCTCCAGAGTGTCGCGACTAACAGTCCATGTTCTCCTGGGACTTGGTGGTTTTAGAGTTTCAGTAGCTTTGTTCTTGTGACTGAACGTGTGCGTCTTCTTTGATTTACTATGTTACGCTCAAACCGGTCCCAAAGACGAATCGACAACATTCCAAAATCAGAATTCCGAGCACCTCAGCAAACGATGGGAAACACTAGCTAACAGGAGTATTCACTGTCTGCACCGTATTATCTATAAGTTAGTGGTGAAACGCAGCCTCCTCCTCCCTCCTTCCCCTCGCCGTTACCCTTCGAGAGGAAGTCAGGCGTCAGGAGAGTTGGTGCTAAAGCTTCAGAGTCACGCCTATCTGTCATCGAGCGCGGCCTCCGTCCACACCCACAACACGGATTTGAGTCCTTTCAAACAAAACAGACACAGCTAAGAACATTCACACACCCACGCGCAGCCCGACACACCCCGACACGCACAAGAAAAACCGGCGAGCGCGCCGTCCGTCACATGACGCGGAATCCACGGATGTTCCCGTCAGAGGTGCGGCGCCGCTCCGGTGTCGTTTTATTTTCACAAAAGGCCGAGCTGAATAGACGGAGAGGAGGCCTGTGTGGCTTTGAGGAAGTGAACACATCCACTTGATTTCTCAGCCTCCCTCTATCTGTTTGCCTCTGACATCCGCACAGTGGCCGCCCACACACACACACACATACACCAACCAAAACATCCCGCTTACCGTCAAACACACTGCATTCTTATCAACGCATAGAAAACATCTCAACCGCAGGCTGTAAAAGAAAACTCTATCTCCGGTTTGTCTTTGCACAAGCAGAAACGCTTCTCATTTACACTTCAAACGTTCACACAAGTCTCAGTGAGGAAAAGCTGCACGTGTCGCAGCAGCTCGTCCATACATGCAGCCTGCTGAATGAACGCAGTGCTGCGGCTGCTCATTCAGAACAAACGCTCCGTTCCGACGGCGCCCTCGCCGGCTCTGCAGTCGCAGCGCAGTGTTGGTGTTTAATCCGATAATTTATGCAGGGAGGTGTGGATTCAATCCTGATGGCAGGCAAGACTGATTCTTAAAAACGTGTGAGAACGGGCAAGATGAGGGCGGGATGATGGAAGGAGTGAAGCTGAGGGAGTGAGACAAATTTATTATGTAATGGATGGAGACGCACATTCAGCCGACAGTTTATTAGGTAAGCGGGTCTAAAATTAATGTAGTCGGCTACGCTGCTGCCATTAATCTTCCTGTCAGGAATAATGCTGCTTTTTTCAAAAAAACATTCATACACTAATCCATAAAGCGCAGTTTGACTCGACTTTGACTTCCTCTCTCGACAAAATGACTCCTAGAGGCCCAAACTGCTCCCAGCAGGGGCATTAAGTTTCAACAAATCTAGAATAAGGCGACCTCTAGTGGTCATAAATATTATGATCAGAACAACGAAGAATAAAAACTAAAGGTTTGAAACAAACCCAACCACAATACACAATGGCAAAACACTGCATATAATAGAGGGAAGATAAATCAGTACATGACCTGAATTTTGACATTAGGAAACAGTGTGTGGATTTATTTCCAGTGCTGGCTCTGTTCTAAACACTGATGTTGATCAGTAAAGTGACGAATTGTGTTGAGAAAAACTCGTAAAGATTGAATAGAAAAACCAAACCTCGATGGGTTTGAAAACATTTCATCCTGCGTGTCACTCAAAATTTGTGAGAACATTTCCAAAGTGTGAGGTGTATTGATGTAAATGGTGTGGGTGCAGCGTGATGGGCTGGCTGCTCACTCCGACGGGGTTACAGGAGAACCACTCCTGCTGGAAGGAGCTGTGGATGAAAGCGTCCTCCAGCAGAGGCGGCTCGCTGTTGATTAAATATGGTGAAGCACCTGCAGCGTGGGCGTGGAAACAGGCTCTGAAGTGGACTTCTTATCTATTTTTACATAAGTGACAGTCCTCCACCGTGTCTCTGATACCTGTCTCTATTGGGAAAACGTCTCCAACCTGTCTGAATCTTTTTAAGAATGAGTCATGCCCGAGTCGTGATCTGGCTGAAAAGCCCTCATTATCAACACAACAGACTAATGTCTCTGATGAATGGGATGCGAAACCTTGATTAGTTTCCATCCCGGGGCTTCGCTGAGGCGGCACAGCTTTAAAATATACTTCACTGGCACTGAGGGCGAAAACCATAGGCGACGAGTACTTTAAATCATAGATTCATGAGTGTGAATACACCACCCATGATAAGACAATAGAGAGTGGATGCAGCACAGGAGAGACAGCAGCGTATGAGCAGGTGATGGAGTCGAGCGAACACGTAATCAGATCTCCGTTACAGCCGTCCAGGTGCTAATGTGATCATTCCAGCTCGCTTGTCATTTTGAAAAAGTGTCTGCGCCCGATCCGGTGTCCCTGCGCCCGCTTCGAAGAGGACAATCCACCCGCTTACATAAGAACGTCACGCCGAAGATGAGTCATCGTCATGGGACGCAGAGGTTAAGGTTCCCGCAGCTTCCGTGAGAAAGAGCAAACTGATACAAGGACGCGGCAGCCGAGCGGTCAAGGCGACACACACCCAAACACACATTTCACTGCAGGGTGCGAACGCTGAAGTTTTCAAGACTGTTCCTGCTGTATTTGAAGCTCAAGCTACCGAATGATTACGCTATAGATGAATCAACGCAAGAGAGTTTATTTTTTAATTTGGTTCACGACAATCATAAGAAAAGTTCGAAGCTCCACGAGGCCTTGAGTCTCTCAGGCCACTTTCACACAACGCTTCCAGTGAAAACGCTTCATTTTTGAGTTTTCGTTTCAGAACTCTCGCATTTACAAAACCATGCAGTTAGCATGATGGGCCACTAGAGGGTGTTGTTGGGTGTTTGTGTAATGGAATCACACACACACCAAGTACCCAACAATACAATATAAACATTAA
Organism: Salarias fasciatus; assembly: GCF_902148845.1. Taxonomy (NCBI): domain Eukaryota; kingdom Metazoa; phylum Chordata; class Actinopteri; order Blenniiformes; family Blenniidae; genus Salarias; species Salarias fasciatus. The sequence continues at coordinate 6,673,753 of NC_043751.1, read as the reverse complement.
GAACAGCGACTGCACGAATATTCATGTGGACAGATGAAGAGGGTGGACTGCTCTTGGGGATGATTCTCACCTAAAAGTTCCACCTCAAAAAGTTTCATTTCAGCGGCTCTGGTCACTGTTGTTGTGTAAATGGACACACAAAACACAAACGTTTTGTGTTTTTACTGTTTTTTTTAATTGATTTATTTCAGACATGTCCAAAACACACACAGAACACATATATTGCAAAAGAGGAAAAGCATCTATAAGTAATCTACACACAGACACACATACACACACATCCATAACACATGTATGTAATTGACGATGTCTGAAAAGGGGCTGGATTAAGTAAACCTTATTTACTTCTACCCCTTTTCCAATATTTGATTATATGCTTGTTTTTTTGTTTTTTTCCAAATTACATCTATTGAAAAATATGTAGTGAGCAGTGAAAAGATGCCATCAAGTAGCAAACTCCGGATTTCTAATATATAAAAGAAGATTCAAGGCAGGAAAAGCAAGAATGGAGATGTTTTATGTCCATGTGACGGGCTGCATGCAAACATTTCAAGAAATATGTTGTATACCTTCAAAACTTCTAGATCTAATAATAAAAATTTAAATCAGATATTGCTTGTACACATAGAAATGCAGCTGTTTTTGTTGCTAGACAACCGTGTGTGTGTGTGTGTGTGTGTGTGTGTGTGTGTGTGTGTGTGTGTGTGTGTGTGTGTGTGTGTGTGTGTGTGTGTGTGTGTGTGTGTGTCGACAGCAGGTCACCCCCTGTATCAGTGATGCTAGGCAGGCATGCTGAGGCGGAAACAAACGAGCATGTGTGGCAGCGCGGCCGTAATGCATGTGAGCAGGAAGCTATTAACATGGCATTACCAGACCAACCAGGGGCAGGAAATTAAATTTCGCTGCCTCTGAGAAGGTTACGTCCCAGCCCTCCCCCATGGTGAGTAATTGATTAATATGGCTTTCCACAGCTCCTGTCCTCCCATACATTTCCTACCTTCATTGAGCCTGAAGTGAGAATTTGGCTTTGTCCGCTGTCACGCTGATCATTTAAATTACTTTTATAATATATCTTTCACAAGGACAAGTGTTGGGAAATGTACCCATGAGATGAATGTGGGAGTAATGTTTTTTAGTCTGGATGTGCGAGAGAGATGCTGTCTTACGCTCAGACGCTGCTGTTTTTTCCTCCAAAAATGCTTTAGAAACTTGAACATAACACTCCTAACTCATAAAAGTGGTGCTTGTAGGTGGATTTCCAGTTGTGAAACACTCCTGGATATGATTTAACCAACTGCAGCCTTGCTCTATTTTTTAAAGGCATTCATTCACAGTAAGTGTGGCCGAAGAGCACAAGGTCATCATCAAAGAGGCTGGACTTCATTTTTTTTGGAAAATCAGAATCAGCAGCGCTCGTATTTACACCACTGCTCTCAGAGCACCGGTGTCATGTAAACGGACACACAAAGGTTTTGAGTTTTCGCTTGTTGTCATATAAACGGGGCCTTAGATTCATCTCCAACAGTTGTTCCCAAAACACAGGCTCGGATTTATCCTTCCGGCTGTAGAAGTGAGGTTTGGGTGTAAAGCTGCAGCTAAATCTCTCTTGATCGCTGCTCCATGTAAATCTCGGTGCAGACTTTTCCCCCTAACTGACATCAAATAACTTCTAACGCCACGAGGTCCCGGCGTGACTTTATTCACCCCAAGATAAGGAGGCAAAGCAAACACGGCCTGTCCTCACCTGGATTACGAGGATGATAACAGGACGCCACTCGACCGTAAATCCACCCAGTGAAGGTCAGAACTGGATGAATTTACAGGGAAACTGTTTAAGACTCAATCTGAACCCTGAAAACAACGTGTCTGTCTGCCTCCGCTGCACAGCAGAAAACACACCGGCCTTCAGAGGGGGCGTCCTGACATGCACCGTCGCATGCGATGGCACCCGAGCCGCCGGTGTAAGGGAACACACTCAGACGCGATCACACCCATGCAAATACACCCGCAATTGTGTTTACTGTGAGGCAGCAGGCATTGTCTCACATGTTTACCTGAAGCCAACCCTCCGTGTTTGCAGACTTTCCACTCACCTGCTGGGCGACACCTGTCAGCCTCATCAAGGAAAATAGTCTGTTCTTTCATGAAGTGTTTAGTTAAACATCCTGAATCCAGTTCAGCCCGTTTGGTTAAACTCTGAATCCCTTTGATCCAAACCAATTTGGTGGCCGTTTGAGTTATGGGCAACAACAGAATCAAGACGACGGAACCACAAAGGAAACTAATGTGAGTATTTAATTGCTACTCAATGAGAAGAGTAAGAACTGCACCTGCTATCGAGAAAACGAGAGGAGACTGAATGCTTGCTGAACATGATCAAAATAACTGAGTTGGTAACATGTTATCAACGTTACAAGTATATAGACAAATTCAGAAGCAACATGCAGCACAAAATCGTCTTAACCAGGGGCGGCTCGCCACTGGAGGGCGCCAGGGCGCCGCCCCACCACTCACCACATAGTCACTCATACTCAAATAAAATATATAAAAAATTAAATAATAAATTACAAATATTATGGAGTGAAAGTTTATCTAGTTTTCTATGAGCATAATAAAAACTACAAAGGGAATGATAATGCTTTCATTCATCCATGTTGTCTGATTAGTGACGTATTTCCGGTTTCCGCTCTGGGGCGCAAAAATCTTTGACCATGGACTCTGGTTGAAATTTGGACATGCGCAGTAGCTCCTCTTCAATACAAGAGACAGGGCGGTTTGGGGCCACATCTGATGCGCTCACAGCTGAATACAAAGGGATTATTTCAGTACCACCACCCTCCCGCCATGGGAGGCGCCGACATGTAGCCGACAGACAGATCAAGGCACGGAAGTTGGAGACGATAAATTGGAGACGCAGATTCCCTGATTACTCTCTGTGGAGAACACAGAGGCAGTGTATCTCAGCTGGCCAAGAAACGCCGCACAGTGGGTCCAACTGATCTTCAGAGAGGAGCTACAGAGGTAAGCCAAACAGTGTAAATGGTGTACACACAATGTTTTTAATACTGCTATATTGTGAGACACACATCTTAATATAGGCCCTCCAGAAAATAGTCTACTTTTATAGAAGTGCTGTGTTAATTTGCATTGTTGACATAAAATTAACACATTTAAATCATAAAATAGTTTATCATCAATGAGAAATTTGCTTCTCTCAAGGACAGATGGGCAAAATGTATGTACAAAAAGTAGTAAAACAAAAGTATTGTTGCTTTTTGCACTTGTAATTTATGTAAATACGATGATTTAATTCTTAAGTACATGTTTGCTTGCATTTTTATCTTGGTTGTTCAGGGTTTTTTTGTGGCCATAAATTAGGTTTGTTTGAAAGAAATTCTGTGACTACAATTTTCCTTCTGACTTTGCATCCATCTTAAATTTAATTCAAAATGTTTTAAAAACTCTTAAATTCATTAAAATCGACAGAAACCCTGTTTTTGGCATATGCCTATTTTGGAGTTATCGCCCCCCCCCTGGAGAAAACTGCACCAGTCGCCACTGGTACTAACTGGTACCAGAATAACCTTTACATTTAAAGGTAAAGCATCTAGTGTGTGCCTTGGCTTAAAATAAAGGCAACATACCTTAATGCCAAGTATTTGGCAGACATTTTCCATGTAGATGTGTTGTATAGTCTGATACAAAACAATTAACAAGATCAGAACCACGATGGATAACTTCTATCAACTCTAATCGAAGTAAGTTTAACATGCTGGACAAATCTGCTAGCATTCACAAAGATGATCTTGAAGTTTAGCTGGATAAGGCTCCAACCTGCTTCTGAACAAAGTGCTTCAGGGTTTCAGGGTCAATAGCTGGAGCCAACAAATAGATGCAAAACTAATCAGAGTTTTCCTTCAGGATCGTTCTGGACTCGTGGTTACGGTCGCTGGAGCATCAACGTGAAACGGGTCTCTGCAAGTTCACCCGTTCTTGGATAGATTTAATCAGACGGAGCACATGTCGACAGAATTTAAGAGAGAGATCGCGACTAACTGCTACAGAAAGCAAAGGCGTGACTTTGGGTGCACACGTTAATGACAACTATTTAGGTGATTGGTGCAGAAACCACAGAAGCAGGTTAGCTTATTCTTTCAGTTCCCGTCTTTCATTGGTTCTTGTACATTAAGACTCAGGTTCCTCTTATTTCCTCACTCTGTCGTTTTTTTTTATTTTTTGCTACACTTCCTCTTTTGCGCTTCCACTTTTCTCTCGGCGGCTACGTGACAAACTGCGGCGCCTCCATGATGTGATTCACTTGGTCTATGGGTGAACTCATCAGGAGCGTCTGTCTGGCTTCACTTTGATGAAGAAAAAAAGGTTTGACAACCACTGCGGTCAGCATCACATGTTTCACCACTTTTTGCAACCTTGTTGAACAATATTTCAAGTTGAGCAAACTCACTGCCGCACAACCCAACGTAACGTTAAAGTGCTGTTGGTGTTTTATACTTTGATGCCTCAAAGAGCACCACGGCTTTGGTAGTGAGTGAGATGCTTTAAATGCACCATTAAGCTTAAAGATCACTCCATGAAACATGAAATAGTAAATGGTTTAAAAGAATTGTCGAAAGAAACCAGGATTACTCTGAAAGAAAAAGGACAAACACGGGAAGAACCAGTTCCCTACAAAGCTACGGACACCTGCGGCTTCAGTGTTCTTTCAATGGGTCGACATCGCAGAACACACGTTTCAGAGAAAAGTCTCTTGTTCGATAGGAAATGAGGCTTTTTTGCTTGGAAGGTTGGAAACTCATATCCCAGCTTGGGGGTTTTTCTTGGGTTTCGTTCTCACCAACGTCTCAAGTGGAGGCAAATCCATTCACAGCGAGGAAGTGAATGAGCGTCATTGTGGCTTTGCATGGGATTAGCCCATTTTAAAGCCCCTTAGTAAGATTTACCCACATTATTCACATTTTAATGGACATTCCCACCCACACATGCACATGTTGAGCAAAATCAAAATCCGCCGCAATGAATAAGAAGCCGTGGCTTTAAGCCATGGGAGGAAATGTCAGGGTTCGTTGACCTGACTCAAAGTGTAAGTATTGTCTGGATACAATGAGAGTATTGAAATTACTGAAAAGGGGAAAACACATACAGGGATCGCCTCTAGTCCCATCAGTAGTGTGAACACACAAAAAGTAGGAAACAAGCACATTTCAGGGGTAAATGGTAATACAATATTAGTTTTGTGACTTTTAATGTCCACATGTCGAAGGCAAATGGACCAGCGAATGCTTTTCTGGCAGGGTTAAATGTTAAACACATCTGTTTATGGCTCAGTTCAGATATTAGCATTACATTTAAATACACAAAAATATTAGTTATGGATATGAATAGAAACTATGTCAAAATCCCAGTTTGACCTATATAAAGTTGGAAAACATGGCAGCGTGAGGTCCTGACTGAAGCTTGGGCGCATAAAGAGCATTAAATCATGGATTGTGAAACTCGGATGTTGAAGGGAGTTGGAGTTGTTGGTGCTCCATGTGAAGACGAGCCAATTAGGATGCTTGAGATGCCTGATTAGTATTCCATCTGGGCTCCTTCTACCATGCATATTCTGTGTTCAGCCAACTATTTAATGGTAAGAACTGAAGGTCACTCGAAAGAAACTTAGAGTATGGGAACTTCACACTTGGAACTCTGTACGCTTCTCCAGGATTTTTCACCCTGAAGTTCCACAAGGCTTTGTGAGCAGGAATGCTAGTGTATACATTTGAAAGAGGAGGACTTGCTTTTAGATCACGTATACTGAACACTAGGTAGAAAGAAAATAAACAGCAATGATGTGATTAGTTAAAAAAAAATGTTACTCTGAAAGCTATATTGTCTTTGGGGCACATTTTTGGGCGAGTGAAGCCCTCAGGCTCTTAACATGAGTATAAAGATAAACCATCCAGTAAAAGATGGAGGAAACAGGAATGTTTGAGCTTTTCTGAGGACCCTGGTATCTCCGTAATGTTATTCTGTTCGAACATCATCTGCCAGCCTTTGCTACCTGCCAAAATGTGCTTGAAACACAATGGGAGGTATAGTCTGTCGGTACGAACGATCCTCTCAGGCGAGCCTCAAAATCTTTTCAATGATTTCCACTATGACCCCTGCTTTTGCCCGTAGCTGGCCGAAACTGGCTTCCCACAATCCAGAGAGGTCTGGAAGATGGATGGATGGACGGGAGAATGCATAGAAAGGCCAGATGGAGGAGGGGGATCTTCAAGCTTACATTTGTCTACAACCAATCACACAGCTCTGTTGACCAATTACAAATGAAAACGCAGCGGGCACAACCGTGATTAATTAGCCAAATTAGATTAGTCAGCCTGCCCACACACGTTATGTTAACAAAGTATGCTGCTTTTAATTAGCGGCTGGCTCCACTCCAATAAAGCACAGGCAGCGAGCGGAGAGCAGAAGAGTTAATGTCAGTGTGACAATCAGAAGAGGGCTGTCTTCATTCAGAGAGGCTGAAAGTGACATATAGGGCTCGCTAACTGAAATGTCATCGATTCACACGCAACTCCCAGTGTTCTCCGGGCCCTCTCCAAAATGCCAGCCTGTGGGGAAACGTTGATAGCAGGTGGCTAAATTGATGGCGAGAAAGGCCGACCGAGAGAGGAGCTCTGAAAAGACAAAGCCGCTCGCGCTCCCATCGCCCAGCAGCGTCGCCGAGGTGCTAAAAGAAGGGGGTCCGCCTTGACTGCGTGACTGACAGCTCGCCCAGCGGGGGGTTAGAGGTCGTGCTGAGCCTCTGACCTTCATGGTTCAGGCAGGAGGGAGCAGAGACAGCTGCCCCGGGCCCCCCCGGACCCCCCCGGCAGCCACAGGTGGGCTTTGTGGTCTGTCACCACACGTCCTGTAGCACCGGGCTGCATCTCAGGCCTCGATCAGAGGAAGAGACAGCAAGCTGGCTTCGCGGCCCACCCACGTGTCTGTCTGGGCATGAGGCGGGGGGCATCGTCTCAGTGGTGTCCCCGCCAAGATCAGCTTTGACTTCTGTGCATTGGGTTCAGAATGCTTCAGAGTGGTGGCTCATTTCAAGAACCAAGTCCGAATGTCCAGATATCTCAGAATGGGAGTCTCTGGCTCGTCTCGTCGTTACAGCAGCTCATTGTTCTGTTGCCTCAAAGCAATTTTAATGGCGCAAGGCTGGGTATACTACAGTCACACACAACAACGACAATTTAGAGTTGGATGCGAACCTCACAATTTCAATAAAGTCAACCCAGGCATGGGGAATATGGAAAAACACACATCCTCAAAACTGCTGTATGTGTCTCGGGGATCCATTCACAAAACCATGGTGCTTGGAGCCGCTGAAAACAACTGTCTGAAATCTTTTTTGAGAAAACAGGGGAAAACTCAACTTTTCAAAATCCTCAGACTTCATCTCTGTGTCGACGTGGAAAAGCTGTTACTGCGTACGCACACCAAAGCTGTAGTGAATAGTTCTCCTGCCAGTAGATACTTCACTCTGAGTATGTATAGAAATGTGGGCCAGATAATTCAGACATGAAGCATCAAGCAGCAATTTCAATTTCTAAAGTATTAAAAATTGTTTTAAAATGATGCAACATCTTGTGGTTATTTAGCAGCACCTTTATTCACTTTTTCGAGGTCTGCACATCTAAAAATGAGATCTAGGCAACAAACTGTTTCTGTTCAAATATTACAAATGGTCTAATTGAAATGTTGCATTTGTTTTGAATTAGGCCAAGGGAACCACTGTAGACAAAACAAATGAAAAAAAAAAGAGGTTTGTGCCAAGGCTTTACAAAAACAAATTCAGTAATTTTCATTCATCTATTCAGTGCAGGTTTGTCTTTGGGTTTCAGATGAGGAAGGTGAAATGTTCAGGGTGGTCAGGGGCGTCCCAATTTAATTTATCACACAAAGATTTAGGTAACAGAACCGTTTAAAAAAATAAAATGAATGAATGATCAAAGAATAAGGTCTGTATTGTTACTAGTTTAGAAAGAATTTTCATGATTGGATTATTTAGTTAACCATGTATTTTTTTTTTTTAAATAAAGTCAGTATTTTTTGGAATTGTGCTGATCTACTTAAGCATTTCAGTTCATTTCAGTCCACAACATGTACACTTGATCAATACATCAGTTGGTCCTGTTCTCTCAACCGTTAAGGAACTGCACGCAGTAAATCCCCCGTCCTTCCATACGCAAATAAAGACTCAGACATCATTTGTTATCACACTCCAGTCTATGAACATACGTTTGGAGCCTTCGCCTTGAGGAGAAGTTATAGACTTCTTCAGGGAGGATTCAACAATCCGGCTGCGGATGTGACCCACAATTAATCTGAGCCGTCCTTCAGCTTCCAGTCTGAATAAAGCTTCTCCTTTGAGGTGTTTTAAATGAAGTGAAAGACTTGTCCCTGATTAACGTTTCTGAATGAAGCCCTGTCTGCACCCAGCAGTAAGCCGAGTTGCTATGTGTTTTTAAAGGTTGCCAGCAACGATAAGATTAGCAGTTCAGTGGTTTGCCCAAATGTGATTACAAAAAAGCAAAAGCCACGTTCGGTCCACTTCTGGGAGCTCGACACCTTCCAGACTGCATCTGAAGGAACCGTGATGGCAGTCTGACCTTTCCTCAAAAAGATCTGAGGAGCCTTTCCTGCAGACAAGGTGACTCCAGGCGTGTGCTTCTGCCACATTTTGACTGTGTGGAGATGTGACGAGATCAGCTGCGAAGAGGACGGGTTTACTGGATGACCCCTGTGACCCCCTGAGCTCGCCCACCTCCTCCATCGTCAAAGCCGGGCCTCCACGTAGGTGTAACCAGCACAAGAGATGGTTACATCAGACTCCGCGCAGCGAAAATATCGAGTCCATGTCCACATTCAAGCCATTAGAAAAAGGGCTCTGTTCTCAGGGCTGGCCTGCTTTTCTACAGATTGCAGCCTTGGTTGTTTGAATGCAGACAGGACTAAAATAGAGGTTTCATTTTCTTCCCCTGAATATTTATTTTTGAATATGTATTAAAAAAAAAACAAAATAAAGTATGCTTTGTCGTGTTGTGGATTATCCAGACAGCTGAAACTGCAGGACAACTGAAGGTTTGAGCTTTTTCATGGCTAACCTTGCGTATGACATTATTCTGACCCAATTAAACAGACATAAAAAGACACATATCCTCAAATGGCTCCAAGAGATAGAGGGTACAAATAATGAACGCCATTCTTCTAAAAAATATTCTAAAATTGAATGCTAAGTACTAACAATGGCTGTTGAAACATGAAACTGACTGATCGAGTCTATTATTATTATTGTGTTAGGTTATGAGAAAGGCAACACGAATTTATTTATAGAGCACCATTCAGACACAGTGCTTTACAGAGAAATGAATGGAAATAAATATTCAAAGAGCAGGCTTGCTCTACGCATCCAACAAAGAAATAATACAGTCATGAGCAAAGGAAATGGTTCACTGCAACACTTCAAAATTTAATTCGGACTAATTATAGTTGCCAGTTTTTTAGTTTAGGAAAAGCCAAAGTAAAAAATAGAAACACAAACCAGTAAAATTATACTTTTATTAAAATGAGGTTTATAGAAACATTAATGCTGGTCCGTAGAAATCTTTTCTTGTCGTTTACGCCACAAGGTTTCAAGAGAAAACCCGTCATTTTTGTGTTTTTGTTTCAGAAAAGTTCCACGTTTAACATGCCAGTGTTCTGACGACGATGTCTGTTTCCACAGAAATGGCAGAAACACTGAAAACAAAGCAGTTTTCATGTTGGACCACTAGTGGGAGTTGTTGGTTGTTTTTGTAATGGAAAAAAAAAAAAAAATCTCATTGACAGTTTTTTGCAATACCCTGCATTGCTTTTTCCAACACTCACTGATCATGACACTGCATTAACACTGCAGTCAAGCTAAAAAAGCTGAGAATGCAAGGAAATACAAGAACAATCGCTAAAGCTCATATATAAATTAGCATTTATCACAGCTCGTATGCGTTTTAACATTGTTCTGTGGAAAGTAGAATGCATTTCACAGCTTCAACATGCAGAGGAGGGAAGGGCCTCCAGAGGCAGGGGAGGTCGTGCTGGGAAAACGCCTGAGAACCCGGAGGCGGTCTCTGAGGCACGATGAAAACATTCCAAACACTGAAGCCTTTTTCTTGTCGCTTCTTTGTACCACCTCCACAAGGCTCAGGGGTGAGCACCAAACCTTCAGGCCCACTCGGTCCTGAAACAGGTGAATCAACAGATGAGCAGACGAGTTTCCTCCTGGGCACGTCCGCACACCACGGCTATTGTGCTCCACGAGTGGAAGGAACAGAGGAAGTGTGGCAAATAGCCAAGGCAACAAAGTTCTTCTGCGTCAGACTATGAAGTGTCAGAAAGACGCTTTGAGAGACGAGAAATGTGAAACATGAGCACAGGAAACTGAATAAATTCAATGTGTTCAACAGTCACAATCCAGCCAGAAGACCTCCGGCTTGAGCTTCCAGCTGAAGGTCAAGGTACCTTGAAAAAAACAAGACTTGTAGTTGATTTCAATCCTATGGTAAAGTCTCAGTCAATGTCGAAGTTGACGTTGACGTTAGACTCTTCATGCTTCTGGTCGTGCACAACACTTCATGCCATTTGGTTCAATCTTGACACCCGTAAAAACAACACCTCCCAGGAACTATTTCCCAAAAGTGCCAGTAATCTAAACACTGTCTAACTGAAGGAACACCAGATAGCAGGAAAAACGGTAACTTCAACATAGTGAGTCATTGTTTTGGTGAATCTGATATGTCAGTTTGTTGTTATACCTCAGATCACAAACCTAACAATAAACACTGATTGGTTTCTAATAGCTTCGGTGAGACACCATACCTGTTTGTACTTAAACTAAAATAAACTTCGGCCCCTGAGGTTAAATGAGTTTCCCCCTGGTCTAAGCTATGTTACTAATACGGCCAAAGAAAAAAGAAAATCATCTTTCTATGTTGCCAAATGGACACAGGGTTGCGTACATGTAAAGAAGCTTAAACATTCAGCCTTTCTCGGTTACCTCTGGACTTAAGTGTAATATGTGTGACATAATCCAGTTACTCCCCTTTGAGTGTGACATGGAAGGACTTATGGATTATAGGAAAACAGACTGCAGTGAAAACGGCGCGTTTCATCGAGGTGAGCGAACGCTCCTGCTCGTTGGGATTAAAATGGGGCAAACAGACACGTGTGAGTGGCAGGCATTGTCGAATGTGTCGAAGATGTGTTGAGTCCATCAGTAAATTATCTTGATCCAGTCTCTGGAATACTGTATATACTACATACCATGCTATTTTGAACCCGGCCTGAGTCATATTTTCACAACCAAACTGGAACAACGTCTACTTCTATCAGGTATCTGGGTCACCAGACTTCAGAACGTGACGCCCGGCATGGTATGGATTCAAGGGGAACCTAAAGCAACTCCTCCACCTAATCCATTTGACGCATTCCAAATTCAGATACGACTTGTTGATCAGACTTGATCACTTGCCCTCACATGGGCCGTGCCAAACACAGCCCCTGCTGTGTGTCACAAGACGGCTGCATGTTTCTCAGCCGGGGTCGTGGATGTCAGTTACCGCCGAGGCCTTTGAAGTGGTGCGTCTGATTCAGCAGAGCGGCGAAGGGACTTTCTAAGAATAACGAAGTGTGGAGAGGGAAATAAATGGGCGACTTCCTTTCATTAGACTCACTAATGTGTTCAGATATAGCCGGTCACGAGGGGAATCGTGGCACAAAGGTGGCATGTGGTTTATGCTCACAAAGAGAGATGTGGAGGGTCAGAGTGAGGACGACTGCCTTTTCTACAGTCGAGTTTATACGTTGGTCTCAGTTAATGCCAAGCACCATTTCTCAGAGGAAAGAGAAGGGCACATGCACACAGCTTTATCACGCCTGCCTAATCTTTTGCTATTTCAGATAATACTTCCCTAATAATGTGGGCGGTAAAGTCAAAGCCTTCAGTCATTAGGAGTGTTACTAATTTGGATTCAAGCGGGACCCCAGCAGGGAACCAGAAGAACATGGAAGTGATGCTGGGGAACATCCACATCGCTCCTCTGTCAGGAACCTTTGGGTCTGAATGACTCCAGGAATCCTGCACCGATGCTCACTCTGACATTTCTCTGAAATAAAGAGGAACGTAGCGTCCTCCAGATGGATCTCAATCACCCTCGTTTTCACGGTGAACCAAAGCTTTTTTTAAAAAAATCAATATGAATAAATTAAAAATCACAAATGTGTTGACTGTTGAGAGAGGCCGTGCGGAGGTGGTTCAGGGCAACACATAGCCTCTCATATTCTTTAAGTATGGAGCATAGGTTAAGCTTAATGGCATTTAATGAGCACTTGTCTCGGCGCTTGGTATCAGCAAGTAGCTAAAGGTTAATACTTGTACTTATCCTTTAAAAAAGTGGTCTCGGTGCAGGACTATTTATACCTGAACCTCAGTATGTCCACCTAAAGATGCCAAATACAATCCTTGTCCAGTCCACTCTGCAAGCTGAACATTTCCACGTCCTGCATCAATGTACGACAGTTTTCTTCCAGCAACATCACATTCATGGGTAAACAACAGTCTGGCAGCAGGCAGCCGACTCCAACAATGGCCATTCACAAGATGTACTCAGCTTCTGAATGGCAGTTATATAATTTGTACAGGACAGACAGTGGAAGCATAATTAACTGTTTGGTGACCAAGAAAAAAAGAGTGTCGGGTGCAGATATACACGTCAGAAGAGGAGGATAACAAACAAGTGAAAGTTTTCCAAGATGGCAATTTTCTATATTTTCTCATTCATGTAATCTTTCAAACCACGTCTGGAAATTTCTGGATTAATTTTTAGAAACATAAAGTCGTTTTTACTTCACATTCTTTTTGGCCTTTATACATAAAGTGATGAAGTCAATCAGTGACAGTAATAAAGCAGGAAATGTGTTGCCATATGGAGGGCTTAGGTGTTCTGTATGTAGGACAACAGGAGGATAATCTTTCCAAGTAATCTTGACACATATCCAACCGCAAGCATGACTCACATCCTTTTACCTCAGAGAGAGTCGACCTGGAGAGTACTGGACAAGTAAACAACTCGGAGGGGGGAAAAGATGAAAGTGTGACAGAGGTCCGGCCAGCAGTGCAAAGCGTAGGGTAAATATTTCGAAGATGCATTTGCATGAAAATGCACCTTTGTGGCTCTGTCAGGGATAAAATCTCCAAGCTGCATTAAAGTGAAAACAATAAAAGTATTTTTTTTTTTTTAAACACAGTAACTCTCACAGGAAACCGTCAAAACAGATGGATGTCTATAAGACGGATTGAACTGAGCTGCCTTGCTACACAAATGCCTCCTAATCAGCTTTAGCACTTACGCTAATACCAAAAGGACTGCAAAGCACCTGTGGGAAACTCGCTGGCCATTCAGAACGGCCCAATCGCTGATTACCAGTCGTCTCATTGTGAGACAATGCACGCTCTCAGACCTCGCTAGCGACCTAACTTTTCCTGCATTCCCACACATGCCGGGATCGGAGCCACCGCCAAACACTTAAGCGCCTTGAAGCAAGAACCTTACTTCTGAACCTTGACAGGCAATCAAACAAAAGCGCCAATGAATAATAATGCAGCAGGAATTCACAATTCTCTTGAAATGCTGGTTTCCTAACTAATTAAAAGGAATTAATAAAACCTTGACCAATTATTATTATGGTGTGATCGAAGCTGAAAAACAATGAGCCAAACAAAGCAAACCTTTGTGTACAGTTGCTGCTGTATTATCGATAATTCTTTCTTTGATTGCTCTGATGAATATGAGTTAATTACCATACTTTGTAGTTAGATTAACAGAGATCACACAGTGGCAAAAGCTGAGTTAGGATCCTCTTGATGGCTGAATTTTGCTGAATATTTCTGGAGCTTAAGAGGTTCTTTCTTCTCAGATGTATTTGGTGGTTTGTTACTACCTTTTTCCTTCGCTAACTTTTTGAGAAATCAGTAACCAATCGATTCATTTATCTCTTTTGTCCAACGCTTCATCCAGTTCAGGGTCAGGGTCTACTCTAGACAGGACGCCAGTCCATCACAGGACAGACACAGAAATAATCACACTCACTGAAGTTCACATGTACAGGCAATTTACGTTGACCCATTAACATAATATGGGGAAAAAAAACACATGCATGCAAACTCCGCACAGAGCAGTAACCCCGGGGTGTCAGACACATGTTAGTTCATACAGACCAGCTTCATCTTGAGCAGGCCGGACCGGTAACACAGCACCATAATAAGCTTTAATTTTAAAGTTTAAAAATTTTCTTTGTTGTGATGCAGAGGATATGTGACAAAAATGTCTGTATTTTCACAAAACAATGATGAGAATCTCAACATGAAAGCAATTTTAATGAAACCTTCTGGCTCCAAATATAGTCAAATGTCAAAAACAAACTACTTCTACAGCTGTTGCATGTCGTTTCAAACTCACATGACAGCATGGCTTTGAGGCTAATCCTCAGCTCGGGCCTCAGTGTTGTGTTTGCTACTTCTAGGAAATACGCATTAAAAAAACATTTTCTTTGAAAATTTAAACTTTTCTGGAGGTTTGGCAGACCAGGTTGGACTCTCTTGTGATCCAGTTTTGGCCCACAGGCTTCATATACGACACCGTATGGCCAAAGCCAGTGGATCAAACAGATTCAACCTTTGTCACTTTTTATGACTGACAAGCAGTCAAAAACACTTTAAGTACTTGCATGAGGAGAATTTGAATTGAAACAAACAGCATTATACTGTTCATCAGTATATGAATGTGAGCACACATTACTTTCCTTGATTTAATTGTGCAGTGGGGATGAAACTCTCTCGTGTCATAGCAACAGCAGCGACCGCAGAGTACTGTGAAGCAGCAGAAGAAAACACTGTGTGTAACCAAGCAGACCAGTGTTTGGAGTAGTTTGCATATAGAGAAAACAAGGCTGTGTCAGAATTTCCTGTTGCTTCATCTGTCGGAATCACTGTGAATAAACTGCCATCAATAGATTGAGCTTTTAAATGGCTGGCAAGTATACCAAGTATAGACAAGCCCCAACTATGGAGACAACAACAGGTTGGAGCATCATAAAAGAGATGGAGAGGCAAGAGAGACAAGAAAATGAAGTGGAAAGAGGAGACAGTCAGATCAGATCAGATTTAGAGCAGAAAGAGGAAGCGAGCGGATACATCAAACTGTAAAAGCCCATTAAAGACATCCATCAGTGGCTGTATGGTCAGAGGTGGGAGATCCAGTTATCCCTCTCCGGGGAGCAGAGAGATGAATGACTTCCTCACAGGTGGACTATGAGCTTAACATGAGGGAGGGGGAGGCGGCGTGGGGCGCCGGGGCTTAACCTGGGACTGAGGCGGTGCTGGGTTACTGCTGGACCTCCGGAGAGGATCGGCGACCCCGCGGCTTTCTCGCCTCACAGGAAATGTATTTGTTTCCCGAGGTCCTTTCAAAGTAATCCGTCCTTTACTAACACATGTGCGAGTGCGGGTGTACGTGTGAGGCACTTACATGTATGTGCAAAAGAGATCAACGCATGGAACCTTTCAAGAGTGAACAGTGATTCACGAGCACAGTACAACAGTCCGCAGACAAGCTGTTCTGACAGGCTTCATGAAGGATACGTCATTCACCATTCCAGTCAACCCACAGTCCAGTTAAGAGTCCGCTGGGACGGCAGACCTCTGCTAACCTTTGGCCTGATCACTCAGTGCCTGCAAGTAGACGCCTCTCAATTGGAAGGAAAAAGAAAAGAAAACACAAGGTAAAAAAAAAAAAAAAAAAAGAGGAAGAAAAGGAAACAGTGTTCGAAAAATCAATGTCCTGTTTTTCTGCGAGCCCAGATGAGCTGTACAGAAATAAACCCGGCTAGCAGCAGAGCCATGAGGCGTCTGATCTGCCTACGCGGTTCACCGGGCCACATCCTCTCTGCCTCCACTCAGGGAGAAAATAGCATCAGCGAACAACACCGCCAGACATTAAGGTAGCCTGTTATTTCCACATACATTCACACTGGCTCCCGCTCTGCTTTGCTTTAGATGCCGCTGAACACCACAGTTGGACAAACTTAAACACCATCGATCTGGCCTACATTATCAACTAAACCCGCTTTCAACCTGCAAATTAGTATCAAGGAAGTGATTCTGCAGCAGAAAATTCCAAAATATATTACAAATAGTAAAAAATGACATTAACTCGGTGTTTGCCGATACTTCTTCTAAGATCATGAAGAGGAAAAAAACACAACAGGTTGGTATTTTTTTGATGGCTAGTAGAATCTGATTGCTAACTGGTAGATGCCTGCCATTCAGTCATGTGCAAATCAAGGAGGAACAAATTCAAGTCTGTCCTGGTTTTGAAACATTTGATCAGAGTTGCATCCTCTTTCAGATTACTGACGGGACATGAGACTTTGGCGTTTTGTGGCTTTGGGAAAACCCCTACAATTAGGGGCACTGCAACAGGGTAGCAAAGGCAGGCAATTGCCTGGGGTCCTGGAATGAGCGCTCCTGCCACTGGGGGCTGACATTGGTCAATATCAATGACAATATGAGGGACCTCCCTTTACTTAGCTAATGTCTGTAACAATGACAGTGTTAAGAATCTACCTAGAAGAGGCCCCTACCTGTCGCTGTGTAATGACACAAAGGGAGCCTCTCACAGACGGCTGACATTTGGTCCATGTCACTGATATCAACGACACAACTTGAAACCCCCTCAGACTGCACAGGCGAGTCAAGTTGGGACAGTTAAACAGGGCAGTGGTAAACGAGAGAATGTATTATGTTACAGCAGCACTTCTGACACTTTGTCCCAGTCTACACTCTAGTTCTCCTGAACAACTCTCCGCTTACCCAATAGGATGATGAATTACAGCACAAAACATCTGGATCTGTACTCCTAAGCATAGCACTAGGGCTGGGTACCGTTAGATATTTTTCGGGTACAAGTACTTTTTTGATACCTCATGTACGGTACCGGTTCCTGAACGGTACTTTTTTCGGTACCTGCCTTCACGGCCCACAGACGACACCATGGCTGCATTTGCACTTCATGCCACTAGGTGTGCTGTTTGCATGTTCAACCTTATTTTACACAGACACCATAGAGGAAGAAGGGCGCCGCAGGCTGTCTCTGCATGTTGTTAGAGAAGAGTGTGAGCCGGTAAGACGTGGTAATATGTTCAATGATGCGATGCACCGTTTTTTCAGTAAAAGAGAAGAACTGAACGATCGTTTCCGCACGTTTATCTTCTTTCCTCTCACGGTTTCTGTCACTTGTGGTGAGAGGAGTTTAGAACCTGTTTGAGGGCCACCATGTGTCAGGAGAGGTTCCAAGGACTGGAACCAAGTTCATTAGTGTTATATGTGAAGGTGGAAAACATATTAGAGGCATTTACAGAAGCCAAGGCCTGCAAGCAGTGGGGGGGGGGTTGAGGTTTTCTTTCATGAGGAGTGGATTCAAAGTTTTAACTTGAGAGCCTCTCACAGGGAGCCCAAAGAGTGTGTAGAACCATTCTTACTTATAGCTAAGATTCTCCAGTACCCCTTTTCCACTCTAGTGTTAACTCGGACCCAGAGCCTGAATTAGCACCAGTTCTTTGTGTTTCCGCCACCTAGCACTGGCTCCAGGCTCTCAAAACTGCTGCTTGGCAGGCACCAAATTTTTGCTGGGCCAGAGCTAAGCACCCTAGTGCATCGGGCAGCACCTGCATGGACGGGATGAGCTCCTCCATCGCTGCTGTGTGGGCTCCCGTATGGAGGGAGCATTGTTGGGTAAACAGCTAGATATGCAGTGATGTACTTGACGTTATGCGGTGACGCAATGACATGGCGCTCACTTGGCTGCTTGCCAATGGAAAAGCTACCGGTTCTTAGGAAGTGCCAGATTGGAACCAAATAAGCAATGGCACTAGCACCAGCACGGGTTCTCTTGGTGGAAGTGGAGAACAGGATATGATCGGACAGATGCTTCGGGAGTAGGCAGTACAACTATTGAGGACTATTTGGCTTGCTGTGTGTGCAGTTTCCAAATACTTGGTATTCAGTTGAATTTGATGAAGGTGGATGCATAATGCCACAAACCTGTGCTTGTCTGCACTTCTTTCCTTAAACAGAACTGTGTTTTACTTTTAAACTCTTATCAAAAATGAATTGAAAATGATATCTTGTTTCAGAATTGGCTGACGTGGTCTTCTTTAGTCTTATTACCTGTTGCCAGGATCTTAGGGACAACACAGTCAAATGGCACAGCTGCCCCTTGTTGGTCAAATTCAAGTCCTTTTTTTCATCTGCCACTCTGGCCTTGACCCATTTCACCCCTGCAAACAGGAAGGAGAGCATGCCACACCTTTGGATCGTCCTGGTAATACCTGTAACAGACCTGCCTCTATTTTTAGCACGCTGCATGAATCAACGGCCATCCCGTTCCCCACCCCCCCGCCGGTCCCCGAGGACACAAGCTGTACCCTTGATAGAGGCACATTCAGAAAGCTGGGGGATGGTCCCATATGGAGGGATGACGGAGGCGCCACACAAGGAGGGAGGCCTTTCTATTGACAGGAATTCAAGCAAAAAGCTCGGAAAACAATCTAAGGTGTGCCTATATGAAAGCTAAGTTATCACTATCAGGATAAAATGACGCATATCAATTCACCTGTTCTAGCTAAGACAGAAGATTTTGCCACTTAGGTAAAATTCAAACCAAAACATGAGAGTAAAAATCTCATAAAATATGGAAGACAATGGGCAGCACTGACTTGATGTATGAAAATGATGTGAATGGGTTTGTGGTTTGGGCCAAAGTGGAAACAGCATGGGGTCGAGCAGGTATGTGAGGAGGGGAGCCTGCAGAGTTCAGGCATTAAGACTGAACTGCGTCTTTTTTAGGGAAATGTTCGGTTTTGTCTGAAGAAACAAGCTTTTTCGGCTGCACCTGCTCACTTTTCCTCCTCTTCTGGTCCAGATATCAGTTCAAACGCCATCCAGTCGGGTTTTGACTTACCTCTTGTTGTGGCGTGTCCTTGTAAACTGCCGACAACCTCAGTGTTTCTCTGACTCTTTTACTCTGGCTCCACACTTGTCTCCTTCACTGTTGAAAGGATGTGGCTGGGCTTAAAAACGGCTGTCCATGCCTGAACACTGTGCAACGTGACTGAAATGAAGTCAGACTGTCCAGCCGTGTGAGCCTGAGACGTATTCTCACAGACTCAGCGCTGTCAGTGCAATCAAAGCTACCGTACATCTAAGTACTGCTGCTTTCTGTGTCACAGCATCAGTTAAATAGTGCTGGAATTTCTTTTTATGAATACCACTTGAGAGATCTCTTGTTTTTTAATATACACTTTAATTTGGTGCTTTTGTTTGCAGTTCGACCCTCAAGAGATCTCACAATTAAAAGAAACTAAAATCTTCATTGTTCACCTCTTCTTGTTTTCTGAGGTGTTGATATGTTATTGTGGAGACATAATCAAAAAGAACAAATTTATGGAAAAGGAAAATATTTTAATTTTGTGTGCTTCAGTTGCACAAATAGTGATTTTTTTTGGCAATAATGCTGTTTATAATATTTTTGTTTGCACTACAGTATTACTTGCGTTTGCAATGCTCTGCTAATATCCTGGCTTTGAACCGTTCAACAATGCCTGAAATCTGAGCTTTCTGTGAGTGACTCTCTCCCTGTTTTGGCCCTGTAATGGACTGGAAACACACCCTTTACCCCCTTTACCTCCTGCCAGCTGGGATGGCTTCAAACTTCATTCGATCAAGTCACTATCCATGGTGAATGTTTGGACACAGTAAAAAGGGGGCGAAAATGCAAGAGCTTGCCGCTTTGCATGAACTCTGAAAAAGAAACGCCAGGTGGAGTCTGTAATTCAAGACCAGGAAAAGAAATCCTGTCCCATTACAGATGAGACCACAAAGTGCTTCCTCTTAAGTGTTGCGTAAAGAGGCGGACAGAGCGGGCGGCACAGGTGAGGGGGGAAAGGAACGGCGGGAATCTGAAGAGAGAATCCTGCTGAATTATTGATAAGGCTTGCCCTTCTCTTCTATTTTGCATGAGGAAGATCAAGTTTTTGAACTTTTGCATGCAAGCACCGGAGAGACCGGAGATGCCACGGGGAGTCTCGCTGCGAAAACGGCTTTGAATGACGCGAGCCGAGCCAGCAGACGGGGTTCCGCTTTGGCTCAGCTGTCACCGGCGCTGTCAGACAGTCAGGGGCGAAAAACAAAGGACGGGACTTTAGTTTCTCCAACGTCTTGCACAGACGTGTGAGTTTAATAACGCCGTGTTAATCATACATGGACGCAAACTGGACTCTGAGTTCCAATAAATCCCAAAGACTTCTTTTATTCATGAAGCCATTTATAGAACGTCAAAAAATGGATTGGTATTTATATTATTGGCTTTAATCAGTCTTTCACAGCCTACAATGGAGTCCTGGTCAGTGTCAGGAAGTTATGGACAATCTGGAAAGCTAAATAATAATCTAAGAGATAAAAATGTTCACAGAATGCTGCATGCCGACTGTCAGTGTGCGCAGAACTGCAACCAATATCTGAAAAGGACTCGAAGTCATTTGATTCAATGTTGCCATGATGAGTAATTCCTTGTCATGTGAGGCACAGCGATGTTCAGTATGCTCCTATTTTTATTCCTGCTTCTATTTTTATAAGGTCCGCAGGCCAGTGTGTGAGTAAGAGACCGAGTGATTCTCGGAGTGTTTGAGAAAGCATTGCATGAATGAATGTGCTCGATTGTGATTTAGAATGAGTGTGCGTGAGTGTGTTCGCCGGAGTGCACCAGAGGGTGTGTATGTGTGTGTGTGTGTGTGTGTGTATGTTATGCATGTTATGCAGCCTCTGGGAGTCCGTGTCCTGGTGGAAAGTGACCCCCCCACCCCCCCACCCCTACTCCTATTCCTCCCCCCAGAGCTGTTACTATCTTTAGCTCATTTCCGTCGTGTCTTGTCACTCGTGTTCTCCTCTGCAGCACTTAAATCTGGCATCTAAACCTCGGGGCCATCCAATATCCTGTACTTCCCCTGCACAGGAAGCAGCGGAGTGAGGGAGAGACAGAAGCCCGGGTCAGCCGCGTTATTGCAGATGAAGTGCAAACACACAAACATGTATGGCTTTTACATGGCCGGGGCAAACTGCTGCACCTGAATGGAGTCTTTATGAATGAGGACGGAGCGCTGTGTACATTCACATCTGATCAGGATCACGCGCTCGTTCGCACAGAATCTTTGGAAGCATAATCGCAAAGGAGACAGGCGCACACACACAGATGGGACAGAAGTGTGTGGCAGGCGGCCTTTTGACAGAGGACACCTCGTCTGGTCAAACTGGCGTCACTGCTAACGTCTGAAGGGACACGGGAGATGGCGCAAGAAACCAAATCTCGCCTTCAGCTATCTAATCACCTCCAGGCACAGGCACGTTCGCACTGATACAGCTCCCAGGACTTTTCATTCACAGAACATATGTTGCCAAAGACTTCAGGTTCAACACCGTGGCATCTTATGTACACACTCCACTGCAGCCTGGCGTTGGGGTCCACTCGAGGTACTCTTAGCTAGCTGTCCTCCCGCCCCCAGAATAGCCCCACCCGGAGGGCGTTGCGCCTCACATCAGGATGGGCAGACCATACACAAAGCTGTCTCGACCGTCTTGCTTGGCCTCATTTCACGCTTGCCATTCTTCATGTGTCTCATAGCTGACTTGATCTGTGTTCAGTGCAATGGGTTTGACAGCGTCCATGTCGCCGCCCACCCGGCTAAAGCAGAGGAGACTCAAGCAGAAAGCACACTGCTCTACATTTTGGAGGACACACACAGGCATTTTACACAAAGGTGCACTTTCTTACATCACTCCATTTTGTTTTTAATTTGCTCGATAAATGGAAATACTGCGAAACTGAGCAAGAATTGTTGCTGCAGTTCTGGGTTTTTTTTTTTGGGACGTCTACCAAATCATTTAAAGTCTAATAATAGGGTGACACTGATTTCAAGGTGCTAACGCTAAGCTGTAATTCCACTGTAATTAGATTCAACCACATCTCTAATATTAAAGCCTTTCCTCATGCGTGAACAAGAAATTGACAAATTTATAGGTTGGAAAGACAAAATAAATAAATAGCAAGATTTCTCACAATGGCAAAAGGCTGAAAGATAGACTAGCAATCTCATTTAGCCACTTGTTAGCAATCAAACATATAAAGAGCTCTCTGGAGCGATGTGATGAGAGTGAGCAAGTTGCTGAATTGTGGACCTTGTCTGCAGGAGGGTAACTAGCACCCACCCCTGGAGTCACACCTGGGTGATGGACTTCATTGGTATCTCCTGCTGGCTGTGAGCCCATCAGGGAAGGAGAAGAGGAGCCATGTGGGAGGACAGGAGGCTGGAGGCAACGTGGGCTGCTTCTTTTCTACACCGAAAGGAGCCAGTTGATGTGGTTAGGACATCTGTGAAGATGCTACCTGGCCACCTCACACTGGGCAAGATCAGCTGAACAGTCCCCATTGTGGACCAAGATCCACTGGAGTGAATACATCTCTATGTTCTGGCGGAGCTGCCTGGGGTCACTCTATACAAACTGGGAGATCCATGGATGGATGCACACATGATTATGCAACATGGAACAAGCAAGAGCCTTTACTAACAATGGATCATTCCTGTTACTTTTCTAAGAAACATGAAAGTCTCCATTCAGAGGCAGTGAGCCCTTCCAATGCTGCTAGCATACTGCAGAGCTCAGAGGCAGAGCCGAACACAGAGGAAGGGGACAAAGCCCAGCTGAAGCCACACCAGTGTCATCATGTCATCACTGACGTCAACCGAGTCCCTGAATGTGCAGAGTCCTCGTCCATGTTTGTTTTTAGAGTAACCACATGCACATCTGTTCCTTTATGGCAGGGGTGGGGAATCCTGGTCCTGGAGGGCCGCAAACCTGCATGTTTTCCATGTCTCGCTGCTTCAACACACCTGAATCGAATCAAGATTCATGGCCAAGTCCAGCAGAAAGCCAGATAACGAGCCTCATTGCAATCAGCTGTGTTGAAGCAGGGAGACATGGAAAACATGCAGGTTTGAGGCCGTCCAGGACCAGGGTTCCCCACCCCTGCTTTATGGAAAGGTTCATCAAATTGTGGGGATCCATCGGGGTTTGTCCTGCACTTTCATTGTGTGTGCTCACACTGGTCCACTCAAATCAGTGACTCCAACACTACGCAGATGACACACGACTATACTTTAAACATTGTGGCACTAGTTTATTTTTAGCTCCAAAATAAAGCACTGTTTTATATTCAAAAAGTGGCACGTAAAACTTACGTGGACTTTTTCTCACTTGTAAGAAAAAAAACAAAACAAGCATGCACCAGGAAAACAGGCTGGCAAAAAAAAAGAATACACACTCATGAGTCATGGAAGTTTAAAAAAAAAAAAAGAAAAAGAAAAAGAAAACTGATGCATAGTCAATGAGAAGAGACGGCCTGAAATTAAGGACACTAAGGTCACGGATGGCAGCGGGAACTCTGAGTACAGGAACTTCCCCATCCGACCGCCCACGTAAACCATCCCCAGGCCATCTCCAAGCCGCTCCGCCTCTCCCGTCCCCCTGCACTCAACGCTTCCGCCCACGCTTGGACCCATTAGGGTGATGGAGGGGAAACTCGGACGTGGGGGGGGGGGGGGTTTAAGGGGAAAGCACTCCGAAGACGATGGCGGCGGAAGCAGGAGAAGGAAATACCCAGAGGGGAAGACCAGAAGAAAGGCGACGATGAAGAAGAGGAGAGGAGATTTCTCAGCGATGGATGCGGTGATGAGAGCTGACAGGAGTGGTTGCACTGGGGGCTCCCTCCTCTGAACCAATCCAAACAGGAGTGACCCCCTACGCACACATTCACACTCCAGTGGCCAGTGACTCATGCACAGTCAACTCCCAGCAGCATGTACACACACACACACACAAACACACATACTATACACACAAGTACCGTGGACAAACTGCATATGCATTAACCCAAGTGCACAGATACAGCTGACAACGCATGCAAACACGTATAGATACACGAGTGAGAGAGTGTGTGTGCATGTGTGTGTTCATTTTAGCAGATTTAGCACTAACAGCATGTGAGGGACAGGTTATTTTTGGCAAACGCTAAACTGATGTATATGCATTAACGGCGGGTGACAGCAGGGCGCAGTCAGTTAGTCAGTGAGTTAAACCGGCAGCCACAACTCCAGCTCGTCTATTATTAGAGCTGCTGCTGCTTCCTGGTCAGGGCCCCCAGGGGCCCAGGCACCAGCACGTGGATTTCTACTCTCCCCCCCCCCCCCCCCCCCCCCCCCAATCTCCCTCTGATCTGCAGCCCCGCACCCTCACCACCACATCTTCCTCTGATCTCTCACGGGTCTTTTCACTCAGGCACGCACAGGCGACTCATGCAGCAAGCAAAAATCAGCTCCTTCAGAAACGCAGGGAGAGAAAGGCAGCCTGCGCAGCGGCGCTGGCTGTAAACAAAAACCGTTCCTGCACGTGAGCCATGGAAGTTATTCACACTGAAATGAAAATGAAAAATTCCTGCATGTGATTATATCACATTAAAGCTGCAAATTTGTGACTGGCAACATTTCATATATTGATGAAGGCCGTGTCTTGCTCGCTTAACACAGGCATTTCTCCCTCCGTGAACAAGCAAACCAACCCTTAGCACAGGATGGCAATAACATGGCAATAAGCCTTCAGTCTTCATACACTGGCTCTCGCTTACTAACAGGCGTCGAGATAAAACAATGAAATGATTCCTTTCTGGTTCTAAATGTGTTTACACTGCTTCGGGTCTTTTGGTTAAATTTAGATGAAACCTGAAACTCTTCTTGAGATGTTTTCATAATTGTGGACAATCTGTCAACAAGTTCCAGGTTTATCTCTGGATTGTGGCACAGGTAGAACATGCATCCACTGAGCGTAGCACTCGCATCCTACACACAGAAATGTTCCCACCCGGAGTTGAACCCAGCTTTTTTTGACCAACAGAAGCGACCCCTACCTCGCTGTTACGTCAGTGAAAACACATAGTGGCTGCTGGTTTATGAATAAAGCTTGTCAGATGGTTCAGAGATGTGGCAGTGAGCCGACTTCTTATGTGGGACTTCTGGGTAAACACTCCTTCCTGTTCATCTGATCTCTCCATGTCCCGAGAGGCTGATTTATAGCCGTGTTTACTGCAGTCTGGAACCAAAACCACTTATCTGGACTTGGCCATCCTCGTTCCAAATGACTTCCACTTGGCTTGGTCCATTCATGGTTTTCCTCCTACGCAGCAGCAGAATGCAGGAAAGGACACGCAGGCCGCCGCACTACAGACAGGAAGACGAACGGCTCCAGTCGAGGCCACAGCTCATAGACCCACACTTCATCTGCAGGTTTCTTTCTCATTGACAAAGGGGACAAGCAGACTGTGCAACTGGCATCTTATACAAAATACAAACAATTGTGGCAATATGTCCGGTTGCAGTTGGTCTTATAATTCTGGATTTTTTTGAACTTTTGAACCCTGATCCTGATTAGATTGTTTTAGGATTGGCTGATCCCGATGACAGATGGATCAGGCAGTCCCGGTCACGGTCATCCCACCACTGACAGTCTGAATTAACGACCGCTGCCTCACGGCATCGCACGGTGCGAACGTTGCTGTGAGCCACTGACAACAGGCGGGAGTGCAGCAAAACACTGTGAACGTCATGCTTTTCAACCTGAGAGTTCTGTTTTTCCACACATGAATGCTACAAGAACAGCTCGATTCTTGGTGTGTTTACGCTCTGAAGGCAGCAAACGTACACGATGTACAGTATAAAGTCCTTATTCCTGGTAACAAAGTGCGCTGCAGCAGTGTTCCCCTCTGATCCTGTGCTGGATAACGTCAGTCTCACACACACACACACACACACACAGTGGTGAGCAGTTTTCTGAAAGCCGCGCTGCACAGCGTAGACGTGGTGTGAATGTGGTTATAATCCCTCTGGATGTATGTGGTCGGTGGTTTTCTGGGCTTTTCATTGCTCATTCACATCCACACGAGTGTCCAGCTGGAGGCCAGAGCGGCTTTGGGGCTTTGTAAACTGGTCCGTGTGTTTCGAACGTCTTGCGTCTCTGACGCTGGACCGCCAGTAGAGGGCGCTGCCTCTAAAACAGAAGATCAACAGCCCGCCCAGCTGTTTTCAAAGCTTTTTCATTCCAGTACCCACATAGGTCGAAACCAGCAGAGTCTAAACTTTAATGGACCTGCAGGGTCCCTCAATACAGAGAAAGTATTTTCCTGAATTTTCTGTAATTAGTCTTGTTTTGCTGAGAACTTTCACGTACAGAACACATTTCATCATATTTTTTTTTAACAATATTCCACATGAAGCACAGCTCCCAGTTCGCTCTCGGTCTGTAGTTTGGATCCCCGTGCGCCAGTAGGTGGCAGGATGCTGCATGCAGCGAGCGAGGCCTTGATTACTCACGGACCTGCGGCGAGCTGACAGCGATGTTGTAATGAGAACATTTTTAGAAACAAAGCAACTGAGTCAGATCATTCTGGAAGATATATTTTCCAAAATGCCAGACAGGGAATTCAAATTTTTGCTAAAATAGACAAAAAAGTAATTATTTAACATAACCTGACCTCGACGATCTGGCACTCTGCGGCTGTGACCAAGGATGAGATATTTCACCACCCGACCTCTGCGCCCCCGGCCCCGGCCTCGCTATGAGGTGAAAGCTTGTTTTATTCAGTCTGTACATTTAGACCTGCCTCCAGCGATCTAACGTTTCTCCCCAGTTATCCTGGATCAACCTCTGCGGAGTAAGCGGATAGCGCTAATTCACATCCAGAGTTTCACCTTGCAACATATTGTGCGTTCGCTCGCTCAAGTTCAAGGCCGGGTCAGGGCACTGCTGGCCCCAGATGAGCCTTCAGCATCGACAACACAGCGAGACAGGAAGGGACGGCGTGACAAGGACAAGGTGCTGCTCGGATGGGAGTGAGAGACATGGCATGGTGAACTCCCCTGAAGCCAAAATGTAATTATCAAGACGAAGATCTTCATTTAGTCCTCATTCATGCTTCTTTAAAATATCAAAATGAATCACAGACATTATGGGACGAACAGAGAGGCAGAGCACGTTTGAACAAGACGAAAACAAACAGCAGAATGTTTCTGTTGCTTTAAAACAAACGGCTGGTGTCTGCAGAGGCAGGCTTCAGTCAGACTACATACACACTGGTCTGCACTGCCCCCTGCTGGTCAGGGACTCAAACCCTCTGCAAACTGTCAAGGTAAAATTTTACTCCTATAATATAAACACAAACACATCGATATGTAGCTTCTTAAAATCTTAAAACAGGATGTTTCTTGACATTGCGTTTTTTTGAAAATATTAAAGCCATTTACATGGCAACGGTCTGCAATGAAACACTTTCATTGCATTTTGTGTGTCTGCTTACATGACAACTTTTCTCAGAGTCCCTGCAAACCTCCATCCATCCATCATCCGTTTATTCTATGATCAAGTGAAACTGAGCAGGCCCAGGTAGAACATGAAACCCAGGCAGCACCAGCTGTTCCTCAGCACATCCAGGCTCTCTGAGCCTGCTGCAGTGCAGCATGTCACGGCATGGCCTTCTTCTCAAATTCCAAACAAATCATTTTTCCACTGCTTTTGTGTTTTACGCCTTTTAAATATTTCATGTCTCTTAATGATTCGCCTCGGCGGCCGTTGAAATGCCAGAGGAAGCACTCTGAATGGCTTCACCAGTGCGGCAAAAAACCAACAGGCCTGGGCTCCATCGGCCACACTGCAGAGGTGTGTGACTGTGGACTTACCGCGGCGTGGCGGCTCGCCGTGGCGCCGTGGCCGGCCGGGCCCAGCTCGACGACGGGGGGGTCAGTGGACCAGGTGTCTGCCACCGCCGGGCTGATCTGTGGAGGAAGACGGTCGTTAACACACCGAGATCCCACATTAAAGCGGTCTGCAGACTAAAGAAGTTTACTTCAGAACAGCTGAAGGGAAACATTTAGGGCTGTCAGAGTTAACTGTATTAATTGTGATTAATTCATGCAGGGCATGACTAAAGATTAATTTCATTTAATTGTGATTATTCACATAACTAGGCGTCAGGCTTTATTCACTTTGAAGACTGACTGTTAACACAGACATTGTATCAGGTTGGTCACCATGGCACTTTATTTTGAAAGAAGATCCAACAAGGTCAAAAAGGAAATTATTTCTCAGTGTTTGATTCCCAACCAAGACACTCAACCAGTCACTGCAGGAAGTTGCGATACTGAAACTTCAGCAATGACTTTAAATTCAGCTTTTGGACTGATTGTTTGAACTGATAAATGCTTTACGCTATGGGCTGAAAACTGCCTTCAAATGCAGAACAACACCATTTTAAAAATGCATTTCACCGTGTTAAAACATTTAAAAAAGTTAAAAACTAATAAAACACTGATTAAAAAAAGCAAAAGCGGCGCAGCGGCTGGACCTGGATGTCTGCGGGCTGCGGGTGGTGGAGGTGAGGCCCCCTGGGGTGGACGTCAGACAGGTGGGGCGGCGGATCCGGCGTGGACCTGAGGGCGTGCTGCTGCAGGACGTCCTGATAAGACTTGACGTCGAAGTTGGTCCTCCACAGCAGCACCTGGACGGAGCACAGCCACGCTGAATCATCTGATCACTGACAGGAAGCTGAAGCTGTCGTGAGAGTCCCACCTGGCCGTCAGCGCCTCCCGAGGCGAAGAGCTCGCCGTTTCTGGAAAAGGACACCGCGATCACCGCTCCCTGAGGATCAGGGTGAATCATTATTACCACAGGAAAACATCCTCCACCGTCTGAACATCCACAACGCAGCATGTGAAGACCACTGACATCTCTATCTTTAAAAAGCTAAAACATGAGAAATGAAAGCTGTTTTTCATTCATTCACAGCAACAAACATCAGAACCAGAAACATTCTGCGTGAAGGAAACATTTTTTTTTATTATTTCTTTAATTTATCCACCAAATTATCTTTGAAAATAACATTTATCTCACGATTCAAACTGATAAATGTCACCATTCAAAGGTTCAGTGGCTTAATTTTGCATATTCTTGTATCTAAAATTACTTTCTCCTCAGTGCAGGTGACGCACGTTGACTTTCTAAACGCTGCTCTTGATCAATTTAAATCCAAATAAAGAAGAATTTCTGAGAAAAACAGAGAGTTTCCTTCCATTTGGACACACCTGTTTGCTCTCCCTGGTAATGACGCTGCTTGTGTGTTTGATGAGTGCAGAAAAACAGCAAAAAATGTATGTTGACAGCTCTAAAACAACTAGAGCTGGAAAAAGAAACGTTAAGACAGTATCTAAAATGGAAATACTTGCAAAAAGAAAGCTAAAAAAGTTACACTGAAAAATTAAAGTTGTTGGAAACAAGAGGAAACAGCTCGAATATATAGTGGAGGAAAATGTGTTGGAATTCATTCATTTTCTTCATCATTTGTTCCTGTTGTGATGAGAACTGTTGCTCTCCTCCTCCCTGTGGCTGAACACACAGCCTGCGGCCTGCTGCTGCCACCAAGTGTCCAAATCATGTCCAGCAGCAGGAAGTACTTCAATGGCGTGGTCCTGAAGGCTGCCGGAGTGTGTGTTCAGGCTGTGGCCTCACCTTGTGTCCGTGCAGGGTGTAGATGAGGCGTCCCTCCAGCAGGTCCAGGATTTTCACGGTGCTGTCGCTGGAGCCGCTGATCAGGTAGTTGTTGGACGGATGGAAGGAAAAGCTGTTGACGCCCGCACTGTGGACTGAAAGAGACGCGGCAGATAAAAGCCACAGGACAGAAAGGTTCACTGTAATCTACACAAAGTTCAGGACAAAGCTCCAGTCTGACTGACCTTGGTAATGCTGAATCAGCTTGTTGGTGCGTAAATCCCAGATCTTCAGGGTGCCGTCGGCTCCGGACGAGGCGATGCACGTACCGCTGGAGTTGAAATCCACAAAGGTGGCTGATCTGGAGAAATTTAAAAAATTAAAGATACAGTTTAAAAGTAGAATACGACACATGCTGTAGTGGACCTGATGACCACAACATTAACTGTTATCATGTAGAGAAATGTGAAGAGAGTATATATAAATGAGTGAATAAATTAATCTATGTGTAAATAAGAGTAGGAAAAATTTTTAATACATTTATTTTCTATTTACAAACGTATTCATGTACAGAGGCATTAAAAAATAACTATATGTAAGTACATTTGTAAATCTATAATAAAAACAAATCAATTGAAATAAAAAATAAATTGATTTATTCAGCTATTCAATTATGTTATGATAATTTTCACTGGATGATTTCTTTACACATGAATAATAAACATTTTTTCAATTTTTTTAAGTACATGCATGTAAGTAGATTTGTAAATAAATGTCCACTTCTATTTTCACATAAATATATTAATTCACTCATCTGTGTATTTTTAAAATGATTGTCATTTTCAGTGCACATGATTTTCATAAAACAATTTCTCTTCACATTTCTGTGCATAATAACAGATATAAGAGAGTAAATGATCAATGCAGAAATGAATAAAAGAGTAAAATGTGGATATAGAGACAAACATAGAGCCAAATGAATGAATGAGAGTAAATAGTTCAAGTGAAAATAGAAAGATGTATAACTAATAACTAATTAATAGAATAAGAAAAAATATGTCTGAAAACAGGGGACGGTGCCTCTGGACTGGCAGACTGGGGCGGTGGGTCACCTTCTTAAAAAAAGGGGGACCGGAGGACGTACTCCAACTATAGGGGGATCACACTCCTCAGCCTCCCCGGGAAAGTCTATGCCAGGGTACTGAAGAGGAGGATTCGACCAACAGTTGAACCCTGCACCCTGGAGGAACACTGCGGTTTTCGTCCTGGTCGTGGAACACTGGACCAGCTCTATACCCTCCATAGGGTGCTTTAGGGTTTGTGGGAGTTCGCCCAACCAGTCCATATGTGTTTTGTGGACTTGGAGAAGGCGTTCTGTATACCTCGTAATTTCTTGTCGGGGTGCTTCGGGAATATGAATCCGGGGCCCCTTGTTAACGGCCGTCCGGTCTCTGAATGACCGAAGTAGGAGTCCGGCCCACATTGCCGGCAGTAAGTCGGACCTGTTCCCGGTGCATGTTGGACTCCGGCAGGGCTGCGCTTTGTCACCGGTTCTGTTCATAATCTTTATGGACGGAATTTCTAGGTGCAGCCAGGAGCTGGAGGGGGTCTGGTTCAGGGACCAGGGGCCGGAGGGGGTCTGGTTTGGGGTCCACAGGATTTCATCTCTGCTTTTTGCAGATGATGTTGTCCTGTTGGCTTCATCAAACCCAGACCTGCAGCATGCACTGAGGCGGTTTGCAGCCGAGTGTGAAGCGATGGGGATGAGGATCGGCACCTCCAACTCATGGATGTTTGAAAATAAACAAAATAGTCATTTTGTCAGATCCAGCTTTCTGTTAGTGAAGGTTTAGTTCATACAGTCCTGAAGGTTAAGAAACAGAAATATCCAGAATTCTGTAAAAGACATTGTGTGATCGTGAGAGCAGGAAGAGTGTTTTGTTTGGGTTTTTCCTGTGAGATCTACCCTCCGGAGTCGGTGAAGCAGTTGATGCAGTGTTTGGAAGACGTGTCCCACAGCCGGACGCAGCGGTCGTCCCCGCAGGACACCACGAGCCGGCCGTCTGGAGAGAACCTGGAACAGGGAGACATGCAGGAAAGATGCTGCTTCATTCCAACAAAGACCGGAGCAGGATGCGGTGGTGAGGAGAGCGGTCGGCGGCGTCAGCTGCGTACCGAGCACAGCGCACCCAGTTGGTGTGCTGACAGAGGGAGTAGATGAAGCTCCGACGCTGGACGCTCCACACTTTGACCGACTTGTCGTCGGACGCCGTCACCAGCCGGTGGCCGTCCCGGGAGAAGGCCACGCTGCGCACCGCCGCCGTGTGGGCCTTGAAGACGGTGGACTCTCCTTTCCTGAACAAACACACCCAAAACATCAACAGGCAGCAGCCCAACCACTGGTTCACACGTACCGATCAAAGCGAGCGACACGTACAGCGTGGGCGTCCACAGCCGCACCGTTCTGTCCTTGGAGGAGGTGGCCACCAGGTGGCCGCTGGGAGAAAACTGCACGCCGGTGATGGCGTCTTGGTGGCCCACGAAGCGGAAGGCTCTGGCTTTGGGAGCCAGGTTCCAGATCATCAGACACTTATCCACCGAGCCCGAGGCTGCAGAGAGAGGACGATGGAAACAGATCAGAACTGCAAAACAACAGTTTACACAACATTTTCACGTGGAAAACAAAATCTTTAGTTGAGTTTTGGGTGTCTATTTACATGACGACCTTTTTCAACGTGCTCCTGTCTCCACCCCTATGGAATCGGAATCTCAAATGTTGCTACTGCATGTGCTCTAAAGCATTACAAAGTAGAGACTATTGAGATTTACACATCAATCATCTCCAATGATCAGCATCAAAAATGGAGGAAAAAAGAACATAAAAACATTCATTTTTCCATGTTCAGATGTAACCGCAGTGTTGGCAATAATGTTCCAGCAGCTGCTGTGAATTTGTTCTTCAGCTCTGTCCATCATGCTTTTAAACCACGATTAGCCTTCTACTTCATCACAGTTCTCTCCGATTTCCTTCCTCACAAGTTTCTCTCTGCTTCAATCAGGTTACTGGTGCTTATTATCTAATTCTGAGAGGAGCTTTTTCTTCTTCTCCACATAATCATTAATCATTTCTGGGGCATCCTGCCGTCATACAGTGACATCTAGTAATCACAGAGGTTTTTTTTTTTTTTCCAGATATTCTGAATATAAGTTACCAGAAAAGCCAAATAACTAACAAAAAGTGTGACTTATATTCAGGTTCATTCATACAGTACATGTAATTCTCTGGATTACTCACCCAGTTGCTTCCGATTGGGACTGAAGTCCACACATGTGACGGCTTCTTTGTGTCCTTTGAAGTGTCTCTCCAAGGTGGGATCGTCCTGCAACGATAACACACTTCATTAAAATGAATAAAATAGCTCTGTTATTCCCATTTACCCAACACTGAAAGTGAAAATACACCATTTTCACACTTACACTTTCAGAAAAGTTTTTCATTTACACAGTAACGTTTTGAAAATGATGTCCATTTACACGGAAACAACAGAAACAATGAAAATGTATTTTTATTCTATTGTATTAAAACTCCTCAGATACGCCACAGAGAGAGGATCTTTCCAGACCTTCCTCTATTGGGTGAAAATCTGAGTAGATCAGTGTTTAGTGAAAATCCACCACTGCTGACTGACAGCAGCTGATCTTCACCATGTCCACATGTCTGATTGCTCTGAGCCGCTGCCATGTGATTGGCTGGTTTGTGTAGGTGAACAGGAGTTTGGATTTGTTTTTTTTTTCCCAATAGGAGACAACCAGCTGATGAACTGTGAACGTCTTCCAGAGTCCTGTTAAAGGAGGAAGTGTTTGACACCCCCCTTCTTTACAATCCTCTTAGCTAGCAAACTCGCTTACTCGGCTAGATTTGACAGCAGCGCCCTTTAAGACAACTTTCACGCCTCTTTGTTGTTTTTTAACACAAGTCCTGAGAAGAGCAGACTCACCAGTACGGACGCCATCGAGACAGACTTTTGGAGGTTTCACCGCCTTGCTGGAGAAGTTTGAACCCACCCTGTCTTCACGTCCATGGTCGCACGAACGTTCAAGCCTAAGACAGGCTTTATCGCCTTACAACGCCACGAAGTAAAAACTGAACGTTCAGAAAATGCCAAAACAATACTCTTTATGTTTGTCCTATCGAGAGATTTACGCCCTTTTTCCAGCGTGCAGTGAAAACACGAACAACCCGCCGCCTGTTTGGAGCTGCTGACAGTGGTGCGTTGGGGCACACATGAAAAAATTGGAAAAAGACAAGGTGCATCTGAAAACTGAATTCATGGAACAATAATTAAAAACCAAGAGCATATTTAATACATGTGCACTTTACAACTATCACTTTGATGTGCGCGTAAATAGAGGGTGCAATACACATAAAGGGAAAAAAGTGAGTAGACTTTTTTAATTAATTAAATTGTGAGGGAAGTGAACGCAGCACGTCAGCGAGGTGGAGCGTCTCTCGCTGCTAAGCAACCAGGAAACCGAGGCTGTATCGGCTTCTCTGATTGGTTGTTGGAAACAGATCGACGAATCAGGGTCGAGTTCATTGATACGGGAAGTGGCGTTTGTGGATGTAGGTTTGAAAAAGATGTCGGTGAGTCGAGGCATCGGTAGCTCTGAGGTAAGGATTTCTAAATGTCAGCTCTGGTTGCTTTATTAACTCAGTTATTAGCACGGATATGCTGTTGTTATGCTCCTGTTATTTACCGGAAGTACGACGTAGAATAAGAAGAAATCAGTGGCTAATCTATGAGCTAACGGGTTAGCTTGGGTTCGTATTAGTTACCATGTCAACGCTTCAAGAATTAGACTATCAGATGGATTTTTTATTATTTTTATCACCTTTTATGTACTGAACCAAGCGCTCAGGAGCCACTGGGGCAAGCCCGAGTCTAAACTTGCATTATTATTTTTATTTTTTATTTTTGGATTGCAGTTCTTAAACAAAAGGTTGAAGAAGAACGCGAGATATGAGCACGTCAAAAGCAAACTGGACACAGGTGTGTGTGCTGTTATTAATCTACCCGTAGTGTCAGTGACTCCCAACCAGGGGGGCCCGACCCCCACTGGCGACGCCAAAGATTCATGGGGGGGCGAAGCCAGGGGTGTCAAATGTAAATGTGAGGCTCCAACCCGGCCGCCGAGCAAGCAAATGTGAAACGTGTCAAAGAAAACACTGAGTTTCTATCTGAAGGCTTCATTAAAATTGGCTTTATTCTGGGATCGTAGTAATTATTTGTTTCAGTGGAAAATATTGACCTTATCATCAAGTATACTCTTCACCACAACAAATAAAACAAAGTCTAAATTTAAAGGTTGCTATGACACTATTTTACCAATCTGACTCTCTCAAGTTGAAATCAGACTGTATGTCCGCCCTAAGTTTGCAATGTGGCAACACGTTGGGCCCCTCGAGACAAAGGTTGGGAATCACTGATCTGTCAAACGTTTACTTTACGATTTCTGTTTACTGTGCAGTCACTGTCATCTGTTTTTCTACCAGGATGCAGCCTTTCCAAGTATAACGAAAGACTGGAGGAGCTTAGAAAAAGTGAGTAGAGTATATTGAAGTATTAATGGTGCAAATGATTGGATATAGGAAGTAGTTGTCCTTTTTAATTTTCACGTTCATCTTGCGATTGAATCCTTGTCATCACTGACCAGTAATAAAGCATAAAATCATATCTGCAACAATCATCCATTGATCCGTATGTCCGTCTTCTAAATCACTTAATTCCAATCACCATTTACTCTGGACAGGTCTCCAGTCCATGACAGGACAAACATACAGAGACAGACAAGAATACACACTCTCATATCCACAGCTAGTGGCAATTCAAAGTCACCAGGCAATCTCACATGCATGTTTTTGGGAGGAAGGCCACATACAGATGTTTAGAACATGCAAACTCCACACAGAAAGGCTGGTATTTGACATTCTAGCTCTAAGGCGAGAGCGCGAACCACTGCTCCACCTGCAACAATCATCTGTAATTTCTGTAAATTCTGCATTTCGATGCATTTGTGCTCTGCCTAGGACTGATGTTTGCAATAAGGCACTGCAGTCTGTCAGTGATAGTGTTTTATGAAGAAATTAAACACAAGGAGCATCATCTGGAAATGCAGCACATCAGTTTAGAGTTACAGTGACTCTCACCATCCCACTGGGTGGCTGCTCTGCTGCCTCTGGGAATGGAGCCGCTGATTGTTTCTCCTCTGAAGATTAAGGAGACCTGCTAGAGAGGAATGCGTTCGAGACTTTCAGAAGATTGAATTCAAAGTGAAGGCCTTGGATTTTGGTTCAGGGATATGTGAGCCAAACTCACAGCAAGCAGCACAATAATGGGATGGTTGTTTTCAGTCAGACAGACTTTCAGAGAGCTGAAACCTGCCTCTGCAGAAAGCTTTTCTCCGCACTGAAAGTTTAAAGTGAGTGGAAAAGCTGCAGGAACTCACAGCAGACTGCCGAAAGAAGCTTTTGGATGATACAACAAATCTGTATCTGCACGGTCGAAAAAGAACTGTGACCAGTTGTCAGCTTAAGTTTAAATTTAAAAAGTATTGCTGATCAATTGTTGGAATTTTGAGATATGTTTGATCGCACCATCAGACCAATGATATTGATTTATCCCACGTGAACAGGGGGATCAAACGGCAGAGATTTAATTTGTGGACGGTGATTGTCCTCTGATTTCATGAGGATAAACCACACTGTGAGGCTGACGTTCGTTTCATTTTAGATTACAGGTACAGAAAAGATGAAATCTTCAAGCGGCTGGACGTAACGACATTTGCCCAGCTGGTAAGAGTCTGTGTGCATTTGAAGTTCTGCACCCTGCAAGAACCTGATCCACCCGGATCCATTAGTAATGACTCTTCAGAGCGCCGGCTCCGTGTCTGTTTAACTCGCATGTTCTCCTCTGCCGACGTGTTTTAGTTTCAGTTTGTTGCTTTTCACATCAGATACTCCAGGTGGCCTCGGTGTCGGGCCTGAGTGAGGGCGAGGGCGAGGGCGACAGCGGGTCGCATGGCGGAGAAGGTAACGGGCCCGACGGAATGACTCCCATGATGCAATGTGTTTTCTAACCCTTGTTAGATTCTGCATGTTTTATATCAGGGGTGTCAAACTCATTTCACTTCAGGGGCCACATATTGACCTCAGTTGGGCAGGACCAGTGGATAATAGCTTTATAACTAAATCTCTGTCTTTGTTTTAGTTCACAGTTAATGAACATTAATCTTAAAACATAAAAAAACCTGAAAAATAAAGCTGGAATTCACCAGGTCATACTTGTGTTGAGAATCCTTTGACGTGTGTCTGCAGACGGTGTGTCACTCGGGTCCAGTGCAGAGCTGGAGTGTGTGTCCGAGGTCGCCAACGGCTCCACGCACACGTCGCCATCTTCGGACCGGGAGGACGGGGGAACGGCCAGGAGCAGCTCCACTGCCAGGTCCACGCTGCTCAGGTACAGCACAGCTTTTAGCAGCAAACCAGAGCAGCACCACCGCATTGAACAGCAGCAGAGCATCCAGACAACACATCCCAGCAGAAACATTCCAGGATCCAACAGTGAATTAAGCTCTGTTCACTTCAGATCTGACAGATTTATTCTTCAGAAAGTCTTCTGCTGTTAATCCAGCTTCAGGAAATAAGAAACAGCATTTTAATGGAGTTATGCGTCAGCAAGCTATAAATAGTTCAATGATTCCTGGAGTCCCATCTCGGGTGAAGCATAAGTCAAACACTCCTGCACCGTCAAGTTTTGACAGTTAAAGTCTAATTCAGAGATTTTTATGCAGACGTTATCAGGAGGAGGATAGAACCCATCTCTGCACATTTGGCCTTGTTTTGTTCTTTTTCATTCGTTGAAATAAATATATATGAAAAAAAAATATCTGTTGAAGCTTGTGCAGGCTCCACAGCCACCTTCATCAACAATCTTCTGAACAAAGACTGGTCCGTCCCCACCCGTCCCACCCCCACCGCCTCCCATGGGTGTAACTGAATCCGCGGCCTCTCTGCAGAAAGCTCCACAGGGCTCTCCGGTGGATTCCACCCTGTCAGGAGCGCAGATGGGGGCGGGTCCAGGGGAAAAGCGGCGTGCTTCCTTTGTGCTTTGTGTGTGTGTGTGTGTGTGTGTGTGTGTGTGTGTGTGTGTGTGTGTGTGTGTGTGTGTGTGTGTGTGTGTTTGTCCTGTGATGGACTGGAGGTCTGTCCAGGTGTCTCCCACCTGGGATTTTCTCCAGGTAGCATATGGATGGGTGAGTCCTCTGAACGCTGTGGTGTCCGCAGCGTCATCACCGGAGTGAGCGAGCTCAGCCTGAACGCGGCGCCCCGGAGGCTGGAGGAGCCGGGCCCGGCCGAGCGGCCCTACCCCGACTGCCCCTACCTGCTGCTGGACGTGAGGGACCGCGAGCAGTACGACTGCTGCCACGTCATCGGCGGTGAGCGGCGTGAAGCCTCCCTCTACCCAGCATGCCCTCAGCCCGCCTGTAACAGTGTCTCCCGCCCTGCAGCGCACAGCTTCCCCATCGCCATGCTGTCCAGAACCGTCAACCCCTACTCCAAGGAAGTGCTGGAATACGTACGTACCCTCCAGCCCCCCGCCGGTCCCAGATACCAGCCGCCCTCTCACTCTGTCGGCTTTAACACAGAAAAACGCCAGCGGGAAGATCATCATCCTGTACGACGAGGACGAGAGGATCGCCAGCCAGGCGGCCACCGCCATGTGCGAGCGGGGATTCGAGAATCTGTTCATGCTGTGTGGAGGTGAGATCCGTCAGCCATCCCGCTTCTCATGAAGAGATGAGCCTGTTATTAGCTGAACATGATGTTTAAAATGAGGATATCAGCTCAGATATATGAAAGAGGACGGCGTTGGACCCCCTGTCGTCCTCTCCCAGGCCTTAAAGTCATCGCCCAGAAGTTTCCCGGTGGGATGACGACGGGCTCCATTCCCGCCTCCTGTCGCTCCTCTTCCACGAGGACGAAGCGCCGCCCGGCGCCGCAGCAGCAGCCGCCGCCGCCGCCGCAGGCCGCAGACCAAAGGTGGAGGTTCACGGTGGACGAGCTGAGCAGGATCCAGGAGCAGCTGGAGGAGATCCTCCTCCCCAGAGGCTCCAGCAGTAAGACTGGCTGGTTGTGGATGGTCCATCGGTCCATCACGTCTCTCTCTCTCTCACGCTGCTTCTTTTCCTGCCCCACAGAGATGTCGTGTCGATCGGCGGGCTCCAGCCTGAGGAGTTCACGGAGCAGCGTGTCTGAAGGCTCACAGAGCAGGAGGCCCTGGAAATGAGCCAGCAGGCCCCCACGTCACCTTTTACTCGCCGTGTCTTGGTTGTTGTCATTAAAATCTACGTTTGATGATTTGCACAGGGCCTCATCCTTGAGCCTCGCCTGGACTCTCTTCTGCTGAGACCGTGTAGAAACGTTACGAAGTCTGAATCTATTTTTTAACGTTCTCAAAGGCGTGCTGTATTTTTGTAAAATCAATCATAGCTTCACAAAGGTCCATCAATGTTTCAGTCCTTGAAGTTTGATGTGTGTGTGCGAGTGTGTGTGTGTGTGTGTGTCGAATGTGACAGAAGTGGCATTTGATCGGACTCTGCCAGTATTGCTGACTTGTGGCCTTTAGCGTTGGCGTGCTGGTGACTGGTTTTGGTGCATGCTGTTTGGATCTCGCCTCTCGTGAAGTGCTGGCTTCTTCCTGTTTTTAACTACATGAACTCCACTTGTAAAATGTTTTCAGCATCTGTCTTAATGAAGTTATTACGTTTGTAAATGAATGTGAAATAAAGTGTTTCATGGACTTTCAGCTTATTTATCTTGCTTGGGGGGTCATGTGATCAAAGCAAGGAGGAAGACGGGAGTATGGAGAGATGTTGCTTTAATCGAACACAACCACATTTTCAATTTCAACATTTAATGTTGTTTCTGTTTGAGCGCTCACTCTACATGCTGTTTGACATTTTTTTCCTTCTTTTTTAAATTTTTGGACAACATCTGGAGTTTCTGTGAATCTCGGCGGTGGTGGCCTCAGTACGGGTTCCTGAAGGCGTGGTCCATGATGACCAGCAGGGCGTGCCAGGTCTCCTCGGCGGTGGGGATGATCTGATCGGCGGGGAGGAGGAAGCCGTGCCGACCGGTGTCTCTCAGCTCGAAGGTGTAGGAATATTTGACGCCCTGGTCGTAGGCCCAGTCGATGCTGCCCCCGCTGG
Source organism: Salarias fasciatus (assembly GCF_902148845.1). Taxonomy (NCBI): domain Eukaryota; kingdom Metazoa; phylum Chordata; class Actinopteri; order Blenniiformes; family Blenniidae; genus Salarias; species Salarias fasciatus. Next base: position 6,633,699 of record NC_043751.1, on the reverse strand, counting down.
CTTGGTCTACAAGGTGAAAGAGGGTTTTTAGAATTGGGGCGAAGGCATTTCCTGTGAGCGGGGCGAGGAAACGTACAGATGGTGTTGATGATGCTGCCGAACCGGTACTGGGTCCCGTGCTTTGAGGCCAGCTTGGCAACGGCCCTCCGAGCCAGGCCGTGCTGTGGAAAGAGAAAACAATCAAGCATCTCTCACACTGCGGACGCATCCCGGTGGATCAGTAGGCGGTCCTACCAGCTCCGCCCGGTCCCGGACCGGAGTCCTGGTGTAGCCGTACGGGTACAGGAGCATCTGAGAGTAGGAGTGGATGGAGATGAAGGCCTTGATGTTACCGTGGGATTTCACAAAGTCCACGATAGACTTGACCTCTGACTCGGAGTGGGCCCTCGGCCCCCGGTAGATCTGAGAGCAGGGGTCGTTGCTGGAGCCGGGTCCTGGACAGGATGCAAGGGAACATCCACGTCAAGGGGGGCAAACGTGATGTTTTTTTGGCCATTTTACTGTATTTCACACCAGAAAGTATCATGATACTTGAGATCATTGAGATTATAGTCATTTTCAGTAGGAATTGCTTGGTTTTTATGAAAATATTGACATTTTCACCACATACTATACTCTGCATCACTACAAAGAAGAACATTAAAGTTTGAATTTAAAGGTTACTTTGGTTACTCGTTACTCTTAATTATCCTGCTTAGCTGTGTTTTTCTGTCCCTCAACTGTGAAGTTCGTCATCAGTAGTTTTTTAGTTTATTTCCTTCTTTTTAAATGTAAATACAGAACAAAAGGATGTCAAATTCCTTAATGAAAGTGAACAGAAATGAGAAAAAAACTTGCAAAATCTGCCCCTTTATTTCAAATAACCATCTCCAATCAACTATTGAAGGCCAAACTATGATAATGAAACTTGACAACAGCAAATATCGTTTTTAGTCCGGTAGTGCTTATAAAGAAACACACCTCCGAATCCAGCATCCCAGTTCCTGTTGGGATCTACTCCCACACACCTGGAGCCTCGCGTGGGCTTCCTGGTTTTACGCCACAGACGATCCTGGAAACATCAGAGTAGCTTTATACCGGTGGTGAAATGGTGAAAAGTGAGATGGTGAAGACCTGAAGCCAACTATCGGGATGATGAAGGCCTCATTTACGCGACGAGGTTTCAACTGAAAATACGTCTTTTTTGTGTTTCTGCAGAGAACAAGACTCTATGAACAACAGTGGTGAGGACATGGACACTCGTATAGACAGGCGGCCATGTTGGATTGCTCATCCAGGTGACTGTCAACTATAAAACTACCAAATCCAGGAGAAAAAGTGCCTCCAGTAAGAATGCCACAAGCCAGCACAGGTCTCTGCTGCAGGTTTTGAGGTGTTCGTGGTGTCTGCTCACTCTGGTGTGGGTGTACTCGAACCCATCGGGGTTGGTCACGGTCTCCAGGAAGAGGTCCGTCCCGTTGAGGATGGCGGTGAGAACGGGATCACGTCCGAAGTCCTTCACGATCTAATACATGGAACGAAAGTGACGAGTTCAGCTCTGTTGCAACCCGAGGAGCCGCAGGAATGAAACGCCGCTGGTCACGGTGGCTTCACCTGCTTGGCGAACCAGGTGCCGCAGGCCTGAGTGACCCACTCTCTGGAGTGGATCCCAGTGTCGATCCAGATGGCGGACCGGTTGGATCCACCGGTGCTGAACTGTCACACGTCAAGGAAACAAAACGGTTTGCCCTTTAAGCACATATCCACACACATGCTAAACCTTTTTCTGTTCAGTTTTCACCTTGAGGACATTGAGGGGCCGTCCCTCGAAGCTCCGACCGATCACCACCTTACTGACCAGGTTTGGATTCTCAGCCACCAGCATGTCCTGGAAGCTGTAGATCTGGACCACAGATCAAGTCCTGACGTTAGAACACAATGAGTGGTTCTCTTTGGTCTGGAATTAAGCTGTCGGCTCCATTAGAAGCAGCTCAGTAGTGTGACGTATCTTTTTCTAATATCACTAATATGATGTTCCTCAGTAGTTGGGGTGTTCACGCTGGATTACTCACCTCGCGGAGGGTGTGATACCTGGAGAAGTCGAAGTCGTCGGTGCTCCTGGGTTCATCAGTTGGATCCGTAGACCTCATCTGTTCCTGTTCCGCATCCAGCAGCATCTGCAGCACAAAGGACACCGGCGCTGAAGACAGACAGCTTCCACAGCGCAGAGCCACCCTGCAGATTCCTCTCTCCAACGAACCTGCAAGTCCTCGATCATGATGGCGTACTCAATGTCCCAAGTGTCCAGGTAGGATTTGACCGCCTGCAGGATTTGGACGGGAACTCTGACGTCCACGGGGGAGTCCACATGAGTCGCCCCCCTCCAGAAGTCCAGCTGTGGGGGCACAAAAGAAAACCGGGCTCAATCATGGAGCGAGTAGAACAAATGGAGTCAGAGAGGTGGTCCCTCACCTCCACCAGGTCCTCCAGGTCCTTGATCAGGGACAGCTGGACATTGTCTTTAGCACTTACTCGAAGCACCTGATGCCTTAAGAAAAAAAAAGAAAAAGAAAACAGAACCAACAGCCTCTTACTCAACATGGACATCTAGAGAGAAGTTGGCTCCCCATAAGAAAACTTGTTACCCAAGAACAGCTGCTTCTGCAGATGTTCCAGAGAGACTCTACTGCACATCTTAGCTTCATTATCTCGAACATCTGAGTGGATTAATCCGGTGTACAACAAGAGTTTTGGGTATATGAAGAGACACTTTGCACTCGTTCATCAAGCCGTCATTGATTACAAATGAAACAGCGCCAAAGGCTTCCAGTACCGATAACTGGGAATTACTCTTTAAAAAACTAATTCATCCCTGTTTGATTCAGTCTGTCAGAGAGTTTTTATTCCATTTCTTGGTTACATTATATATCAATGCTGTTTTCGGCCACTGGCTAATGGAAGAACAATGAAGATTCTTCAGCTTCAAAACTGGGACGCACCCCGCGCAGGCTGCCAGCCTAGTCACTAATAAAACCAGCATGTCTGAGAAGGAACCAGAGTACTTCTGGTCCAGGACCCTCTTTGACTGTGCAGCAGAGTCTTTGTCTTTGTCATATTCTGGTCTTGTCAAAATTGAATTTGTACATGAGAAAGAAAAGACTTTCTAAGTTCTCGAGATGAAGCATGCGGACACTCATGTTGGGTTCAGCAGCGTTTTGGCTTCACTGTTTGCAGCTCATCAGTAAATGACACTCAAGTACCTCCTAAGACCAAACATCAGATATGAAATAGCGGCCAAACCTTGGATTCATGCAGTATGTTCCTGGTACCAGCAGGTCAGGTCCACTCACCCCTCAAAGGTCTCCTTTCCGTGCACGGCCACCAGCAGTGCAGCGATAGCGAGCAGTCCCCTCATCCTCGCCAGCGGTTTGAGCCCCTCGGGGCTGAAGGCGGCCTTAAGGTGTGAAGGTCTGCTGCTGCTGTGCAGCCATTGCACCATGTGGGTGTTTGAAACAGTGAAGCTGTGGGGGAAAAAAACAAACCTCTTCCGCATTTTCTTTAGTAAAAGAATGAGAAATTGCGTTTGCCCCAGACTTCCTCAAGTTACAGAGCAATCATTTCTCAAGAAACTTCTTTTGCTCTGAGCATGAAACAAGAAATCTACAGGAAGTTAACCTCAACTTCTCATGAGGCAACTTTTTACCAACTTCTGCTTTTCTCTCCTGTAAGTGGTAAATGGCATTTAGGCTTCTTTGATGCAGGTAGTTTAGATTATTTGGTTTGATTTGGACATAATAAACTAAGGAGAGGCCGTAGTATTGAAACGGTGCCTCACCAACACTTTCTCGGGCTCGGTAAACAAAATCTGACTAATATTCATACAAGTGAATAGTGTAAAAGGGACAAATACTTGTTTTCTATTGTCACTACATGACTAAAGTTAAAAAACAATTTAATTTGTCATTTTATGGCATAATTCAAACAATAATATATATTTTGCAAGTGGTTGATAATCAACTAAACAATGCAGCATTACAGTAATTCACTTGGGTTATTGGGGGGGCCTATGATTAACACATTTTCCAGACTAAGTGTAGCTTGTTTCAGCTTTTTTTCTCTTTTTTCTATGTTTTGGAGAGAAGCTCTCAGGTTCAAGTCCTCTGAATGCTTCAAACTATTGGTGGCACTTTACTGGAAGCGCCTGGTATAACACTTTATAAGTAGTTATGATCACAATGCTTTATAACCCACTACACAGCATAGGATTAGGGTTAGGTCCTGATGTTATGAAGCATTGTGATCATTTGAGTGTTTATAACTATAGTTATACAGTGCTATAATGTACTTACAATGTGTTATACAGGGGTGCTTCAAGTAAAGTGTTACCAAACTATTTATTGGTTTCAAGTTTTGGGTTTGAATCCTGTGGATCCTGCAGATGTCCTACATTTAGCAGGTTGGGAGGCTATCGGTTAGAGGCTGCAAAACCCTGGATTGGAGGCTCTCAGACTGTTTTTAATCCCTTTGCTTTCATGTACTCCCTAATCTTAATTGCTTAAGACCTGTAACCTGTGATTCACTGTTTTCTATATATTTTTTTGTGAAGCATTCTGACCTTCCAGGTGATATATCGTTTTAGTATTTCATAAGAATGACAAATTAATGTAAACGCTGTAGATTTCTTATGAATATCATGCACAGAGGACCAAACACAACACCGCAGTCTGGATTTCCTTATGAAATTTTATTGTGTAAACAGTGCAACATTTTTACTGATTTGTTTCAAAAGAAGATTTCTATGACACAGTGCACGTTGCGGACATTGCTCTGCACGATGACGAGTGATGACGTTACACCGGAGACAAGATCTAACCCCATGACACGGAAACGACAGCTGAACACAAGCGAGCACGCAAAGTGAGGGAAGGAGGAAGAACGAGTGCAAAGAAATGTCTGCAAGTTAAACAGAAGTCACAGTGTAGAGCGTGTGTGTGTGTCTGTGTGTGAGAGAGATTAAAGCTGCGGTTGAAGGAGGGGCAGCTGTGCTGCGTGAAGCTGTGACTCCTCTGTGAAGATGCAGGCTGAGGCGTGAAGCCAGAGTTTTGTTTCACTACGACTTCAGTTAATCTCGAGTCCAACCGACTGGAACCTCGACAGACTTTTAGTTTGAGGAACCGTTTCAGTGTTTCAAAACACGCCGCTGCCAATTTATTGCAAATCACTTTTAGATTTCGGTTTAGAACATCCATGATTGGATCCATCAAAGTGCCAAACACTGGTTGATCCTCATCAGAATCTTGTTGGTATCTGAAGTAAACAGACCAGTGTTGACCGTTTTCATCCTGATGTTAGTTTTTTTTGGTGATTTAAACTTGAAGGAGCCTCAGAAGACATTACCTCGGTGTGTTTGCAGAAAATGGGCTTCAGCAGATCAAACTCTGGTACTTCCTGTGTCTGTGTGTGTGTGTGTGGCTGCTGTAGTGTTACCTGTTTCCTAAACTGTCCCGAGCTCTCACACCACGTTTGCACAAAAACATCCCCCCGTTCCCAAAAAAAAAACCTGAACCTTGGTAAACTAATGCCTCTCATAGCCCCGCCGCCTCCCCGTCCCCCCCTCAGCAACATAGGATTTTGTTTAAATGTGAAAGAAGAGGAAGAAGAAGAGGAAGAAACCTGGGCTGGTGGAAGTGCTCAGAAATCTAAAGTGTAATCCCTTTGAGTCGCTCTCGGCTGCACTGTAAACAAAGACCCACCCGCCGCCCGCCGGGGGGGAAACCAACCCCCCCCCCCCGCTTCCGTCTCTCTATAACTCTCTTCATCCCATAAGAAAATATTTGTGGAAGGTTAAAGGAAAATATAAAATTAATACAATAGAATTCAGAGCTATATGTTAAATGTGATTAAAAACGGCTTGATTGTATCTCCCTTTACAACGCACACTTTTTTTTTCTGGTTTTTTTGTCTTTCTCTCCTTGGTTTTAAAGGCAAAAGAGGTAAAGTGTATAAGAAGAAGGCAGCCTGTATGAGTCGTCCAGGAGGCCGGCGCTCCCGGATTAGGCGATTGCTTTTGCTTCTGGTAAGAAAGCATCCCAGTACTTTATGAGCTGGAGAGAGAGAGCAGACAGACGTGTGAGCTGTGTTTCAAGATCCCTAAATACTCAGATTCCTGGACTAACGTCCTGCAGCGAGACGGGAGCCGAGCTTACCTGCTGCTGAGACTGAAGCAGAGCCTCCAGGTACTTGATTATCTGCCGTTTGAAATTCTTGGTCTTCTCTTTCTGTTCCGGAAACGACAATTTCAAAGAGTTTAATTGCAGCTCTCAGGTGGAAAAACGAGGCAGCAAAAGAGAACAGACGGAGGCACCTCGAAGCGGATCACTTCTTTCCTCACGGTCGCTGAAACCCGATCAAAATCTCTCTCGTACTGCGTCACTTTGGCCTCCCACTGAAGAGAAACGCCACACTGTTCATCATCTGTGATAACATTAAAGAGAAAGCGGCGGGCCGCGTGTCGTACCTCAGCGATCTCCTCTTTGGCCAGCTGCAGCTTGTCCGGCTTGTTGGCCCACAGCAGCTTGGCCTCGGTCTCCCTCTTCTTCTGCAGCATGGCCTGAGCGTCCTGCCAGCGCTGCCACGCCTTCATCCGCTGGTCAAACGAGCCCTGCCGGCCAAAAACACACGGGGCGTGAGAACGCCGGCGTTTTTAATAACAATCAGAACAAACGGTGGCGTTCTCCGTACCCTCACAGCTCCCAGTAAGCGAATGTAATCGGCGATCAGCTCGGCGAAGTTGAAGGTGTCGTTGGCCGCCTGGTCCTGGTGGAGCTGCTCCATCTTGTCCTCCACCTCGGCCAGCTGCGACAGGGCTCGGGACAGCGCCGTGTTGTCCTCGGCGCTGCCCAGCATGGCCGCGCTTTTGGCGAAGCTGGCCGTGTTCACTGACAGCTCTGCGGAGAAACGCGAACAAGAGGATTTCTTCGTCTGATTGCAGTTTGAACTCCTTCAATAATCTGATGAGCGCCGCAACCAAACTTATGCTATCTCTGGCGCCCTCAAGTGGCTGAATCAGGGAAGGTTTGTGACCTTTTCTGTGGAGGACGAGGTTTTCCACCAGGGCGTGCAGCTTCCTGAAGTGCTGGTCTGCAGACTCCACCTCCTGCAGCTTCTCCTCAAACCACTGCAGGAAGCACAGAGAGAGCGGCTTCAACAGGGTGAGCTCTGAGCGAGTCTCTCCTGACTGCAGCGGGACGCCACGAACTCACCATGTCCGACTCGTTCATCTTGATGGTCATCTTGCTGACGGCGTCCGTGGCTTTGTTGATCATTTTCAGGAAGCCGGCGCCGCTGAGGGCCTGGGTGCTCACAGCTCTGGGCAGCTGAGGACACAAACACACGGCCAGCATGGTACACGGAGTACAGAGAGGAAGCAGGAGAGAACAGACAGCCCAGGAGTCGCCAGGCTCACCTCCTCTCTCTCCAGGAACTCCCGGACGTCAGGGTCCTGGAGGAGCGACGGGTGGCTCACCACCCTCTGCAGATACCTGGCAGGCGAGGAGAAGGGAAAAGCCTCAGAGCGACGCCCCGTACAGACGCATCGCCGTGTGGAAACTCTCTCACCTCTCCAGAGCGCCTCGTCTTCGCTCCACAAAGTCTGCAGACGACGAGTCCTCCTTCCCCACCTTCACCTTCGTCATCCCTGTGCAACACAACGGTCATTCTCTCAGCTGGAGAGGAGGAGGAGGAGGAGGAGGAGGAGGAGGAGGAGGAGGAGGAGGAGGAGGAGGAGGAGGAGCAAAGAAAAACAAAGAAAACATTGTGGAGGAAAAGAATAAAAAGCCAAAGATAAAAGAAAGATAGAAAAGAGACAAGAAAAGAAAAAGTCATGAGGAATTTATAGAAAGGACAGAAAAGAGAAGCGAAAGAACGACAATAAACAGCAACGGTAATAGAGAAAAAGAAAGGAAAAAAGAGGAAAAGAACAAATAGAAATCCTGAAAAGCAATGAGGAAAAGGACAGAAAAATGAAGAGACAAAAAGAGGGGAAACTGAACCAGAAAATTTTAAAAAGAAAAGGTATATGATGAAAGGACAAAGGAGGATACAATGAAAAGGGAAAGAAATAAAAACAAGAAAAAGGGAATGAAAATGGAAAGAATAAGAGAAAGAAAGGAAGGGAAACAGAAAAGTGAAAAAAATGGTAAAAGAGATGAAAGGAAAATAATTGAAGATTAGAAAAGGCATGAGGAAGAGGAGAGAAAATGGAGAGAACAAAAAAGAGGAAAAAAGAAAGAAAGAAGGAAGAATTTAAAGTGAAAGAAAGGAGGAGGAGAGAGGAGAGAAAAGGAGCAAGTAAACAGGGAAAAAAGAATGGGAAAGATAAAAATAAGTAAGAGGCTAGTGAAAGGAAGAAGAGGAAAAATCTGGAAACAAACTAGAGCACTAAAACGAAGGAGAGGCACAAAAGGGAAAATAAATAAAAAGCACAAAAAAGAGTAGAAAAGAAAAAGGGAAAGGAGGGAGAGCAGAAGCAGGAGGAGGAAGAAGGAAATGAAAGAACATGACAGAAAGACACATCAGGAGAGGAGAAAAGAGGACAACAAAAAGAAAGCAAGGAAAGAAGACTGAAGTGAGAGGACAAGCGTTACCCAGAATGCTTTTCTCCGGCGGAGGAGGCACGATGAATCCGTTTGGTCCGTGCTTTTCCGACAGCTTCTCGTAGAGGCCGAGGAAGTCGCTGAAGCGCCGCCTCACCGTGAACGTCTTGTTGCGGAACATGGGCAGTGTGGTCTGAAACGCAGAGCCGCACTCTGAATCTAACAAACCTCAGATCCCAGGAGCGGCACAGCGCCCTCTACAGGTCACATCCAGACGCACAGTCCAGGCTCACCTGTGTGGTTACTTTGTAGGCCATGTAGGCATTCATACCATCACCTGAAAGACAAGAAAAACAGATTAAAAAAAAAAGTTACTATTTAACTAAACTCTCCTTTACTCGTTTTTTTAAATAACCTTGACAGAATTAGATTAAACTGCAGTGAAGTGTTTTATATGCATTTGGCAGTAAAGATGAAGAGTCACCGATTTTTTCCGGGTCTTTAACGGAGACGAAGACGTCAAACTTGTCGTCCTCCTCCTCCTCCTCCTCCTCTTCCTCCAACTGAAACCAAACGTGGAGAACAGAAGTGACGTGGAGCAGGCAGACGGCAGAACCTAAACTCAGCCTTGCAGGTGAACCACACGCGGCTGACAGCACTCAGGAGCAAAATGCTCTCTGACTTCCAGTCTGTTATGTGCAAAAGGCAGTAAGATGCGACCAGATGTTTTACTGGACTCTTTCTAAAATGCGTTGAAGCAGCTACAGACACAGCAAGTACTAATTATTCGCCACTCCCTAGAGGCAGCCGGGTGTGGCTAAACCTTCTGACAATTAAACACCTGAGGCAGACGAGACGTCAGAGAGGTTATTTTAATGCATCGTCCCCAATTCAAGTGGCCTTGAAGAGAAAGAAGACTGTGTAAATGTGTCAGTCAGCCGATTTAGTTCTAAATGTTTACACTGTGTCGGATGCTTGTTGAGTAGAGCTTTGTGTGTCGGCTCGTCTTTCCAGAGAGCCTGCTGTATTGTGGCGTACAGACCTCCTGCACGGCAGCAGACTGAGTCTTGGGCAGGCTGGAAGCTGATGACACAGCCGAGGGAGCAGCAGCGGCGGCGGCGGCGGCAGCAGCAGCAGCAGCGGTGGTGGTGGCGGCGGCCGGCGTGCTCGCTGGCTCCTTCTTCCTCTCGCTCTGTGGACTGTCCAGAGAAAGCTCCACTGTGGCTTCTGTATGACGAGGAAGCAGAGAGAGGAAATCCAACAGAGTGAGGCTGCTGAATAGCAACGAAACCAAACACCAATGAAAGGAAGGTTCCAGTGACTCCCATTGGTGGGTCTTCATCTACTGGAAAATTATCACAGATGCATGCTTTAAAAAAATACAGTTTTTATGTGATCTCTATTAGGCCATCTGTCTCTAGTTGGTTTCCCACTGAAAGGTGCGCCAACTCCACCTCAAACTACACCTGATATATTTAGTGGAAAACACTGGACAATTCATCTTGTCATTGTTGTGATCAGATTGTTGAATGAGGGTTGGCTTCACCCCTGAGAGTCAGATCAGCGAGTCTTCAGAATGTATGAATTAAATCAAAAGATTCTTTCAAATGAGAAAGTTCACGCTCTGCAGGTTTGTGGATTTGAACTCACCAGCAAATATATCGGAGTCCTCCTCGGAGTGGACCCCGTTGCTCTTAGAGGTGACGGTAGTTGTTTTGGTGGTGGTGGTCGTCGTGGTTACAGCTTCCTCGGAGAAGATGTCTGCGGGCTCCGGGTCTCCCAGAGGTCCGGAGTGGGCGACAGCGGCGGCGGCAGCAGCAGCTGGCGCGGTGACGGACGCCTCCTTCACCACACTGCTGCTGCTGATGCTGCTGCTGGTGGTGGTGGTGGTAGAACCGGCGGCGGTCTTCTTTGAAAAGGCGCCCAGCGGCTCGCCGAACAGATCCTCGTCGGGGTCGTCGAAGAGGCTTTTCTGCGGCGTCTTGGCCGATTTGGTCTTGAGGGGATCCGAGAAGAGGTCGCTGCCCTCGTCTTCGAACAGGTCGATCGTCGCTGGGCTGGACACCTTGACGTCGGCAGTGGGCGGAGCGTCGCTGAGGAGGTCAGCCAAGGGGTCGGCAGTTTTCTCACTGATGTCCAGCAGCGGCGGGTCGCTGGCAAGCAAATCCCCGCCGAGGTCGATGATGGAGGCAGGAGCCATCTCCTTTGCCTCTAGCAGGTCATCCAAACCCTTCTCGCCACCGGAGACTGCACTCTTGGCTTCTTCGATGACTGCATTTACAGTGACATCCGCCGCCACTACTACTTCCTCTTTCTGGGCCTCGGTTTCACTTCCCAGTAAGTCCACAAAATCATCCGATGGTTCGCCTAAAGGGATTTCTGCTGCCGGTGCAGCGTCGGCGCTTTCATCCGCCGCGTCCACGTTGTTTGTCAGGTCCACGAACTCGTCCGACGGCTCTGCGGCCACTTCGGTCGATGGGCTGCTGAGGGGCTCGATCAACAGCTCGGCGGTGGTGTCGCTGGGCGGCGTGGTTAAGAGGTCGCTGGACTCACTGGCGGGCTCCGGCGAGGTGTCCGACAGCGTGAGTTGCGGGTCGCTCTGGAGACGAGAACAGGGTGGGATGCAATGAGTCGAAAAGTAACAGAGAAACGACGTCAGCACACTTTACCCTTCAGCCGAAGCTTCATGCCTCATATCCTCACTGACCCGTGGCTTCAGGTTAATTCCCTCAACTATGGCTTATTATGGATCGAAATGCATCTTCATCTAAACTGACACTTTTTTTTCACATCTTTTTTGGCATCTTAATACTTGAGTGTATTTTAATATATACTTGGAAAAAATAGACACTTCAACATCTTAAACTAATCAATGATTTAAAAGAAGTACAGACAGAGCTGCATTGTCTGTGATGTTTGTCTTTGTGCAGAGAGACTTGTTTTTACAAATATTGCAACTGTTCTTGCATCTAACTGGCAGCAAGCGTCCAACTAGTGGACAGCCTCTATCTGATTGGCCAAATGCCAAGGAAAGTCATGGAGCCAAAGCCTATGGAAACCCTGCAGTGTATCTCACACATGTTGATCTCATGAAAATGATACACTGGCTTGTTTTCTCCATCACGGTAACAGTCTCTCTGCTTTTCTCCAGTCCCTCACACACTAAACTCTCTAAACTCACCCTGTTTCTGTTTTCTGCTGCATACTGTAGAGTGCAGAGAGCAGAGTGATATTTGCTGAGCAAATTACCGTAGAAACAGGATTTCCTGTGATACTGTAGCAGCATTCTGTTGTCATACAGTGACACCTATTGGTCATATATGTATTAAACCTGTATATTTTTATATATGTCAAATTAAATAAAAGACCGACAGTCTAGAAAATACAGTGTTTTTCTTTAATTCAGGAAGCTTCATTCTTTTGTCAGGGTTACATAAAACACGGTATAACTGGAGAGCTCACTGTTGTGATGGCATTAACATGTTTCCTGGCAGTACGGTGGTACAGTGGTTAGCACTCTCGCCTCACAGCAAGAACACTCCTTGTTTTGCATCCAGGCCTGTCTGTGTACAGTTTGTATTGTCATGTCTTTTGTGCAGTGGACTTGCTCTTCAGACCAACATCCAGGAATATCTCCGCTAGACTGCAGATCTATGTATTATGTAAGAGTTGGGCATCAGTTCGGGCAGCAATGGAGGCTTTTCTGTGGTGCTGTTGCAGCAATCATTTGTCCTACAGGAACACCAGGTCATCACAGGCGGTATGAACATGTATAACCAAGTGTGACTTGGTTGGCAGAGCGGGCAGTCTCACAATCGGATGGTTCAAGGTTTAATTCCTTATCTGCTCACATGTTGAAGTGACCCAAACTGATCCCAACAGATGAAATGAACTCCTTGCATGGCAACCGCCTCCGTTGATGTTGGAATGTGTGTGTTAATGGGTCAATGTGACTAAAAGAGTAAAGTCCTTTGGGGTCAGCAGAAGCAGTGCAAAATCTCTGTGCAAGCAAAATCCATTTACCCTGATATGGAAAATGTGGTACGTTACTGTGATTCAGGTCTCTGCGTTGGTACAGTTAGAATTTGTCCCATTGCATTAAAGTACTTTCCTTTCTGGCTGCATGCTGGTGAAGTTGTTAGCATTTGTGAGAACTGCCCTTGTTATAGTCTGGGCCTTTCTGTATGCAGTTTGGATTGATCCCTCTCTTTAATCAAACTTTCGCCCACATTTCTTGCAGGAATCATCCCTCATCAGGTCTCTGATCAGCGAGTAAATGAAGTCTCCTGGAGGCTGCATGTGTAAAACATTAGGAACGTTTCCTCTGCAGGAAACCGGAGTTATCTGGAACTCGTGACCACATTACTTCATCCCTGAGCTGTTAAATGAAACATCCACTCAAATGCTGACTCGTGTTTTCCGCGCAGTAGTGGAAGAAGGAGAAAAAAAATGAAGACAGCAACTTTTCCTGCGTTTCCTCTGAACTTTGACTGCAGGAAAACATCCGGGTTCTGCCCATGTGACCGCAGCGGACTCACATGACAGCGGGCAGCCCGAGCCAGCGTCCTAATCCCCGCAAAACACGCAAAAAAACACACGCAAAATCAACACGCAAATCCCTGTGCACTTCATGGCAACTTCCATCCGTGCAAACTGCTAACATCTGGCGGATGACAACTTTTTCCAAAATAACTCCACAAAATGCAAATCTTGCATTAAATATCATCTGCGGGCGTGCAGCTTTCCATTTACAGCCAGTTAACTTTGAGGATTTGATAGTTTTTCGGGGAGAAAATGGGCAGAGAGATGTGTCGGGAGGCCACCTGGTTTCCTGGAGAAATCACAGCGAGTCACATCGTAACTTTCAGGAAGAAAGCCCACACATCTGTCAAACAACACAACAGCACAAAAACCTCGCGTTACCTGCTGCATTTGCCTCTCCCACCTGGCAGAGCCTTCATCAAGCTCCATTTCATCTCAAATTGCAGTAAAACCGGTTAAAATGTAGCTGCAAGCCTCCTAAAACTTGTTAGCTTCTCTGGTTAGCCACCTAGCCCAGCTAGCAGCTTCTACACCCACCGGGGTGGCGAACAAATCCTCCCCGTCGTCCTCGTCGCTGTCTCGGCCTCCCAGTTCTTCGGGGTCCGGCATGTCTTGGTCCTCGGAGTCCGGGAACGGAGGGGGACTGCGCTCCGAGCTGGTCGCCATCTTCAGTCTCTGAGCTGACACACACACACACACACTCTCTCTCACACACACAGAGAGAGAGAGAGAGAGAGAGAGAGGAGGGGAGGTGACGAGAAGTCGCTCCCCTCTACCTACCTACACACACACACACACACACACACACACACTTTCTCTCTCAGGCGGAGACGTGTCGGTTAGCCGCTATGCTAATGCTAAGCTAATGCTAACGCTCTCCGGAGCCGCGCCGCTCGCTCCCGGGGCCTCTCGGGTTTTGTAACCGGAGCACGCGCCCTCCTGCTCGGGGAAAAAGAGACCCCGCCAGCCGCCTCGTGCCTCCACTTCCTGGTCCTCCTCCTCCTCCTCCTCCTCCTCCGGGTCGGGTTAGCTCCGGCGTTAGCATGCAGGCACCCGGATCCGCAGCAAGTTAGCTCCAGCCGATTTAAAGCGTAACTCGGGCGGTGTAACTTTTCTGCCGCGGAGCTCCGACGTCCAGGAGCGGGCAGAGGAGGGATGCACGGCGGGGAGACGGAGGCGAGACGGCCGCTTCTCAGCCGAGAGTCGCTGGATCCCAGCGAGCTGGACTCGGATGAAGGTAAAGAGTTTGTCTCCATCACTGCAAAAACAGGAGAACAATACTTGTTTTAATTATTATCAAACACGTGTTAAAAGTACAGAAACTGTGGAGTCATTCTCCATGTACACCTGATGCTTATAAAATATAAAGATGTTTTTTAAATCAGCTGTTTTTTTTTTTTGTTTTTTGTTTTTGCTGTATGTGCTCTTTTCAAATAAATTTGTGATGTTTGTCATATTCTAATATTAAGTATGGATGATTATAAAAAGTCTCAGCACTCACCTGTCAGTTTATTAGGTATATTTTATTCATCAAACAAATTTCTATTTATCAGGAATTCCACCACGTTTTCTCCACTTTTCCCCTCATTACACATTGGAAAAATATTCGAAACGGTCACTCAGTCCAGTTTGACCCTTAAACCATGACTTTGTGCGTTTTAGTGTGTACAAATATTGTTCTGTGGTCTTTAGTGACTAAATAATTGTGACACCAGTTTTTTTTTCTGTCAATAAGCTCACAAGTCGTTTTGTAAATGTTAACCAAATAGTAAGAGTGCTGTTTCTAGTAGCTTCTGGGGCAATTTGTTTTTCACTTGGTCTTAAATGTTTATCTTGATCTGTGTTGTTCCTCTGTCTCCACTTTGAAACCCTGATATTCTCCAGGATGTCCACATCTTTTAAACTCTTGTCTTTCTCTCTGGGTTCTGGTTAAAGTTCCTTTTGAGCTACTTGCAAGATTCTGAGACTAAGAAATGTCTTATTTATATTTATATATATTTGGGAGACCTTCACCACTTTATATAACACAGGACTTTTTGACTGTTAAATATTATATGTGCCTCTGAATTGAAGATTCCTTGCAGATGAAATTTGAATATTTAAAGTGATAAATTCTTTTCAGCATTAAATTCAAACTTTGAGGAAGAGTTTGTAAAAACATGTAGAAATCCTGTGTTGTTACTTTAACTTAACTTTGGGGAGAAATTAAAATAAAGTTGCAAATCCCCCCTTTTAAAAAAAATCAAAATGTAGAAGTTTTCCTTCATGTATGCTAAATCCTTTTTGCTCAAAAACAAAAGAAAAAATATATATAATTTTTATTAGTCAACAATAATGGAGTGTCAAACATATGTTCATGGAACTTTAAAGTTAAATAATTTTGAATCACACAGGGGGAGATCAGGGGAGATAGAGAATCAAACCTGAAACTGCCGCTAACATGTTTTTGCTTCTCATTTTTCAATAAACGTCTTTTTGTTTCAAGGGCGTTGTCCAAACTTCATGTCTTATCTTCGAAATCTGGAGCCCAGCCCTCCGGTGGCGCTCTATTCGACACCGCTGGTGAAGAGGCTCCACGCCTGTGTTTTACTCAGCGGCGTACGCCAGCCGTTGCATCTCTCCTCGCGAGGTGCATTGTAGTATTGTAATGGAGAGGTGTTGAACCGCCCACCTTTACACAGTGGCTTAACGGCATTATGTCCTGTCTGAACCTAAACCGTTTTTTTTTTTTTTTTTTTTTTTTGCCATAATAAAAATATTCTTGAAGAGAAAGTTCTTTTTTCATGCACTGTGCACAATGTGCAAATTCAAAATGACAGATCTTTAAAAAAATTTTTAAAAAAAGACTCCTAATAGCCAATCAAAATGCTTTTAATGATCCGGCACAGAGTGCTGTTATTTGGAAGAATACATTCACATAATCTTCATAAGTGTTTGTATTTGTGTTGGTCCGTGTTGTTACTGCAACGCTCGTTCACAGCCACATGATCCCAGGTGACTGAAAGCAGCTTTTCCACGTTCCCAGGTGAAGTGATTTTCGAGAGGGGGGCGTCCAGCACCTCGGGGGAGGCCGGCGGGACGCCATCCCGAGCGTTAACCTATGAGGAGGCGTTAGAAGTAGCAGGTAGAGGAGGAGGAGGAAGCGTGAGCCCGGCGTTTCCCCGGTGACGGTGAGTCTGTAACAGTCCTCTGCTCCCAGGCTTCGGGCTGTTCCACTGGCTCCTGCTGCTGGTCTGCGGCTGGGCCAACGCCAGCGACGCCGTGGAGATCCTGTGCGTGTCCTTCCTCCTGCCGACGGCGCGCTGCGACCTGCAGCTGAGCTCCTCCGACATGGGCCTGCTGACGGCCAACATCTTCCTCGGTCAGTCCGGCCAGAACCTTCCTACCGTTCTCTACTGCCTTCCTCACACCGACAGGCAAAACATCAGTGTTTTCCTCTGAATTTTCACAATTTGCTTGGTGGGTTTGGCTTGCTAGACTAGACCGTCTTGCTGGTTTGACACCCCTGCTCTTAAAGGTTCATTACTATCTTCTGCTTTCTTTTGTGATTTATTAATTAATTTATTTATTTTTTATGAGTTCACAAAAAATCCTAATCCATTCCTCCCCCCGTTGAACTGATGACCTGCAGGTTTGGAAAGCGAAGCGTTAAAGCTGAAGTTTGCTAGTTTGAATCTCAGAACTGATCAGTTCACTGATGTGTTTCCTCAAACAACTTCCTCAAACTCCAACTGCGAAGGTTGTTTAACGAGCAGCATTTAGTCTGAAAATTAGGTGAAATCAAACATGATTTGGTAATAATAACTTTTGATTTCAGTCTCTGAAGTCTCCCTTTGCTTTTTTAATTTGCCATATACTGTATTTATTAATGGTTTTCCTTTTATAAATGTAGTTTAGTGACTCTCAAATTCTGGCGGCTCATTGTCATTGAACTGCCTGATTTCTTCTCTCAGCTGGGCTGGGGAGCATCTCTGCAGCTTCAGCAGCTCGTTACGCTCCTGATGTTTTATACCAACAGGTTTCCAAAACAAGCTCTTCGTTTCTTCGCCACTCTTGCAGGAATGATGGTGGGGGGCTACCTGTGGGGCTACCTGGCGGACCGGAGGGGGCGCCGCAGGATCCTGGTGGTCTCGCTGACGGTCAACGGCCTGTTCGGGGGTCTGTCCAGCGTGGCGCCCTGGTTCTGGCTCTTCCTGCTGCTGCGGTTCATCAGTGGTGTCGGGTGAGGAGCAGTTGTAAACTTTTTAAAGAGTGGGGGGTCGGGGGGAGAACAGCAGCAGGTCTTGGATATTTCGTATTTGTTGAGTCCAGTCTGGTCTGTCTCTGGTGGATTCGTGGCCTTTTAGGTTTAGTTGCTAAGAAACATGTTTAATTCAGATTCCTAAGCTATATTTTATTGAATAGTTTCTCTCTTGTTGTTAAACTTTACATTTACTCAGGACAGCTTGAGTAATCAGCTCCTGTCGTCCTCATGATTTTCCACATCATCGACTTCGATTTTATTTAGATTTTATGGCTGAGAAATTGTGCACAGGAAAAAGTGCAACGGTTGTCGTGGATTTTATCAAAAATATCCTCGGCCAGTTGCGATGCAAAAAACCCACAAACATATTTTCCAGAAAATCTTCAATTATATCCATTCTTGGTTCTCCTCGGAAAAACAGACACGGAGTCGGAGTCAGAAAGTAGAAAACTTTATTTCTGAAGCTCCCGGCAGCCAGCTTGACCATCTGAGACTGGCGCAAAGACACATTTCATTCCTGCCTCTTTTATACTGTTTCTGGAGGCACAGCTGCATCTCAGTTTTGTTATTTGACTGTGTGACACTCCGTCCTGACTGTACACTTGTTGGCACAGCTGCGAACCTGTTGGTTCTCATTTTTCTTTTTTCTTAATGGTGCCCGGTCCTTGACCCCATCCCCGTCCTTCTTATCAGGACCTTCAAACTCTCCATACATCTCATTCGCGTGCCAGGTACTTTCCAGCATTACATATGTTTTAAACTGCTTGCCAAGTTGGTCCCATTTGTGAAAAAAGAAAAAGAGAGGCAGAGATGCAGGCAGGTGGCTCTTGCTTTTGGAAAAAAGAAAAGAGACAGGCAGACTAAAACTTGATTTTTTTTGTCACACATAATACATCTTTTCCACACCTGTTTACACAAACACACTATAACTAAACAGAGACATGAATAATATGAAAAATACAAAATAACATGTTACAATGAATACTAGATAAACATGATATGAAGAATACTATATAATTATTCAACACAGTTGACTGTTCTAGTCTTTCGCCAACTTTTCAGGTCTCATTCACAAACTTCAGAGAAGTTATTATTTAAAGATTGCCTGGTAAAAAAAACTTATTCAATGGAAGTGATTGGTCTACTGATTGGTCTTCTCATTTAACTGTGACAGTTTCATCCATATACCAGTTCTTGTAAAGTAGTACATAGTTTCTAATAATACTTTTGATTTAAAAACTCCACGAGCCAATTAAAGCTTTTGCCAATTCATTCTATAAATATTTTCTAACAGTTGTATTTATGTTTAATTCAAATTTTATTAAAAAAGAAAACCTTTCTGATACTTTTCATAGTTTATTTCTTCATTCGTATTGAATGAGGCGAGGGAAATATTTTTATTTACCAGGTGTCGCTCCTTAAATTTAAAGCTGCTAATCTCTGGAGTGCTTAAAGCTCTGTGGTGGAGTTATTTTAGTCCTTTAAAGCAACACTAAGGAACTTTCAGTTTTCGTTGATTTTGGCGGCGCCAGTGGACAAAAGCGGTAGCGTTTTGCCTGACCGAATACTACAGTTCCCATGAGGACTAGCGCGTGGTGTCGTAAATTGCTGCTCCTGGTGGGCATGCTGTCGGACTGAACTCGCCTTCATTTGTTTCCAGTGGCTGTGTGAAGGATGGATAGCGACGAGGTAGTGAATCTAAATTAATCTAATGGTGGCTAAACAATGTTATATCATGATGTGACGCATGCCGTAAAGCAGTTCGCACATTTGGAGCTTTTTAGTGTGCAGGTTTCCTACCACCCTCCTCACAGCTGCTTAGTCCAAGTGAAAGCAATACTGACGCCCTTAGCCCGTCACAGAGGGGTCATTCAACTAGTTGTAAGTCGAAGTATCATCACAAAAGATATTAAAATGTTTTATTAAGGTTGAAAAGTTCCTTAGTGTAGGTTTAACACTTTTGAAACACATAAATCTGCAGTAGCAGCCTCACTGCAGCTACTATCTGTTGTTTTGCGACCTCCAGTGGACAAGCTAGGAATAGCTCTTCCTTTACCCGAAGCTTCAGGGCCAAACTAAGCCTGGTGATAGACTGTTTTGGGGTCAAGGGTCACATGTTTGACTGTGGTATTCTTAGAGTCATGGCCCCAGATCCAACTTTTGGAACCAAGACTTTAGCAAAACTAATACTTTCCTGATCCAGTTCCTGTAATATGCTTTAATGGTCTCTACCTGTCCTCCCTCATTCATGGATCACAGTAAGGTTTTTAGAAAAGCTGCTGTGAGTGGAGAGAAGCTGCAAACTCCATATTAATCCACAATTTGTTTTTGTATCTTGTTCTTGAAAATGACAAGATTTGTGATCGATCTGTAAACGTTGTTGCATGACTCAGCGTTCTGTTATGAAAAGGTATGAATAAAGCTCATGTTCTCCCCTGCAGGGTTGGCGGTTCGATTCCCGTTATATTCTCCTATTTCTCTGAGTTCATGCCCCGCCTGAGGAGAGGAGCCATGATCAGCGCTCTGGCCACATTCTGGATGGCAGGAAACATCCTGGCAGCAGGTATAGAGGGATTTTAATAGATTTAATGTGTGCTTCCTCTGTAAACTCAGCGATAGAGGAAACTGACAGTAATCTGCAGCCAAACACAGACATTCAAATAAAATGAAACTTTTTTTTTGTGTTACTGCATAAATGAAACATAAAAAAGACACGTCTGAATAAATCTTGTTTTAAATAATATCTGTCAGTGTAAACAGTAAAACCCTGACAAAATGATCAGCAAAGTTTAAATGTCTGTACTTCTGTCTTTAATTTTTGAAAAAGATTTATTGTCATTTTGACCTGCAAACAATATATCAAAATCATAGGCTGGACAAATATATACAGGAAAAAAAACATGTAAAAATACAGGAAAGTGTTTAAAGAAATACCCTTTTTAATACAAGGAGAAAAAAATACAAATATGTGAAAAATATGAAAAAAACAAGGAAGAATAAAAGAAAATGTTTGAAAAAAGCAGAAATATGTGTAAAAAATGTTAAAAAGATGCACAAGACTCAGACACTGAGCACAGAGCAAACGTTCAGGCCTCTCTTGTCCCCGCCCCTCCCTGCAGGTCTGGCCTGGATGGTGATCCCTGCCTCCTGGGCTCACTTCTCTGTGTTCCAGCTGCACTTCCAAAGCTGGAGGCTGTTCGTGCTGCTCTGCTCCGTCCCCAGCATCACCTCGGCCCTCCTCTTCAGGCTGCTGATGCCTGAAAGCCCCAAGTTCCTCATGGAGGTCCTGAAAACACCGGACCGCTGTGTGTCTGTGACCCCTGTGGGCTGAGGCTGTTTTTATGGTGTGTTTCTGCCAGGTGGGCCGAGAGAAGGAAGCAGTGCACGTCTTCAGGCTGATGTTTGGACTCAACACGAGAAGGAAAGAAAAGACTTTCCCAGTAAGAAAGTCAAACTGCGCATGAGTGGACTGACACAGATTTTTTTTTTTTTTTTTTTTCACGTCTTAACAATATGAGCCAGTGTTGTGTGTTTTCTTTCAGTGAAGTGTGTAATAGTGTACTGTTGATCTCTCCCAAAGGAGTTTTCCTTATGTCCAGCCTCCAGGCACAGAGAGGACCTGGAAGACACCAGCAGTCTCAGCAGCATTTTAACAAAGGTATCATTAGAGCACTAAGAAACAGTTTTATAACAGTAAAGCATCATGTGTACATTTAATTCCCCGCCGTAGATCATCAGCTTTAAAAAATCCACTCTGACCTCTGACCTTAACAGACCTTCTCCTTTGCTTGTCGTCTCTTTTCCCTCTCAGGTCTCAGTTCCTGTCAAACAGATGTTCAGCAGCTCTCTCAGATCCAGGAGTGTCCTCCTGCTCATCATCTCCTACTGCATTTCCTTTGGGTGAGATAGAAACATGCTGTTTTCCTTAAAGCACTTTCAGAAGGAGTTCAGTTTATTGTAGTGCAATAATAATAATTAAAAAAGCACTTTGAAAATGATTGAATGAAAAATTCATGAGGATAAAATGAACACTTTAAAGTCATTCCAACATTTTTTGAAATACATTTTTGTGCTTTCACCCACTGTTCATAGATTGAACTGAAAACTGACCAAACTCAAAATTTCAAGGCTGCATTTTTGAAAATTCATTCTTCATACTTTTACCTATTTATTATCTCACTTTAATATTTCAAAAAAAGAAAGTATTTCTTCATAAATGTCATAACTGTGTGTGTGTAGTTACTACGGCCTGTGGATGTGGTTTCCTGAGCTGTTGAAGAAAGTGGAGGTTGGCGGTTCACCGTGCGCCAACGTCTCCTTCCAGCCTTCGGTCCTGAACCAGAGCTGTGAGCCGGTCGGACCAGCAGGTCAGTTCATTCAACTATTTATTGAGGTTGAAATCATCTCCTCATTTCAAGGCGTCACCCGTCTCTCAGAAAGTCATTCAGCTGACTGAAGCCTGGCAGTAAGTCTCTAATCTGATATCCGTCCACATGTCGGACCCGCAGTGTACATGGAGGGCTTCGTCATCGCTGCGTCCAACCTGCCCGGAAACGTCTTCACCATCCTCGTCATGGACAGCACGGGAGGCAAGACGCTGCTCTGTGAGTCTGAGCCGCCTCTTCCGGGCAGAACCAGAGGGCGTCGCTGTGCGGCTGCTCTTTAACCCGAAGACTCTTTTCCTCAGTGATCACAGTCCTGACGTGTAGCACCTCCAAATGCAAGTGGAGGACATATAATCCACTTTCTGTTATCATCTAGACTTTGATTGGTGAAGTTACCTCGGTCCCTTAAATAACCAGACAGAATGATTATTTTTTTATTTTTTATTTTTTTTATAATCCTATGGTAAATGATTAGATTTTATCTTTAACAATTGTTGTCTATTATTGGTATTGAAGTCTATATATATGGCTGTTTGGTGTCAGATTACTACTTACTGTATATAACCATCATGCCCATTTTTTCCCCAGTTTAAATACATAAATAGACACAGTGATGTGCTTGGAGAGAACCTGCAGTGTCTGAAACTTCACCCTGAAATAACATTTAAAATACTGGAGAGACTCACAGACTTTGTTTCTGTGTGTTCTGGTTTAAAAAAAATGGAGAAGTGTCGTTTTTCTTCCGGATTTTGTCAATTTCCTCCAAAAAAACACGTTGAGGACATTGGTAGGATGTGTTTTCTATTTCACAGAAAGAGGGAAAGGTGCTCTCTGGTGGTATTATCAAGAGGAAGCACCAACATTTCAACAGGGCTCTTGTAACTTCTGTTGAGATGAAAATGAAAAAGTGAGATCAGACTGACTGAACGTCACCAGACTGACGTCCTCTCGCTCTGCGCCTGTTGTTCCTCCAGCCTGCAGCCTGCTGGTGTCCAGTCTGAGCGTCTTCTTCATCTACCTGGTTCAGACCAAAGCTCAGAGTCTGACTCTGTCCTGCATCTTCAGCGGCGTCTCCGTCGTCGCCTGGAACGCCCTGGACGTGATGGGACCCGAGCTCTACCCCACCAAGCTGCGGTGAGTCCCGTCCAGACTCTGGAGAACTCTGGGAAAATCCTGGGAATACTCTGGAAATCCTCCCAATCCAGGCCTTGTTAGTTTAACTCTACAACCACATGAAACTCCTCAGAAAATGATCAATGCACTGAACTGGTTTGTACCATCTGTGACCACTAGATGTCACTGCATGACAACAGAAAGCTGCTACAGCATCACAGTTTGCCATTGTTAGTTCAAAGGTTCCAGGAAAAACAGTTTTTGATGACCTAAAATGTGATCTGAAGACTCGAGGGCAAAAAATGAATGAAGGTTGTGAACAAACGTGTGGTGAATTGAAGTGTATGAAGTTCTGGTCTCTGCTGCCTCTGGTTCTCCTGCAGGTCCTCGGCTCTGGGCTTCTTCACGGGCGTGGGCCGAGTGGCGGCCATCACGGGTAACATGGTGTTCGGGCGGCTGGTGGACACGGACTGTGCCGTCCCCGTGCTGCTGGTGTCGGCCCTGCTGCTCACCGGAGGACTGGTGGCTCTGCTGCTGCCTCAGACCAGACAGACAGAGCTCACCTGACCCCCACCTGACCCCCACCTGACCTCCACCCCACCCCCACCTGACCTCCACCCCACCCCCACCTGACCCCCACCTGACCCCCACCTGACCCCCACCTGACCCCCACCTGACCTCCACCTGACCCCCACCTGACCTCCACCCCACCCCCACCTGACCCCCACCCGCCTTTTCACCTGACTCATTGATGTTTTCTCTTCTTGTCTGATGTTCGCCTCTCAAATCTCGTCTTCTCACAGCTTCTGAAGAGCATCAGTTGAATACATCATGAGGAGAAAGTTCATCTGGAAATGTTGATTCTCAGACGTAGAACCTCCAGCTGTTCTGCTTCAGAACTTTAAGGATTAAAACTCTCTTTTTTAAAGAGTTTACCAAAAATTTGAGAAGAAATGTTTTGTTTTTTTTTTCTACATGAACAAATCACAAAACCAAAGATTTCAAGGTAGAAGCTTCAGTGACTGACTCGTACACAAAAAACAAGTTTTGTTTTGTTTTTGTTTTGCGTTAAGTTTCTGTGATATTTGTTTGATCTGTTTTACGTTGAAAAATTAAAATAAAGAAGTTAAATCCTGAAATTGTATTAAAATTAATATATTATTCAATATGATAAACAGTCAAAAAAAACCACAAACTTTGTTATTGCTAAGTTCAAACTTTGATCATGTTTCCATTAAAGTGTCTTAAAATCTGACTTAGAAGTTACACCTTTTTTAAGAAGCCTAAAAATATCAAGTTTTCTGTAGAATCATTTCTTTCTTCATACTCATCTGTAGTTTTGAAGTTGAGTTTAGAGCCAATCTTGTTAACTTCAGAAAATAAATGCACAATACTTGAATTGTTTCAGCTGGTTTTGGTTAGTTGGTTATTTGGTTCGTTAATTTATTTCCTTCGATTGTAAAACAGGGAAACAAGCTTTTTCTTAATTTTCCTACTTTCATAAAGTTTGGAAACACTTTTGTAAAATGTTTATTAAATTAAATGCGTCATTTATGTTTCATTAAAATTTTTTATGAAACAAAAGTTTGGAGTTGGTCCTGGAGTGTCTGGGTCTGGTTGAAAGAAACATTTTAGAGCTTATTTAGCATGTTGGAGCACTTTGTGTGTGTGTGTGTGTGTGTGTGTGTGTGTGTGTGTGTGTGTGTGTGTGTGTGTGTGTGTGTGTGTGTGTGTGTGTGTGTGTGTGTGTGTGTGTGTGTGTGTGTGTGTGTGTGTGTGTGTGTGTGTTGTAGCGACGGCGGGGGTCGCTAGAGGGCCGCTGCCCTGCAGACTGTGTTGTGCCGCAAGGCACCCTGGGAAACGGGACTGAGTTTGGGGGCGGTTTCGGGCCTGTTATGTGTGTTTTTGGGGTTGTCTGCGTTTCCTTTTGTTATGGTTGTGTTTTGTTTATTGTTGTGTGCCGTTTGCCACCTGTTTTGTGTTCTTTTACTTTATTTCTGTGTGCACTGTGGGTCAGGGAGACCTTTGAGGAAGGGGCCTGGCCTGCACGCCTCCGGGGAGGGCGCTGATGTGCACAGGGTTAGTTGTTCTAACAATAAACGCTGATGCTTGTGAAACTATAGAGCAGATTCAGTCCTCCTTCGCTGACTCCGCCGCTTGTCGAGATCACCAAAAATATGTAGGTTTAAGCAAATATTTGCAAATGTATTGCCTAAGGTTAAATGATATGACGTGTTTTGTGTTCTCACATTTGGAATATAATGTTACGGCCGTCACCTGTCTTACTATCTGGATGATTTTTGGTAAAGTAGTTGATCATTTTTATGACTACTAAGTGACTGTTTTCTGTGCCTTTTTATGGTTAGAAGGCATGGTTAACTATTTATTACGATTTGGAGTCACTGAGATGTGTATTTTTGTATTCTGAATAACAATGATAATAATAATAATGCTTTGGTTTTATATGGCGCTTTATTGGACACTCAAAGACGCTTTACATTGCATTATTCATTCACACCATACTGGGTGGTGGTAAGCTACTGCTGTAGCCACAGCTGCCCTGGGGGAGACTGACGGAGGCGAGGCTGCCAATCTGCGCCATCGGCCCCTCTGACCACCACCAACTCTCACACAACTTTCATACTTAGGCAAGGTGGGTGAAGTGTCTTGCCCAAGGACACAACGACAGTTTTACGCCTGCGGGAGCGGGGATCGAACGGCCAACCTTCCGGTTATGAGACGACCCGCTCTACCATGTGAGCTACTGTCGAAATAAATGGTTCAGCTGTTGTTGTACATTTTGGAGGTGCCTTAAAAAAAGGCTACCGATTCATATCTCTCTTCTTCAAGCCGAGTGTTTCAGACTCCTTCTGTCCATCTTCAAGGCGTTTAGCTGGAACAGCAGTGGAATGTTTGACTACGTTTCATAGTCCTTCAGTGAGATGTTAAACACAGGAAGTCACACCATTGTCTGGAATGAAAGACGACTTGCCACACAGAGTCCAGCTGAGCAGCAGTGGACACCAACTGGCCTGATGAGAAGAGTTTTATTGGCATGAAGTAAATTCCATTCCCTCCTCCACTCAGCCTCATTATTAAAATCACTATGAGGCTCCTCCATCCTGTTCTTCCTCCACCACGGTCTCACCCTGATGCAGCTCCACCCGTCCCTCCACCTCACCATCAGACGTTGGACAGGACGACCCGGACAGCCGGCTGGACCGGGACGAACCTGTCCCCGACTCCACCACAGCGTTGGCCTGCTCCACCTGGTCCAGGAAGATCACCACGGCGCTGTTCATCCCCGCCACCGACTTCACATTATCGTAGCCCACCTTCTCCCCCACAGCCACGTCCTCCACGCCGCAGGGGGCGGGGCCACAACCCGGACACCGTGTCTGCGGCTGAGCTGTCTGAGGTTGGTCGTGGCTGCAGCCAGACCCCCAAACGGACGGCAAAACCCACCAAGAAACCCGAAAACAATATAAACTAATAAATGTGCTCTGTGATCAATAAACTCCAGTGAAAGTGAACATTAACAACTTAAACAAACAGAAAATACACGCAAAAAGCAACGCCTCACACACCACGCTCTCACACACTCCTACTACCAATCACTCCAAGCATGCACTGCGAGAGAGAGAGAGACAGACAGAGAGAGAGAGAGGAGTTTGATGATATGGAGGAAGAACAGGGAGTTCAGGAAAAATAAGCAGGTTTTTAACCAAAGAGGAAGGTTTTGATGTGATTGATTCCCTGAGAGGGATTCCCTCTGCAATCTCAAAATTTAAATAATCTAGAAATTATATTGATTTAAAAAATTGAAACCAAAATAAAGCAAAACAATGAATGTTTTTAAAAGGGGGAATTCATTTAATCAAAATAAATTCCTGATTATATTAACATTTGGTCACAAGAAAGACAAACTGTCTTGGCAGAGTTTTTCCATTGTTCATCTGAGAAAAGGTTTAAACGTAGCATTGTATCAGACGAATCAAATAAGATGGCTGCTGCTGACAACACAGTAAAACATCCATTGGTTAAAAGAAATAATACTCTGAGCAGTTTATCTAGAAACATACAATGTACTCCTAAGTAGTTTTCTGGCACCAGTACTTTTACGTGCAATTGAGCATTAATCAGTGGAGCAGTATTTGTACTTCAACACTAAATTTTCAGAACTCTTTCCAGCTCTGGAAATTTGTCAAAATAAATTTCTATTTTTTCATCTTCAGTAGTTGAGCAGTGGCCAGATTCACCTGTCAACCATATCCTGGATAATGCTGCAATGCATGTGATTCAGGCCTGTGCGAGAAAACTGATTTGCCCAAGACTGCCAGCTGTACAGGGTCAGAGGTCACTGCTTGAGCCATTGACAGTTTTGAGGAAAACCCTTAGGATGATTACTCAGGGTTAAAGAAATCAGACAACCTGTCTAATTTTTTGAAAAATGTTAAACTGCATGGTGTCTGTTTGAAAATGACTTGAAAGAGCAATTTTTCTTCTTTTTTATTTATTTATTTATTTTTTTTGACAAATGGGGCTGAGACTGCAGCGTCATTTCCAAACTGAGATCTGATTGGCTGCTGCCGATGTAGGCGGGTAAAGCTAAGGCTAACAGTCGGAAATCAACATGAATGAAGCTCGTCAAAGTTTATCTGAAAAAAGAACCGCCGTGCGCCTTTCTTTAAAGTGAGTCCGCAGCTTTGGTGAGTGAAAACATATTTAGATACACACTAATAGACCGCATATAAGAACTTTTTGAATTTGTATAAATCTATGCACATGCTACCCAGCGGAGCATGCGCAGAACAGCTGGGTGTCTCCATGGCAACAGACTGTTGGCGTCATCAGAAGTTTAAATTTCCCTGAGGTTCTCTGAGACCAGGGGAGAACAGGGTCATTCTGTCCGTCTAGCGAGTCCAGCGAGTCGAGCAGCGTAGGTTTGGTGTGTTTCTGTGTCTTTTGAAGACTTTTCTCCAACTATTATGAGCCACTCATTTCTCCTGAACATGAGTTCAACCCAGCCTGGTCAGGCCTACAGGCCACTGGTAAGACAAGAGCATTCAGTTCTTACAAACACAATTATTACATGTGAATAATTACTTGCAAATAAACTCAGAACTGCTTTATCTTTGAAGAAACTCGACCAGCACTCTTTTTCTGAGTGTCACATTTCTTCCAGACTACAGAATGCATATTTATCTCTCTGTTTTCCCGCTGCAGAAACGGTTGGATGAGGACATCCACCTTGGCCCACAGCGTCTAGGGTTTTGGACACAGGGATGCCGTGGATGGGCTCCAGCCGGCAACTCTGGTAAGATCTCCTCCATTTCTCTCTTTTGTTGAATCGGAACACATGCTTTAACACTAGGTTTACCAAGCAGGGGGCGGTTTGGCCTAACCCCTCCCAGAACCCAGAGAAGGGCCACAGTGGTCCAGTGCTTTTGAATACACAAGTCGTTGTCCTCCAGCCAGCCACCTTTCATTTGTAAATGCAGCCGCTACGCCAGGGGTGGGGAACCCTGGTCCTGGAGGGCCACAAACCTGCATGTTTTCCATGTCTCCCTGCTTCAACACAGCTGATTGCAATGAGGCTCGTTATCTGGCTTTCTGCTGGACTTGGCCATGAATCTTGATTCGATTCAGGTGTGTTGAAGCAGGGAGACATGGAAAACATGCAGGTTTGCGGCCCTCCAGGACCAGGGTTCCCCACCCCTGCGCTACGCAATGCATCATGCAGGAATGTGGCCCAAACAGAGGGAGAAGTGGAGCACACACGCCAATGTTCAGCTGATGCTTCTAAAACTCTCTTCATGTGATAGTTTGTATCAGTTTGACACAAATTACCATTTTCAGAAGAGAAAACTTTGTTGTGGATGTAAGGTATCAGTTTGCACGAGAATTGGGGAGTTTGCACATTTTATTAGTGTGTGTATTTCATAGTTACAAAAATAAGAGATATTTCTTCCAGTGTATTTATGGGTCCTGTGTATGAAAACAATATTTGTTATAACATAGTATGTACAGTGCCTTGAAAAAGTATTCACCCCCTTTGAGTTCTTTGCCCTTTTTCTTAAATTTCATACTTTAAACATAAAGTTATAAAATTGGCATATTTTGTGAGGAACCAACATCAAATGGGACACAATTGTGCAGTGAAATGAAATTTATACAATATTATCAACTTTTTGTTAGGAATAAAAACCTGAAAAGTGGGATGTGCAATATTATTCACCCTCTTTTCTCATAGTGGCTTCAAAAGTTGTCTGATTGTTTCCTCAATGATCAAATGTTGAGCTAATGACTAAACAGAGTCTATCTGAGTGCAATCCAATCTGCCAAATTTATATATTTATATTTGCAGTATGAAATTTAACAAAAGGTCAAAAAGTTCAAGGGGGATGAATACTTCTGCAAGGTGCTGTATGTGCTTATAGAAAATATAACACTGAATCAACATCTAATGTAAAACTGAAGTAAGAGGTCGATGCCATTTATGTTTTTCATTTCTTCCTGTGACATATTGATGATGCACAGAATTCAGTCTGCTTGGCTGATCAGGGCAGCTCCCGACGAATCTTATTCATTGCAGGGTTTCCCCCAGAAAACTTGCTAAGCCCGGTGGTTGGACTGACAGAGAAGCCCACCGTGTTTATGTGAAAAAAAAGTTAGGTTGACAGAAATTTGGAAATTCTGACTATTTTGTGTTATTGTAAGTATTTATGAACATTACTGAAATGCAGAATCTTCCAAAAAGGCATAATCTTAAATAAAGTTTTAACAAACACAAAAAATACAATTAAAATAAATATCAATTGTTTTCAATTAAGTTAAATCCTAATTCATCTTAAAACAAGGCATTGCTGTTCACATATAAAGGTAAAATAAATTAACAAAAATAAAAAAGTGCAAACATGATCAAGGTGTAAAAACAGGGCACTCGGGCTGAAGAGGTATCTGCTGGACTGTCTGACCTCGTCTACTTTCTGAATGAAAAACTAAAGAAAAGCTATTAGATTGCTTACAGTTAATAATATTCTTATGTTCTTTGAGTATTTTTGTTGTTTATATGGAGTTCACAGCAGTGCAGCAGTCCAGCAGTACCTCCTTCAGTCCAGCAGAGGGCGCAGTGTTACTGTTAGATGTATAGTGCCGTGTGAAGCAGTAGAAGAAGAATGTGCATGAAGGGAATCCCCAGACTGATGAAGCATGTTGTTCGTGGCTGCTTTATTAAACAGAAGCACCGCAGTTCCACCTTTTGGACAGTGAATCATTTTGAGGATAGAACACGAACCATTTTGGATTAAATCCGCTAGTTTGATGTTTACCATCGCGATTCACAGAAGGCTGCTCTGACGACGTGCTAACATCCATGCTAACTCGCACCGACTCTGCCTCATCAACGAGCTGCGGCTCTCTGATGAAAACATGCCTCACCTCGGACCCCCTGTGTGTTCACATATCGACCAGAAGGTGTCGCCATTGCAACCGTATCTCCAGATGCCATTAAACGCTCTGGAGACCGTCTTTGGTATCGCTGTTTTGGCTCATAAAAAAAACATATTTACAATTTAAAAAAAAAAAAAAAGCACCAACGCTTAGCCTGGCGGGGGAGCAAGTAAAGCCTGGAGGCCCGCCAGGCTTATAAAGCACTGATTTGACATATTAATATTATGCTTATTCACTGTTTTTATTTTTACCAATCAATGTAACATCTTGAAGCCCTCTGAGGCAACTGTTGTTGTGATACTGGGCTATGCAAAAATAAATTGATTGATTGATTGATTGATTGATTGAGGGAAACCCTGCATTGTGCCAAGGATGGTTGTCTTCTGTCGGAGGAGTTGTTTGGCGAGTGCCAGAGACGTGAAGAAATTATCTGTTGTTACCGTTCTGCCTTTGTCCAGAAACGGCTCCATCAGCTTTATCACCACATTTTCTCCCACTCTCACCCCCTTAGCATGGCTGGGGTCTTTCCCAACATAGGGGTTCATGCTGCACACATATTTAGTCTTCAGGTCACATGCCACCCAGAACTTTATCCCAACCTTGTCTGGTTTTGTTGCAATGTATTGCAAGAAACAGCAGCGAGACTTTGTTGGGAATAGTTGTTTGTCTGTGGTGATGTGCCTGCCTGGATTGTAGGACCAAATGCAGTTTGCAACAAAGAAACTCCAAACAATGGAGATTGTGGGAAACCTGTCAGTCTCAATTGGGTCCCAGTCAAACCCTGGGAGTTACATCACAATTTGTGATGGGTAAAAAAGTTCATTGTGTTTGGAAAGAATCTTCTCTGCCAAACTCAGGAGGAAATCTCAAAGTAGTTCCTGGCTCTTTTCATGCCTCCCCCTCCCCCTCAGAGGTATGCATGAACCAACTAGCTGGAAGGTATCGGCTGCATTTACAAATGAAAGGTGGCTGGCTGTAGGACAATGACTTGTGTATTCAAAAGCACTGGACCATCTTGGCCCATCTGGGTTTCCGAGGGAGGCCAGAAAATCCTGGTATTCCTAGTGTTAATTAGGGCTGTCAGGTTTAATCACATTAATTGAAATTAGGCCTGGGCGATTATATGATCGTGATTGGTGATCGCGATTAATTTCCAGTCGATCACGGTGATCAGCTGTGAGCACATTTACTCGATCAGACATGGCAGAAATGTGCGTGACACAGTCGACTTTTTCCTGCTCAACTTCCGCCTGCAAGTTGTCTGAGAAGTAAACAGAGATGGAGCTGAACGTGGAGCAGCGAAGCAGATGAAGTCAGCCATGTATTGGCGTTATCCTCTGAAGATGAGGCTGCTGCTGACAGGACAGGCTGCTCCACCCGCACCGCTGCAAGCTCACCGCTGCTAGCTCACCGCTGCTAGCACACCGATCCGCAAAGAATCTGGTCTTTTGAGTCCAGGAACTACTTGTGATACAGTTTAACTAACGATCGTTCAGTTCTTCTCTTTTACTGAAAATGACGGTGCATCGCATCATTGAACATATCACCACTTCTTGCCGCAAACGCTCTGTTTCTAACAACATGCAGAGAGAGCCTGCAGCGGCTGCAGCGCCGGTCTTCTTCTGTGGTGTCTGTGTAAAATAAGGTTGAACATGCAAACAGCACACCTAGTGGCATGAAGTGCAATTGCAGTCATGGCGTCGCCTGTGGCTGTGGTCTGAATGAGGATCTCCCTGGGGCTATTCCAGATGTTTCAGAAACCAGAATATTTATCTTAACACGAATATTGACTGCACGTAAACGTAGCCAGTGCTGTCTTTTCAGGCCACTGCACCATACGAGCAACATTGTAAGAGGAGAAAAATGATTAATTTTGTCTATATTTTTATTTTATTGTAGTTTTGCACCGTTACATTTTAAATCTAATCTGTCCAATCTAGATTATTTAAATTTTGTACATTTGATGCAAGCATTAATGATGGCAGCAGCATATTTAGTACCATAACTTGAAAATAATGTTTACATTCTAAAGCACCTTCATTATCCCCAGGCGGTTTCTTTAGTTTTTTAATCTTTTATAGCAACAAAAATCCTCAGGGCTGTAAACTGTCACACTTTAACTAACGATCGTTCAGTTCTTCTCTTTTACTGAAAAAACGGTGCATCGCAGGATTTTATTGTCTTGGTGCTAGATTTTTTTCCCATTTACTGCACTGTTAAGTCAGATTGTGCTTATATTTTTCTATGTTTATATTATTTAATTTGCATTGCTACTTGCTTGGTTTGTTAATAAAATGTTAAACTATTACGTAGTTCTAGTTTTCAGTGCAGATGCTTTAAAACTGGTTTAAAAACAATATAGCATATCGTGATTTTAATCGAGATTCAATGGTATGAAAAAAAAAATCGTGATCATTTTTTTTGCCATATCGCCCAGCCCTAATTGAAATTAATTAATTTCTGTCTTTTTTTTGTGATGTGCTGCTGCATGTGAATGGTGATAATGAGGCTTTTCCTTGATTGATCTCTTGCAGAATCAAGAGTTTCCCAGGCCGCCGGCCCCAAACCAGACCCCGTGGATGAAACCATCCAGCTGCGCCCACAGGGTCTAGGGTTATGGGCTCAGGGATGCCGTGGATGGACTGTGGCTGGCGACTCTGGTAAGTTCTCCTCCTGAGCTAAAGAAACTCATCAAGGAAGAAAAATCTTTTCTTTTTCTCTCAAATTGTATGTAAAATTGACTTCTTCCTTGATTTCTCTCTTTTGATGAAGCAGAACACGTGCAGAGACCAAGAGAGGCCAGAGCGAAAGCGGCGATGGCACGAAACAGAGTGGAGCCAGGTGAGCTGACGGTGTTCGATACCAAACCTGCACGACGCAAACACACATTTCAATTTGATTGTTTCCTCAAAATCAGAGAAGATCAGAGCAGCTTGATTTGCTGATTGTTATTTTAAACAGTGTGTAAAAACCCCTCAAACTCACTACTGTGACTCTACATCTTTTGTTGACAGGGAAAGTGGTTCAGCCGGTGGAGCTTGTGGATCCGCTGGAGGCTGTCAGACCAGTGGAACCAGTGAAGCCATTGGTACCAGCGCCACAGGTGGAGCTGGTGGAGCCTGCAGCACCAGTGGTGCCACTGGAGCCGGTAGAGCCTGTTCAACTGGTGGAGCCCATTGAAGGACGTCGTGGAGGGACTCCAGCTGGCGACTCTGGTAAGGTCTCCTCGATTTCTCTCTTTTGTTGAATCAGGACACATGCTTTAATTAGGGGTTTCAGTTTTAATCGCATTAATTGAAATTAATTAATTTCTGCCTTTTTTTGTGATGTGCTGCTGCATCTGAGTGGTGATAATGAGGCTTTTCCTTGATTGATCTCTTGCAGAATCAAGAGTTTCTCAGGCCGCTGAACCCAAACCAGACCCAGGGGATGAAAACATTCAGCTGCGCCCACAGGGTCTAGGATTATGGGCTCAGGGATGCCGTGGATGGACTTTGGCTGGCGACTCTGGTAAGTTCTCCTCCTGAGCTAAGGAAACTCATCAAGGAAGAAAAATCTTTTCTTTTTCTCTCAAATTGTATGTGAAATTGACTTCTTCCTTGATTTCTCTCTTTTGTTGAAGCAGAACACGTGCAGAGACCAAGAGAGGCCAGAGCGAAAGCGGCGATGGCACGAAACAGAGTGGAGCCAGGTGAGCTGACGGTGTTCGATACCAAACCTGCACGACGCAAACACACGTTTCAATTTGATTGTTTCCTCAAAATCAGAGCAGATCAGAGCAGCTTCATTTGCTGATTGTTATTTTAAACAGTGTATAAAAATTCCTCAAACTCACTAGTTTGACTCTACATTTTCTGTTGACAGGGAAAGTGGTTCAGCCGGTGGAGCCGGTGGAGACAGTAGAGCCGGTAGAGACAGAAGAGCCGGTGGAGACAGTACAGCCGGTGGAGAAATTTGAGCCGGTGGAGACAGAAGAGCCGTTGGAGACAGTAGAGCCGGTGGAGACACTTGAGCCGGTGGAGACAGAAGAGCCGGTTGACACAGAAGAGCCGGTGCAGACAGAAGAGCCGGTGGAGACAGAAGAGCCGGTGGACACAGTAGAGCCGGTGGAGACAGAAGAGCCGGTGGACAAAGAAGAGCCGGTGGAGACACTTGAGCCGGTGGAGACAGAAGAGCCGGTGGCCACAGAAGAGCCGGTAGAGACAGAAGAGCCGGTGGAGACAGTACAGCCGGTGGAGACAGTAGAGCCGGTGGAGACAGTTGAGCCGGTGGAGACAGTACAGCCGGTGGAGACAGTAGAGCCGGTGGACACAGAAGAGCCGGTGGACACAGTAGAGCCGGTGGAGACAGAAGAGCCGGTGGACACAGAAGAGCCGTTGGACACAGTAGAGCCGGTGGAGACAGAAGAGCCGGTGGACACAAAAGAGCCGGTGGACACAGAAGAGCCGGTGGACACAGTAGAGCCGGTGGAGACAGAAGAGCCGGTGGACACAGAAGAGCCGGTGGAGCTGGTAGAGACAGTAGATCCGGTGGACACAGAAGAGCCGGTAGAGACAGAAGAGCCGGTGGACACAGAAGAGCCGGTGGACACAGTAGAGCCGGTGGACACAGTAGAGCCGGTGGAGACAGAAGAGCCGGTGGACACAAAAGAGCCGGTGGACACAGAAGAGCCGGTGGACACAGTAGAGCCGGTGGAGACAGAAGAGCCGGTGGAGACAGTAAATCCGGTGGACACAGAAGAGCCGGTGGAGCTGGTAGAGACAGTAGATCCGGTGGACACAGAAGAGCCGGTAGAGACAGAAGAGCCGGTGGACACAGTAGAGCCGGTGGAGACTGAAGAGCCGGTGGACACAGAAGAGCCGGTGGAGCTGGTAGAGACAGTAGATCCGGTGGACACAGAAGAGCCGGTAGAGACAGAAGAGCCGGTGGACACAAAAGAGCCGGTGGACACAGAAGAGCCGGTGGCCACAGTAGAGCCGGTGGAGACAGAAGAGCCGGTGGAGACAGTAAATCCGGTGGACACAGAAGAGCCGGTGGAGCTGGTAGAGACAGTAGATCCGGTGGACACAGTAGAGCCGGTGGAGACTGAAGAGCCGGTGGACACAGAAGAGCCGGTGGACACAGTAGAGCCGGTGGAGACAGAAGAGCCGGTGGACACAAAAGAGCCGGTGGACACAGAAGAGCCGGTGGACACAGTAGAGCCGGTGGAGACAGAAGAGCCGGTGGAGACAGTAAATCCGGTGGACACAGAAGAGCCGGTGGAGCTGGTAGAGACAGTAGATCCGGTGGACACAGAAGAGCCGGTAGAGACAGAAGAGCCGGTGGACACAGTAGAGCCGGTGGAGACTGGAGAGCCGGTGGACACAGAAGAGCCGGTGGACACAGTAGAGCCGGTGGAGACAGAAGAGCCGGTGGACACAAACGAGCCGGTGGACACAGTAGAGCCGGTGGAGACAGAAGAGCCGGTGGAGACAGTAAATCCGGTGGACACAGAAGAGCCGGTGGAGCTGGTAGAGACAGTAGATCCGGTGGACACAGAAGAGCCGGTAGAGACAGAAGAGCCGGTGGACACAGAAGAGCCGGTGGAGACAGTAGAGCCGGTAGAGACAGTAGAGCCGGTGGAGACAGAAGAGCCGGTAGAGACAGAAGAGCCGGTGGAGACAGTACAGCCGGTGGAGACAGTAGAGCCGGTGGAGACAGTTGAGCCGGTGGAGACAGTACAGCCGGTGGAGACAGTAGAGCCGGTGGACACAGAAGAGCCGGTGGACACAGTAGAGCCGGTGGAGACAGAAGAGCCGGTGGAGACAGAAGAGCCGGTGGACACAGAAGAGCCGGTGGACACAAAAGAGCCGGTGGACACAGAAGAGCCGGTGGACACAGTAGAGCCGGTGGACACAGAAGACCCGGTGGAGACAGTACAGCCGGTAGAGACAGAAGAGCCGGTGGAGACAGTAGATCCGGTGGACACAGAAGAGCCGGTAGAGACAGAAGAGCCGGTGGACACAGAAGAGCCGGTAGAGACAGAAAAGCCGGTAGAGACAGAAAAGCCGGTGGAGACAGTAGAGCCGGTGGACACAGAAGAGCCGGTGCAGACAGTAGAGCCGGTGGAGACAGTAGAGCCAGTGGAGTCAGTTAAAAAGTCGAGCCGGTGGAGCTGGTGGAGGAAGCTGTTCATCTGTTGCAGCGGGAAGAGCCGGAAGAGCTGGAAAAAGTAATTTCTGTCCAGTTCGCTCAGTAGGACAGAAATTATGAAATCGAAAGGAAACTGGGGACGGAGAAAAAGAAGACAGAGGGAAAGAAGAAAAAATTCACAACAAATTTAGGATATAAAAGAAAAAAAGAGGGCTGCATTCCAGGCACAATTTGGTTAAACCAAAAGAAAAAAAGAGCTAATTTCTAGGCACAATTCAATTAACCCCCCCCCCCCCCAAAAAAAAAGGTGTGTGTGTGTGTGTGTGTGTGTGTGTGTGTGTGTGTGTTCGTGTGCATTGATTAAATGTGCAAATAAAGAATAAAAAAAAGAACATTATAAACTGACCAAGACTGCAGGATATTTTGTCCAGAGTTGTTGCTCATATTCTACGTATACAGTAGAGTTGTACAGTCTGACAGACAAACCAAAGGCTTCCTGCACCCATTCATGAATTACAGTGAGAATGTGTGTGTAGCTACAGTCCATCAGAGCAAATATCAGATGTGTAGCTGCTGATAGAAATGCAACAAAGAAAAGGTGTTTTCATATCAGAAATAACAACAGAATTATTACTAAATGAAGTTTAATGCATATTGTTATGAGTTATGCATTTTTTAGCTTCGTTTAACCAGGTAAGTTAATTGAGAACTGCTTCTCATTTCCAATAAAGACCCGAAGGCCCAAAGTGCCAGGTACTTTCATGGTCATGTTTCTTGTTTTAGTTTGTCTACATTCGTGACAGTTTGAGGAAAATATGAGTGATCAGTCACTGCAAATCATGACTATGTTGTGCTGCAAATAGGCTGTTTAAGTTGCTCATGTGTGACTCTTGTCCCTTGTGTCCTTTTTGAAACTGGAAACACAAGAGCAGGATCCCCAGTGTTCTGGCCTCAGCTGGCTTTCCGGTCCAGGTTCAAGAATCAAGAACAACTTATGTACTTAAAGCTCGGGTTGGCGATTTGAATGAGATACATTTTTTTAAATACTGGTTAAAATGATCTTTATGACCCGATAGGAAGCAATTCATGGCGTGTTCTTAAAGTAGTTTTAATCCCTTCGCTGCTCGACCTGCCCCCTGCGCGTACATGTCAATGGCGTGCACTGACCCTGGTTCAGTGCGTGCGTAGAAGGACGGAGTGTCGTTGCAGAATGGCGGAGAAGAATGTTTGGGGCTTTACTTACCGGTGAGTGCGCCATAACTTGGCGTAGTCCAAATAAAGAAAAACGGAGAAACGAAGTGCTGAAGACAGGTTACGCCAGGAACGCACTGGACGCGGAAGCGCTGCGCGCACCGCGTGCGGAACGTCTCCGCGTCTCCGCTCCCAACGGAGCTCCTCCAATGGGGTGGGAGCTAGGCAGAGCCTTGGGGAGATGCTACATTCGTGCTACATGCTAGTTTTCCAAGATCGCCAACCCCAGCTTTAACCAACATTTGAAATATGCAAAAATATCTGTGAAAATGAACCTGTGTGTGACCTGTGCTAGTTTTTGCACCCATGCGCCTTCCTATTTCCTGGGGCGAAACTCCCCAGGTGGCATTGTCTGCACATGTAAACTAAAAATCCCCTGCCCTGCCACAACTGTAACTTATGTTCTCAACACAGCTGATTGTGATGAGTGGTTTCTGATCAGGTTTCCGCTCATCTCGGTGACGGAAACTTCATGGGACTCAGGTGTGTTGAAGCAGGGAGATGTCGGGACCGTAATGCCTCCTCATACACAGCCACAGGTTTCACGACGTTCACTGAACAGGAGCAGAGACGGTTTCCGTACTTTTATTTGTATAATAAATAAACTTGTAATACCTCAGGATCACATTTCACAACCACACACAGGGTATGATAGAGCGACTTTTGGATATTTGGAAGCGGATGACACGAGGCCCGGCGTGAGCTGTGACACGGTGGATCTTTAACCCGGCGGTTTCTCTTTTACATCGACGGCAGAACACCTCCGGCATGAAACATCGGAGCCGAGAAGTCAGGTGGTGGAAGAAAAATTGGCCAGCAGTCATCCTACTAGAGTGTGTCACTTACATTTTTCAACAGAAGATAAAAAGTTAAGAAACATGCAGCTGCCGGACGCAGCAGGGTCCAAAAAATGAGCTTTCGCCTGTAATCAAGGGAAGTGAAGGACTGTCAGTCACACTTTACTTCAAATTTTAGAAGTCAGCACAGTTTCAAAACAAAATTTGATGAAATTCTGACCAGAAATTTGGAAGAAGCTGCCATTCATAAGGCGAGATAGAATCTCAGAGATCAGCTAATTTTCCTATGAGGAAGTTCCCTAGGAAATGTTCATTTAAGTTTTTCTCATGTTATGTGGGTGAAATGATAGAAAACTACCATAAGGGGATGATCTGTGCAATTCCTTGCTGTGAATTTATGTGTAATTATAATAAAATATTATACAGTAACAAAGCTGAAGTTTTTTTTTTCCCTCAGGCAACAAAAGTAAAAATTTGATCCGATAACTTCTCATTCTGATGACAATTCATGACAATTTCAAGTAAGGTGTGAGAAAAACAAAAAAAATAGCTATTTCATGTTTGTCAGTGTCATCACTCACACACACACACACACACACACACACACACACACACACACACACACACACACACACACACACACACACACACGCACACACACACACCACATCTTATATTTCATGTTGCAATACAACATTTATACACGCTCAGTTTTGACTGTGATGGACGTGTGGACGGTCTCCTCTGGGTTCAATCAGCCGTTCACTGCATCTGTTGTTTCAAAGTGGAGGATTCTGGGAGCCAGCAGAGTCGTGGAGACTCCCAACGAGACGTTCAGGACTGATCTCAGCTGGATGTGTTTTACAGTCACCTGCTTTCAGGGGAATATATCAACTCTTAACATTTTAAAATAGAGGGAAAAATAATATCTAACAAGCTAAAACTTAACAAAAAAAGGAGGGACTGATTTCTAAAAAGCGGAAGCGATTCATCACTTTAAATTTGAGTTTCAAACTTTAATTTTGACTGAATTAAACTGTGAGTGCAAAGCTTTCAGATTCTCCTCAGCAGATTTAGTTGCTCATTTGTTGCCTAACAGATCAATTTGAGATAAAGATATTTTATTACGTGGCTTTAGTATTTGTCCTTCGAATACCTCGTGTCGCTTTAGTTCTGGCTTTTGTTTTTTAGATGCAACGGTTTCAGATTGGGAGAGAGACATGCAAGCATAAAAGCGCAAACGCTGATTCTGTAGGTTGAATAAAAAAGCGTCCAACATGTCACAGCCCAGTGTCCACTTCTATTCATTCTCAGTGACTTAAGTCACCACCTTGTGGTGCAAACTGGTACTGTAAGGTTAAACAGGCTGCTTTTGCAACAACAGCACATCACAAAGCTTTTCTTGTCTCCTTCTGCCCACAATTTCAAGTTATGCTGATCTCAGTTAAATAGAATTATCACATGTCGTGCAAACATTCAAATTCCGGAGATGTTTTGCTGTTACCAGTGAGTTTAGGCATGAAGTTAGTACCAAAATAAAGAACAGAGATTATTTAGACGTGTTCATACTGTCAGTTTGTGATATTTTTGTTAAATTAGAATCAGTTTTTTTAGCATTAGTTCCTAAATGGAAAGATCATATGCTCATTTTGACAAATGAGCAACCAAATCCTCTGAAAACCCTGAAAGCTTCAGAGCAGGGTTGAAGTTTGGATGTCGGGGCTTCTGAACGAACTGCTGGTTTTGGTTTCCTAGTCTGACCCAGTAAATCCCGCGGGATGGAACAACGTCAGAGCTGCGCTCGTTCTCCTGCCCTCCGGCTCCGAACGCTCTGGAAACTTCCCGACGGACGAAGAGGAACGCGGGCGACGCTACACGGACGAGGCGAGGGGGGAGGGGCGGGGTCGGAGGCGGGGTCACTGCGTCAGAGCCAGCAGGATGTCCTTCACCAGCATGGTGCCGATCACCATCTTCTCGCAGTTGACCGTCAGCTGGGCCGATCCGTCCTCCCCCGTCGCCACGGTGACCAGCACCAAGCTGCCGCTGGTCACCGTCCTGCCGGCGAACCTGTAGACAGGATGAAGAGGAGGAGGAAGGGGAGGACTGAGGTCAAAGCAGCAGGTCAGAAGTCGCAGAGTAAAGGAGGAGAAACGGGTCAGATCGTCTGATGAACACGTAAAAACAGGGACCAGTCGCGACGATCGCACGCCTCACCTGCACTCCCGGTCCGAGCCGCACGGCACCCTGCTGAGGTTGGCGGCGGCCGTCACTCTCTGAACGATGGCGTGTTCGTTCCGGCACTTTGCATCGAGCGTGAGCTTCTCCGTGATCTCGTTCATCCCCATCAGCTGACCTGCGAGCAGAGAGAGCGAGCCGGGAGCGGAGACGTCACTGACGAGGAGATCGGACAAGCAGAGTACCGGAGACGAACTGCAGACCTCGGCTTCTGCTTCACTGACTCCACCAATAACAGTGAATGTGCTGATGCTTCCCACCGAACACACGAGTCAAGACACTACTTCTTTATCAGCTCTCAATGCTGCAAACATCTGGAATATTTGCTTAAAGTATTGTTCCACATTTTTTATGCACAAATACTAGTACTGACCTACCAAGTACCAATACCACTTCTTATTAAATATCAAAATGTCTAATTTTAATTTCTCCAATTCGTTCACATACATCATGTAATGCTCGTCGGGCTGAACAGGGAGCTACTCCCTGCAGTATCACACTCTCAGAAGAAAGAGAAAGTCTTAGAGTTATCAGTAGAAACGTCATCCTTTCAAGAGCAATGAGATTGTAGATCTTGTAATTTGACACCAGCTTCACCACCTTGCATGCTCCTCATGGGCTCCACATACTGTATTCAGAAAGAACTACTGTGTGCGGGGCAGTAAATCATTAAAAAAATTAAAAACTGGATTCAGAATGTGGGAAACATCAGAACAGTAAAATACTTCCTGCAGCGGACGGTTTCAGACAGAAACAAAAACAGTGAACTGTTGCTCTCACAGTCTGGTTCCTACTGAGCGTCGAGAGACAAACCCCCAAAATATCCGTTCCTTACTTTCTCTGAATTCTGACATTAATGTCAGAATTCTTGATGTTTTTATCGTTTCATTTTTTTTAAAATCTAAATTATAAATCTGATCTCACAATGCTGAGGGAACAAATTCAGAAATCCAAGAAACAATTTGGAATTCAGACTCTGATTTCAGAAATAAAACAGTCTGAAATCTGAGCTGTTTCGAAGAATTTTGACATTTTTCCAAAATTCCGAGATTCTAACTCAGATTTCTGAGAAAGAAACTAGAAATCTGAGAATACCTTCAGCAAGAAATCACTCAGAATTCTGACTTTCTGAGCGAAAAGCTGCAATTAAGATTAGGTTGTCTGATAATTCTGATTTTAATCTGAGAATTTAGGACAAAAAAAGTCAGAATTCTGAAAAAAAAAGTCAAAATTTAGAAGTAAATCTCAGATTATTGGTTTCAGGAGATTTTTCTTTTATCTTGTGTTTCTGAGAAATAAATCAGAATTAGGATTTTTTTTCCTAAGTCCACTGTAGAACCTCGTCGGGCTGTGAGAGCAGGCGGAGCGGTGCAGCTGTGAGCCGGAGTTTCCTCTTTAGGTGCTCAAGAAGTGAGTCGGGATCGGTGGCCGGGCAGCAGGATGGAAACGAGGAGGGGTGGGGGGCCAAAAGAAAGAGGTGGTGGTGGTGGGGCGGGGGGTGGAGGGACAGGTGGACGTACAGACGGAGCTATAGAGGAAAACTTACCCAGGTTCTGTAAAAGCTTCTCTATGTGGGGGACACGACAGTAAAGAGTCACCATGTTGGAAAAACCAACATCACATCAGAACACATGCTGCCCACCAGTTTGGAGGATTTAGAAATAAAAAAAAAACACCAAAATAAGTGTTGGAGGATTGGGAGCGCCTGTTTTAAAACCTACTGAGAAAATACTCATTTCACTGACACCCAGTGGAAACTGCTCACTTTTTCTGGGCCCCTCTGGACTGTGTGTTGAGAGAGCGAAGAGGAAGAAGAGAGCAGGTTCCACTGGGTGGAGCTGTTATTTTCTTTTTTTTCTGTATTGTGTACAAATCTTCTGAACTTTCACAAACACTTTTGAAAAAGAAGGAAGAAGCTCAGCAGACTTTCCGTTTCCACCGCCCCGCCCGTGCCGGCCTCACCTTGCTCCTTCTTAAACTCGTTCTCTGTGAGGAAGACGGAGCGCATCAGCTCGCCCACCGGAGGCTGGATCGACACGAAGAACTTCCTGGTGTGGGTGCTGCGACCAAACCGGAACGTTCCATCAGTCAGATGAAAGCTTTTCACTGCTTAACAGACTCTTAAATCGAAAATACATCAAGTCCAGAAGTGAGTCGTTCTCACCACAGCTGGAAGTTTGCTGCTTGCGTCGAGTCGCAGAAGTCGATGCCCATGACGGCCGTGGCGGTCTCCCCTGCAGGCAGCAGCTCTGTGGAAAGCCCGGCGAGTTCTCAGAGCCGTCCAGGTGTCAGGTTTCAGGACTCGGCGGCCGGCGTTCCTCATCACTCACCGATCTCGGGGAACTCCTTGACTCTCATCCCCGACTGCAGCTTGGCGTCCTCGATGTGCAGGTTCTTGGTGTCGGCGGTGGCGCTGTTGGTGAACTGCATCTGCACGGCCACCATGTTGGCGTCGGGGCTGAAGGGCTGGCGGCTGAAGCAGTACTCCACCGACAGCCCCTCCCCCGTGATCCGGTGCAGCAGCTCGTAGTTCTTCAGCGCGCTGGATCGGGCGATGGTCTGGGAGGGGAGAGAGACGGCCGTCAGTCCGAGCAGAGCCGAGGGCGAGAGGGGAGGCGGGGGGCGAGACGTACCGCCGGGGAAAGGACGGAGTCGGACAGGGACAAGCCCTCCAGGTCCGTCACCAGGCTGTTGGACAGGAAGCTGTTGACGGGCGTGACTTGAGGGGAGGGAGCCGGTTCGACTGAGGAGGGGCAGCAAGTCAGAGAAGAATCAGGAAGAAACGGTTCACTTCTCTGATCCCAAATCCAGCGAAATGTCCCAGAAGCTAAACTAGAAGGG
Organism: Salarias fasciatus; assembly: GCF_902148845.1. Taxonomy (NCBI): domain Eukaryota; kingdom Metazoa; phylum Chordata; class Actinopteri; order Blenniiformes; family Blenniidae; genus Salarias; species Salarias fasciatus. The sequence continues at coordinate 6,590,135 of NC_043751.1, read as the reverse complement.
ACCGGAGACGAAGACACTCACAGTCGTCCAGGTCGAGCAGAGACATCTCCTTCTTCTCCTTCTTGTTCTCTTTCTTCACAGGTTTCGAAGGAGGTTTAGATTCAACTGGCTGGAAAGAGATCGACCAATCAGGATCATCACTTCATAAAAATCGGTTTTGAACATAATTTTTCTCGTTTGTAGTTTCAAGCTGCAGTGGTGCCACGGGGTTCCTTCTGTCAGGCTTCATCCGTACCTTCTTCTTCTTTTTCACCTCCACCTCCGACTCGGAGTCTTCGGACTCCGACTGGCTGCTTTCAGACTCGCTCTCCTCGTCGTCGTCCGACTCCGACTCCGACTCGCTCTTCCGCTGTTTGCTCTTTGGCGCGCGCTTTCGCTCGTCCTCCTCGCTGCTCTGCTCACTGAAACCCAAACACAGCGATCAGATGGAGTGAGACAGACGGAGGAGTGGAGAAGAGGAATTCAGCAGCGATGGGTCATGATCTGGATGTGAATAAATCTGGAAGACGTGATTTAATGTGCTCTCTTCAGAAAACTCCCCGGGCGTTGGTTCTGGTTTTGTTCTACCTTTCACTCTCCTGAACGGGCTTCTTCGTTTCTTTCTTCTTCTTCTTCTTCTTCTCCTCCTCGTCTTCCTCCTCTTCCTCGGAGTCGGAGCCTTCCTCGCTCTCCTCGCTCTCTGATCCCGAGCCGCTCTCCTCGCTACCGCTGCCGCTCTCCGAGCCGCTGGCCGAGTCCGACTCTGAGGGGAAGGAGGGGGTCAGAGGTCAAGGGGGTCAGGGAGGCAGGAGTCAAACATGAAGCGACTGCTTCGTCTGCCAAAAGCCGAGTTTTCATGACACCCCTGACGTAGTCCACACACTCCCACTTGGCTCTCCCAGAACCAGCTACCCCCCCTCGGCCCCCCGGCCCTTCCTGCCCCCCCACCACCACCACAGTTACCACTGTCAGCGGACTCCGTCGGCCCGGACTCGCCCTCCGAGTCCGAGTAGAACGGCTTCTCCACCTTCTTCTCCTTGCGTTTCTCGCGGCTGCTGCACTTGGTCCACTCGGGCACCTGCAGGAGACATGGCAGAGGGTGAGGGGGGGCGGGCCCGGGTGAGGGGGGGCCCCGGGCCAGCGGCCCCGTCAGACACAAGCAGAGACGCGTGGGCAGATAACGGGAGCGCGGCCATGAACGCCTCTGCCTGGTGTCCGTCAGCCCAATGAAGCCGGCAGGCCAGTCAACAGCGCTGACTCAGCACAAACTTCTTCTGTTTGTTTGTTTGTTTGTTTGTTTGCTTGTTTGTTTTGCACCAGGTGTTGCCTTCATGACCAGTTGCAGAAATTCTTTTTTCTTTTTTTTTTTTACTTTTCTTTTTCAAACAGTGAGCAGTTTCCATTAAGAGAAGCGATGTCTTCGAGGGAGTGGACACCGTCCACCCACAGCAGTGCACGTGCACGTGCACGTGTAGGGAGGACGGCCCTCTCCCGCAGCAAGAATCACTTCTTTAATGGTGGAGACCGGGGGAGAGGGTGCCGTGTTTTCAGGTAGCTTTGGCTGAGCTAAGCACAGGACAGCGACTACAGTAGGCGGGGGTTCAGAAGCACTTGGGTTCATCTTTTTTTTTCTTTTTTCTTTTTTTTAATTTGCAGCTATATGGGTTGGAGGCTCAAGGACGTGTGGCTTTTCGCCGCTAACTGACTCACACTCGTTAATGTTGTGACTCGTTCAAGCAGCGCAAAATCCTGGCAGACGTAGAAAAGAAAAAGATTGGGATGGAGGTGAGATGAGGAAAAAGGAAGGAGAAGGTTGGTTTCAGATAAAAAAGTCAGGAAAGCAAGAGAAAACAACAGGCACAGGAAGGTTTTTACAGGGTCTCAAAAAATAAGAATGCGTGAGAACAGTTGTTGCATATCACAGAGACAGAAAATCAACCCCAGATTTTTATCACAGCATCGTCATCTACCACCGCTGACGTACAGTCAGGGTAGGCAGGGTCGGCACTGCCTACCCTGGGCTGATAGGAAAAAAATGAAATCATTCCATTTTAATAATTAGTTTTTCTATTTTTTTTCAATTGCTTTATTATTATTATTTTACATATAATTTTTCAAATTTTAATTTCCGATATAGTACTATATATACTACCTTTCCGTTTGAAAGTGACAGCATTTAGTGCTTTTCACAGCCCAGTAAAAATGACTCAACACAGACTCCTCCTGGCCAAGCAGAGAAGCTGCACAAGTAACTTCCTCTTGTGCTGTATTACAGTGAAGGCCACACCCTCTCCTGAAGGCACAGCGCTGCTCTGCCTTTATCTGTCATATCGTAGCAATAGGTGCGTTCACGATGGCAAAGCCAGAGGTAGACGGAGCTAGACGAAGTAGACAGCGCAGCCGTGGGGCGGAGTTATAAGTCTGCCTCCAACTCGGACAATGCTATGTTCTCCATGTTTGTGTTTGTCATGACTCCCACAGTGGGGGGGGTTCACAGACAACCCCCCCCCCCCCCCCCGTCAGAGGGGTAATTTTTTTTCTTATTAAAAACAAAAGAATTCATAATTTCTTTCGTGTGTCACATTGTGTCAATTCATATTCAGTTAACTGAAATCAAGAAAATTAAAAAAAAAACAAAATAATTTTAAGTTAGATGTGACGCGTGCGTGCTGCTGCAAGCGTGGACCCGGCGTCAAGGGGGGTGCAGACTGCCTCGCCCCCTCAGTCAAAATATAGTATTTCATTAAAAACATTAAGTTTTCAGTCTATTATGTCCTTAAAAAACAACAGCAAACTCTGCTGGCTTGCTCAGATCAATATGAAGTGTTGTGCTATTCAAAAGTCAAAAAAAAAAAAGAGGAGACTCCAGCTCTGCTAAAGGTGAGAGCTGCTTATTTTATCATTTGTTTTTTTTTGTTTTTTTTTTTACTATTTGTGCTTTTTAGCAGTGCGGTTAATGATCATACGTTGTTGGACATGGTAGAACAGCGCCTCTGATCTGTGGATTCCGTTTTTGTGCTGCTGCGTTACTTTTTCGGCACCTATGCCGCCAAATCTACACTGGGCTGGAGCTCTCCATGGGCTGGAGCCGGGACTGGGTGTTTATTTATGCAAATAAAGCGTGTTGTCATCAAACTGATGACGAGTGGGCTCGGGTCCAATCCCATGCCTGTATGAAACAGAGGGGTGGGCCAGGTAGCCGCGGTGAGTTGCTCTGGAGCAGCTCACCGCGGCTACCTCTGTGACCGATCTCGTTTGGGTCTCGCGAGTTTTCGATGCCCTACGTAGGTCCTACGTGTCAGTGACGCCGGGCCAAATCTGGGCGGGGCGGCTCAAAAGTCTCAAAAGTCTGCCTCTGGCTTTCTCATGTCAAACGCACCTATTGATTTGAGTTCGCGGAGGCGCAGTCAGTTTCACCATAAAAAAATCAATCACTACTCTGCCTTTTTTACGTTACTCTGCTATCCCAATGCTCTACGTACGTTCACGGAGAATTAGTGAATCGGTCCTTTTCAGGTGACGTCACCCTGTTGCATTGTGGGATTGAATCGCCATTTCCCAGGCCACGGTCTCACTCTGTGATTCACGTCTTTGAGTGCGGCATTATTTCTCAGAAATGGGAAGATCGTGTTGCGTGATAGGCTGCCATAATAAGTCGCATCGACGGAATGGGAGCAGGACAGAAGGCAGGCTCCGCTTTTTCCAGTTTCCCACCTGGAAAAGAAATGACGGGGAGCAGACTGAGGAAATAAGGAAGAGGCGTCAGACGGCGGGGGTCGCAGCAGTGACATGAAAGAGCATCACTTTCCACTCCATATCTGCCAACATGGTTGTTTGCTCTCGACATTTTCATAAAGGCAAGTAAGCGAGTTTATTTGTTTTTAAGCAGTGTTACTGAAAATGTGGTTTCTCTCTGAATGAAGTCACATTAGCCGCTATCGGTTAGCGCACCTGCTAACTAGCATCACCCAGCTGCGAACCAACTTCACTTGTGGAATCCAGTCAGCGGAGGAGGGCAGTGGAGAATCACTTCATGCTACATCTGTTAACTGTGATAACTGTGTGAATGGCATGAATTAGGGGCGAGAAGAGCAGCACATGTGTGCAGTAGAGCTTTGAGCATAAACCTATTTGTTGTTTTTGGTTGTTGCTTTCAGGTGTTCTTTCATTAAATGTGTGTTGGGGTGTGGGCCCTGTAGAGAGAGAGACATTTCAGCACCGCAGACAGCTCCGCGTCCGAATTGTCATTTTCTCACTCATTTTGCGTCTCGATCACAAACAAGGAATGCGCTGTGTGGTCATGAGATATAAAGTTAAATGGGAGAGTCTTGGGACTGCTATTAAGTCATTGTTGAAGCTTTTTTAATGGTGTGATACGATCTTGATTTTGTTAGAGTAAGCTGGCACTTACCTGCCCCCACATGTAAATTGTCATTGGTGTGTCTGTCGCAATTTGCGACTGTCTGCCTACCTAACCCTGGAGCTCACGGCACGTGCCTGGTTACTGCTGCAGCTCTGTTCCGCGTAGGGTTCCAGAGTGCAGACCCAGCCGGGAGAGAGCGAGGCGAGCAAACGGGTGTGTGACGTCATACATACACACACGCGCCAGAGCAGAGGAAGACGCCACCTTTGGTGGGACCTGGCACGCGTGACCGAGGGATTCCCGGACCGGATCCCAGGAGCAGCATCGAGTACCTTGGAGCTTTGAGACCGGCGTTTGTTTTATTTTTTTTATATATATATATAGCCCAAGTTTTATTGAACTTCTAATTAACTGAATTTTATTTCTGGCCAGAACTGGTTTTAATACAAACTACTAGGGCGACTTCCTGTGTTGTGTCCTCCTTGGCAAGTGTGCTCACACCTGGTCAGATCCCTTTCATTGACCGTAAACTTCACCCAGGTCAAACTTTTCCATTATTCAACCTGTCCTTAGCCCCACCTCACACTTGTTCACAGGTTTAGTGACATGGCAAAGGAAGGCGGAATGAAAACAAAGCACTGAATTATGCCCAGTGGATGCAGGCTGCAGAGGCTTCGTAGCCACCTCAACATCTGGGCTACTTAGGGAGATGGGAGTGCGGGGTCAGGCTCACAGGCAGGCTGTCAGGGCTGCTGAGAAGGGGAGTCAGTGGCTATGGAGTAGGGCTGAATGATATATTGCATTTGCGATAATTTCACGATATTGCAAAACGCGATTTGCACATCGCAAGGTGCGCGATAGGACAGTCATGTGACGCAAATTTACATTGGAGGGGCGCCATGCAGACTGCTACAAGGTGCCGCTGACAGAAGCGCCGTGATCACCGAGCCCAGTTTTGCACAATGGCAGCGGATTTATAAAAGATGTGGAACAGCAACACGTCCTCTGCAAGGAATGCTGTGCTCCGTGCGCGCGTGCATGTGTGTGTGAGAGAGAGAGAGAGGGAGAAAGAGAGGAATATCCCGGTCGAAAGGCACATTAAATACTGTTCTGCGCATGTTCATTCTGCAAGGAATCTTGGTCTTTTGAGTACATGAACTACTTGTGACACAGTTTAGCTGCTACTAAGTACATAAAATGTGTGGAAAACGATTGTTCAGTTCTTCTCTTTTATTGAAAAAACGGTGCATCGCATCATTGAACATATTACCACGTCTTGCCGGCTCACACTTTTATTTCCTCACAACATACAGAGAGAGCCTGCAGCACCCTTCTTCCTCTGTGTTGTCTGTGTAAAATAAGGTTAAACGTGCAAACAGCACACCTAGTGGCATGAAGTGCAAATGCAGTCATGGTGTCGTCTGTGCGCCGCGGTTTGAATGGGAATATCCCTGATCATGTAAACAGAAATAACTGTCTGTTTCAGCAGGTAAATGGGTTATTACCTCCGCCTTCATTTTAATTTGAAAACTGACCGGATTATCTCGTATTTTCCGTTCCCGACTTCCTGTGTGGTGCGATCTGCTCTGTCCAGTTTTACAACTGGCGGTCCACGGCGCGCGTCGCTACGCACGCGGCGGTCCCCCACGTCTCCTGTATGAACCGATAGGTTAACAGGGGCGCCGATCTGACAGTCGGTGCGCGGCATTTCCCACTTCCGCGTCGGATGCGGCGCGTCCTGTGTGAACCAGGCGTTTGTCGCCCCCTGTCGGCGGGCCTGCCCAACCATGTGAAAGACTCCCTATTTCTCAATGATAAAGACTCCTTTAAAAAATTCCTGGATCCAGACAGTGATCTGGATCATCACCAAAATTTAATCAATTCTAAGTTAGCCCAAGACCCACCTTTCCACAAAGTTTCATTGCAGTCCATTACTTTTTCTGGGATCTTGCTAACAAACCAACCAACCAACCAACCAACCAACCAACCAACAAACCAACAAACAAACCGACATGATTACATAACCTCCTGGCAGAGGTAATTATGTTGCTTTTTGGTTTTCCTTTTCAGATGAACAGACACACACAGGAAGAGAGGGCGACAGGGCGACAGAGAGAAGCACCGCATGCTGCAGCGCTCTGCTCCGATCACACCCCCGATCACAATGTTGTGTGATTATATATGGTGTTTTTATGGTTGTTGGTGACTGATTTGAGCTGCGGCGGAGGTCTGCGCTCTCTGAGTGCCAAATTCTTGTTCCAAATGTTTCAGAAACCGGAATATTGGCCTTAATCCGAATATTGACTCCATGTAAATGTAGTCAGTAGTGTGTTTTATGTTGTAAGCGCACTCTCAAAATAAAGGTGCTGGATGTATGGGCGGACACTGCGGGAAGGATTGCAGTGGCCAAGGTTGAACTATTTGGGAGGAAAGTAGCCATTGTTTCCGCGTATGCTCCAAACAAATATGACAAGGCTTTTTATGACATTCTCACACAGAAAATGTTAAAACTGTCTGAATATTCATTCATAATAGGGGCCGATATGAATGTAGTTTGGCACTCAAATGACCGATCTAGTTCAAATGCCTCAAAGGATCAACAATTAGCAACTGCAGCTTTACATTCCTGGGTCGAGACTCTTGGTTTAATAGATGTATGGCGTTCAGTCAACCCAACACTGAGGGATTACTCCTTTTTCTCAGCCAGGCATAAATCATTCTCTCGAATAGATTTTCTCTTTACTTCACCACAACTTTTTCAGAAAATTAATGATGCCTCCTTGTTACCTATTGCTTTATCAGATCACAAAGGAGTGTTATGTAGTGTAACATTGAGCTGTCTGTCTAAGCGTGCAGCTAGATGGCGGTTTAATATCACCCTGTTAAAGAATGATAATTATAAGTCTCAGTTTCTTTCCCACTTAAAGGAGTTTTTGGAATTTAATTTAGGCTCTGTCGATGACTCAAGAATTTTATGGAATGCGGTTAAAGGTTTTATACGAAGTAATGCCATTTGCTTCGCTTCATCCTTGCGTAAAGCTAGAACGGCCAAATTACAAGCTTTAGAAGCTGACCTGGCTAAAACAGATGCAGCCTTACAAAGTAATTACTCTCAACAAACCGAATCCCAGCGTGAGGTCCTTAAAAGAGAAATTAATAACATTTTAAAACAAGAGTCGGAGTTTTTGATACATAGGACCAGGCAGCGTTACTACTTTCAGGGATCTCGACCCAGTCACCTCCTGGCCTCCAAAATTAGGACCAACGAGCACTTTGCTGAAATTCCATCTGTTAGATCTACAACAGGCCAAATTGTGACAGATCCTAAGCAGGTGAATGAAACTTTTCGTACGTTTTATGCTAATTTATACCAATCAGAGATTCACCTGGATGAAGATAAGTGTCGGACCTTCCTTAGTCAATTAGATTTACCACAATTACCAGTAATAGACTCTGCTCGAATTGATTTGCCCATTTCATTGGAGGAACTTAAAGCTGCGGCTTTTGACATGCAGAGAAATAAGTCACCAGGGTTTGATGGAATTCCCCCTGAAGTATATGTGGAATTCTGGGATGAGCTAGGGCCGCTACTCCTTGACATGATTATGACTTCTATAGGCAAAGGCAGTTTTTCAAGGGACGTCAACATAGCCCTAATATCCTTACTCCTTAAGAAAGACAAGGACCCTGTAGACTGCAGTAGTTATAGACCGCTCAGTTTATTAAATGCAGATCTTAAAATATATGCCAAGGTGCTGGCCAGACGCATTCAGAACTACATGTCAACATTAGTCAGCTGCGATCAGACTGGTTTTATAAAGTCGGGGTTAGCTTCAGACAATGTCAGACGTCTTCTACATATAATTGATGCATCTACAGACAAAAAAGAACCAACTGCAGTGCTTTCACTTGATGCCATGAAAGCATTCGATAGGCTTGAGTGGTCGTTTTTGTGGGCGGTCTTGGAAAAAATGGGTTTTGGTAACAGCTTTATTCAGATGGTGAAGGTTCTGTACTCAAATCCCTCAGCCTTGGTGCTCACCGGTCAACTTTCCTCTACATTGTTCCCAGTCACCAGATCATCCCAACAGGGCTGTCCCTTGAGCCCGGCACTGTTTGCACTCTTGCTTGAGCCACTTGCTCAAATGATTCGTCAGTCCTGCTCTGTGTGCCCAATTTCAGTTAACGATACTCAGCATCACCTATCATTATATGCTGATGATGTGCTGGTATTTATGGAGAAGCCTCTGCAATCTCTACCTAATTTATTATTCATCTGTGAAGAATTTAGTTCTCTCTCAGGCTTTAAGATCAATTGGACAAAATCTGCACTGCTCCCTCTTAATGACTCGGCTAAAACGTTGCAATTTCCATCTGGAATTCCAGTTGTACAGGATTTTAAGTACCTCGGAATACAAATTTTCCCATCTCTGAACCGTACGGTAACTTATAACTACACACAAACACTAAATAGAATCCAAGCAGAGTTGGACAGGTGGATCAGCCTTCCCAACTCCCTCAGAGCTCGTGTCTCTATAGTTAAAATGAACATCCTGCCCAGGATAAATTTTATCAGCTCAATGATTCCCCTCTTGCCTCCTGTGAACTATTGGGATAAGATAAATTCTGCTATCTCCCGGTTTATCTGCAACAGGAAGCGCCCATGCCTCAAACGATCCACAATACAGAGAGGAATAGATAGCGGTGGCCTATCCGTGCCAAACTTTAAATATTACTTTTGGTCGTTTGTGCTTAGACCAGTACTGGTGTGGCATAACACAGATGCTTCAGTCTCCTGGCGCAAGCTGGAAGAAAATTGTGTTAGACCCTGGAGCTTGCAGGAGGTTCTTTTTGCTAATCTATCCAATAAACAATGCCGCTTACGCTTTGGCCCAATTGTATCACAACTTATTCAGACATGGCGTGCTGTTGAGCTTCACTGTAAAATCTCCTGTAAGTGGCACACCCGTACGCCACTCTATAACAACTCTGGTCTCTTGATTGGAGGTAGATATGTGTCACGATCTGCCTGGATTAATAGTAATATTCGCACTTTGAATGACATTTATTCTGATGCTGGGCTGTGTTCATTTCAGGACATAAGAGATCGGTACAATGTTCCAACACAATCTTTCTTTTTCTATCTTCAACTTAGATCTTCGTTACAGGCACATGGTGCCCCGATGCAACAAGCATTACCTGTTCATCCTTTACACAAATGAATTCTTACTCGTTGTAAGAATAGAGGACCAGTGTCTGTATTATATTATTTTCTCCTGAAGGCTTCCTACACTGAACTTCCCCTTGAGAGAATATGGAGGCGTGACTGTCCTAATTTGAACTCAGATTTTTCTTGGTCACAAGTTTGGACACATATTAAAGAGGCTTCCCGTAACCCAGACCATCAGCAAATTCATTTCAACTATATACACAGAACATATTTGACCCCCCGCAAACTCCACTGTATGAAGCTGATAGCTGTTCCTTTGTGTAGCTTATGCCCTTTGAAAGTCCATGGTACTTTTTTACATATGTTTTGGGACTGTCCTCCGGTCTCACAATTCTGGTCTGAAGTGGCAGCCAAGTTATCAGAATTAGTGTTAGTAACTATTCCAGTGTCTATATCAGTCCTTTTGTTAATTGATTTGTCAGAAATAAATATTTCCAAGATCAAAAAACGCACTGTCCTAGCTTGCATAACAGCTGCCAAGAAACTGGTTGCAGTTAGATGGAAGCCTCCCCATTCACTCACCATCAGGCAATGGGCCCTCACTTTCCTTGATGTAGTTTACTTGGAATTATCAACTGCCAGAGTCAATGGTGCGGATGAAGCTACCATAAACAACTGGAACAGAGTAGCTGACTCGCTGAAAGAGTTTGTGAGTTGAGCTTTCTCCTCACTTGACCAGACTGTTGATTTCCTGTTTCCCCTGAATTGAATTTTCATGTATGTGTATATGTTGTGTGTATGTGTGTGTGCGCTCAAGAAGTTCATCAGAGACTTTGTGGTGTCACTAGTTTTGTAAGAGCGTGCTAGTGTGAGTGTTGTTTGTGGGGTGGGGGTGGTGCCCTGGTTTTGTGTTTATTTATTTATTTATTTATTTATTTATTTTTATTATATATATTTTTTTATTCTTAAATAATTTTATTATTTTATAGTATTACTTGCTACAGTCAGTCACTGACGACAAAATGTTTTGGTTGTACGGTCAATTCATGTCTTTGACTGTTTCTGTTTTTGTTAAATAAAAAACATTTGATCACAAAAAAAAAAGTAGTGTGTTTTATGCTGATGACAAAAATGTGTTATTCGTATTTATATTATAGAAAGAGTCTCAGGGGCAACAGGATGTGCAGGAAGCTGGTGGGACACTTTTCCCACAGCTGGAAAAAGAAGACAGCTCTGACTGAGGCGCAGAGGGATCAGCATCCCTGAGCAGAACCTCGTTACAGAGAGCCCAACAAGATGGGGATCAAAAGAGAAAATGGTCTCTGGAGTGCTGGAACAGGCCAAAGCCATTTCACAGGTGCTTCATTCCATGTCTCTTCAGTTGTTTTTTCAGTGACTTTTAAATTTTGAATATACAGATTTTGTTCTGTATTTTAATGAGTTTTCTAATAAAGTTCAGTTTGTTACAAGTCATATGCCTTTTTATTTAATTCTAACAAATCGAACTACCCTATGGGAAAGAAATGTTTAAACTTTGAAACAAATATTTAATTTAGTCTATTTTTTTTAATTATCGCATTCTATATCGCAATCGCAATATTGAGGGGAAATATCGCAATTCAATATCTTCCTCATATCGTTCAGTCCTACTATGGAGCAAGAGGAAGGACTTGACCTGGGCCTCCAAATGTCTGATGGCTGATGGGGGTGAACCTGGGACGCTGGGATTCACTGCTGAACCCTCTGAAGGTGTCGTGGGCCTGTCAGCGAAACACCTAAGAAGGAGGGCGCCCACTTGACAACCCAAGGGATGCTGTCACTTATTTGCCTGCCACAGTGTCTCATCGGTGCCATAGGTATCTACTGAGGGATAATAACATCTAGTCCTACATAACTAATCTTTATGCATATTAATTAACATTTATCTTTCTACTGTCACAGATCTTTATGCACAGTATTTTTAAATTCAGAATGTAATGAATGACACTGTTTTCAAAGTAATCAAAAGTATAAATATGTATTTCTGTCAGGATCACTTTGTCAAAATTTATTGCAATCAGAGCATGGGAATGAAATTACAAGATTTGCAAGATAACAACATAATAACAACAGCTGGATGTAAAACATGACGATTACGTGCCTGGAAACGACGACCAATGGAGATCGAGCTAAACGTGGCCAATATGAACTTTGGCGGTGTGGCTCTGTTCTGGGACCTCCCTCCCCTTCCCCACGCCTGTGGGAAAACCCTGAGGCAGGGAGAGCAACCTCCCCACCTTCCAAGTGCCGACTTGGACGAGCATGAGAGAGGGAGAGCGGTTGCAAAACCCCCGGAACAGAGCAAGCACAATTTCAATTCAAGTCAGCTTACGCAGTGCCAATGACAACATGGTTGATTCTGGACCCCTTTACAGAGCAACCCAACAGATCCACATGAGCAAGCATAAGCGACTGTGGAAAGGAAAAACTCCCTTTAACAGGAAGAAACCTTTGCAGAACCAGGCTCAGAGGTGGCGGCTTTCTGCTATTCTGGTTGGGTGCAGGAACAGAAAGAGAAGGAGATAGACGGATACATGGCAAGTCACAACACCAGGAGGAGCTGGGGAGGAGGTGGGTACCAGCAGCGTGCAGATGACGGCCAGACGCTCGGGTAGACTGGGGTGGTTCAGATACACACCCAATAGATCAGCTGATCTGGCTGGGAGGAGACTGATCACCTGACGTGAGGTGTAAGGCCGCCCCTGAGCATGGGAACGGCCAGCAGCTTGACTCCGTGCCTGTCAGAACTAACGCTCTGCTCCATTTAGCTGAAGTGGTAGTTTCAGAATTGGAATGCTCTTTTTTTCCTTATACAGTGTATAATACGATTGGGTAGTTTCTTCAATTCAGTGCAGGCACAACATATTTTGAAAGACTTCAAAAAACTACAAAACATTTCTGAACTCCTTCAAATTCTGTACAAAGCAGGAATAAGACATTCAAATAGAAGTCATTTGGCACAAAACAAACAAACGTAACAAAGTAAAAGATGACTATAAGCATTTCATTTTGTGAATAAGACATGTTGAACATACAAACACATGTGTATAGGAACATTACTGAATTGTCATATACAATCTCAAAATGAAGACTGTCCTGAGTTTCAGAACAGATTCATTCAATCAATTGGAATGATTTTTTTTTTCAGTCTTTAAAGAGAGACCTCTCATATTTCAGGGCAAAGATAAAGAGTCTTATATCTTCAGGATTTAAAATCATGGAACGAAACACAAGTCAGATAAGCTCTTCTCCGCTGCTAAGGGCAGACTGTGCGTGATGCACAAACAAACGGAAATGTTTCATGGCACTTTGCATCGTTCCACTTCTTATTCGCACTGTAGTTCGTTTCAACGCATGACTCTGCTCCTTCATAGTTGCTTGGCTCTCCCGTATTCCAAAAGACAAAGTCCACCCTGGATCCATCAGACCACATCCATCTAAAATTCTTATGAAGGTCGGTGAGTCCAATCCAGGTGCGTCCTTGAACCGGGTCAAAGTTCTGAATCAGTGATTTGACAAAGTTCTGTTCTTCCTGACTGTGGATGGACACCAGGTTGGCTCCCAGTGACACACAGTGGAATTCTGCATCAGCCCAGGTCATCTCTGTGGCAACATACCGATAGCAGCGGCCACTGAAGCTGAACCAGAACGGTGCACAACCGCCACGCTGGAGCTTCGTGTTTTTCTCCTCCAAGGGAGCCGCAGCACCAAGAGCGAGGAAACACAAAAAGAGGAAAAACATCATGTTGAGGCTTCAAATGTCTCTGAGTGAGAAGGCCTTGATGTCTTGCTGGAGCTGTTCAGAGCCGTTTGAGGAGACTGAATCTCACAGAGGAGAAAGTGTTTTATATCCCTGAGAGAGGCGGAGCCGCACTGAGAGTCTTATCAACAGCTTTGTTCAGGTCAATAAAACTGGTGATCAAATTTTTATTTTTTTTTTTTGACTCGTCGCCAATTTCTCGGCCCCCATTGATTACTCCGATGACTCTCTGATGATACGGTCATGGTGATTGGACTCACAAACAAAAGGTCAAAATACTAGGTCAAAGCAAGCAGTTCCAGGACAAGTTGCTGAAACTAGCTCAGGGGGAATCTGGATTAAAATATTCATGGCACTGCCAACAGAAAAACCACAGATTAATTACACAAGTGTCCCTTTAAGAGTTCTCTCTTGAAAATATGAATGTCTGTCTCAGTGAGATTACTTGTACAAATAAAGTCAAATAAAAAGAAGAAAAAAGAATCGTACAGGAGGAGAGTGTGGAAGGCTTCCTGAAGCATTGAAAATGAATGTATCAAAGCAAAAAAACAATTTGATTAACAGATGACTGTCCACAGCTTCTACTTTCTAAATGACAGACATCCATTCTTTGGTTTTTTTTCTTGAATTGTTAAAAGCAGTGGTGTATTCTTAAGGACAATTATACACTGGTTGTATTTAAATTAGTTAATTACTTATGAACCTATAAAACCCTGCTTCAGTTGACATCTCTTCTTTACACTGTGCCTCAAATCCCTATAAGTAACTACACGAAATGCCCACTTTTAGTAAAAGAATCAACTTCAAGATAACTTAAAGAAGTGGATCACAGTTGATTTATTTTGCAGATGTAAATAAAGATATCTCATCAGCAGCGGCGGCTGGTGACTTTTTTTTTTTAGGGGGGCGCAACTTAATTTAGAGGCAAGTTGATGCTGCAAACCTAGCCACTTTAATGTCCATGCAGTTACAGAGTTAGGAGGAAAGAAAAAATGAGTATATGTGTCATGGCCAGCCCCCCGGCCTCCTCATAGGGAGGCCGTTTGTTTGTTTTTCAGGTGGGCGGCACTGGAGCGGGTTTTCGGAGGCGTGGTTCCAGCTCATCAGCCAGATGAGGGTCAGCTGCTCTCGTCCCTATTTAAGTGGCGTCCTTGGCTGGAATCGGCGCTGGATCTTAACCTCTGCTACAGTGTGTTAGACGTGCCTGCTTCGACCTGCTCTCGTGATCTGTGAATTCACCTTTTTTTCCCTCTGCTCGCAGTCTGGGGATCCGCTCCGCCTGCCGCTCCTGCCGCCTGCCTGCTCCTAGTTCCTCCGGACTCGGATCCAACCTTGGACTGAGAATTGCCGAGAGTCATCCCGGACCCAGCTTGGTCCGGCTCTGCTTCTGGGCTCACCTTTTGTTAAAATAAATCCATTTTGCCCGCCATCTGTTCTCCCGTGTCGTCTGCGCCTGAGCCTCCGACCCCACCCGTAACAGTAAGATCCAGCCAAGATGAGCTCAGCAGACGGCAACCCCGGGAGAGACCAGGTACCTTCGGCTCCGCAGTCTGTGGCGAAGAAGCTGGCCGAACACAACAAAGTCCTGGGAACAATGTTTGGCCAGGTCTCCCGTTTGTCCGAGCAGGTTGCTGGGATCGCCGAACACCTGGCTGCCTCATCAGCGGTCTCCGCGGTGGCTCCTCCCACCGCCCCGGTCCCGGCCCCGGCTCCGACTCCGCAGATGATGGCTCCATTCCGGGAGCCGAATGCGCCCACACCGGAGCGGTACGCTGGAGACCTTGGTTCCTGCCAGGCCTTCCTCACGCAGGTTTCTCTCGTGTTTGAGCTGCAGCCGCTATCTTATCCCTCCGATGGGTCCCGCATCGCTTACCTAATCGGGCTCCTCTCCGGCCCGGCAAGGGCGTGGGGAACGGCATTGTGGGAGAATCAGTCGCCGGCTTGTCGGACTTATCAAGCCTTCACGGAGGAGATGAAGAGGAATTTTGACCACCCGGTGAAGGGCAGAGACGCGGGGGACAGGCTCATGATTATCCGCCAAGGAAGCCGCAGTGTGGCCGAGTACGCCATCGAGTTCCGGACTCTAGCCGCGGGGAGTGGATGGAACAGCAGCGCTCTCCAGTGCGCGTTCTTACGGGGCCTGCAGGAGGACTTGCAGGACGAACTGGCCACCCGAGAGCGACCTCCCGATTTGGACAGCTTGATTTTTTTTGTGCACCAGCATGGACAACCGCATCAGAGAACGCCGTCGGGTGCGAGCGAGCCGCGTCCCGGCTTCCGTAGTTTCTGCGCCGAATCAGCCAGCGGGAACGGGGGCGTCGGTCTCGGCTTCGGAGCCAGAGCCCATGCAGATCCAGCGTCCAGCTCTCCTCGCAGGAGAGGAGGAGGCAGCGCCGGGCCGCGAACGCCTGTCTCTACTGCGGCGGCACTGGACATTTTGTCGCCGAGTGCCCCAAGCGGCCGCTAAAAGATCAGGCTCCCCTGTAGATGCGGGGCTGCGGGTGAGCCGAACTTCCATCAAGACCCCTCAACGATTTCAGGTAACCGGCACTCTCTGTTATCTCACCCAGTCTGTTCCTGTTGCTGCTCTGGTGGATTCAGGTGCAGAGGAAAGTTTCATGGACATCCAGCTAGCTCGCCAGCTGGACATTCCCTGTGTTCCGCTGGAGTCTGAGCTAGCTGTGAGGTCGCTAAATGGGCTCCATCTGGCTCAGGTCAGCCACAAGACCTGTCCGGTGGATTTGGTGCTCTCTGGAAATCATCATGAGACTCTGACCTTCCATCTCATTGACCACTCGCAGCCCCCGCTGGTGCTGGGTTTCCCGTGGCTGCGTAAACACAACCCCCGTATTGACTGGATTAAGGAGGAGATTGATTCCTGGAGCCCATTTTGTTTAAGTAACTGTTTACGTTCTGCACTCACTCCACATGTCTCTCTGCAGTCCTCCCCGCCAGAACCGGTAGATCTGTCAGCAGTCCCTGAGGCGTACCACGACCTGGTCCAAGTGTTCAGTAAGAGCAAGGCCCTCTCTCTGCCGCCACACCGACCTTACGACTGTCCCATCGATCTGCTTCCAGGAGCCACATTGCCCCGCAGCCGGTTGTACAATTTGACCCGGCCTGAGCGCGCCGCCATGGAGACCTACATTCAGGAGTCCCTGGCGGCTGGAACCATTCGTCCCTCTTCTTCTCCAGTGGCAGCGGGGTTTTTTCTTCGTCGGCAAGAAGGACGGCTCTCTGAGACCCTGCATTGATTTCAGAGGTCTAAATGACATCACCGTAAAGAACCGCTACCCGCTGCCCTTGCTTAGCTCGGCCTTCCTTCCCCTGCACGGCGCCACGGTGTTCACGAAACTGGATCTCCGCAACGCCTATCACCTGGTCCGCATTCGTGAGGGGGATGAGTGGAAGACCGCGTTCAACACTCCTCTGGGCCATTTTGAGTACTTGGTTATGCCATTTGGACTCACTAACGCTCCTGCGGTTTTTCAGAACCTCATGAATGATGTGCTCCGAGACTTCATTGACCGCTTCGTTTTTGTGTACCTTGACGATGTCCTGATCTCCTCCCGCAGTACTGAGGAACACATCCAGCATGTCCGTCTGGTCCTGGAGAGACTCCTGAAGAATCACCTGTATGTGAAGGCCGAGAAGTGTGAGTTCCATCAGTCCACTGTGTCCTTCTTGGGTTTCATCATCTCACAGGGAGAGACTCGCATGGATCCAGCTAAGCTGGTGGCGGTACAGGAGTGGCCTGAGCCGGAGAATCGGAAGCAGCTTCAACGGTTCCTGGGTTTTGCCAACTTCTACCGCCGGTTCATCAGGAACTACAGTAAGGTGGCCGCACCCCTCACTGCTCTCACGTCCACCACTCGTCCGTTTGTTTGGTCCCCAGAGGCCGCGAAGGCCTTCCAGGAACTCAAGGTTCGCTTCACTACAGCTCCCATACTAATTCAGCCTGATCCCAGTCTCCAGTTTGTGGTGGAGGTAGACGCCTCGGAAACCGGTGTGGGAGCCATTCTGTCCCAACGCCCTACCTCGGACAACAAGCTGCACCCCTGTGCCTTTTTTTCTCGCCGCCTCTCACCAGCAGAACGCAATTATGACATCGGCAACCGAGAGCTTCTGGCGGTCAAGCTGGCGTTGGAGGAGTGGAGGCACTGGCTGGAGGGAGCTGAGCAGCCATTCATAGTGTGGACTGATCACAAGAACCTCGAGTATGTGCGCTCTGCTAAACGTCTGAACTCCCGTCAGGCCCGTTGGACTCTGTTTTTTGGGCGTTTCAACTTCACCTTGACCTACCGCCCGGGGTCGCGTAACATCAAGCCAGATGCTCTGTCACGCCAGTTTGCCACCGAGGACTCCCCATCAGAACCAGGTTCCATCCTTCCCCAGTCCTGCACTGTCGGATCTCTCACATGGGAGGTGGAATCCCTAGTGCAACAGGCTCAACAGCACGAGCCAGGTCCAGGTAACGGCCCCGCTAACTGCCTGTTTGTGCCCAGCTCTGTCCGCTCTCAGGTCCTGCAGTGGGGACACTCTTCCCAGCTTTTCTGCCACCCTGGAGTCACCCGCACATTGGGAGTTCTACGACAGAGGTTTTGGTGGCCATCGATGGACAAGGACACGCGGGAGTTTGTGGCGGCCTGCGTTGTCTGCGCCCGGAATAAGACATCCACTCGGCCCTGTTCTGGCCTCCTTCAACCCTTGCCAGTGCCCAGTCGGCCGTGGTCCCATATTGCACTGGACTTCGTCACTGGCCTGCCTCCCTCCAACGGTAAAACCACAATCCTCTCTATTGTGGACAGGTTTTCCAAGGCTGCCCACTTTGTCGCCCTCTGTAAGTTGCCATCGGCCAAGGAGACAGCAGACCTGCTCGTCACTGAAGTGTTCCGCGTTCATGGCATCCCTGTGGATATCGTGTCCGACCGGGGACCACAGTTCACATCGGAGGTTTGGAGGGCATTTTGTTCGGCGTTGGGAGCCAAGGTGAGCCTGTCTTCTGGTTTCCATCCCCAGTCTAATGGTCAGACGGAGCGCCTAAATCAGGAGATGGAGGCCCTGCTCCGGTGTGTTTCTGCGGAGGATCCTGCGGCCTGGAGCACTCACCTGCCGTGGGTGGAATACGCGCATAACTCGCTGGTTAGCTCCTCCTCAGGCTTGTCCCCGTTTCAGTGCTCCCTGGGGTACCAGCCCCCTCTGTTCCCATCCCAGGAACAGGAGTTGGCGGTTCCTTCCGTTCAAGCTGCGATGAGGAGATGTGAACGGGTCTGGAAGAGGGCGCGGACCGCCCTGCTCAGGTCTTCCCACAGAATGGAGCAGCAGGCCAACCGCAAGCGGACTGCCGCTCCCACCTATTCCCCTGGACAGAAGGTCTGGTTGAGGGCCAAGGACCTGCCCCTTCGGGTTGAATCTCGGAAGCTGTCCCCTCGCTTTGTGGGACCGTTTGAAGTGGAGAGGATCATCAATCCCTGCGCGGTGCGTCTCAAGCTTCCCTCGTCCATGCGCATCCACCCCACTTTCCACGTCTCTCAGATCAAGCCTGTGGCCGAGAGTGACCTGGTCCCCCCTGTCCGTGCCCCGCCTCCGCCCAGGATGTTGGATGGCGGCCTGGTTTATACGGTGCGGCGGCTTCTGGATGTGCGCCGCCGGGGTCGAGGGGTTCAGTACCTGGTGGACTGGGAGGGTTACGGACCTGAGGAGCGTTCCTGGGTCCCCCGGGGCCGCATTATGGACCCCAGTCTCGTCCGGGAGTTTCATCGCCGCCATCCTGGGCGATTGGTGCGTGTGCCTGGAGGCACACGTAGGAGGGGGGGTACTGTCATGGCCAGCCCCCCGGCCTCCTCATAGGGAGGCCGTTTGTTTGTTTTTCAGGTGGGCGGCACTGGAGCGGGTTTTCGGAGGCGTGGTTCCAGCTCATCAGCCAGATGAGGGTCAGCTGCTCTCGTCCCTATTTAAGTGGCGTCCTTGGCTGGAATCGGCGCTGGATCTTAACCTCTGCTACAGTGTGTTAGACGTGCCTGCTTCGACCTGCTCTCGTGATCTGTGAATTCACCTTTTTTTCCCTCTGCTCGCAGTCTGGGGATCCGCTCCGCCTGCCGCTCCTGCCGCCTGCCTGCTCCTAGTTCCTCCGGACTCGGATCCAACCTTGGACTGAGAATTGCCGAGAGTCATCCCGGACCCAGCTTGGTCCGGCTCTGCTTCTGGGCTCACCTTTTGTTAAAATAAATCCATTTTTGCCCGCCATCTGTTCTCCCGTGTCGTCTGCGCCTGAGCCTCCGACCCCACCCGTAACAATATGTATATAATCAAACATTGTCATCTGTTTTATTTTGAAGAAATAAAGTCGCCAAGTTGGCAACACTGGGTAGATGTTACAAACCAGACAAAAAGCTGTGTTAGACCTTTAATGAGTCTGATTCAAACACTCACTGCCACTAACAGCAGCAGCAGGACATGCCAAAGGAAGTCGGTCACCAGGTTAAAAAGGAAAGCAGTTCATTTGTAACACCGTATTGACCGCTTTAACAGAGCAATGGAACACACACACACACACACGCACACGCTCACGCACACACACACACACACACCATAAAATGCTCAGTCAAAGGCCATGTACACACAATGTAATGTGTGTCAGAAAAATATCTCTTAAATCTGGGTCATCAAACAAATTAAACCACCAGGTGAGAACTCATAATCATCAGTAACCGTGTCAGAGGTCAGAAAATAACAGTTTGACTCTACACTAATGAGGTTGATGTCTCGAATAAGGTCATGTAGCGTTCGGTAAGGAGCCAGACTTTTAGGATACTGTTTTAGATTGTTTGGGTAAATGGCTGTGTTGCGTTGGACATCTCTGCTCCAGTCTCTTTGCACCGGTTGCCAAAGAAAAGTTAATTAAAGAGATGGACCTCCACGAGTCTTTCGTCTGGGAACTCACACAGACTGGATTTATTTCCGTATATTAAAAAAAGCGTCTCAGTGCACGCAGGCACACGTGATGATGTCACTGCGTAAGCTATAACGTGGCTTTGCTGCATGTATTTTCAAAATAAACTTAACAGGCTGAACTGTGAACTTCCCAGATTTATCAAGATTGTCTCCTAGGGGACAAAACTATGGTACCTCATTTAAAGAAATATATCAAAGCTAACAAATAAATAAATAAATAAATCCCAGCTCTACTAGAGCTTTGACGTTCAATGACCGAGTTGCTTGTTTGAACGGCTCTTCCCAATGAACGATGAGAGCTGGTTCACAGCTGTCTGAGAGCCCTTTAAATCTGCCAAAATATCCCATTGTTGGTTGATTACATCAGTTTAATTGTTCAATCACCCCATTATCTTCTCACATGTTGCTGCTTCCATCATCTGAGTCTTCCACATATTCAGCCTGGGGATTTGGGGATCGCTCCAACACTTCAGAATTGTTCTTGCACAGGTTATTAGGCCAGTTTGTAATATTCTAATCAGATATTTGTTTAAGTGAGGTACCATAGTTTTGTGCCCTAGGAGACAGTCTTGGTAATAAATTCACTGTTCAGCCTTTTACCACAAAAATCAAAAATAGTTTCCCAAAAGTCTGGCTCCTTAACGAATGCCACATGACTCTATTCGAGACATCAACCTCATTAGTGTAGAGTCAGACTGTTATTTTCTGACCTCTGACACGGTTACTGACGATTATGAGTTCTCACCTGGTGTTTTAATTTGTTTGATGACCCAGATTTAAGAGATACTTTTCTGACACACATTACGTTGTGTGTACGTGGCCTTTGACTGAGCATTTTATGATGTGTGTGTGTGTGTGTGTGTGTGTGTGTGTGTGTGTGTGTGTGTGTGTGTGTGTGTGTGTGTGCGTGTGCGTGTGCGTGTGCGTTCTTGTATTTCTATCCTTGTCGGGGCCAAATGTCCCCACAAGGATAGCAAAACGTGGAACGACGTGCCTTGTGGGGACCTTTTTCCGGTCCTAAGTAGGAGAAACAGTGTTTTCTTGACCATGTTGTTGTTACTGAAAAAAGTAAAAGTGCAAAAACATTTCTTTAGGGTTAGGCTTTGTTGTGGTGTGGGTTAGGGTTAGGGTAAGGGTCAGGGTTAGGGGCTAGACATGAATGGGAGTCAATGGACGGTCCCCACAAGGATAGAAATACAAGACTGTGCGTGTGCATGTGTGTGTGTGTGTGTTCCATTGCTCTGTTAAAGCGGTCAATACGGTGTTACAAATGAACTGCTTTCCTTTTTAACCTGGTGACCGACTTCCTTTGGCATGTCCTGCTGCTGCTGTTAGTGGCAGTGAGTGTTTGAATCAGACTCATTAAAGGTCTAACACAGCTTTTTGTCTGGTTTGTAACATCTACCCAGTGTTGCCAACTTGTTGACTTTCTCGCTAAATCTGGAGACTTTCCAAAGCCTCTTGGCAACTTTTTTTGTCAAAAGCTACTAACGACAAATCTAGCGACTTCTGATAGTGCTCTGGAGACTGACGTGACAGGACGTCTCGTTCTCAACGGGCAGCGGGTGCTGCCGTGAGCCCCTCCACCGTCCCAAAGCACTCACAAGCGGTCAGTCTCAGGCTGCGTTCACACCACCAAATGATTTCCGCGTTGTGTCCAAATTTAGTTGAAAACAACGGGGAACGCGTGTTCAATGGGCGACGAAACACAACGTGTCAGACAAGTTGTCGCGGCGCGTCGGGGCGTTTTCACGTCGGCGGCTCGATTTGGTGGCCGTCGCTGAAGTTGGGAAATCTGAACTTTTGACGCGTCGCGATTTTGCGGCAAACCAATTGTGGCATGGTGGGGAGTTGCACTCCCCTCCACTAGAGGCAGTGTGGCCGCTAATTACCGGGCGTCTACGAATACCCCTGCTCCACCCTTCCTCTTCCCCTTCCTCTTTCTCCCTCTTCTTCCACAAAGCTGTGTGAATTGACTGGGAGCTGGACTGCCCTGGAGTCTGTGTGGGTGCGGTGTGTTTCCTGCAGCCGCTGCTGTTGATTGGGCTGTGTGTGTGTGCTCCTTCATGCTGCCAGGTGTGTCAACCCCTCCTCAGTAGGAAGGTGTGATTTATTGATTCGATTAATTTCATTAATTTTGGTATGATTTCTTGATTTGTGTTACAGTTGTGCAGTCACCAGCTGTTGCTGCTCCCGGGCTTTACTGCTGTTTTGGCTCCCCTTCTCTGGATGTGCTTGGCACCTGCTCGTCGCACGGCGGCCTCCTCAGTGCACCCTGCTGCCCTAGGGGCCTGATGGACAGTCCTGGCTCCTTAAGAAGTGCGGCTCAGCTGCATCGAGCCTCGGAGCTTGGGCATGCGCCGTGCTCGGGCATTTTTATGAATGCAGACTCACCCTTTCTTTTGATTTTCTTTCTTTTTTTCTTTCTTCTGTTGGATTGCGTTTATTAGTGATTACTTTGTTTCATTGTTTTCTATCCAATTCAGTTCCTTTGGTTTCGTTATTTTGTTCAGTATTTTGTAATGATTTCTGTTTTGTCATGTTGTATAAATTACTTTGTTCTTTTTTCCTTTGAATATCGTTTAGGTATTGGATTTTTGTTTTGGGTTATGAGGGCTGCCATCATTGTGTGAGTTTAATTGTTGATTTTCTTTTCTTTTGGCAGGTGCTGGGGGCCCCGGAGCGGCAGCGGTTCCCTGGTGGTGGTCCTTTTTTCACTTTTTGTTTGCTGTATCACGGGTGCTGTGTGTTTTTGGATCCTTTCCCCTTTCTGTTACCGCTGTCGTGGTAAGCCCCAGCCATGTCCAGTTCAGTTTTGTTTTGCAGGCCTCAAAACCCATTTATTTTGAGCTAGTCTGCTCATTTTAATATTGGAATTTAATAAAGTTTGTTTTTATATTTGAAATCAGCAGAAACCATAGAGCACGTTCTGATTAGATGCAGAACCTTTGAAAGGGAGAGAAGAGTCTTTAAAAGCAAGGTTGAGGACAGGAATGTGATCTTCAGAGTGAAGGAAATTTTAGACAAGCCATCAGATCATGCAGTTGTTAAGTATTTATTTTGAATGTCTTAGGAGGACGGGACTAATGAATAGAATCTAGGTTTTGGTTTTTTTGGTTTTTTTCTTATGTAGCTTGCATGCTACAATTTTTCACTGTTACGTTTGTGAGCCATAACTGTGAAAGTTCATTCACTCATACATCAGGAGGATGGCAGTAATGTGCTTTTATAACCCATGTTTGCCGTATAACAGCTAAAGAAGAAGAAGAAGAAGAAGACGCGAGGTGTGCCCCAGAGACTCTGCAGCAGGTGGAAGCTGCAAGGGAGGACGACACGCACGCACATTGGAGACCAGGAACACGCTGGGACTGCGAGTGCTACAACGCGACGTACACGCAGAGGCAGGGCACTTGTCGTACGAGCTGCACTGAGAGCGTGGGCATTTAGATCAGTTAGACTACCACAGAACGTTAGCTGGAAACAGGAAAAGAGAAACACTCCAATATAACGACTGTAGAAACTCAGGTATACACTAGGAATCACTGCAGAAATCAAAAGTCAACAATAACATTTGCCACTGGCTAACACATTAAAAAAAAAAAAAAACAATACATGAAAATGCAGTTCACATCTTCAATAGCGACAAAGCGTGGCGTCCCGGCGGTGATGGGATGGGCTGGATGAAGACACCAGCACGACTACCAGAGCAGCACGCCACCGCAGGTCACACGGGAACAGCCGTGACGCACATTTCAGGAGGAACCAAGGAGGTGCAGAGGCTCTGATATCGATCTGATATCCATAGGTGAAAGTAAGCCGGAACGCACCGGAACGCCGTGCCGGTAAGAAATATACTGGCCTCTTCTACTGGAACGCCCCGGAACGCCTCTGAAAAGCAACTTTCACTCATGCATACAAAGCGAGCCCTTTCTTTTTTCAAGCAAATTTTACCGAAATAAGTGTAAAATTGATGAATACATAAAACTCATCTCCAGACTACATCTTCTGTGACGTGTTGAACAAGGTTAATGCGCCTGAGGAGCACTGGAGCACTCGCTTACCGTGACAGGTTGCAGCTTGTAGCGGCAGTCTCTCGCTGTAGCGTAACGTTAATCCAATGTCCACTGTGGTGTGTGTTTTGCAGACAACAGGGTCGTCATTTTTGCAAAATAAACAAAACATAAATCCACAAGTAATAAATTGTGAGGGTTCACGCGTCGTAAAATATTCTCCTCTCTCTGTCATGCGAGCAGCATCACTCCTTCCGCAAACAAGCACACGTGGAAGTGAGGTAAACTCAATGCGTTCTTTTCATTGGATGGCTGGTTGCCTAGGTAATGTAAGGACCCCGCCCCCCGTCCCCGCCTCAAGAGACAACCAGGACGGGTCAAAATGCAAAGAAAAATTTAAAAAACATTTAACTTAAAACAACAAATAATATATATTGTATATATTGTTGTGGCGGCAGGCGCCGCCGGGGGCCACCATACTGTTTGGTACCGCAAGGCATCAG
Organism: Salarias fasciatus; assembly: GCF_902148845.1. Lineage (NCBI taxonomy): Eukaryota > Metazoa > Chordata > Actinopteri > Blenniiformes > Blenniidae > Salarias > Salarias fasciatus. The sequence continues at coordinate 6,565,357 of NC_043751.1, read as the reverse complement.
GGATTGTTTGGGCCGTTTCAAGATGTATTTCGTGTTAAAATGTGTTAAAATGTACTTTGTTTTGTTATAAGTGTGTTAAGTTATTGTTTTTCTATGTGTTGATGCCTTTTTTCCGGTCTTTTTATGTTAAGTTTCATTTACGTTATGTTGGACCAACAGTGAGAAGGGTCGGTGTGAGAGTGAGGTGGCCTCTGTGCCAGCATTGTTTGCTGTGAGTGACATGCTCCCAGTATACACTAGTTGTTACAACAATAAAAGTTTTGGATGAACTAATGAGTGGCAGTCCTTGTCAAACATTGTCTCCATTGTGAAGAGGTCACCGCCGCCGTCACAATATGCATTGTATTTAAACATTCAAACCATTAAAAAAAGCATCATGCTTTCAAGGATGTCAAAAAAGAGCAGGATTTATCAATATCTGTCTTGTACGATGCCCGCACGCTTTGCACACATACTAAAACATTCTTTTGAGTTGCACAGCTCCTGCAAGAATCTTATCTTAATATCTTAATATCTTAATCTCATCTATGATGCGGAACTGGTACCTGGCATCCACGACAGCAAGGAGAACAATGGAGTGGTCCCCCTTGTGATTGAAGAAGAGAGAGCCAGAGTTGGGAGGTGCTCTCAGCTTCACATGCTTCCCATCCAGAGCACCACAGCACAGTGGGAAGTTCCAACGCTCCTCAAACTCCTCAGCAATGGACCTCCACTCTGCTGCTCCAGGCACGACCATAAACTCCTCCACTAGGCAATCCCAAATGGCTGTCACCACATCTGGGATGATAGTGGAGACTGTGGAGACGCCGACCCTGAAGCTGTTGGCAATGGTCGGGTAGGAATCCCCAGTGGCAAGAAACCTGAAGAGATAATACAACAATAAAGTAGCTACTTTTATTCTGATTCAAAACAGTTCAAAACTTCATATGAACATCGACACCAAAATGTGTCTTATTGGTTGGGTAAAAAAATGATAGAGCCTGTGTGACTTCTCCAAAAAAGGTTTCACAATATTTGATTTCATCACATTTCAGTCTATGACTGAATGTATCCACAAATGAAAGCATTTTGAAGAATGATTCCAAGACAGTTTTTAAACAAATAAATATGAATTGACCAAATGGTTGATTATTATCACTATGCAAGTGCAGTGTAGAACAGTTTAGCCTAGTTTATTCCCAGTATTGTGCTGGTTTGGACAAAAATTAGCCCTGGTTTAAACCCATTGTGGTCCACGACTAGGCCCGATTACGGTCCAGTTTAATCTCGTTTTAACTTTGGTTTCATCATGATTCAGTCCCTGTTTACCAGCGGTGCACAAATTAGATAAGCAAATGTGTTTAAACCCTGTACTTTAGTGCAACTTACCGCAAACAAATGGACAGACGCTCGTCTGCTGTAATGGAGCGCCTGTAGTTGGTGTCCTGGTAGGTGATGCGGGCGCCGACGCGGGCCAGGAGGTCATCGAACTGGGCAAGACTGTCCTCCCCTAGTAAACGACCACAGTGGTCGTTAATTCATGCCTCAAATTACGACCACGGGGTACGTTTTAAAATCAAGCGCCCTCTATTGACCGTATAAATAATGTCACAGACACCACGGATTGGAGTTTGTTTTTTTTTTTGAGCGGAACAGAGCGGAGCGGAGTGAGTTGTACTTAATAATAATAATTACATTTGACTGCAAATACAATTCTCTGCATTGAATGACTTCAATTTTATTTTCAAAACAGAACAAAACCTTTGAAATTGTTTCTGAAACAGATCAGAAGCCACAATATGAACCACAATAACAAACAAAAAGCAAATCTATAGAATGGAGAAAAATTTGTATTGTAATTTACACAGTGCTTCTCTTGAGTCAAATATACTCTTTGTCTTCAAGGTTTCCACTCCATTTATGGATGTGATCTGCAGTTTTTTTCGTTCCTACGTGCCTTCTGACAGCGTTCTCTGAAGAGCTCGCTCCGCTGCGTCCTTGACAACCAGTCGCGGTTGTTAAGGACTCTGACCTCCGACCCGGAAGCAGATGTGCGTCACGGACTGCATTTTTTTTTCTTAAAGATTTAAGTTTTGCTTTTAACTAATAATGATTGCCCACAAATACTCCTCTTTGCATTAAATAACAGACTGTGTGATTATGGTAGCTACAAGCAATCGGAGGTGCGCTCATGTGACCAGGCCGCAAAGAATCATGGGAATTCTATACGTCATTGCTGCAGACGGTCCCCGGACATTTCCGGACATTTCCGACTTCACCAAGATGGCGGAGTGAGCACACGCTTTTGTGGGAGCTGAGCACCAACTAACTGATAACTAAGTGATTCATATTTTATATTACAAACTACTCAGGGTCACTTAGAGCAGTGGTGAGTACAACGTGCTGAACTGGCAAACAACCTTATTCTGTGGAGAACTGTTACCATAATACGTCGAGGGGAGACTCCTGCTAACTTTTTCAAGAAGCTACAAGCAACAACAACATATGGATGCGCCGTTAGCAAAAGAAAACCCGCTTATGCACAACCTACACGACTATTGCATGGCAGATGTACCTGTGTTTTCCATTGTGGACGACGAATTTCCTCCGCTTTCTATTACTCCATCATCTACACCCTCCAAACCCCCTGCATCGAAGAAATTGAAGACACACCGATCGCTGAATATGAATGAAGGGGACTTGGTGAAAAAGATATCTGACATCTTTAGCGCTAGACTGGACAGCCTGGAAAAAAACATGGAGAAGCTCATTTCTGATAATACTCTGAAAATCGAGGGTCTGAAAAAAACAGTTGACTTTGCTTGTGCTGAGATTCAGGAGATAAAAGGAAAGGTGACACAAGTTGATGCTCGAGCTGCAGAGACGGAGAAGAAAATGTCTGTTATGGACCAACGAGTCTCCGATCTGGAGAACTACTCACGACGCTGGAATTTGCGCCTGTTGGGAATGCCTGAAAATAAGGAGCAAGATGTCCGTACGGAGGTATTAGGCATCTGCCAGGCGATCCTGCCGGATTACAAAACAAAACTCCCAGACAAAACAAAACTCCCAGACGCGATTGATACAGTGCATTGGCGCGGTCAACCACGGAAAGATATCACCAAGCCACGAGGAATTAGGGCTGCACGATTATGGCCAAAATGATAATCACGATTATTCATTATGTTATGTAAAACATACCTTTTTATTGCACTTTTTTTTTAAACAAACAAGTGTCAAATTGAAGATGTGTGTCTTCAGCACTTCAGCGAAGTCCGGTGTGCATGCGCACATAATTGAAGATGTTTTAATTAGAATCTAAACAACTATTTAGAACCATGTCAATGTTGTGAACGATCGCTTTCCCTTAGAAACGAACATATAGACGCGCCGACTGTGAGTTTTTACAAACGTTTGACCAGACCTCTGTTCTGAAAAGAGCCGGATTATGACTTTGGAACCTGAACGCCTCACAGCTGAGCGACCGTCACTTGCTGCATTCTAACCCCTGAGAGCAACACGATGATCACTGAACAACAAGATGAAGATAAAACAACAAGAGAACAGTAAACAGCCACGCTAAACCCAGAAATGAAACCTACCAGAACAATGATTCCCTCTTTCTCTCCAAGCCGCCGCTACGCCGCTCACATCCTGAACTGTCCGTCAATAACAGCTTTTCCCGTTCCGTCCCAGACGCTCAGTGTTTACATCTTCTTTCCACCGGTACAGAAGTTGAGATGCGTTCCATCGACTGATGTTTGAGCATGAAGGAATCGTTCAAAGCCAGCTAGTTCATCGGTGGCTAACAGCTAAGCTAACAGCTGACTGAGACACCAGTGGAGTCCATCAGCAGCTACTTTTACGGAGTGTCCCTGAAGGCAGCAGGAGCTACACGGCTCAGGTCGCCCCCTGGTGGTTGGCTGATTGTTGGATTAAAAAAGTGCTTGATTTGACGCAACAGAGCCCGTTTTTTCCATTTAAAAATTTCGACGATCATCTAAATTTAATCGCAGCAGCCAAAATCGTGATCATGATCAAAATTCGATTAATTGTGCAGCCCTACGAGGAATTATCATACAGTTTGCCACCCGCTTCTACCGTGACAAAATCTGGAAGGCTGCAAAGAAGTCAGCATATCTGCAGTCCAAGAACCTGCGCTTCGCTGAGGATTTGTCTCCAGCCTGCAGGGAGAGACGAAGGCAGCTGTGGCCTCTGGTGGCCAAAGCACGCGAACAAGGGAAAACTGCCTACTACATCGGAGGGCGAGCCTTTGCTGAAGGAACTGAACTGATTCCAACTACTTGAAGGTGATAACTACATCGTTGTTTGTAAGGCTTATGCCAAGGAATGTTAGGACATGATTTTCATGGTCCATTTTTTTTTTTTTTTTTTTTGCAGAGTGACTGTTTAAATTGAAAGTTACACCCTATCAGACTGTAGGACTGAACACAGACAACTTTACTCAGGAGTTCTTTTATTTTCATTGCCTTATAATTAATGTGATGTGAAGATAAGCCTGAAAATCTAGGTGCCTTTCTTTGTTTACAGCTTATATGTTTCACTGAATATAGAACCTAAGGTGGATCAGCTCCTGATAAGGAAGTTAATTCTCTTAAAGTTTATCCTATCTCTATACACATTTTGTTATCTCAATTCTTGTTATTATTATGTCTTTATCCGTTGTTACCTTTAATGCTTGGGGGTTGCGAAATAGTATTAAGCGCAAGGCGTTGTTTCTGTTTGCTAAGAAGCACAAAACTGATTTCTGTTTTATTCAAGAGTCACATTCAGTTCCTGATGATGCTAAATTTTGGAGGTCCCAATGGGGTAATGAGCTGTGGCTGGCTCATGGATCTGAACGCTCTGCCAGTGTTGCCACTCTAAAGCATAACTTTTCAGGATCCTTGTTGTTAACTACTTGTGACCCCTCAGGCCATTTTATCCTCCAAGTGATAGATATTGAAAACACCATAATTGCAATTGTTAATATCTATGGTTATAACTCACAAAATGACAATGATGACCTGTTGGAAACTTTAGAGAATCATATTCAAACGGCTTCTAATAACTTTCCTGTCTCAGGTATTGTAATAGGGGGTGACTTTAACATGATACTTGACCATAATCTGGACTGTTGGCCTCCTCCTAACTCAGCTGCGGTCAATGAAAATCTGAAAGTCTTTATGCAGAAATTTAATTTAATTGATGTTTGGAGAAACCAACATTGTAAATCCAGTGTCTATACATGGAGTAATAGAACTGCTACTAGGAAGTCGCGGCTTGATTTTTGGTTAGTTTCTAGTAACTTGAATCCTGATAAAATATTAGTTAATATTATTACAACGCCATTAACTGATCATAATGCAGTCGCCATATCTATTCCTTTACATTCTGCTTCCACAAAGGTAAATAGGAATACTTATTGGAAGCTTAACAGTTCTCTTTTAAAACATGAGACAGTTAAATCAGGCATAAAGAGGATAATAGCTCAATTCTGGAATAAGGCAAATGCTGATGATTTTTACGGTAGCAATTGGGAACTTATGAAATTTAAAACTGCTCAATATTTGAGAAACTATGGCAGTACCTTGTCCAAAAACCAAAGAATAGAAGAAGAAAAAGTAATCTCTAATATAATTTTATTATCTCAGAAAAACCCCGCTGATATGTCACAAAAGGAGCGCTCTGATCTTATTTCTGAACAAACTAAACTTAATGAAATCTATTTGCAAAAGGCAAAAGGTGCCTTTGTAAGATCAAGAAAGAAGTGGATAGAAGCAGGAGAACAAAATTCAGCCTATTTTTTTAGCCTAGAAAAACATCACGGAAAGATTAATTTAATCCAGCAACTCAATATTAATGGTGATCTAACTGACGATCCTAAAAGAATTGCTGACTTTTGCTCCAGCTTTTACAGGGATCTGTACAAGACCAACTACTGTCATCAGTCAGCAACTTCATTCTTTAGTTCTTTGAGTAACACCACTAAAATTACTGAGGATGACAAAGTTATGTGTGATGGAGCTATAACTGTACAGGAAGTCACTTATGCAATAGAACACCTCAAAACAAACAAGTCTCCTGGAGTTGATGGTCTTTCCGCTGAATTCTATCAAACATTTATTGAAGATTTATCTCCCTTCTTACTTAAAGTAATAGTAGAAAGCGTGGAACAAGGAACCTTACCCCCTACATTAACACAAGGCCTGATTACACTAATTCCAAAGTCAAAAAAAGACCACCTACTTATTGATAATTGGCGACCCATCTCATTATTAAACAGTGATTATAAGGTATTTGCATCTGTACTTGCTAAACGGCTTAAGAATGTCCTGGACCCAGTAATTGATGAGACCCAATCGGGATTTATGGGAGGAAGACATATCTCCAATAATATTCGCCTTGTTTTAGACTTAATAGACTACTCTTCTCTGTGCTCTGATGATAGTTTTATCTTTTTCTTAGACTTTTACAAGGCGTTTGATACCATAGAACATAACTTTATCTTTCAAACAATTAAACATTTTGGATTTGGTGATTTCTTTTGTAAAGCAGTTAAAACTATGTATTCAAGAGGCAACAGTTCCATTAGACTAAAAAATGGGATTTCCCCAAGGTTTGATTTACAGCGGGGCATACGCCAGGGCCCACGCCTGCTTCCCCTTACTTATTCATCCTATGTACTCAATTACTTGCAACTCATATAAAAAATAGCTTGTTAAAAGGTATCCCTATTGCAGAAAGAGAAATTGTAATAAGTCAACTGGCTGATGACACTACGCTCTTCTTAAAAAATGCCTCCCAGGTTCCCATTGCTATCCATACAATAGATTTATTTTCTGCAGCGTCTGGGCTTTGTTTAAATCTCAAGAAATGTGAGTTATTTCCTCTCAAAGACTGTGATGAGTCTACAATTTACAATATTCCTATTAGAAACAAACTCACCTACCTTGGAATTACTATTGTTAAAAATCAGAGAGATAGATGTTACGAAAATTTTAATGTGATCATAGACAAGACAAGGAAAAAGCTGAACCAGTGGCTTCAAAGAGATCTATCTTTGAAAGGTAGAGTTCTACTAACGAAGGCAGAAGGGCTATCTCGACTTACTTACGCAGCTACCCCTCTTGCTGTTGAAAAACAGGTATGCAATGCCATCGACAAATTGTTATTTAATTTTATGTGGAAGAATAAGACGCATTATGTTAAAAAAATCTGTTATTATGAACACTTACGACTCTGGCGGCCTAAATTTTCTTGATTTCACTACTCTTAACAATACCTTTAAAGTTAACTGGATTAAGCAGTTTTTTCATAACCCTACATCCACTTGGAACTTTATACCCAAATATGTTTTTTCTGCCATTGGAGGCCTTGAATTTGTTTTATTGTGTGATTATAAAATAGATAAACTTCCCCTGGCTCTCTCGAACTTCCACCGGCAGATGTTGTTGGCATGGTCATTAATCTATAAGCACAACTTCTCTCCTCACAGATGCTTCATTTGGAATAATCAGTTTATTAAATACAAAAACAAATCTTTATTTCTCAACTCTTGGTTCAAGAATAATATAGTTTTGGTTACCCAGCTTCTTAGTGATGAGGGAAGTTTGCTTAATTACACAGAATTTCTTCAAACATTCGGTATTCCTGTTACCCCAAAGGATTTTGCAATTGTAATGGATGCCATTCCTTCCGGTATCCTAACTCTGTTAAGAGGTGCGGGAAAACCAATCTGTCCTTCACTGGACCCCACATTAACACCAGTTGGACATTTGTGTTTTTCTACCACAACGAAGAAAAAAAATTGTCTCATTAGATCTTTATTTCAGACTGATATTACGACTACCGCATGTGTTGTTCAGTACTGGTCCAATCATTTCAATGGGTTAAACTGGGTCCATATTTGGAATCTTCCATACAAATATTTAATTACAAATAAAGTGAGAGAAATATCTTACAAAATAATTCATAAATACTATCCTACCAAACATTACTTGTTGAGGTTTGGGAGAGATATGTGTGTGGACTGTTCTTTTTGTGGTTGTGAGCCTGAAACTTTAATGCACCTGTTTTGGGACTGTCATTATACTGCCACCTTCTGGAGAGAGGTGCTGCACTTTATTACTCTGAAAATTGACAAAGACTTTCTTTTGAAACGGGACAATGTGCTTTTTGGTGTTCATGATGTTAGAAGTAAAAAACAAAAAGAACTGTATGTCATAAATCTAATAATTATATTGAGTAAATATCATATACACAAAGCGAAGTTTAGCCATTCGAATCCCAGTTTTTTTGGATTTCAAAAGGAAACAGAAAAGTACCTGGAAAGTATATGTGACTCTAACAATAAGAAAGCCATTTGTGCTCTTTATTTTCTGTGTTTATTTAGCAGCCTTCCCCCCTGGCTGTTTTGTTGTCTGTATTTTTATACATTGTAATAATTACTGTTATTTGTTGTAATAACTACACTGTAAGAACATTACCGTAAAATGTACAGCAACTTGCTGGCAGCAATTGGCAAGTAAGTTGCTGTAGAATGTTTTACAGTAAGCTTACTGTAAACTTATTCACAGTATCTATGTTGACCTTTACAGTATGATAATTCTCACTGTAAATGTTGCTACAGTAGAAATGATCTTACTGTAAATGCAATCACAGTAATATGGTATTGTATTTGTTGTCACAGCAAGAATGAGATTACTGTAACAAGCATTACTGTTATTTTAATACTGTAAATTAGTTGTAAAAGACACTTGTAAAAAAATTTCATTTATTTTATCAATTCATTCAACTTCCAACATTTTCAATTTTAAATTCATACACATATATACAGATCCATACATTTTGTAAACATCTTTCATTTACTAAACATCTTTCAATTACTGAACATCTTTCATTTCATAAACATTTTTTCATTTCATGAACATTTCTTTCATTCATAAACATTTTTTCATTTAATGAACATTTTTTTTCATTCAATGAACATTTTTTTTCATTCATAAACATTTTTTCATTTAATGAACATTTTTTCATTTCCTCAACATTTTTTAATTTCATGAACATTTTTTCCATTCATAAACATTTTTTCATTTAATGAACTTTTTTTTCATTCATAAACATTTTTTCATTTAATGAACATTTTTTCATTTCCTCAACATTTTTTAATTTCATGAACATTTTTTCCATTCATAAACATTTTTTCATTTAATGAACTTTTTTTTCATTCATAAACATTTTTTAATTTCATGAACATTTTTTTCCATTCATAAACATTTTTTCATTTCCTCAACATTTTTTCATTTCATGAACATTTTTGCCATTCATAAACATTTTTTCATTTAATGAACTTTTTTTTTCATTCATAAACATTTTTTCATTTAATTTTTTTTTCATTCATAAACATTTTTTCATTTCCTCAACATTTTTTCATTTCATGAACATTTTTGCCATTCATAAACATTTTTTCATTTAATTTTTTTTTTCATTCATAAACATTTTTTTTCATTTCATGAACATTTTTCATTTTGTAGACATTTTTCATTTACGAAACATCTTGGAAACAACAATAACACTCTATTTATTAACATACAAAGCCATTCAGTTCCTGGGCTAGATTCCACATCTGTGCAGCAGAAGAATGAAAGTAACTCATGTAGAAATTTTTAGGTGAGATTAATAATCGTATGGACATTTTAGTTGACTTCAATACTTTCTATTAGAATACCACAATATGTTTCTACCATTATAACACTGCATGAAACGGTAGTAGCATAGTATAACAGTAACACAGCAAAAATGTATTCAAAGTCTCACCTAGTTGTTTTGCCAGTCATAGTCAATGAAGTCCCTGATGAAAGATACCACATGGGGATTGAGGGACTCATTTCTCCGCTGGACCATTTTGCCGGTCTTTCTGCTCACTTGGACCTTGGAGCCACACTTGCTCTGTTCAGGGTTGATTCTCACAAAAAACCTTTAAATACAACAGACATCATGCATCAGCTAAGGAGAAACCATTGGTAAAGTGACCTATACTCATTCCCATGAAGAAACATGTAAAGGTGCTTACCGCTGGATAAATTCCAGTGATGTGGCTGCTTCCTCTGGATACTCAATGTTGAAGACATAGTAAGATCCAAAGAGAACAGACAGGGCAGAGGTGAAATCTGAGTGGTCACTCAGCTGGAGAACGACTTTGCCCTCAATAGAGAGCATCCATTTCTTGGCTTCCAGAATGGACTCTCCTGAAAATTAAGTTGACATTGCACGGATTCAACCTCAGTGTTCAACATTTCACATTTCAAAGCAGAATAACACTAAAAAAAACAACCCTAATGACATGGCATGACATAATAAAAAAACAAAATTAGGTCACCTCTCAAACCTTGACTATAGGTCTATCTAAATATCCAGCAGCTGGTGCAGTGGTTGGTTTAGCACTTGACCGCAGGAGCTTCAGTAAAAATCAGCTGGACTTCTCTTGTAGGGTTTTGAAGACACCTTCAAGACGTCTTCAAAAACCTACAAGAGAAGTCCAACTGATTTTTACTGAAGCTCCTACGATTACCATGACCTGTATTCCTGAGACTCTACATTTAGTCCAAGACATCTGTAACATTTCCATAGTTATTGATGAGATTATGACATTCATATTATAGAATATAGTGCTTACTGCTAGTGTTAGACTCAGTGTATGTGCTAGTGTGTTAGTTTTTAAAGACATGACTTACCTGATTATATTAGAATACTCTTACAGGGTTAGTACACACATAAAACTCACCTGTATATAGCAGTCACTGCATGTTGTGTTGAATCCTTGATAAAGACTGTATGGAGCACTTGTGGTAAACTCACAAATCTCAAATTATACAGTCATATCCTCAGGACTTAAAGGCTACGCTGGTTTTTTGACACCTGGACCTTATTTATAGGTGTGTGCATGTTCATATACTCACTCAGACAAACATGGTGCAGCACGGAGTCCTTCACAAGTTATTTAGATCCAACCGATTTAGCGGGGGCCACGGCAAGGGAACTTCACCGTGGGACGTAATCTCTGCAAAATCACTCATTTCGGCTACATTTTTTCATCCATCGCCAGTGTTATCATAAAGTCAGCTTGTCTACTGTCTTGAGGTGGGTCAGCTGACAGGTTTCGCTAACTTAGCCACAATTAGCTCGGATGGCAACATTGCGGAGCTCCTCTCCTCAGCAGAGAAGCACTTTGAGTCGGCCTCGGCTGTCGGGTGGCCGGCGCGTGGGTCCAGTCGCCCTCCTGCAGAGCCCGACCGGGCCTGGAGGCTGGGCCGCTGTGTCGGGGGAACCGTCCACCACGGCGGCAGCGCTGGGCGCCGTGCTGGGTGGGGGGCCCCCGTGGCGGCCCCGGGTTGCCTTTCGGTCTGGGGTTGGATGCTCAAAGCTCTGCTCTGATGGGATCTGCTGCGCTTCGCTCTTCTCTGACACCGTGCTAACTTTGCCACAATTAGCTCGGATGCTGGAGCCTCTCCCATCAGCTGCGCCTGCGCACGTGCCCCGCGGCGCTCCTCGCCCGGCTTGGAGACCTCCAGAGACTCTCGGTGAGGAGAGACTTCCAGAAACGCCCCGCAGCCCGCGCGCAGTGTGCCTCCGCTGGGCACCAGAGCTACGCAGCCTCCCAGCGAGTCAGACGCCCAGGTGCTTTGACAGCCGAGGCCGACTCAGAGTGCTTTTCTGCTGGGGAGAGGAGCTCCGAAACGTTAGCATCCCAGCTAATTGTGGCTAAGTTAGCACGGTGTCAAAGAAGAGCAAAGCGCAGCAGGTCCCATCAGAGCAGAGCTTTGAGCAGGCAACCCGGGGCCGCCACGGGGGCCCCCCACCCAGCACGGCACCCAGCGCCGCCGCCGTGGTGGACGGTTCCCCCGACCCAGCGGCCCAGCCTCCAGGCCCGATCGGGCTCTGCAGGCGGGCGACTGGACCCATGCGCCGGCCACCCGACAGCCGAGGCCGACTCAAAGTGCTTCTCTGCTGAGGAGAGGAGCTCCGCAATGTTGCCATCCGAGCTAATTGTGGCTAAGTTAGCGAAACCTGTCAGCTGACCCACCTCAAGACAGTAGACAAGCTGACTTTATGATAACACTGGCGATGGATGAAAAAATGTAGCCGAAATGAGTGATTTTGCAGAGATTATGTCCCACGGTGAAGTTCCCTTGCCGTGGCCCCCGCTAAATCGGTTGGATCTAAATAACTTGTGAAGGACTCCGAGCTGCACCATGTTTGTCTGAGTGAGTATATGAACATGCACACACCTATAAATAAGGTCCAGGTGTCAAAAAACCAGCGTAGCCCTTTAAGTCCTGAGGATACAACTACAAAATGACACTTGTATTATACTGTGTAACAAGTGTGAGTATTTTAAACATTCATTCAACCTTTGTTTAAATCTTGAGGCAACAATGGAGGCCGGTAAATTTTGGAATCTAAATTTACCATGCCATTTGTAAATACGAATTTCTTTGCCAAAGATTCAAGGCAGCACTGCTTAATACAAACAGTCTTTATAAGTGAAGCAACCCTTTCAGGTGAAGTAACCCTTTAAGCCAGTGTGTGTTGTGTATTGTCTAGTGCTGGAATCTTACCGAGCATGATAAGCCTTGGAGTGCTCGGCAGAGAAAGCTGGGCCTCAGCATCTGCCCGGGTAGAAGTTTCCTGCAACACAATGTAAACAAAAAGCACAATTACAAATTACAGGCCTAAAAAAAAAATCCCCCCAAAATCTGATGTGGTGGTAATACAAAAAAATTACTTACATCAGCCAAGAGGAAAAGGGAATCTTCCTTTTCTTTGAAGTGTGCAATCATGACCAGTATTGAAGCAAGTCCAAGATCCACGTCCTCCATCTGTCTTTGAAGGTGTTGAAGGACTGTCTTCACTTCCTTTTTCCATTTAAGAAGCTGACTTTTGAAATACTTCAGCACTCTGCTCCCTTTTGCAGCAAGTGATTCTCGTAGTCTTAATTCAATATCAATTCCCGTCAGTGTGCAAAAGTGCTGTAGTAAAAACTTCTGTACAAACAGGAATGGCCATTCTTTCTGTAAGTCTGACATATTCGGTGGAGGAGTTGCATTAATATCACGACGCTGTTGCTCATACAATAATGTCATGAGCTCACTGACTCGCCTGTGATCTGCACCTCTTTGTCCTTCTTGGGAATAAATAGTCAATAGCTCTCTTTTTTTTTCAAGAAGAGAGACTCTATTTTCTCCTTCTGGTAGCTCTGAGGGCTGCCAGTTCACACATCCATAGCTATCCATTTTGGCACATTTTTTTGACGGTCCTGGTAGGTCTTCATCCAAGGCATGAACCAGTTGTTTTGGTTTTCGAAGTCTGGCTAGTGTGTTGTCTCGGTTTAAAAACTCAATCCTTGTTCTCAGTTGTTTACTTAAGGTGTAATATCCATTGCCCATTCGTTCTCCCTCTTCTGTTCTGTCTTCAAAAGACTCGGGGTATTTATCTACAATGATCTTAGCCAGTTCAGCACACTGCCTAAATGGGGGGTTCAAACAAATTTCTCTTATTGCTTCTGCAATAACTCTCACCATATGCCGTCTATCTGCTGCTTCAGGTCTCTTCCCCTGTGCAAGACAGTGTCTCAAACTCTCATGTGTTTTCTCCCATGGCACACAAAATGTTGATACCCAGGTGCTGTTCTGCACAGAAACAGGGCTTGTAGGTCCCAATGAAAACTCTGAATTGGATGTGGTCTTAGGATCCAGTACAGGCACAAGAGTCAAAATTACATCATGTTGAGAAGTCCCATTGGTACAGTCAGTTTGTTGAGTGTTGTGTTGTGCATCTGAAAAAGAAAGAAAGCACACACCAGCTGCTGCCATAATCCAAGGCTACATAGTTAAGAAAGCATATACATCTTATTTTGATTCACGGGTATGAAATTCAAATTTGGAGACAGCTGTATTTTGTTAAATAGCTTTGGGTACTCAACTGATATTCTTAGTACAACATAGTTTACCTCTTCTCTTGAATGAACGCAATAGTTTCCTGCAATCCACTGGTGACAGGAGATGTGTCAACTCATCTTCATTTATGAATTCCATGTCATCAGCTGTTCTCACCCCCATCTCTGACAAATGTTGCAGAATCATCTCGAGTGTTTCATTTTCCAGATAGGGGAGGATACTTTTAATGGCAGCGTCCATTATACTTCCCCTGAAAAAACAGCATGATGCAGTACAATTACATCAAGCTGACACAGTTTATACAGGGGCAGTGGGTAATAGTCAACAAGGGCATCCACATCAACACAAGCATAATGAGCCTGTGTGTTATTCTGCAGAATGTGAACACCAAGATCCAATGCTGGCACTGACTGACATTTTTCACAAACAAAATAAACTTTCTCATGGCTGACCAGCAGCAGAACAATCCTACCAAGCTCATAACCACTGTCATTAACACCGAGGACTACAGCCATTCCTTTCCGGTATGTAGTACCTTTGTATGTGACAGAACCTGTTTCTACTGCATTTTGTTTTTGAACCCCTCTTAGTCTAACAGCTTCTTGAATGGCTGCATTGTAGACTTGATCATCAAATTCAGTGCCATGGCTCACTTGAAGAATCGGGGGGAACAAGCTCCCTGTGTGTAAATAGGCTTGTAGCAATTGATGCCTCTCTGCCAAAGTGCTACAGGGGTTTTTGAAATTATGGAGTTTCCGTACACACTGTTTAAAATATGTGTGTTTACTTTCAAAGCGTAGAGTCCAGAGGCGAATGAGCGGGCCAAACTTTAGTATGAGGTCTGGGTAGTGGAGGAGGAAGTGATGCTTTGGCCTTAACGGTTGGTCTGGAAAAGCTGCTGCTCTCGACTCCAAATATTCCTCAACAAGTAACTTCAGATAGGCTACTTGGTTGGTGCTGATCTTGGGAGCACACACAATTTCAGCTATCTCCCTTAGCTTGAGACACAACTGCCAAACTTGGTCTTCAAGAGGATTCTTGATACGAGTACCGACAAGGACAGGGAGAAGACGTAGCAAGCACCAATTCTGTGCTGCACTTCCTGCCAACTTTTTTCCATCAGCTCTAACCACACAAGGGCGGTTATTAGCATCACGACCCTTGAATTTTACCTGAGAGATCCTCCTGTTTAACTGCACAAATGTAAAGTGATTCCCAATGGACACAAGATGTTTGAGATACAGTTGAAGATCTACAGACACAACACCCTCAAAGAGATCATGTCCGACACATGGTGGAAGCCCTGGTTGACAGACATGGTAATGTTCCAAAGAATTAAAAATGGAGTCAAATTTTACTCCGTCTACACTGTTTTCAGATCCCTCAGACAACTTCTCCACACTGCGCCTGTAGTTTTCGACTGTCCTTGCTGGGCCTAGCTTTGTAGGTTCATGTGTAAATCTGTCCCTGGTTATAAGGCAGTATCTGCAAAAGTTTACACTCCTGCTAAAGTTCTCTGTGAAGCCTCCAAGTGAATGTGATCCCAGGTTGTCACCTACAATGGCAATTACAACCCCCTTCACAGTCTCACCTGTTTGCAAGGGAATGCCAGACTGCTCAATATCTTTTAAATCTCTCACAAGGGAGGAGAACACTTTTTCTTGTCCAAAAAACTGATAATCAGACTCCCTGCAAAGCAGGACTAGCTGCATTGGGTCAGTGGATGACCGGTTGTGAGGCAATATCTCACCCAATGTCATGTACACAGCTAAGAGTTTGTGTTTCTTTTTGCCAGATCCAAGAGGATTCACAACTTCAAAGGCATCTTGATACAATATAACTGATATTGGGGAAGGCAACTCTTTTAAAAGGGTGTTTTCTTTGAAAGTCTTACCATCCCTCACATCCTCCAGCACATTTGGATCTTCTGGTATGTGCTTTTTTGAGACATTATATTGGTCTCTCACTGATGGAAGGCTCATCAAAGCTTTTAAAGTCTCTTTAACTGGGACATACTGGAAAAACTGCTCTTTACCAGCAGCATCCAAACCTAGACGAACTTGTATGGGTTCAATATAACAGAAATTTTTCTTAAAATATGTCTTTCTTGTTGTATCTGATCTGAACAAACCTTCATTGTACATTTTCAATAGGTTCTCTTTCGACAGTCCATCTATGATATGAGAGACCGTTTCAACAGGTATTTCAAGCTTTAGCAGCTCTTCCCGAAGTCTAACAAACATTTGTGACATTGTATTTGTGCATACTTCTTGAAACTCTTCTATCAGAGTGGATATTGTGGATGCAGGTAAAAGCATTTTTGACTGCATTCTCATGTAAAAGAGTGCCAAATTGGTAAGAAAAACATCTCTGTCTTTCTCAACATCACCTAAAGAATCCCAAGCCTCAGGACATTCTGCAGTCTCTGTCATGTCATCATCAACAGCGTCATCATGCCAGCCTACATCCTGTTTGTCTGTGACTCCATCTTTACCAGCCACAAAGTCCTTGGCATGTTTCCTGCTTATGTGTGACGTGAAGGAAGATATGACACTGAAGCACTTCTGACAGGCACTGAAAGGGCAAACGATTTTGTCTCCATTCCTCATATGCGACTTTAAATGCTCACAAAGACTTGAAAAATGCGAGGATTTAAAGGCACATTTCTCAACCTCACATTTCAAATTGACACATTTGTTTGATCTGGCTGGTTTGGTTTTTTTGTGGTGTCGGTACATGTGTGTCTGTAATGCGCATAATGTCCTGAATTTACAAGGACACTTGGAAATCCCACAGGGAAACCTGAAGTTTGCCTGGTTTCTGTGCACTTTGATGTGCTTGATATATGGCGTGACTGTGTCGGTAGAGAAATGACATTGTTTGCATTGAAAAAGCATGTTTTTTGAAAATCACTGTATTTCTGTATATAGTCAAAATAAATGTTTTGTTATTGCAGCTACACATCCTTTAAAAACATGGCCAAACGACAAAAAAGAACCATCAATCTTAACACAGTTTCAAATTCTAAAGTTAAAAATCTTAATACTGTTAGATTGAATTTGCTGCCGCAAGTCAGGAGAGCACACGTCACGGTGGGTAAAAAGTCTTACCGTTCCATGTTTTGTTTGGCCCGCTTCGGTTTTTAAGTTCTCTCTCAGCCGCTGAAAACAGAAAAAGAGTAATGAACAGTGGTGCCAACTCCTCACTAAGCAAAGTAGCTGTCCTAAAAGTCGTAATTGTAAATGTAACAGGGGTTTTAAGAGAGGAATAAGCCGTGGGAGAGACAAAAAGGCGAGTAAAAACCCTAAATATGTGTGGAACTTGAGGCTGTGAGAATCAAATGCAGTGATTTTAGTTTGACAGTGAATACATTAACATTTTCTATACTAAATAAGTTGCAATTAATATTTTAACATATTTGTAACATTTACATCCTGCTCTGTAAGTTGGGACTGGATCAACAACACTTCGCAAATGCGCAAATCATTTGCCGTCTGGACGCTGACGGGTGACGGCCCGAACGCACTGGACGCGGAAGCTGATCGCCTCCCATGTTACGCCGGGAACGCACTGGACGCGGAAGCGTAGCGGCGCTTGGCTGTTCGCACTGGAGGCGCCTGCGCTCTCCGCGCTGGTCACACATCGGCTGCACTCGGCTCGCTCCGTCAGCTCTCGGTTTTCACGTTTGTTCCCTGTTCCCTCTGTCTCGCTCTGCCAGTATGGATGTGTGTGTTTTGGTGACCTGTGGAGAGACTTTTTCTCCTCCTGTCCTCTTTTTTTCTGCATCACGTGAATGTCTGTCGCTGTGTGTGTGTGTGTGTGTGTGTGTGTGTGTGTGTGTGTGTGTGTGTGTGTGTGTGTGTGTGTGTGTGTGTTTGGGTGCGTACATGCGTATGTCTGTTTGTGTGTCCATCTGTCTTGTGATTAGACCCAAGTGACAAATTATAGACGGACGAGCAACACCGTCCGTAACTAATCGTCATTTAATTTGTTATATTTTGAAAATTGACCGGATTCTCTTGCCTTTTCTGTTTCCGACTTCCTGTCTGGTCCGATCTGCTTGATCCAGCTTGACATATGGCGCTCCCGGCGCTCGCGGCTCGCGTGAAAAATAGAACGAAGCGGAGCGGGCGCGCTGCAGAGCG
Source organism: Salarias fasciatus (assembly GCF_902148845.1). Lineage (NCBI taxonomy): Eukaryota > Metazoa > Chordata > Actinopteri > Blenniiformes > Blenniidae > Salarias > Salarias fasciatus. The sequence continues at coordinate 6,547,275 of NC_043751.1, read as the reverse complement.
CGAGCCGCGGCGCGCGCGGCGCTCCACTGCGCGTTCGGTGCGGCCGGTCAGATAGGTTAACATGGGAGGCGATCAGAAGCGCCGTGCGCGGCGCTTCCGCGTCCAGTGCGTTCGGGCCGTGATCCAGCTTGACATATGCGGTAGCGCCGCGCACGGCGCTTCTGATCGCCTCCCATGTTAACCTATCTGACCGGCCGCACCGAACGCGCAGTGGAGCGCCGCGCGCGCCGCGGCTCGCGCTCTGCAGCGCGCCCGCTCCGCTTCGTTCTATTTTTCACGCGAGCCGCGAGCGCAGGGAGCGCCATATGTCAAGCTGGATCAAGCAGATCGGACCAGACAGGAAGTCGGAAACAGAAAAGGCAAGAGAATCCGGTCAATTTTCAAAATATAACAAATTAAATGACGATTAGTTACGGGCGGTGTTGCTCGTCCGTCTATAATTTGTCACTTGGGTCTAACCACAAGAGAGATGGATACACAAACAGACATACGCATGTACGCACCCAAACACACACACACACACACACACACACACACACACACACACACACACACACACACACACACACACACACACACAGCGACAGACATTCACGTGATGCAGAAAAAAAGAGGACAGGAGGAGAAAAAGTCTCTCCACAGGTCACCAAAACACACACATCCATACTGGCAGAGCGAGACAGAGGGAACAGGGAACAAACGTGAAAACCGAGAGCTGACGGAGCGAGCCGAGTGCAGCCGATGTGTGACCAGCGCGGAGAGCGCAGGCGCCTCCAGTGCGAACAGCCAAGCGCCGGCGCGGAGACGCGCGCGGCGCGCGCGGCGCCTCCGCTACGCTTCCGCGTCCAGTGCGTTCCCGGCGTCAAGCAGATCGGACCAGACAGGAAGTCGGAAACAGAAAAGGCAAGCGAATCCGGTCAGTTTTCAAAATAAAATAAATTAAATGACGATTAGTTACGGTTTTGCTCGTCCGTCTATAATTTGTCACTTGGGTCTAATCACAAGAGAGATGGACACACAAACAGACATACGCACGTACGCACCCAATCAAACACACACACACACACACACACACACACACACACACACACACACACACACACACACACACACACACACACACACCACAGCGACAGAGATTCACGTGATGCAGAAAAAAAGAGGACAGGAGGAGAAAAAGTCTCTCCACAGGTCACCAACACACACACATCCATACTGGCAGAGCGAGACAGAGGGAAAAAACGTGAAAACCGAGAGCTGACGGATCAGCCGAGTGCTGCTGATGTGTGACCAGCGCGGAGAGCGCAGGCAGCAGATACGCCTCGCTTCTCCGCTAACATGGGAGGCGATCAGAAGCGCCGTGGCGGCGCTACCGGGTCCAGTGCGTTCGGGCAGTGAGACTGCAGCCCTTTGGGACAGGGAGGGGCTCATGGTAGCACCCGCTGCTCCAGACCGATACGTGCTATCACATTACGGTCTCCAAATCACCAGACAACGTGTCTGCACTTATCGCTAGTCGCCTTTAACACAAGAAAGTCACCAGGATAATTAGGACATTTGCCATATTTAACGAGAAAGACGCCGAGTAGACAACAGTGAAATTTACCGTATGGACAGAGCTAACGGTGCTAACGAGCTAACGCGCGCGCGCGAACACGGTTTAACGCGGTTAGCACGCTTAAATCTAACGTTTATCCAGTAACGTTACTTAAGGGCTACTCTCTTAAATTTATCAATGACTGTAAAAACCGAACTCAGCAAAATTTCATTAGCAAGTAGTTTGCTAAAGTTCAATACGCTAGCTTACTGGCTCAGGACCGCATATCTTCCCTTCTCTCTCGGTTACTGTTGGACACACCAGACAATTACCTGAAGAAACTCGATATAAAATTCTAAAATATTGAATTGACTTACCTGCTGAAGTCACAGACCAAAAAAAAAATTAGATTAATTCCAAGTAAGGTCCAGAAAACGACTTTGAACTTAAAATTGGCAGCCATCAGCAGACACCTGTTAAACTCCGGAGAATCGTAAAATGGCGCCGACTCCTCCTCCTTTGCGTGACTCAGAAAATTTGAAAAATTAAAAATGCTCAGAATTACTGTAATGTGATTCACAGTAAAAAGTTATTTACTGTAAATTTATCCTCTCAGTAAATTTTACTCATGATGCATTGCAGATGTACAGCAACTTACTGTAAGCACGTTCTACAGTAGCTATTTGGTCACTTTACAGTAATATTACTGTAAAAACTACAGAACCTTGTTACAGTGTAATGTTATTTGTTGTAATAAAGGCAAAAAAAAAACAAAACAAAAAAAAAAAAAATTCCGGACATTTCCGCTATTCCTTCAGGCATTATTATGCTATTCAAAAGTTCAATCTTGCCCACGCCACTTTCTGTTTCCCTCCCCAAAGTCATTGAAACACAAATTGGAAAAATTTTCTTTTCTCAAAACAAAAACTGCAACAAAAACAGAGTGTTGTTCCAGAAAGAACTTGTATCTATCCCTCATGTTGTTTCATACTGGAATCAATTTGTTGATGATATTTTATGGAAAAAGGTCTGGTCCATCCCAAACAAGTTTCTTTTAACAAACAAGGTGAAAGAAGTATCTTTTAAAATGATTCACAAATATTATCCTGTAAATTACTTCATGACTAAATACAAGAGGGATATCGATGTGAACTGTGCTTTTTGCTGTATTCATCCAGAGACTGTTCAACACCTATTTTGGACATGTACACACTCAAAGACATTCTGGAAGGACTTCTGTAACTTCATACACAGAAATATTTTGAAGGACTTCATCTTGAAATGGGAAATTGTGGTATTCTGCTTGTTTAGAGAGCATGAAGATAAAGACGCTGTATTTATGATTAATCTATTAATATTATTAGCTAAATTCTATATTCATAAATGTAAATTCTCAAACACTAAACCCAATTTCAAACATTTTCACAGTGACACATTATTTTATGTTTCAACCCTAAAAAACTCTATTAACAAAAAAGCTATGACTACTATTAATATTTGTGCAAAACTTCACATATTTGACATTGTATAATGCAATTTTTTACTGTACACACCCCCTGGCATTCACTGTACTGTTATGTTTAATTTGTATACTCTGTATACTGTTTTTTGCTAATAAAAAAAAAAAAAATTCCGGACATTTCCGTTCCAAACACGCTCTTCCTGGAGGCTGACCGTTTTCCAAAACATCACCCGGAGCTCTCCACACACTCTTTAACAGAGCTGGTAGAGTTTTAATATAATACACAAAAGGTACGAAGGGAAATTTAAAAACTATTATGATCCAAAGCACATTTTCTCAGATTTGCATACACGTGATACCGTTTTTGAATTTTCTTTAATACATATGTATTTATATCTATTTTCCAATTAATTTTATTTTATAAGAATAAAAATTTACAGTCAAATGGAAAATATACAGTATCTCAAAGCAATATTTTTTTATATTTTATTATTTTATATTGCTTTCATATTTTTTTTCGAACTATCATTAAATGCATATTTTTCTTATAACTACATATCCAGTGCATACATTTTTATTTATTTATTTATTTATTTATTTATTGCATAAACTAAAATATTTTAAGTCTTTTTTGCTCATTGATTTCAGTCTCTGAAGTCTCCCTTTGCTTTTCTCATTTGCCATATACGGTATTTATCAATGGTTTTCCTTTTATAAATGTAGTTTTGTTACTCTCAAATTCTGGCGGCTCATTGTCATTGAACTGCCTGATTTCTTCTCTCAGCTGGGCTGGGGAGCATCTCTGCAGCTTCAGCAGCTCGTTACGCTCCTGATGTTTTATACCAACAGGTTTCCAACACAAGCTCTTCATTTCTTCACCACTCTTGCAGGAATGATGGTGGGGGGCTACCTGTGGGGCTACCTGGCGGACCGTCGGGGGCGCCGCAGGATCCTGGTGGTCTCGCTGATGGTCAACGGCCTGTTCGGGGGTCTGTCCAGCGTGGCGCCCTGGTTCTGGCTCTTCCTGCTGCTGCGGTTCATCAGTGGTGTCGGGTGAGGAGCAGTTGTAAACTTTTTAAAGGGGAACGGTCGTTTTTACAATCTGGACCTTATTTCACATTCGTCACAACAACATTTACGCACCCGTTTGACTTTCGTGTGATTTGCAGTTGGTTCGGAGATAATTCGATGCTCCCATATCCGTATAACGGCAGCGGGCGGGGCACCGACATGCAGCCGTTACAGACGCTCTTTTCTCTTATGTTTGTTGTGGTGTGGTAGATACATGTAAATTTATTAAGTCAGCATCACTTAGCGCTATTGGGAAGTCTGTAAACCGGCTAGATTGAGCAACTCTCCGGGAACTCTGAAGCGATGATGTCATCACACTGCGCCATGGCGCACTGTGTTTGTTTACATGGAAGTAGCGTCTCTGCTCTGCAGTCAGACCACGGCATCTCGATCGGCTTTTTTAGGCAGTCAGAGTTTATTTTCAGCTGGTTGTAACTTTGGTACAATGGTTCCAGTGTGCATATATCCTGGCTGTGAAAGTAAAATGACAAGCTGGACGTCACTGAGCTCACAGGCTCCCACTTCGTGACCGCGATTTATTGAAGCTATGGCTAATAGCGCTCAACACGGACCCCAGCATCAAAGTTCCAACTTTACCACATTTGGATTATCGGGTGTGGAGTGCCCACTTCACATCCGAGGACTTCTTCCCAGTTCAGGAAAGAAATGAAGGCCAGAAGATCCAGAGAATGAACCTCAAAAAGAATGCCATTCCAGCGGCTGCAGGAGGAGGACAGGTCGAGGTAACGTGAAGCTATGCTATTCATTTTTTTCTTTACTAATGTCTAGAGGTTTTACTGTTTAGTTCATTTGAGCAACAACAAAGGATGATACAAGTATATCTGTCAATGACAAGAGTTGTACATAAACAGTAAAATATTCTGTACACTGTTGCTCAAAAGGAGTAGGAACAAGTTTATAACATTCTAGCCAACTCTAGACATTAGTAAAGGAAAAAATGAATATTATTAGCATCACGTTACCTCGACCTGTTCTCCTCCTGTAGCCGCTGGAATGGCATTCTTTTTGAGATTCATTCTCTGGATCTTCTGGCCTTCATTTCTTTCCTGAACCGGGAAGAAGTCCTCCGATGTGAAGTGGGCACTACACACCCGATAATCCAAATGTGGTAAAGTTGGAACTTTGATGCTGGGGTCCGTGTTGAGCGCTATTAGCCATAGCTTCAATAAATCCCGGTCACGAAGTGGGAGCCTGTGAGCTCAGTGACGTCCAGCTGGTCATTTTACTTTCACAGCAGGATATATACACACTGGAACCATTGTACCAAAGTTAAAACCAGCTGAAAATAAACTCTGACTGACTAAAAAAGCCGATCGAGATGCCGTGGTCTGACTGCAGAGCAGAGACGCTACTTCCATGTAAACAAACACAGTGCGCCACGGCGCAGTGTGATGACATCATCGCTTCAGAGTTCCTGGAGATTTGCTCAATCTAGCCGGTTTACAGACTTCCCAATAGCGCTAAGTGATGCTGACTTAATAAATTTACATGTATCTACCACCCCACAACAAACATAAGAGAAAAGAGCGTCTGTGACGGCTGCATGTCGGTGCCCCGCCCGCTGCCGTTATACGGATATGGGAGCATCTAATTATCTCCGAACTAACTGCAAACCACACGAAAGTCAAACGGGTGCGTAAATGTTGTTGTGACGAATGTGAAATAAGGTCCAGATTGTAAAAACGACCGTTCCCCTTTAAAGAGTGGGGGGTCGGGGGGAGAACAGCAGCAGGTCTTGGATATTTCGTATTTGTTGAGTCCAGTCTGGTCTGTCTCTGGTGGATTCGTGGCCTTTTAGGTTTAGTTGCTAAGAAACATGTTTAATTCAGATTCCTAAGCTATATTTTATTGAATAGTTTCTCTCTTGTTGTTAAACTTACATTTACTCAGGACAGCTTGAGTAATCAGCTCCTGTCGTCCTCATGATTTTCCACATCATCGACTTCGATTTTATTTAGATTTTATGGCTGAGAAATTGTGCACAGGAAAAAGTGCAACGGTTGTCGTGGATTTTATCAAAAAATATCCTCGGCCAGTTGCGATGCAAAAAACCCACAAACATATTTTCCAGAAAATCTTCAATTATATCCATTCTTGGTTCTCCTCGGAAAAACAGACACGGAGTCGGAGTCAGAAAGTAGAAAACTTTATTTCTGAAGCTCCCGGCAGCCAGCTTGACCATCTGAGACTGGCGCAAAGACACATTTCATTCCTGCCTCTTTTATACCGTTTCTGGAGGCACAGCTGCATCTCAGTTTTGTTATTTGACTGTGTGACACTCCGTCCTGACTGTACACTTGTTGGCACAGCTGCGAACCTATTGGTTCTCATTTTTCTTTTTTCTTAATGGTGCCCGGTCCTTGACCCCATCCCCGTCCTTCTTATCAGGACCTTCAAACTCTCCATACATCTCATTCGCGTGCCAGGTACTTTCCAGCATTACATATGTTTTACACTGCTTGCCAAGTTGGTCCCATTTGTGAAAAAAGAAAAAGAGAGGCAGAGATGCAGGCAGGTGGCTCTTGCTTTTGGAAAAAAGAAAAGAGACAGGCAGACTAAAACTTGATTTTTTTTGTCACACATAATACATCTTTTCCACACCTGTTTACACAAACACACTATAACTAAACAGAGACATGAATAATATGAAAAATACAAAATAACATGTTATAATGAATACTAGATAAACATGATATGAAGAATACTGTATAATTATTCAACACAGCTGACTGTTCTAGTCTTTCACCAACTTTTCAGGTCTCATTAACAAACTTCAGAGAAGTTATTATTTAAAGATTGCCTTGTAAAAAAACATATTCAATGGAAGTGATTGGTCTACTGATTGATCTTCTCATTTAACTGTTAGTTTCATCCATATATCAGTTCTTCTAAAGTAGTACATAGTTTCTAATAATACTTTTGATTTAAAAACTCCACGAGCCAATTAAAGCTTTTGCCAATTCATTCTATGAATATTTTCTAACAGTTGTATTTATGTTTAATTCAAATTTTATTAAAAAAGAAAACCTTTCTGATACTTTTCATAGTTTATTTCATTCGTATTGAATGAGGCGAGGGAAATATTTTTATTTACCAGGTGTCGCTCCTTAAATTTAAAGCTGCTAATCTCTGGAGTGCTTAAAGCTCTGTGGTGGAGTTATTTTAGTCGTTTAACACTTTTGAAACACATAAATCTGCAGTAGCAGCCTCACTGCAGCGACTATCTGTTGTTTTGCGACCTCCAGTGGACAAGCTAGGAATAGCTCTTCCTTTACCCGAAGCTTCAGGGCCAAACTAAGCCTGGTGATAGACTGTTTTGGGGTCAAGGGTCACATGTTTGACTGTGGTATTCTTAGAGTCATGGCCCCAGATCCAACTTTTGGAACCAAGACTTTAGCAAAACTAATACTTTCCTGATCCAGTTCCTGTAATATGCTTTAATGGTCTCTGCCTGTCCTCCCTCATTCATGGATCACAGTAAGGTTTTTAGAAAAGCTGCTGTGAGTGGAGAGAAGCTGCAAACTCCATATTAATCCACAGTTTGTTTTTGTATCTTGTTCTGGAAAATGACAAGATTTGTGATCGATCTGTAAACGTTGTTGCATGACTCAGCGTTCTGTTATGAAAAGGTATTAATATAGCTCATGTTCTCCCCTGCAGGGTTGGCGGTTCGATTCCCGTTATCTTCTCCTATTTCTCTGAGTTCATGCCCCGCCTGAGGAGAGGAGCCATGATCAGCGCTCTGGCCACATTCTGGATGGCAGGAAACATCCTGGCAGCAGGTATAGAGGGATTTTAATAGATTTAATGTGTGCTTCCTCTGTAAACTCAGCGATAGAGGAAACTGACAGTAATCTGCAGCCAAACACAGACATTCAAATAAAATGAAACTTTTTTTTTGTGTTACTGCATAAATGAAACATAAAAAAGACACGTCTGAATAAATATTGTTTTAAATAATATCTGTCAGTGTAAACAGTAAAACCCTGACAAAATGATCAGCAAAGTTTAAATGTCTGTACTTCTGTCTTTAATTTTTGAAAAAGATTTATTGTCATTTCGACCTGCAAACAATATATCAAAATCATAGGCTGGACAAATATTCAGGAAAAAAACATGTAAAAATACAGAAAAGTGTTTAAAGAAATACCCTTTTTAATACAGGGAGAAAAAAAATACAAATATGTGGAAAAATATGAAAAAAAAACAAGGAAGAATGAAAGAAAATGTTTGAAAAAAGCAGAAATATGTGTAAAAAATGTTAAAAAGATGCACAAGACTCAGACACTGAGCACAGAGCAAACGTTCAGGCCTCTCTTGTCCCCGCCCCTCCCTGCAGGTCTGGCCTGGATGGTGATCCCTGCCTCCTGGGCTCACTTCTCTGTGTTCCAGCTGCACTTCCAGAGCTGGAGGCTGTTCGTGCTGCTCTGCCCCGTCCCCAGCATCACCTCGGCCCTCCTCTTCAGGCTGCTGATGCCTGAAAGCCCCAAGTTCCTCATGGAGGTCCTGAAAACACCGGACCGCTGTGTGTCTGTGACCCCTGTGGGCTGAGGCTGTTTTTATGGTGTGTTTCTGCCAGGTGGGCCGAGAGAAGGAAGCAGTGCACGTCTTCAGACTGATGTTTGGACTCAACACGAGAAGGAAAGAAAAGACTTTCCCAGTAAGAAAGTCAAACTGCGCATGAGTGGACTGACACAGATTTTTTTTTTTTTTTTTTTTTCACGTCTTAACAATATGAGCCAGTGTTGTGTGTTTTCTTTCAGTGAAGTGTGTAATAGTCTACTGTTGATCTCTCCCAAAGGAGTTTTCCTTATGTCCAGCCTCCAGGCACAGAGAGGACCTGGAAGACACCAGCAGTCTCAGCAGCATTTTAACAAAGGTATCATTAGAGCACTAAGAAACAGTTTTATAACAGTAAAGCATCATGGTACATTTAATTCCCCGCTGTATCATCAGCTTTAAAAAATCCACTCTGACCTCTGACCTTAACAGACCTTCTCCTTTGCTTGTCGTCTCTTTTCCCTCTCAGGTCTCAGTTCCTGTCAAACAGATGTTCAGCAGCTCTCTCAGATCCAGGAGCGTCCTCCTGCTCATCATCTCCTACTGCATTTCCTTTGGGTGAGATAGAAACATGCTGTTTTCCTTAAAGCACTTTCAGAAGGAGTTCACTTTATTGTAGTGCAATAATAATAATTAAAAAAGCACTTTGAAAATGATTGAATGAAAAATTCATGAGGATAAAATGAACACTTTAAAGTCATTCCAAGATTTGTTAAAATACATTTTTGTGCTTTCACCCACTGTTCATAGATTGAACTGAAAACTGACCAAACTCAAAATTTCAAGGCTGCATTTTTGAAAATTCACTCTTCATACTTTTACCTATTTATTATCTCACTTTAATATTTCCAAAAAAGAAAGTATTTCTTCATAAATGTTATAACTGTGTGTGTGTAGTTACTACGGCCTGTGGATGTGGTTTCCTGAGCTGTTGAAGAAAGTGGAGGTTGGCGGTTCACCGTGCGCCAACGTCTCCTTCCAGCCTTCGGTCCTGAACCAGAGCTGTGAGCCGGTCGGACCAGCAGAATCCGTGTATCATTCGTTCAATTGATATTCAATTAAGAATCAAAAAACAAAATATTGAAAAATGAGTCGTTTTTCCTTTTTTCGTTTTTAAAATGAAAACAAATAAATGAAAATTGGTTTGTTTTTCAATATCCCGTTTGTTAAGACAGATCAAATAAAGGAAAGTTGAAATGCGGCCACAGAGCAGACTTTAATGTGATTTTTCAATTTCTTCGATCTCCGTGACCCGGAAGTTCTATCGTCTGTGTTTTGGTTTTTGTCGGCGGGAAGGTGGGCGGGTCACGGGACCCTGTGGGTCAGTTTAAGGCCAGCACACACTACTATACACTACTACAGAAGGATCAGGCCGAATTTTGCCCCGATCTTCTCCTCCCGACCGAAGCCGACAAGGTCCGACTGTCGGGAGTATGATAATGATCTCGGGTCTGATCTTCGTGTAGTGTTCGGGGGGTTCAGAGAGATGTTTTCCAGTCGGAGCCTCTCGGGAGGCGTCGGAAGGGGAGATCGTAAATAATGAACATGTTTAATATTTCTGATCGCAAATCCTGTGGTGCGTGGAGCTCTGAGAGGCGCTGATCAGCTCCGAGTAGAGCTGTCCACTCCCTCGAAATAAAGCTTCCTGATTGGCTGGTGCTGCTGCTTAAAAAAAAGTCCCCTCTCAGCTGTCAGAGATGGAGACATATGTGAAATATATTCACTATATGACAGTGAAAGAGAAAAGTCAGAACTCCTAAACTCAGCAGTGAAGAAAGTGATGGTTAATCCTCAATACCTGGATCGCTCCTGGATTAACTGGATTTCCTCCATTCAGACCCAAACTCTGATCTGCTCATTCATCTGCATCGCCAGTCCTGCAATAATCCCGATGTTTGAATTCATGTCCACTATTAACCATCATGGAAAAAAAAAAAAAAACAACTTTCCCTGCCTTCAGAGAGACGAGCGACGCATAATGAAATTTACCTAATCGCTTAAGAGCAGTAGCAGACTCTGACAAAGCTACTTTTTTAGATCACCAAATATCTTAAATCATTCTTTTTGTCCCCATATTGGATAGTTTACACCAGAATAAAACCTCGTTGAGCTTTGATTAGGTAAATTTCATCATGCGTCGCTCTTCTCTCTGAAGGCACGGAGTCAGGATATTAAAGTTGTTTTTTTTTTTTTTTTTTCATTTATTTTTTTCCTCATTCTTCCGTGGTGGTTAATGTAGGACTTGCGATGCAGATCAGAGTTTGGGTCTGAATGGAGGAAATCCAGTTTATCCTGGAGCGATCCAGTTATTGAGGATGAACCATCACTTTCTTCACTGCTGAGTTTAGGAGTTCTGACTTTTCTCTTTCACTGTCATATAGTGAATATATATCACATATGTCTCCATCTCTGACAGCTGAGAGGGGATTTTTTTAAGCAGCAGCACCAGCCAATCAGGAAGCTTTATTTCGAGGGTGTGGACAGCTCTACTCGGAGCTGATCAGCGCCTCTCAGAGCTCCACACTCCACAGGATTTGCGATCAGAAATATTAAACATGTTCATTATCTACGATCTCCCCTTCCGACGCCTCCCGAGAGGCTCCGACTGGAAAACATCTCTCTGAATCCCCGGAACACTACACGAAGATCGGACCCGAACTCATTAGCATACTCCCGGACCTTGTCTTCGGTCGGGAGGAGAAAATCGGGGCAAAATTCGGCCTGATCCTTCTGTAGTGTGTGCTGGACTACAGGTTGACGTGACCCGCCCACGTTTCCCGCCGGCAAAAACCAAAACACAGACGATAGAACTTCCGGGTCACGGAGATCGAAGAAATTGAAAAATCACATTAAAGTCTGCTCTGTGGCCGCATTTCAACTTTCCTTTATTTGATCTGTCTTAACAAACGGGATATTGAAAAACAAACCAATTTTCATTTATTTGTTTTCATTCTAAAAACGAAAAAAGGAAAAACGACTCATTTTTCAATATTTTGTTTTTTGATTCTTAATTGAATATCAAATGAACGAATGATACACGGATTCAGCAGGTCAGTTCATTCAACTATTTATTGAGGTGGAATTCATCTCCTCATTTCAAGGCGTCACCCGTCTCTCAGAAAGTCGTTCAGCTGACTGAAGCCTGGCAGTAAGTCTCTAATCTGATGTCCGTCCACATGTCGGACCCGCAGTGTACATGGAGGGCTTCGTCATCGCTGCGTCCAACCTGCCCGGAAACGTCTTCACCATCCTCGTCATGGACAGCACGGGAGGCAAGACGCTGCTCTGTGAGTCTGAGCCGCCTCTTCCGGGCAGAACCAGAGGGCGTCGCTGTGCGCCTGCTCTTTAACCCGAAGACTCTTTTCCTCAGTGATCACAGTCCTGACGTGTAGCACCTCCAAATGCAAGTGGAGGACATATAATCCACTTTCTGTTATCATCTAGACTTTGATTGGTGAAGTTACCTCGGTCCCTTAAATAACCATACAGAATGTTTATTTTTTTATTTTTTATTTTTTTTATAATCCTATGGTAAATGATTAGATTTTATCTTTAACAATTGTTGTCTATTATTGGTATTGAAGTCTATATATATGGCTGTTTGGTGTCGGATTACTACTTACTGTATATAACCATCATGCCCATTTTTTCCCCAGTTTAAATACATAAATAGACACAGTGATGTGCTTGGAGAGAACCTGCAGTGTCTGAAACTTCACCCTGAAATAACATTTAAAATACTGGAGAGACTCACAGACTTTGTTTCTGTGTTTTCTGGTTTAAAAAAAAAATGGAGAAATGTTGTTTTTCTTCCGGATTTTGTCAATTTCCTCCAAAAAAACACGTTGAGGACATTGGTAGGATGTGTTTTGTATTTCACAGAAAGAGGGAAAGGTGCTCTCTGGTGGTATTATCAAGAGGAAGCACCAACATTTCAGCAGGGCTCTTGTAACTTCTGTTGAGATGAAAATGAAAAAGTGAGATCAGACTGACTGAACGTCACCAGACTGACGTCCTCTCGCTCTGCGCCTGTTGTTCCTCCAGCCTGCAGCCTGCTGGTGTCCAGTCTGAGCGTCTTCTTCATCTACCTGGTTCAGACCAAAGCTCAGAGTCTGACTCTGTCCTGCATCTTCAGCGGCGTCTCCGTCGTCGCCTGGAACGCCCTGGACGTGATGGGACCCGAGCTCTACCCCACCAAGCTGCGGTGAGTCCCGTCCAGACTCTGGAGAACTCTGGGAAAATCCTGGGAATACTCTGGAAATCCTCCCAATCCAGGCCTTGTTAGTTTAACTCTACAACCACATGAAACTCCTCAGAAAATGATCAATGCACTGAACTGGTTTGTACCATCTGTGACCACTAGATGTCACTGCATGACAACAGAAAGCTGCTACAGCATCACAGTTTGTCACTGTTAGTTCAAAGGTTCCAGGAAAAACAGTTTTTGATGACCTAAAATGTGATCTGAAGACTCGAGGGTAAAAAATGAATGAAGGTTGTGGACAAACGTGTGGTGAATTGAAGTGTATGAAGTTCTGGTCTCTGCTGCCTCTGGTTCTCCTGCAGGTCCTCGGCTCTGGGCTTCTTCACGGGCGTGGGCCGAGTGGCGGCCATCACGGGTAACATGGTGTTCGGGCGGCTGGTGGACACGGACTGTGCCGTCCCCGTGCTGCTGGTGTCGGCCCTGCTGCTCACCGGAGGACTGGTGGCTCTGCTGCTGCCTCAGACCAGACAGACAGAGCTCACCTGACCCCCACCTGACCTCCACCTGACTCCCACCTGACCTCCACCCCACCCCCACCTGACCCCCACCTGACCCCCACCCGCCTTTTCACCTGAACCATTGACGTTTTCTCTTCTTGTCTGATGTTCGCCTCTCAAATCTCGTCTTCTCACAGCTTCTGAAGAGCATCAGTTGAATTAATCATGAGGAGAAAGTTCATCTGGAAATGTTGATTCTCAGACGTAGAACCTCCAGCTGTTCTGCTTCAGAACTTTAAGGATTAAAACTCTCTTTTTTAAAGAGTTTACCAAAAATTTGAGAAGAAATGTTTTGGTTTTTTTTTCTACATGAACAAATCACAAAACCAAAGATTTCAAGGTAGAAGCTTCAGTGACTGACTCGTACACAAAAAACAAGTTTTGTTTTGTTTTTGTTTTGCGTGAAGTTTCTGTGATATTTGTTTGATCTGTTTTACGTTGAAAAATTAAAATAAAGAAGTTAAATCCTGAAATTGTATTAAAATTAATATATTATTCAATATGATAAACAGTCAAAAAAACCACAAACTTTGTTATTGCTAAGTTCAAACTTTGATCATGTTTCCATTAAAGTGTCTTAAAATCTGACTTAGAAGTTACACCTTTTTTAAGAAGCCTAAAAATATCAAGTTTTCTGTAGAATCATTTCTTTCTTCATACTCATCTGTAGTTTTGAAGTTGAGTTTAGAGCCAATCTTGTTAACTTCAGAAAATAAATGCACAATACTTGAATTGTTTCAGCTGGTTTTGGTTAGTTGGTTATTTGGTTCGTTAATTTATTTCCTTCGATTGTAAAACAGGGAAACAAGCTTTTTCTTAATTTTCCTACTTTCATAAAGTTTGGAAACACTTTTGTAAAATGTTTATTAAATTAAATGCGTCATTTATGTTTCATTAAAATTTTTTATGATACAAAAGTTTGGAGTTGGTCCTGGAGTGTCTGGGTCTGGTTGAAAGAAACATTTTAGAGCTTATTTAGCATGTTGGAGCACTTTGTGTGTGTGTGTGTGTGTGTGTGTGTGTGTGTGTGTGTGTGTGTGTGTGTGTGTGTGTGTGTGTGTGTGTGTGTGTGTGTATTGTAGCGACTGCGCGGGTCGCTTGGTGCGCCAGAGGGCTGCTGCCCTGCAGACTGTGTTGTGCTGCAAGGCACCCTGGGAAACGGGACTGAGTTTGGGGGCGGTTTCGGGCCTGTTATGTGTGTTTTTGGGGTTGTCTGCGTTTCCTTTTGTTATGGTTGTGTTTTGTTTATTGTTGTGTGCCGTTTGCCACCTGTTTTGTGTTCTTTTACTTTATTTCTGTGTGCACTGTGGGTCAGGGAGACCTTTGAGGAAGGGGCCTGGCCTGCACGCCTCCGGGGAGGGCGCTGATGTGCACAGGGTTAGTTGTTCTAACAATAAACGCTGATGCTTGTGAAACTATAGAGCAGATTCAGTCCTCCGCTGACTCCGCCGCTTGTCGAGATCACCAAAAATATGTAGGTTTAAACAAATATTTGCAAATGTATTGCCTGAGGTTAAATGATATGACGTGTTTTGTGTTCTCACATTTGGAATATAATGTTACGGTCGTCACCTGTCTTACTATCTGGATGATTTTTGGTCAAGTAGTTGATCATTTTTATGACTACTAAGTGACTGTTTTCTGTGCCTTTTTATGGTTAGGAGGCATGGTTAACTATTTATTACGATTTGGAGTCACTGAGATGTGTATTTTTGTATTCTGAATAACAATGATAATAATAATAATGCATTGGTTTTATATGGCGCTTTATTGGACACTCAAAGACGCTTTACATTGCATTATTCATTCACACCATACTGGGTGGTGGTAAGCTACTACTGTAGCCACAGCTGCCCTGGGGGAGACTGACGGAGGCGAGGCTGCCAATCTGCGCCATCGGCCCCTCTGACCACCACCAACTCTCACACAACTTTCATACTTGGGCAAGGTGGGTGAAGTGTCTTGTGACACAACGACAGTTTTACGCCTGCGGGAGCGGGGATCGAACGGCCAACCTTCCGGTTATGAGACGACCCGCTCTACCATGTGAGCTACTGTCGAAATAAATGATTCAGCTGTTGTTGTACATTTTGGAGGTGCCTTAAAAAAAGGCAACCGATTCATATCTCTCTTCTTCAAGCCGAGTGTTTCAGACTCCTTCTGTCCATCTTCAAGGCGTTTAGCTGGAACAGCAGTGGAATGTTTGACTACGTTTCATAGTCCTTCAGTGAGATGTTAAACACAGGAAGTCACACCATTGTCTGGAATGAAAGACGAATTGCCACACAGAGTCCAGCTGAGCAGCAGTGGACACCAACTGGCCTGATGAGAAGAGTTTTATTGGCATGAAGTAAATTCCATTCCCTCCTCCACTCAGCCTCATTATTAAAATCACTATGAGGCTCCTCCATCCTGTTCTTCCTCCACCACGGTCTCACCCTGATCCAGCTCCACCCGTCCCTCCACCTCACCATCAGACGTTGGACAGGACGACCCGGACAGCCGGCTGGACCGGGACGAACCTGTCCCCGACTCCACCACAGCGTTGGCCTGCTCCACCTGGTCCAGGAAGATCACCACGGCGCTGTTCATCCCCGCCACCGACTTCACATTATCGTAGCCCACCTTCTCCCCCACAGCCACGTCCTCCACGCCGCAGGGGGCGGGGCCACAACCCGGACACCGTGTCTGCGGCTGAGCTGTCTGAGGTTGGTCGTGGCTGCAGCCAGACCCCCAAACGGACGGCAAAACCCACCAAGAAACCCGAAAACGATATAAACTAATAAATGTGCTCTGTGATCAATAAACTCCAGTGAAAGTGAACATTAACAACTTAAACAAACAGAAAATACACGCAAAAAGCAACGCCACACACACCACGCTCTCATACACTCCTACTACCAATCACTCCCAGCATGCACTGCGAGAGAGAGAGAGACAGACAGAGAGAGAGAGAGAGAAGAGTTTGATGATATGGAGGAAGAACAGGGAGTTCAGGAAAAATAAGCAGGTTTTTAACCAAAGCGGAAGGTTTTGATGTGATTGATTCCCTGAGAGGGATTCCCTCTGCAATCTCAAAATTTAAATAATCTAGAAATTATATTGATTTAAAAAATTGAAACCAAAATAAAGCAAAACAATGAATGTTTTTAAAAGGGGGAATTCATTTAATCAAAATGAATTCCTGATTATATTAACATTTGGTCACAAGAAAGACAAACTGTCTTGGCAGAGTTTTTCCATTGTTCATCTGAGAAAAGGCTTAAACGCAGCATTGTATCAGACGAATCAAATAAGATGGCTGCTGCTGACAACACAGTAAAACATCCATTGGTTAAAAGAAATAATACTCTGAGCAGTTTATCTAGAAACATACAATGTACTTCTAAGTAGTTTTCTGACACCAGTACTTTTACGTGCAATTGAGCATTAATCAGTGGAGCAGTATTTGTACTTCAACACTAAATTTTCAGAACTCTTTCCACCTCTGGAAATTTGTCAAAATAAATTTCGATTTTTTCATCTTCAGTAGTTGAGCAGTGGCCAGATTCACCTGTCAACCGTTTCCTGGATAATGCTGCAATGCATGTGATTCAGGCCTGTGCGAGAAAACTGATTTGCCCAAGACTGCCAGCTGTACAGGGTCAGAGGTCACTGCTTGAGCCATTGACAGTTTTGAGGAAAACCCTTAGGATGATTACTCAGGGTTAAAGAAATCAGACAACCTGTCTAATTTTTTGAAAAATGTTAAACTGCATGGTGTCTGTTTGAAAATGACTTGAAAGAGCAATTTTTCTTCTTTTTTATTTTATTTTATTTTTTTTTTTGACAAATGGGGCTGAGACTGCAGCGTCATTTCCAAACTGAGATCTGATTGGCTGCTGCCGATGTAGGCGGGTAAAGCTAAGGCTAACAGTCGGAAATCAACATGAATGAAGCTCGTCAAAGTTTATCTGAAAAAAGAACCGCCGTGCGCCTTTCTTTAAAGTGAGTCCGCAGCTTTGGTGAGTGAAAACATATTTAGATACACACTAATAGACCGCATATAAGAACTTTTTGAATTTGTATAAATCTATGCACATGCTACCCAGCGGAGCATGCGCAGAACAGCTGGGTGTCTCCATGGCAACAGACTGTTGGCGTCATCAGAAGTTTAAATTTCCCTGAGGTTCTCTGAGACCAGGGGAGAACAGGGTCATTCTGTCCGTCTAGCGAGTCCAGCGAGTCGAGCAGCGTAGGTTTGGTGTGTTTCTGTGTCTTTTGAAGACTTTTCTCCAACTATTATGAGCCACTCATTTCTCCTGAACATGAGTTCAACCCAGCCTGGTCAGGCCTACAGGCCACTGGTAAGACAAGAGCATTCAGTTCTTACAAACACAATTATTACATGTGAATAATTACTTGGAAATAAACTCAGAACTGCTTTATCTTTGAAGAAACTCGACCAGCACTCTTTTTCTGAGTGTCACATTTCTTCCAGACTACAGAATGCATATTTATCTCTCTGTTTTCCCTCTGCAGAAACGGTTGGATGAGGACATCCACCTTGGCCCACAGCGTCTAGGGTTTTGGGCACAGGGATGCCGTGGATGGGCTCCAGCCGGCAACTCTGGTAAGGTCTCCTCCATTTCTCTCTTTTGTTGAATCGGAACACATGCTTTAACACTAGGTTTACCAAGCAGGGGCCGGTTTGGCCCAACCTCTCCCAGAACCCAGAGAAGGGCCACAGTGGTCCAGTGCTTTTGAATACACAAGTCGTTGTCCTCCAGCCAGCCACCTTTCATTTGTAAATGCAGCCGCTACGCCAGGGGTGGGGAACCCTGGTCCTGGAGGGCCACAAACCTGCATGTTTTCCATGTCTCCCTGCTTCAACACAGCTGATTGCAATGAGGCTCGTTATCTGGCTTTCTGCTGGACTTGGCCATGAATCTTGATTCGATTCAGGTGTGTTGAAGCAGGGAGACATGGAAAACATGCAGGTTTGCGGCCCTCCAGGACCAGGGTTCCCCACCCCTGCGCTACGCAATGCATCATGCAGGAATGTGGCCCAAACAGAGGGAGAAGTGGAGCACACACGCCAATGTTCAGCTGATGCTTCTAAAACTCTCTTCATGTGATAGTTTGTATCAGTTTGACACAAATTAGCATTTTCAGAAGAGAAAACTTTGTTGTGGATGTAAGGTATCAGTTTGCACGAGAATTGGGGAGTTTGCACATTTTATTAGTGTGTGTATTTCATAGTTACAAAAATAAGAGATATTTCTTCCAGTGTATTTATGGGTCCTGTGTATGAAAACAATATTTGTTATAACATAGTATGTACAGTGCCTTGAAAAAGTATTCACCCCCTTTGAGTTCTTTGCCCTTTTTCTTAAATTTCATACTTTAAACATAAAGTTATAAAATTGGCATATTTTGTGAGGAACCAACATCAAATGGGACACAATTGTGCAGTGAAATGAAATTTATACAATATTATCAACTTTTTGTTAGGAATAAAAACCTGAAAAGTGGGATGTGCAATATTATTCACCCTCTTTTCTCATAGTGGCTTCAAAAGTTGTCTGATTGTTTCCTCAATGATCAAATGTTGAGCTAATGACTAAACAGAGTCTATCTGAGTGCAATCCAATCTGCCAATTTTATATATTTATATTTGCAGTATGAAATTTAACAAAAGGTCAAAAAGTTCAAGGGGGATGAATACTTCTGCAAGGTGCTGTATGTGCTTATAGAAAATATAACACTGAATCAACATCTAATGTAAAACTGAAGTAAGAGGTCGATGCCGTTTATGTTTTTCATTTCTTCCTGTGACATATTGATGATGCACAGAATTCAGTCTGCTTGGCTGATCAGGGCAGCTCCCGACGAATCTTATTCATTGCAGGGTTTCCCCCAGAAAACTTGCTAAGCCCGGTGGTTGGACTGACAGAGAAGCCCACCGTGTTTATGTGAAAAAAAAAGTTAGGTTGACAGAAATTTGGAAATTCTGACTATTTTGTGTTATTGTAAGTATTTATGAACATTACTGAAATGCAGAATCTTCCAAAAAGGCATAATCTTAAATAAAGTTTTAACAAACACAAAAAATACAATTAAAATAAATATCAATTGTTTTCAATTAAGTTAAATCCTAATGCATCTTAAAACAAGGCATTGCTGTTCACATTTAAAGGTAAAATAAATTAACAAAAATAAAAAAGTGCAAACATGATCAAGGTGTAAAAACAGGGCACTCGGGCTGAAGAGGTATCTGCTGGACTGTCTGAGCTCGTCTACTTTCTGAATGAAAAACTAAAGAAAAACTATTAGATTGCTTACAGTTAATAATATTCTTATGTTCTTTGAGTATTTTTGTTGTTTATATGGAGTTCACAGCAGTGCAGCAGTCCAGCAGTACCTCCTTCAGTCCAGCAGAGGGCGCAGTGTTACTGTTAGATGTATAGTGCCGTGTGAAGCAGTAGAAGAAGAATGTGCATGAAGGGAATCCCCAGACTGATGAAGCATGTTGTTCGTGGCTGCTTTATTAAACAGAAGCACCGCAGTTCCACCTTTTGGACAGTGAATCATTTTGAGGATAGAACACGAACCATTTTGGATTAAATCCGCTAGTTTGATGTTTACCATCGCGATTCACAGAAGGCTGCTCTGACGACGTGCTAACATCCATGCTAACTCGCACCGACTCTGCCTCATCAACGAGCTGCGGCTCTCTGATGAAAACACGCCTCACCTCGGACCCCCTGTGTGTTCACGTATCGACCAGAAGGTGTCGCCATTGCAACCGTATCTCCAGATGCCATTAAACGCTCTGGAGACCGTCTTTGGTATCGCTGTTTTGGCTCATAAAAAAAAACATATTTACAATTTAAAAAAAAAAAAAAACACCAACGCTTAGCCTGGCGGGGGAGCAAGTAAAGCCTGGAGGCCCACCAGGCTTATAAAGCACTGGACCATCTTGGCCCATCTGGGTTTCCGAGGGAGGCCAGAAAATCCTGGTATTCCTAGTGTTAATTAGGGCTGTCAGGTTTAATCACATTAATTGAAATTAGGCCTGGGCGATTATATGATCGTGATTGGTGATCGCGATTAATTTCCAGTCGATCACGGTGATCAGCTGTGAGCACATTTACTCGATCAGACATGGCAGAAATGTGCGTGACACAGTCGACTTTTTCCTGCTCAACTTCCGCCTGCAAGTTGTCTGAGAAGTAAACAGAGATGGAGCTGAACGTGGAGCAGCGAAGCAGATGAAGTCAGCCATGTATTGGCGTTATCCTCTGAAGATGAGGCTGCTGCTGACAGGACAGGCTGCTCCACCCGCACCGCTGCAAGCTCACCGCTGCTAACTCACCGCTGCTAGCACACCGATCCGCAAAGAATCTGGTCTTTTGAGTCCAGGAACTACTTGTGATACAGTTTAACTAACGATCGTTCAGTTCTTCTCTTTTACTGAAAATGACGGTGCATCGCATCATTGAACATATCACCACTTCTTGCCGCAAACGCTCTGTTTCTAACAACATGCAGAGAGAGCCTGCAGCGGCTGCAGCGCCGGTCTTCTTCTGTGGTGTCTGTGTAAAATAAGGTTGAACATGCAAACAGCACACCTAGTGGCATGAAGTGCAATTGCAGTCATGGCGTCGCCTGTGGCTGTGGTCTGAATGAGGATCTCCCTGGGGCTATTCCAGATGTTTCAGAAACCAGAATATTTATCTTAACACGAATATTGACTGCACGTAAACGTAGCCAGTGCTGTCTTTTCAGGCCACTGCACCATACGAGCAACATTGTAAGAGGAGAAAAATGATTAATTTTGTCTATATTTTTATTTTATTGTAGTTTTGCACCGTTACATTTTAAATCTAATCTGTCCAATCTAGATTATTTAAATTTTGTACATTTGATGCAAGCATTAATGATGGCAGCAGCATATTTAGTATCATAACTTGAAAATAATGTTTACATTCTAAAGCACCTTCATTATCCCCAGGCGGTTTCTTTAGTTTTTTAATCTTTTATAGCAACAAAAATCCTCAGGGCTGTAAACTGTCACACTTTAACTAACGATCGTTCAGTTCTTCTCTTTTACTGAAAAAACGATGCATCGCAGGATTTTATTGTCTTGGTGCTAGATTTTTTTTCCCATTTACTGCACTGTTAAGTCAGATTGTGCTTATATTTTTCTATGTTTATATTATTTAATTTGCATTGCTATTTGCTTGATTTGTTAATAAAATGTTAAACTATTACGTAGTTCTAGTTTTCAGTGCAGATGCTTTAAAACTGGTTTAAAAACAATATAGCATATCGTGATTTTAATCGAGATTCAATGGTATGAAAAAAAAAATCGTGATCATTTTTTTTGCCATATCGCCCAGCCCTAATTGAAATTAATTAATTTCTGTCTTTTTTTTGTGATGTGCTGCTGCATGTGAATGGTGATAATGAGGCTTTTCCTTGATTGATCTCTTGCAGAATCAAGAGTTTCCCAGGCCGCTGGCCCCAAACCAGACCCCGTGGATGAAACCATCCAGCTGCGCCCACAGGGTCTAGGGTTATGGGCTCAGGGATGCCGTGGATGGACTGTGGCTGGCGACTCTGGTAAGGTCTCCTCCTGAGCTAAGGAAACTCATCATGGAAGGAAAACCTTTTTTTCTCTCAAATTGTATGTAAAATTGATTTCTTCCTTGATTTCTCTCTTTTGATGAAGCAGAACACGTGCAGAGACCAAGAGAGGCCAGAGCGAAAGCGGCGATGGCACGAAAAAGAGTGGAGCCAGGTGAGCTGACGGTGTTCGATACCAAACCTGCACGACGCAAACACACATTTCAATTTGATTGTTTCCTCAAAATCAGAGAAGATCAGAGCAGCTTGATTTGCTGATTGTTATTTTAAACAGTGTGTAAAAACCCCTCAAACTCACTACTGTGACTCTACATCTTTTGTTGACAGGGAAAGTGGTTCAGCCGGTGGAGCTTGTGGATCCGCTGGAGGCTGTCAGACCAGTGGAACCAGTGCAGCCATTGGTACCAGCGCCACAGGTGGAGCTGGTGGAGCCTGCAGCACCAGTGGTTCCACTGGAGCCGGTAGAGCCTGTTCAACTGGTGGAGCCCATTGAAGGACGTCGTGGAGGGACTCCAGCTGGCGACTCTGGTAAGGTCTCCTCGATTTCTCTCTTTTGTTGAATCAGGACACATGCTATCATTAGGGGTTTCAGTTTTAATCGCATTAATTGAAATTAATTAATTTCTGCCTTTTTTTGTGATGTGCTGCTGCATCTGAATGGTGATAATGAGGCTTTTCCTTGATTGATCTCTTGCAGAATCAAGAGTTTCTCAGGCCGCCGAACCCAAACCAGACCCAGGGGATGAAAACATCCAGCTGCGCCCACAGGGTCTAGGATTATGGGCTCAGGGATGCCGTGGATGGACTTTGGCTGGCGACTCTGGTAAGTTCTCCTCCTGAGCTAAGGAAACTCATCAAGGAAGAAAAATCTTTTCTTTTTCTATCAAATTGTATGTAAAATTGATTTCTCCCTTGATTTCTCTCTTTTGATGAAGCAGAACACGTGCAGAGACCAAGAGAGGCCAGAGCGAAAGCGGCGATGGCACGAAACAGAGTGGAGCCAGGTGAGCTGACGGTGTTCGATACCAAACCTGCACGACGCAAACACACGTTTCAATTTGATTGTTTCCTCAAAATCAGAGCAGATCAGAGCAGCTTGATTTGCTGATTGTTATTTTAAACAGTGTGTAAAAACCCCTCAAACTCACTACTGTGACTCTACATCTTCTGTTGACAGGGAAAGTGGTTCAGCCGGTGGAGCTTGTGGATCCGCTGGAGGCTGTCAGACCAGTGGATCCAGTGCAGCCATTGGTACCAGCGCCACAGGTGGAGCTGGTGGAGCCTGCAGCACCAGTGGTGCCACTGGAGCCGGTAGAGCCTGTTCAACTGGTGGAGCCCATTGAAGGACGTCGTGGAGGGACTCCAGCTGGCGACTCTGGTAAGGTCTCCTCGATTTCTCTCTTTTGTTGAATCAGGACACATGCTTTCATTAGGGGTTTCAGTTTTAATCGCATTAATTGAAATTAATTAATTTCTGCCTTTTTTTGTGATGTGCTGCTGCATCTGAGTGGTGATAATGAGGCTTTTCCTTGATTGATCTCTTGCAGAATCAAGAGTTTCTCAGGCCGCTGAACCCAAACCAGACCCAGGGGATGAAAACATCCAGCTGCGCCCACAGGGTCTAGGATTATGGGCTCAGGGATGCCGTGGATGGACTTTGGCTGGCGACTCTGGTAAGTTCTCCTCCTGAGCTAAGGAAACTCATCAAGGAAGAAAAATCTTTTCTTTTCTCTCAAATTGTATGTGAAATTGACTTCTTCCTTGATTTCTCTCTTTTGTTGAAGCAGAACACGTGCAGAGACCAAGAGAGGCCAGAGCGAAAGCGGCGATGGCACGAAACAGAGTGGAGCCAGGTGAGCTGACGGTGTTCGATACCAAACCTGCACGACGCAAACACACGTTTCAATTTGATTGTTTCCTCAAAATCAGAGCAGATCAGAGCAGCTTCATTTGCTGATTGTTATTTTAAACAGTGTATAAAAATTCCTCAAACTCACTACTTTGACTCTACATTTTCTGTTGACAGGGAAAGTGGTTCAGCCGGTGGAGCCGGTGGAGACAGTAGAGCCGGTGGAGACAGTAGAGCCGGTGGAGAAATTTGAGCCGGTGGAGACAGAAGAGCCGTTGGAGACAGTAGAGCTGGTGGAGACACTTCAGCCGGTGGAGACAGAAGAGCCGGTTGACACAGAAGAGCCGGTGCAGACAGAAGAGCCGGTGGAGACAGAAGAGCCGGTGGACACAGTAGAGCCGGTGGAGACAGAAGAGCCGGTGGACAAAGAAGAGCCGGTGGAGACACTTGAGCCGGTGGAGACAGAAGAGCCGGTGGCCACAGAAGAGCCGGTAGAGACAGAAGAGCCGGTGGAGACAGTACAGCCGGTGGAGACAGTAGAGCCGGTGGAGACAGTTGAGCCGGTGGAGACAGTACAGCCGGTGGAGACAGTAGAGCCGGTGGACACAGAAGAGCCGGTGGACACAGTAGAGCCGGTGAAGACAGAAGAGCCGGTGGACACAGAAGAGCCGGTGGACACAGTAGAGCCGGTGGAGACAGAAGAGCCGGTGGACACAAAAGAGCCGGTGGACACAGAAGAGCCGGTGGACACAGTAGAGCCGGTGGAGACAGAAGAGCCGGTGGACACAGAAGAGCCGGTGGAGCTGGTAGAGACAGTAGATCCGGTGGACACAGAAGAGCCGGTAGAGACAGAAGAGCCGGTGGACACAGAAGAGCCGGTGGACACAGAAGAGCCTGTGGACACAGTAGAGCCGGTGGAGACAGAAGAGCCGGTGGACACAAAAGAGCCGGTGGACACAGAAGAGCCGGTGGACACAGTAGAGCCGGTGGAGACAGAAGAGCCGGTGGAGACAGTAAATCCGGTGGACACAGAAGAGCCGGTGGAGCTGGTAGAGACAGTAGATCCGGTGGACACAGAAGAGCCGGTAGAGACAGAAGAGCCGGTGGACACAGTAGAGCCGGTGGAGACTGAAGAGCTGGTGGACACAAAAGAGCCGGTGGACACAGAAGAGCCGGTGGACACAGTAGAGCCGGTGGAGACAGAAGAGCCGGTGGACACAAAAGAGCCGGTGGACACAGAAGAGCCGGTGGACACAGTAGAGCCGGTGGAGACAGAAGAGCCGGTGGACACAGTAGAGCCGGTGGAGACAGAAGAGCCGGTGGACACAAAAGAGCCGGTGGACACAGAAGAGCCGGTGGACACAGTAGAGCCGGTGGAGACAGAAGAGCCGGTGGAGACAGTAAATCCGGTGGACACAGAAGAGCCGGTGGAGCTGGTAGAGACAGTAGATCCGGTGGACACAGAAGAGCCGGTAGAGACAGAAGAGCCGGTGGACACAGAAGAGCCGGTGGACACAGTAGAGCCGGTGGAGACAGAAGAGCCGGTGGACACAAAAGAGCCGGTGGACACAGAAGAGCCGGTGGACACAGTAGAGCCGGTGGAGACAGAAGAGCCGGTGGACACAGTAGAGCCAGTGGAGACAGAAGAGCCGGTGGACACAAAAGAGCCGGTGGACACAGAAGAGCCGGTGGACACAGTAGAGCCGGTGGAGACAGAAGAGCCGGTGGAGACAGTAAATCCGGTGGACACAGACGAGCCGGTGGAGCTGGTAGAGACAGTAGATCCGGTGGACACAGAAGAGCCGGTAGAGACAGAAGAGCCGGTGGACACAGAAGAGCCGGTGGAGACAGTAGAGCCGGTAGAGACAGTAGAGCCGGTGGAGACAGAAGAGCCGGTAGAGACAGAAGAGCCGGTGGAGACAGTACAGCCGGTGGAGACAGTAGAGCCGGTGGAGACAGTTGAGCCGGTGGAGACAGTACAGCCGGTGGAGACAGTAGAGCCGGTGGACACTGAAGAGCCGGTGGACACAGTAGAGCCGGTGGAGACAGAAGAGCCGGTGGACACAGAAGAGCCGGTGGAGACAGAAGAGCCGGTGGACACAAAAGAGCCGGTGGACACAGAAGAGCCGGTGGACACAGTAGAGCCGGTGGACACAGAAGACCCGGTGGAGACAGTACAGCCGGTAGAGACAGAAGAGCCGGTGGAGACAGTAGATCCGGTGGACACAGAAGAGCCGGTAGAGACAGAAGAGCCGGTGGACACAGAAGAGCCGGTAGAGACAGAAAAGCCGGTAGAGACAGAAAAGCCGGTGGACACAGAAGAGCCGGTGGAGACAGAAGAGCCGGTGGACACAAAAGAGCCGGTGGACACAGTAGAGCCGGTGGACACAGAAGACCCGGTGGAGACAGTACAGCCGGTAGAGACAGAAGAGCCGGTGGAGACAGTAGATCCAGTGGACACAGAAGAGCCGGTAGAGACAGAAGAGCCGGTGGACACAGAAGAGCCGGTAGAGACAGAAAAGCCGGTAGAGACAGAAAAGCCGGT
Source organism: Salarias fasciatus (assembly GCF_902148845.1). Taxonomy (NCBI): domain Eukaryota; kingdom Metazoa; phylum Chordata; class Actinopteri; order Blenniiformes; family Blenniidae; genus Salarias; species Salarias fasciatus. The sequence continues at coordinate 6,520,838 of NC_043751.1, read as the reverse complement.
GGAGACAGAAGAGCCGGTGCAGACAGTAGAGCCGGTGGAGACAGTAGAGCCAGTGGAGTCAGTTAAAAAGTCGAGCCGGTGGAGCTGGTGGAGGAAGCTGTTCATCTGTTGCAGCGGGAAGAGCCGGAAGAGCTGGAAAAAGTAATTTCTGTCCAGTTCGCTCAGTAGGACAGAAATTATGAAATCGAAAGGAAACTGGGGACGGAGAAAAAGAAGACAGAGGGAAAGAAGAAAAAATTCACAACAAATTTAGGATATAAAAGAAAAAAAGAGGGCTGCATTCCAGGCACAATTTGGTTAAACCAAAAGAAAAAAAGAGCTAATTTCTAGGCACAATTCAATTAACCCCCCCCCCCCAAAAAAAAAAGGTGTGTGTGTGTGTGTGTGTGTGTGTGTGTGTGTGTGTGTGTGTGTGTTCGTGTGCATTGATTAAATGTGCAAATAAAGAATAAAAAAAAGAACATTATAAACTGACCAAGACTGCAGGATATTTTGTCCAGAGTTGTTGCTCATATTCTACGTATACAGTAGAGTTGTACAGTCTGACAGACAAACCAAAGGCTTCCTGCACCCATTCATGAATTACAGTGAGAATGTGTGTGTAGCTGCAGTCCATCAGAGCAAATATCAGATGTGTAGCTGCTGATAGAAATGCAACAAAGAAAAGGTGTTTTCATATCAGAAATAACAACAGAATTATTACTAAATGAAGTTTAATGCATATTGTTATGAGTTATGCATTTTTTAGCTTCGTTTAACCAGGTAAGTTAATTGAGAACTGCTTCTCATTTCCAATAAAGACCCGAAGGCCCAAAGTGCCAGGTACTTTCATGGTCATGTTTCTTGTTTTAGTTTGTCTACATTCGTGACAGTTTGAGGAAAATATGAGTGATCAGTCACTGCAAATCATGACTATGTTGTGCTGCAAATAGGCTGTTTAAGTTGCTCATGTGTGACTCTTGTCCCTTGTGTCCTTTTTGAAACTGGAAACACAAGAGCAGGATCCCCAGTGTTCTGGCCTCAGCTGGCTTTCCGGTCCAGGTTCAAGAATCAAGAACAACTTATGTACTTAAAGCTCGGGTTGGCGATTTGAATGAGATACATTTTTTTAAATACTGGTTAAAATGATCTTTATGACCCGATAGGAAGCAATTCATGGCGTGTTCTTAAAGTAGTTTTAATCCCTTCGCCGCTCGACCTGCCCCCTGCGCGTACATGTCAATGGCATGCACTGACCCTGGTTCAGTGCGTGCGTAGAAGGACGGAGTGTCGTTGCAGAATGGCGGAGAAGAATGTTTGGGGCTTTACTTACCGGTGAGTGCGCCATAACTTGGCGTAGTCCAAATAAAGAAAAACGGAGAAACGAAGCGCTGAAGACAGGTTACGCCAGGAACGCACTGGACGCGGAAGCGCTGCGCGCACCGCGTGCGGAACGTCTCCGCGTCTCCGCTCCCAACGGAGCTCCTCCAATGGGGTGGGAGCTAGGCAGAGCCTTGGGGAGATGCTACATTCGTGCTACATGCTAGTTTTCCAAGATCGCCAACCCCAGCTTTAACCAACATTTGAAATATGCAAAAATATCTGTGAAAATGAACCTGTGTGTGACCTGTGCTAGTTTTTGCACCCATGCGCCTTACTATTTCCTGGGGCAAAACTCCCCAGGTGGCATTGTCTGCACATGTAAACTAAAAATCCCCTGCCCTGCCACAACTGTAACTTATGTTCTCAACACAGCTGATTGTGATGAGTGGTTTCTGATCAGGTTTCCGCTCATCTCGGTGACGGAAACTTCATGGGACTCAGGTGTGTTGAAGCAGGGAGATGTCGGGACCGTAACGCCTCCTCATACACAGCCACAGGTTTCACGACGTTCACTGAACAGGAGCAGAGACGGTTTCCGTACTTTTATTTGTATAATAAATAAACTTGTAATACCTCAGGATCACATTTCACAACCACACACAGGGTATGATAGAGCGACTTTTGGATATTTGGAAGCGGATGACACGAGGCCCGGCGTGAGCTGTGACGCGGTGGATCTTTAACCCGGCGGTTTCTCTTTTACATCGACGGCAGAACACCTCCGGCATGAAACATCGGAGCCGAGAAGTCAGGTGGTGGAAGAAAAATTGGCCAGCAGTCATCCTACTAGAGTGTGTCACTTACATTTTTCAACAGAAGATAAAAAGTTAAGAAACATGCAGCTGCCGGACGCAGCAGGGTCCAAAAAATGAGCTTTCGCCTGTAATCAAGGGAAGTGAAGGACTGTCAGTCACACTTTACTTCAAATTTTAGAAGTCAGCACAGTTTCAAAACAAAATTTGATGAAATTCTGACCAGAAATTTGGAAGAAGCTGCCATTCATAAGGCGAGATAGAATCTCAGAGATCAGCTAATTTTCCTATGAGGAAGTTCCCTAGGAAATGTTCATTTAAGTTTTTCTCATGTTATGTGGGTGAAATGATAGAAAACTACCATAAGGGGATGATCTGTGCAATTCCTTGCTGTGAATTTATGTGTAATTATAATAAAATATTATACAGTAACAAAGCTGAAGTTTTTTTTTTCCCTCAGGCAACAAAAGTAAAAATTTGATCCGATAACTTCTCATTCTGATGACAATTCATGACAATTTCAAGTAAGGTGTGAGAAAAACAAAAAAAATAGCTATTTCATGTTTGTCAGTGTCATCACTCACACACACACACACACACACACACACACACACGCACACACACACACCACATCTTATATTTCATGTTGCAATACAACATTTATACACGCTCAGTTTTGACTGTGATGGACGTGTGGACGGTCTCCTCTGGGTTCAATCAGCCGTTCACTGCATCTGTTGTTTCAAAGTGGAGGATTCTGGGAGCCAGCAGAGTCGTGGAGACTCCCAACGAGACGTTCAGGACTGATCTCAGCTGGATGTGTTTTACAGTCACCTGCTTTCAGGGGAATATATCAACTCTTAACATTTTAAAATAGAGGGAAAAATAATATCTAACAAGCTAAAACTTAACAAAAAAAGGAGGGACTGATTTCTAAAAAGCGGAAGCGATTCATCACTTTAAATTTGAGTTTCAAACTTTAATTTTGACTGAATTAAACTGTGAGTGCAAAGCTTTCAGATTCTCCTCAGCAGATTTAGTTGCTCATTTGTTGCCTAACAGATCAATTTGAGATAAAGATATTTTATTACGTGGCTTTAGTATTTGTCCTTCGAATACCTCGTGTCGCTTTAGTTCTGGCTTTTGTTTTTTAGATGCAACGGTTTCAGATTGGGAGAGAGACATGCAAGCATAAAAGCGCAAACGCTGATTCTGTAGGTTGAATAAAAAAGCGTCCAACATGTCACAGCCCAGTGTCCACTTCTATTCATTCTCAGTGACTTAAGTCACCACCTTGTGGTGCAAACTGGTACTGTAAGGTTAAACAGGCTGCTTTTGCAACAACAGCACATCACAAAGCTTTTCTTGTCTCCTTCTGCCCACAATTTCAAGTTATGCTGATCTCAGTTAAATAGAATTATCACATGTCGTGCAAACATTCAAATTCCGGAGATGTTTTGCTGTTACCAGTGAGTTTAGGCATGAAGTTAGTACCAAAATAAAGAACAGAGATTATTTAGACGTGTTCATACTGTCAGTTTGTGATATTTTGTTAAATTAGAATCAGTTTTTTTAGCATTAGTTCCTAAATGGAAAGATCATATGCTCATTTTGACAAATGAGCAACCAAATCCTCTGAAAACCCTGAAAGCTTCAGAGCAGGGTTGAAGTTTGGATGTCGGGGCTTCTGAACGAACTGCTGGTTTTGGTTTCCTAGTCTGACCCAGTAAATCCCGCGGGATGGAACAACGTCAGAGCTGCGCTCGTTCTCCTGCCCTCCGGCTCCGAACGCTCTGGAAATTTCCCGACGGACGAAGAGGAACGCGGGCGACGCTACACGGACGAGGCGAGGGGGGAGGGGCGGGGTCGGAGGCGGGGTCACTGCGTCAGAGCCAGCAGGATGTCCTTCACCAGCATGGTGCCGATCACCATCTTCTCGCAGTTGACCGTCAGCTGGGCCGATCCGTCCTCCCCCGTCACCACGGTGACCAGCACCAAGCTGCTGCTGGTCACCGTCCTGCCGGCGAACCTGTAGACAGGATGAAGAGGAGGAGGAAGGGGAGGACTGAGGTCAAAGCAGCAGATCAGAAGTCGCAGAGTAAAGGAGGAGAAACGGGTCAGATCGTCTGATGAACACGTAAAAACAGGGACCAGTCGTGACGATCGCACGCCTCACCTGCACTCCCGGTCAGAGCCGCACGGCACCCTGCTGAGGTTGGCGGCGGCCGTCACTCTCTGAACGATGGCGTGTTCGTTCCGGCACTTTGCATCGAGCGTGAGCTTCTCCGTGATCTCGTTCATCCCCATCAGCTGACCTGCGAGCAGAGAGAGCGAGCCGGGAGCGGAGACGTCACTGACGAGGAGATCGGACAAGCAGAGTACCGGAGACGAACTGCAGACCTCGGCTTCTGCTTCACTGACTCCACCAATAACAGTGAATGTGCTGATGCTTCCCACCGAACACACGAGTCAAGACACTGCTTCTTTATCAGCTCTCAATGCTGCAAACATCTGGAATATTTGCTTAAAGTATTGTTCCACATTTTTTATGCACAAATATTAGTAGTGACCTACCAAGTACCAATACCACTTCTTATTAAATATCAAAATGTCTAATTTGAATCTCCAATTCGTTCACATACATCATGTAATGCTCGTCGGGCTGAACAGGGAGCTACTCCCTGCAGTATCACACTCTCAGAAGAAAGAGAAAGTCTTAGAGTTATCAGTAGAAACGTCATCCTTTCAAGAGCAATGAGATTGTAGATCTTGTAATTTGACACCAGCTTCACCACCTTGCATGCTCCTCATGGGCTCCACATACTGTATTCAGAAAGAACTACTGTGTGCGGGGCAGTAAATCATTAAAAAAATTAAAAACTGGATTCAGAATGTGGGAAACATCAGAACAGTAAAATACTTCCTGCAGCGGACGGTTTCAGACAGAAACAAAAACAGTGAACTGTTGCTCTCACAGTCTGGTTCCTACTGAGCGTCGAGAGACAAACCCCCAAAATATCCGTTCCTTACTTTCTCTGAATTCTGACATTAATGTCAGAAGTCTTTATGTTTTTATCGTTTCATTTTTTTTTAAATCTAAATTATAAATCTGATCTCACAATGCTGAGGGAACAAATTCAGAAATCCAAGAAACAATTTGGAATTCAGACTCTGATTTCAGAAATAAAACAGTCTGAAATCTGAGCTGTTTCGAAGAATTTTGACATTTTTCCAAAATTCCGAGATTCTAACTCAGATTTCTGAGAAAGAAACTAGAAATCTGAGAATACCTTCAGCAAGAAATCACTCAGAATTCTGACTTTCTGAGCGAAAAGCTGCAATTAAGATTAGGTTGTCTGATAATTCTGATTTTAATCTGAGAATTTAGGACAAAAAAAGTCAGAATTCTGAAAAAAAAAGTCAAAATTTAGAAGTAAATCTCAGATTATTGGTTTCAGGAGATTTTTCTTTTATCTTGTGTTTCTGAGAAATAAATCAGAATTAGGATTTTTTTTCCTAAGTCCACTGTAGAACCTCGTCGGGCTGTGAGAGCAGGCGGAGCGGTGCAGCTGTGAGCTGGAGTTTCCTCTTTAGGTGCTCAAGAAGTGAGTCGGGATCGGTGGCCGGGCAGCAGGTTGGAAACGAGGAGGGGTGGGGGGCCAAAAGAAAGAGATGGTGGTGGTGGGGCGGGGGGTGGAGGGACAGGTGGACGTACAGACGGAGCTATAGAGGAAAACTTACCCAGGTTCTGTAAAAGCTTCTCTATGTGGGGGACACGACAGTAAAGAGTCACCATGTTGGAAAAACCAACATCACATCAGAACACATGCTGCCCACCAGTTTGGAGGATTTAGAAATTAAAAAAAAAAAAAAAAAAAACAACACCAAAATAAGTGTTGGAGGATTGGGAGCGCCTGTTTCAAAACCTACTGAGAAAATACTCATTTCACTGACACCCAGTGGAAACTGCTCACTTTTTCTGGGCCCCTCTGGACTGTGTGTTGAGAGAGCGAAGAGGAAGAAGAGAGCAGGTTCCACTGGATGGAGCTGTTATTTTCTTTTTTTTCTGTATTTTGTACGAATCTTCTGAACTTTCTCAAACACTTTTGAAAAATAAGGAAGAAGCTCAGCAGGCTTTCCGTTTCCACCCGTGCCGGCCTCACCTTGCTCCTTCTTAAACTCGTTCTCTGTGAGGAAGACGGAGTGCATCAGCTCGCCCACCGGAGGCTGGATCGACACGAAGAACTTCCTGGTGTGGGTGCTGCGACCAAACCGGAACATTCCATCAGTCAGATGAAAGCTTTTCACTGCTTAACAGACTCTTAAATCGAAAATACATCAAGTCCAGAAGTGAGTCGTTCTCACCACAGCTGGAAGTTTGCTGCTTGCGTCGAGTCGCAGAAGTCGATGCCCATGACGGCCGTGGCGGTCTCCCCTGCAGGCAGCAGCTCTGTGGAAAGCCCGGCGAGTTCTCAGAGCCGTCCAGGTGTCAGGTTTCAGGACTCGGCGGCCGGCGTTCCTCATCACTCACCGATCTCGGGGAACTCCTTGACTCTCATCCCCGACTGCAGCTTGGCGTCCTCGATGTGCAGGTTCTTGGTGTCGGCGGTGGCGCTGTTGGTGAACTGCATCTGCACGGCCACCATGTTGGCGTCGGGGCTGAAGGGCTGGCGGCTGAAGCAGTACTCCACCGACAGCCCCTCCCCCGTGATCCGGTGCAGCAGCTCGTAGTTCTTCAGCGCGCTGGACGGGGCGATGGTCTGGGAGGGGAGAGAGACGGCCGTCAGTCCGAGCAGAGCCGAGGGCGAGAGGGGAGGCGGGGGGCGAGACGTACCGCCGGGGAAAGGACGGAGTCGGACAGGGACAGGCCCTCCAGGTCCGTCACCAGGCTGTTGGACAGGAAGCTGTTGACGGGCGTGACTTGAGGGGAGGGAGCCGGTTCGACTGAGGAGGGGCAGCAAGTCAGAGAAGAATCAGGAAGAAACGGTTCACTTCTCTGATCCCAAATCCAGCGAAATGTCCCAGAAGCTAAACTAGAAGGGACCGGAGACGAAGACACTCACAGTCGTCCAGGTCGAGCAGAGACATCTCCTTCTTCTCCTTCTTGTTCTCTTTCTTCACAGGTTTCGAAGGAGGTTTAGATTCAACTGGCTGGAAAGAGATCGACCAATCAGGATCATCACTTCATAAAAATCGGTTTTTAACATAATTTTTCTCGTTTGTAGTTTCAAGCTGCAGTGGTGCCACGGGGTTCCTTCTGTCAGGCTTCATCCGTACCTTCTTCTTCTTTTTCACCTCCACCTCCGACTCGGAGTCTTCGGACTCCGACTGGCTGCTTTCAGACTCGCTCTCCTCGTCGTCGTCCGACTCCGACTCGCTCTTCCGCTGTTTGCTCTTTGGCGCGTGCTTTCGCTCGTCCTCCTCGCTGCTCTGCTCACTGAAACCCAAACACAGCGATCAGATGGAGTGAGACAGACGGAGGAGTGGAGAAGAGGAATTCAGCAGCGATGGGTCATGATCTGGATGTGAATAAATCTGGAAGACGTGATTTAATGTGCTCTCTTCAGAAAACTCCCCGGGCGTTGGTTCTGGTTTTGTTCTACCTTTCACTCTCCTGAACGGGCTTCTTCGTTTCTTTCTTCTTCTTCTTCTTCTTCTCCTCCTCGTCTTCCTCCTCTTCCTCGGAGTCGGAGCCTTCCTCGCTCTCCTCGCTCTCTGATCCCGAGCCGCTCTCCTCGCTGCCGCTGCCGCTCTCCGAGCCGCTGGCCGAATCCGACTCTGAGGGGAAGGGGTGGAGGGGTCAGAGGTCAAGGGGGTCAGGGAGGCAGGAGTCAAACATGAAGCGACTGCTTCGTCTGCCAAAAGCCGAGTTTTCATGACACCCGGGACGTAGTCCACACACTCCCACTTGGCTCTCCCAGAACCAGCTTCCCCCCCTCGGCCCCCGGCCCTTCCTGCCCCCCCCACCACCACCACAGTTACCACTGTCGGCGGACTCCGTCGGCCCGGACTCGCCCTCCGAGTCCGAGTAGAACGGCTTCTCCACCTTCTTCTCCTTGCGTTTCTCACGGCTGCTGCACTTGGTCCACTCGGGCACCTGCAGAAGACATGGCAGAGGGTGAGGGGGGGCCCCGGGCCAGCGGCCCCGTCAGACACAAGCAGAGACGCGTGGGCAGATAACGGGAGCGCGGCCATGAACGCCTCTGCCTGGTGTCCGTCAGCCCAATGAAGCCGGCAGGCCAGTCAACAGCGCTGACTCAGCACAAACTTCTTCGGTTTGTTTGTTTGTTTGCTTGTTTGTTTTGCACCAGGTGTTGCCTTCATGACCAGTTGCAGAAATTCTTTTTTCTTTTTTTTTTTTACTTTTCTTTTTCAAACAGTGAGCAGTTTCCATTAAGAGAAGCGATGTCTTCGAGGGAGTGGACACCGTCCACCCACAGCAGTGCACGTGCACGTGCACGTGTAGGGAGGACGGCCCTCTCCCGCAGCAAGAATCACTTCTTTAATGGTGGAGACCGGGGGAGAGGGTGCCGTGTTTTCAGGTAGCTTTGGCTGAGCTAAGCACAGGACAGCGACTACAGTAGGCGGGGGTTCAAAAGCACTTGGGTTCATCTTTTTTTTTCTTTTTTCTTTTTTTTAATTTGCAGCTACATGGGTTGGAGGCTCAAGGACGTGTGGCTTTTCGCCGCTAACTGACTCACACTCGTTAATGTTGGTAAATGGTAAATGGACTACACTTGTATAGCGCTTTTTACCCTGCTTGACAGAGCCCAAAGCGCTTCACACTGCAATATCACATCACCCTTTCACTCCATACTGGGTGGTGGTAAGCTACTATTGTAGCCACAGCTGCCCTGGGGCAGACTGACGGAAGCGAGGCTGCTAATCTGCGCCATCGGCCCCTCCGACCACCATCAACCATTCACTCTCACAACTTTCATACTAGGCAAGGTGGGTGAAGTGTCTTGCCCAAGGACACAACGCCAGTTTTACGCCTGCGGGAGCAGGGATCGAACCGCCAACCTTCCGGTTATGAGACGACCCGCTCTACCAACTGAGCTACTGTTGTGACTCGTTCAAGCAGCGCAAAATCCTGGCAGACGTAGAAAAGAAAAAGATTGGGATGGAGGTGAGATGAGGAAAAAGGAAGGAAAAGGTTGGTTTCAGATAAAAAAGTCAGGAAAGCAAGAGAAAACAACAGGCACAGGAAGGTTTTTACAGGGTCTCAAAAAATAAGAATGCGTGAGAACAGTTGTTGCATATCACAGAGACAGAAAATCAACCCCAGATTTTTATCACAGCATCGTCATCTACCACCGCTGACGTACAGTCAGGGTAGGCAGGGTCGGCACTGCCTACCCTGGGCTGATAGGAAAAAAATGAAATCATTCCATTTTAATAATTAGTTTTTCTATTTTTTTTCAATTGCTTTATTATTATTATTTTACATATAATTTTTCAAATTTTAATTTCCGATATAGTACTATATATACTACCTTTCCGTTTGAAAGTGACAGCATTTAGTGCTTTTCACAGCCCAGTAAAAATGACTCAACACAGACTCCTCCTGGCCAAGCAGAGAAGCTGCACAAGTAACTTCCCCTTGTGCTGTATTACAGTGAAGGCCACGCCCTCTCCTGAAGGCACAGCGCTGCTCTGCCTTTATCTGTCATATCGTAGCAATAGGTGCGTTCACGATGGCAAAGCCAGAGGTAGACGGAGCTAGACGAAGTAGACAGCGCAGCCGTGGGGCGGAGTTATAAGTCTGCCTCCAACTCGGACAATGCTATGTTCTCCATGTTTGTGTTTGTCATGACTCCCACAGTGGGGGGGGTTCACAGACGCCCCCCCCCCCCCCCCCCCCCCCCCCCCCCCGTCAAAGGGGTAATTTTTTTTCTTTTTAAAAACAAAAGAATTCATAATTTCTTTCGTGTGCCACATTGTGTCAATTCATATTCAGTTAACTGAAATCAAGAAAATTAAAAAAAAAACAAAATAATTTTAAGTTAGATGTGACGCGTGCGTGCTGCTGCAAGTGTGGACCCGGCGTCAAGGGGGGTGCAGACTGCCTCGCCCCCTCAGTCAAAATATAGCATTTCATTAAAAACATTAAGTTTTCAGTCTATTATGTCCTTAAAAAACAACAGCAAACTCTGCTGGCTTGCTCAGATCAATATGAAGTGTTGTGCTATTCAAAAGTCAAAAAAAAAAAAAGAGGAGACTCCAGCTCTGCTAAAGGTGAGAGCTGCTTATTTTATCATTTGTTTTTTTTTTGTTTTTTTTTTACTATTTGTGCTTTTTAGCAGTGCGGTTAATGATCATACGTTGTTGGACATGGTAGAACAGCGCCTCTGATCTGTGGATTCCGTTTTTGTGCTGCTGCGTTACTTTTTCGGCACCTATGCCGCCAAATCTACACTGGGCTGGAGCTCTACACGGGCTGGAGCCGGGACTGGGTGTTTATTTATGCAAATAAAGCGTGTTGTCATCAAACTGATGACGAGTGGGCTCGGGTCCAATCCCATGCCTGTATGAAACAGAGGGGTGGGCCAGGTAGCCGCGGTGAGTTGCTCTGGAGCAGCTCACCGCGGCTACCTCTGTGACCGATCTCGTTTGGGTCTTGCGAGTTTTCGATGCCCTACGTAGGTCCTACGTGTCAGTGACGCCGGGCCAAATCTGGGCGGGGCGGCTCAAAAGTCTCAAAAGTCTGCCTCTGGCTTTCTCATGTCAAACGCACCTATTGATTTGAGTTCGCGGAGGCGCAGTCAGTTTCACCATATAAAAATCAATCACTACTCTGCCTTTTTTACGTTACTCTGCTATCCCAATGCTCTACGTACGTTCACGGAGAATTAGTGAATCGGTCCTTTTCAGGTGACGTCACCCTGTTGCATTGTGGGATTGAATCGCCATTTCCCAGGCCACGGTCTCACTCTGTGATTCACGTCTTTGAGTGCGGCATTATTTCTCAGAAATGGGAAGATCGTGTTGCGTGATAGGCTGCCATAATAAGTCGCATCGACGGAATGGGAGCAGGACAGAAGGCAGGCTCCGCTTTTTCCAGTTTCCCACCTGGAAAAGAAATGACGGGGAGCAGACTGAGGAAATAAGGAAGAGGCGTCAGACGGCGGGGGTCGCAGCAGTGACATGAAAGAGCATCACTTTCCACTCCATATCTGCCAACATGGTTGTTTGCTCTCGACATTTTCATAAAGGCAAGTAAGCGAGTTTATTTGTTTTTAAGCAGTGTTACTGAAAATGTGGTTTCTCTCTGAATGAAGTCACGTTAGCCGCTATCGGTTAGCGCACCTGCTAACTAGCTTCACCCAGCTGCGAACCAACTTCACTTGTGGAATCCAGTCAGCGGAGGAGGGCAGTGGAGAATCACTTCATGCTACATCTGTTAACTGTGATAACTGTGTGAATGGCATGAATTCGGGGCGAGAAGAGCAGCACATGTGTGCAGTAGAGCTTTGAGCATAAACCTATTTGTTGTTTTTGGTTGTTGCTTTCAGGTGTTCTTTCATTAAATGTGTGTTGGGGTGTGGGCCCTGTAGAGAGAGAGACATTTCAGCACCGCAGACAGCTCCGCGTCCGAATTGTCATTTTCTCACTCATTTTGCGTCTCGATCACAAACAAGGAATGCGCTGTGTGGTCATGAGATATAAAGTTAAATGGGAGAGTCTTGGGACTGCTATTAAGTCATTGTTGAAGCTTTTTTAATGGTGTGATGCGATCTTGATTTTGTTAGAGTAAGCTGGCACTTACCTGCCCCCACATGTAAATTGTCATTGGTGTGTCTGTCGCAATTTGCGACTGTCTGCCTACCTAACCCTGGAGCTCACGGCACGTGCCTGGTTACTGCTGCAGCTCTGTTCCGCGTAGGGTTCCAGAGTGCAGACCCAGCCGGGAGAGAGCGAGGCGAGCAAACGGGTGTGTGACGTCATACATACACACACGCGCCAGAGCAGAGGAAGACGCCACCTTTGGTGGGACCTGGCACGCGTGACCGAGGGATTCCCGGACCGGATCCCAGGAGCAGCATCGAGTACCTTGGAGCTTTGAGACCGGCGTTTGTTTTATTTTTTTTATATATATATATAGCCCAAGTTTTATTGAACTTTTAATTAACTGAATTTTATTTCTGGCCAGAACTGGTTTTAATACAAACTACTAGGGCGACTTCCTGTGTTGTGTCCTCCTTGGCAAGTGTGCTCACACCTGGTCAGATCCCTTTCATTGACCGTAAACTTCACCCAGGTCAAACTTTTCCATTATTCAACCTGTCCTTAGCCCCACCTCACACTTGTTCACAGGTTTAGTGACATGGCAAAGGAAGGCGGAATGAAAACAAAGCACTGAATTATGCCCAGTGGAAGTAGGCTGCAGAGGCTTCGTAGCCACCTCAACATCTGGGCTACTTAGGGAGATGGGAGTGCGGGGTCAGGCTCACAGGCAGGCTGTCAGGGCTGCTGAGAAGGGGAGTCAGTGGCTATGGAGTAGGGCTGAATGATATATTGCATTTGCGATAATTTCACGATATTGCAAAACGCGATTTGCACATCGCAAGGTGCGCGATAGGACAGTCATGTGACGCAAATTTACATTGGAGGGGCGCCATGCAGACTGCTACAAGGTGCCGCTGACAGAAGCGCCGTGATCACCGAGCCCAGTTTTGCACAATGGCAGCGGATTTATAAAAGATGTGGAACAGCAACACGTCCTCTGCAAGGAATGCTGTGCTCCGTGCGCGCGTGCGTGTGTGTGTGAGAGAGAGAGAGAGGGAGAAAGAGAGGAATATCCCGGTCGAAAGGCACATTAAATACTGTTCTGCGCACGTTCAATCTGCAAGGAATCTTGGTCTTTTGAGTACATGAACTACTTGTGACACAGTTTAGCTGCTACTAAGTACATAAAATGTGTGGAAAACGATTGTTCAGTTCTTCTCTTTTATTGAAAAAACGGTGCATCGCATCATTGAACATATTACCACGTCTTGCCGGCTCACACTTTTATTTCCTCACAACATGCAGAGAGAGCCTGCAGCGCCCTTCTTCCTCTGTGTTGTCTGTGTAAAATAAGGTTAAACGTGCAAACAGCACACCTAGTGGCATGAAGTGCAAATGCAGTCATGGTGTCGTCTGTGCGCCGCGGTTTGAATGGGAATATCCCTGATCATGTAAACAGAAATAACTGTCTGTTTCAGCAGGTAAATGGGTTATTACCTCCGCCTTCATTTTAATTTGAAAATTGACCGGATTCTCTCGTATTTTCCGTTCCCGACTTCCTGTGTGGTGCGATCTGCTCTGTCCAGTTTTACAACTGGCGGTCCACGGCGTGCGCCACTACGCACGCGGCGGTCCCCCACGTCTCCTGTATGAACCAATAGGTTAACAGGGGCGCCGATCTGACAGTCGGTGCGCGGCACTTCCCACTTCCGCGTCGGAAGCGGCGCGTCCTGTGTGAACCAGGCGTTTGTCGCCCCCTGTCGGCGGGCCTGCCCAACCATGTGAAAGACTCCCTATCTCTCAATGATAAAGACTCCTTTAAAAAATTCCTGGATCCAGACAGTGATCCGGATCATCACCAAAATTTAATCAATTCTAAGTTAGCCCAAGACCCACCTTTCCACAAAGTTTCATTGCAATCCGTCCATTACTTTTTCTGGGATCTTGCTAACACACCAACCAACCAACCAACAAACCAACAAACCGACATGATTACATAACCTCCTGACGGAGGTAATTATGTTGCTTTTCGGTTTTCCTTTTCAGATAAACAGACACACACAGGAAGAGAGGGCGACAGGGCGACAGAGAGAAGCACCACATGCTGCAGCGCTCTGCTCCGATCACACCCCCGATCACAATGTTGTGTGATTATATATGGTGTTCTTATGGTTGTTGGTGACTGATTTGAGCTGCGGCGGAGGTCTGCGCTCTCTGAGTGCCAAATTCTCGTTCCAAATGTTTCAGAAACCGGAATATTGGCCTTAATCCGAATATTGACTCCATGTAAATGTAGTCAGTAGTGTGTTTTATGATGATGACAAAAATGTGTTATTCGTATTTATATTATAGAAAGAGTCTCAGGGGCAACAGGATGTGCAGGAAGCTGGTGGGACACTTTTCCCACAGCTGGAAAAAGAAGACAGCTCTGACTGAGGCGCAGAGGGATCAGCATCCCTGAGCAGAACCTCGTTACAGAGAGCCCAACAAGATGGGGATCAAAAGAGAAAATGGTCTCTGGAGTGCTGGAACAGGCCAAAGCCATTTCACAGGTGCTTCATTCCACGTCTCTTCAGTTGTTTTTTCAGTGACTTTTAAATTTTGAATATACAGATTTTGTTCTGTATTTTAATGAGTTTTCTAATAAAGTTCAGTTTGTTACAAGTCATATGCCTTTTTATTTAATTCTCACAAATCGAACTACCCTATGGGAAAGAAATGTTTAAACTTTGAAACAAATATTTAATTTAGTCTATTTTTTTTAATTATCGCATTCTATATCGCAATCGCAATACTGAGGGGAAATATCGCAATTCAATATCTTCCTCATATCGTTCAGTCCTACTATGGAGCAAGAGGAAGGACTTGACCTGGGCCTCCAAATGTCTGATGGCTGATGGGGGTGAACCTGGGACGCTGGGATTCACTGCTGAACCCTCTGAAGGTGTCGTGGGCCTGTCAGCGAAACACCTAAGAAGGAGGGCGCCCACTTGACAACCCAAGGGATGCTGTCACTTATTTGCCTGCCACAGTGTCTCATCGGTGCCATAGGTATCTACTGAGGGATAATAACATCTAGTCCTACATAACTAATCTTTATGCATATTAATTAACATTTATCTTTCTACTGTCACAGATCTTTATGCACAGTATTTTTAAATTCAGAATGTAATGAATGACACTGTTTTCAAAGTAATCAAAAGTATAAATATGTATTTCTGTCAGGATCACTTTGTCAAAATTTATTGCAATCAGAGCATGGGAATGAAATGACAAGATTTGCAAGATAACAACATAATAACAACAGCTGGATGTAAAACATGACGATTACGTGCCTGGAAACGACGACCAATGGAGATCGAGCTAAACGTGGCCAATATGAACTTTGGCGGTGTGGCTCTGTTCTGGGACCTCCCTCCCCTTCCCCACGCCTGTGGGAAAACCCTGAGGCAGGGAGAGCAACCTCCCCACCTTCCAAGTGCCGACTTGGACGAGCATGAGAGAGGGAGAGCGGTTGCAAAACCCCCGGAACAGAGCAAGCACAATTTCAATTCAAGTCAGCTTACGCAGTGCCAATGACAACATGGTTGATTCTGGACCCCTTTACAGAGCAACCCAACAGATCCACATGAGCAAGCATAAGCGACTGTGGAAAGGAAAAACTCCCTTTAACAGGAAGAAACCTTTGCAGAACCAGGCTCAGAGGTGGCGGCTTTCTGCTATTCTGGTTGGGTGCAGGAACAGAAAGAGAAGGAGATAGACGGATACATGGCAAGTCACAACACCAGGAGGAGCTGGGGAGGAGGTGGGTACCAGCAGCGTGCAGATGACGGCCAGACGCTCGGGTAGACTGGGGTGGTTCAGATACACACCCAATAGATCAGCTGATCTGGCTGGGAGGAGACTGATCACCTGACGTGAGGTGTAAGGCCGCCCCTGAGCATGGGAACGGCCAGCAGCTTGACTCCGTGCCTGTCAGAACTAACGCTCTGCTCCATTTAGCTGAAGTGGTAGTTTCAGAATTGGAATGCTCTTTTTTTCCTTATACAGTGTATAATACGATTGGGTAGTTTCTTCAATTCAGTGCAGGCACAACATATTTTGAAAGACTTCAAAAAACTACAAAACATTTCTGAACTCCTTCAAATTCTGTACAAAGCAGGAATAAGACATTCAAATAGAAGTCATTTGGCACAAAACAAACAAACGTAACAAAGTAAAAGATGACTATAAGCATTTCATTTTGTGAATAACACATGTTGAACATACAAACACATGTGTACAGGAACATTACTGAATTGTCATATACAATCTCAAAATGAAGACTGTCCTGAGTTTCAAAACAGATTCATTCAATCAATTGGAATGATTTTTTTTTTCAGTCTTTAAAGAGAGACCTCTCATATTTCAGGGCAAAGATAAAGAGTCTTATATCTTCAGGATTTAAAATCATGGAACGAAACACAAGTCAGATAAGCTCTTCTCCGCTGCTAAGGGCAGACTGTGCGTGATGCACAAACAAACGGAAATGTTTCATGGCACTTTGCATCGTTCCACTTCTTATTCGCACTGTAGTTCGTTTCAACGCATGACTCTGCTCCTTCATAGTTGCTTGGCTCTCCCGTATTCCAAAAGACAAAGTCCACCCTGGATCCATCAGACCACATCCATCTAAAATTCTTATGAAGGTCGGTGAGTCCAATCCAGGTGCGTCCTTGAACCGGGTCAAAGTTCTGAATCAGTGATTTGACAAAGTTCTGTTCTTCCTGACTGTGGATGGACACCAGGTTGGCTCCCAGTGACACACAGTGGAATTCTGCATCAGCCCAGGTCATCTCTGTGGCAACATACCGATAGCAGCGGCCACTGAAGCTGAACCAGAACGGTGCACAACCGCCACGCTGGAGCTTCGTGTTTTTCTCCTCCAAGGGAGCCGCAGCACCAAGAGCGAGGAAACACAAAAAGAGGAAAAACATCATGTTGAGGCTTCAAATGTCTCTGAGTGAGAAGGCCTTGATGTCTTGCTGGAGCTGTTCAGAGCCGTTTGAGGAGACTGAATCTCACAGAGGAGAAAGTGTTTTATATCCCTGAGAGAGGCGGAGCCGCACTGAGAGTCTTATCAACAGCTTTGTTCAGGTCAATAAAACTGGTGATCAAATTTTTATTTTTTTTTTGACTCGTCGCCAATTTCTCGGCCCCCATTGATTACTCTGATGATACGGTCATGGTGATTGGACTCACAAACAAAAGGTCAAAATACTAGGTCAAAGCAAGCAGTTCCAGGACAAGTTGCTGAAACTAGCTCAGGGGGAATCTGGATTAAAATATTCATGGCACTGCCAACAGAAAAACCACAGATTAATTACACAAGTGTCCCTTTAAGAGTTCTCTCTTCAAAATATGAATGTCTGTCTCAGTGAGATTACTTGTACAAATAAAGTCAAATAAAAAGAAGAAAAAAGAATCGTACAGGAGGAGAGTGTGGAAGGCTTCCTGAAGCATTGAAAATGAATGTATCAAAGCAAAAAAACAATTTGATTAACAGATGACTGTCCACAGCTTCTACTTTCTAAATGACAGACATCCATTCTTTCGTTTTTTTTCTTGAATTGTTAAAAGCAGTGGTGTATTCTTAAGGACAATTATACACTGGTTGTATTTAAATTAGTTAATTACTTATGAACCTATAAAACCCTGCTTCAGTTGACATCTCTTCTTTACACTGTGCCTCAAATCCCTATAAGTAACTACACGAAATGCCCACTTTTAGTAAAAGAATCAACTTCAAGATAACTTAAAGAAGTGGATCACAGTTGATTTATTTTGCAGATGTAAATAAAGATATCTCATCAGCAGCGGCGGCTGGTGACTTTTTTTTTTTTAGGGGGGCGCAACTTAATTTAGAGGCAAGTTGATGCTGCAAACCTAGCCACTTTAATGTCCATGCAGTTACAGAGTTAGGAGGAAAGAAAAAATGAGTGTATGTATATAATCAAACATTGTCATCTGTTTTATTTTGAAGAAATAAAGTCGCCAAGTTGGCAACACTGGGTAGATGTTACAAACCAGACAAAAAACTGTGTTAGACCTTTAATGAGTCTGATTCAAACACTCACTGCCACTAACAGCAGCAGCAGGACATGCCAAAGGAAGTCGGTCACCAGGTTAAAAAGGAAAGCAGTTCATTTGTAACACCGTATTGACCGCTTTAACAGAGCAATGGAACACACACACACACACACACACACACACACACACACACACGCACAGTCTTGTATTTCTATCCTTGTGGGGACCGTCCATTGACTCCCATTCATGTCTAGCCCCTAACCCTGACCCTTACCCTAACCCTAACCCACACCACAACACAGCCTAACCCTAAGAAATGTTTTTGCACTTTTACTTTTTTCAGTAACAACAACATGGTCAAGAAAACACTGTTTCTCCTACTTAGGACCGGAAAAAGGTCCCCACAAGGCACGTCGTTCCACGTTTTGCTATCCTTGTGGGGACATTTGGCCCCGACAAGGATAGAAATACAAGAACGCACACGCACACACACACACACACACACACACATCATAAAATGCTCAGTCAAAGGCCACGTACACACAATGTAATGTGTGTCAGAAAAATATCTCTTAAATCTGGGTCATCAAACAAATTAAACCGCCAGGTGAGAACTCATAATCGTCAGTAACCGTGTCAGAGGTCAGAAAATAACAGTTTGACTCTACACTAATGAGGTTGATGTCTCGAATAAGGTCATGTAGCGTTCGGTAAGGAGCCAGACTTTTAGGATACTGTTTTAGATTGTTTGGGTAAATGGCTGTGTTGCGTTGGACATCTCTGCTCCAGTCTCTTTGCACCGGTTGCCAAAGAAAAGTTAATTAAAGAGATGGACCTCCACGAGTCTTTCGTCTGGGAACTCACACAGACTGGATTTATTTCCGTATATTAAAAAAAGCGTCTCAGTGCACGCAGGCACACGTGATGATGTCACTGCGTAAGCTATAACGTGGCTTTGCTGCATGTATTTTCAAAATAAACTTAACAGGCTGAACTGTGAACTTCCCAGATTTATCAAGATTGTCTCCTAGGGGACAAAACTATGGTACCTCATTTAAAGAAATATATCAAAGCTAACAAATAAATAAATAAATAAATCCCAGCTCTACTAGAGCTTTGACGTTCAATGACCGAGTTGCTTGTTTGAACGGCTCTTCCCAATGAACGATGAGAGCTGGTTCACAGCTGTCTGAGAGCCGTTTAAATCTGCCAAAATATCCCATTGTTGGTTGATTACATCAGTTTAATTGTTCAATCACCCCATTATCTTCTCACATGTTGCTGCTTCCATCATCTGAGTCTTCCACATATTCAGCCTGGGGATTTGGGGATCGCTCCAACACTTCAGAATTGTTCTTGCACAGGTTATTAGGCCAGTTTGTAATATTCTAATCAGATATTTGTTTAAGTGAGGTACCATAGTTTTGTGCCCTAGGAGACAGTCTTGGTAATAAATTCACTGTTCAGCCTTTTACCACAAAAATCAAAAATAGTTTCCCAAAAGTCTGGCTCCTTAACGAATGCCACATGACTCTATTCGAGACATCAACCTCATTAGTGTAGAGTCAGACTGTTATTTTCTGACCTCTGACACGGTTACTGACGATTATGAGTTCTCATCTGGTGTTTTAATTTGTTTGATGACCCAGATTTAAGAGATACTTTTCTGACACACATTACATTGTGTGTACGTGGCCTTTGACTGAGCATTTTATGATGTGTGTGTGTGTGTGTGTGTGTGTGTGTGTGTGTGCGTGTGTGTGCGTGTGCGTTCTTGTATTTCTATCCTTGTTGGGGCCAAATGTCCCCACAAGGATAGCAAAACGTGGAACGACGTGCCTTGTGGGGACCTTTTTCCGGTCCTAAGTAGGAGAAACAGTGTTTTCTTGACCATGTTGTTGTTACTGAAAAAAGTAAAAGTGCAAAAACATTTCTTTAGGGTTAGGCTTTGTTGTGGTGTGGGTTAGGGTTAGGGTAAGGGTCAGGGTTAGGGGCTAGACATGAATGGGAGTCAATGGATGGTCCCCACAAGGATAGAAATACAAGACTGAGCGTGTGCATGTGTGTGTGTGTGTGTGTGTGTGTGTGTGTGTGTGTGTGTGTGTGTGTGTTCCATTGCTCTGTTAAAGCGGTCAATACGGTGTTACAAATGAACTGCTTTCCTTTTTAACCTGGTGACCGACTTCCTTTGGCATGTCCTGCTGCTGCTGTTAGTGGCAGTGAGTGTTTGAATCAGACTCATTAAAGGTCTAACACAGCTTTTTATCTGGTTTGTAACATCTACCCAGTGTTGCCAACTTGTTGACTTTCTCGCTAAATCTGGAGACTTTCCAAAGCCTCTTGGCAACTTTTTTTGTCAAAAGCTACTAACGACAAATCTGGCGACTTCTTATAGTGCTCTGGAGACTGACGTGACAGGACGTCTCGTTCTCAACGGGCAGCGGGTGCTGCCGTGAGCCCCTCCACCGTCCCAAAGCACTCACAAGCGGTCAGTCTCAGGCTGCGTTCACACCACCAAATGATTTCCGCGTTGTGTCCAAATTTAGTTGAAAACAACGGGGAACGCGTGTTCAATGGGCGACGAAACACAACGTGTCAGACAAGTTGTCGCGGCGCGTCGGGGCGTTTTCACGTCGGCGGCTCGATTTGGTGGCCGTCGCTGAAGTTGGGAAATCTGAACTTTTGACGCGTCGCGATTTTGCGGCAAACCAATTGTGGCATGGTGGGGAGTTGCACTCCCCTCCACTAGCGGCAGTGTGGCCGCTAATTACCGGGCGTCTACGAATACCCCTGCTCCACCCTTCCTCTTCCCCTTCCTCTTTCTCCCTCTTCTTCCACAAAGCTGTGTGAATTGACTGGGAGCTGGACTGCCCTGGAGTCTGTGTGGGTGCGGTGTGTTTCCTGCAGCCGCTGCTGTTGATTGGGCTGTGTGTGTGTGCTCCTTCATGCTGCCAGGTGTGTCAACCCCTCCTCAGTAGGAAGGTGTGATTTATTGATTCGATTAATTTCATTAATTTTGGTATGATTTCTTGATTTGTGTTACAGTTGTGCAGTCACCAGCTGTTGCTGCTCCCGGGCTTTACTGCTGTTTTGGCTCCCCTTCTCTGGATGTGCTTGGCACCTGCTCGTCGCACGGCGGCCTCCTCAGTGCACCCTGCTGCCCTAGGGGCCTGATGGACAGTCCTGGCTCCTTAAGAAGTGCGGCTCAGCTGCATCGAGCCTCGGAGCTTGGGCATGCGCCGTGCTCGGGCATTTTTATGAATGCAGACTCACCCTTTCTTTTGATTTTCTTTCTTTTTTTCTTTCTTCTGTTGGATTGCGTTTATTAGTGATTACTTTGTTTCATTGTTTTCTATCCAATTCAGTTCCTTTGGTTTCGTTATTTTGTTCAGTATTTTGTAATGATTTCTGTTTTGTCATGTTGTATAAATTACTTTGTTCTTTTTTCCTTTGAATATCGTTTAGGTATTGGATTTTTGTTTTGGGTTATGAGGGCTGCCATCATTGTGTGAGTTTAATTGTTGATTTTCTTTTCTTTTGGCAGGTGCTGGGGGCCCCGGAGCGGCAGCGGTTCCCTGGTGGTGGTCCTTTTTTCACTTTTTGTTTGCTGTATCACGGGTGCTGTGTGTTTTTGGATCCTTTCCCCTTTCTGTTACCGCTGTCGTGGTAAGCCCCAGCCATGTCCAGTTCAGTTTTGTTTTGCAGGCCTCAAAACCCATTTATTTTGAGCTAGTCTGCTAATTTTAATATTGGAATTTAATAAAGTTTGTTTTTATATTTGAAATCAGCAGAAACCATAGAGCACGTTCTGATTAGATGCAGAACCTTTGAAAGGGAGAGAAGAGTCTTTAAAAGCAAGGTTGAGGACAGGAATGTGATCTTCAGAGTGAAGGAAATTTTAGACAAGCCATCAGATCATGCAGTTGTTAAGTATTTATTTTGAATGTCTTAGGAGGACGGGACTAATGAATAGAATCTAGGTTTTGGTTTTTTTGGTTTTTTTCTTATGTAGCTTGCATGCTACAATTTTTCACTGTTACGTTTGTGAGCCATAACTGTGAAAGTTCATTCACTCATACATCAGGAGGATGGCAGTAATGTGCTTTTATAACCCATGTTTGCCGTATAACAGCTAAAGAAGAAGAAGAAGACGCGAGGTGTGCCCCAGAGACTCTGCAGCAGGTGGAAGCTGCAAGGGAGGACGACACGCACGCACATTGGAGACCAGGAACACGCTGGGACTGCGAGTGCTACAACGCGACGTACACGCAGAGGCAGGGCACTTGTCGTACGAGCTGCACTGAGAGCGTGGGCATTTAGATCAGTTAGACTACCACAGAACGTTAGCTGGAAACAGGAAAAGAGAAACACTCCAATATAACGACTGTAGAAACTCAGGTATACACTAGGAATCACTGCAGAAATCAAAAGTCAACAATAACATTTGCCACTGGCTAACACATTAAAAAAAAAAAAAAACAATACATGAAAATGCAGTTCACATCTTCATTAGCGACAAAGCGTGGCGTCCCGGCGGTGATGGGATGGGCTGGATGAAGACACCAGCACGACTACCAGAGCAGCACGCCACCGCAGGTCACACGGGAACAGCCGTGACGCACATTTCAGGAGGAACCAAGGAGGTGCAGAGGCTCTGATATCGATCTGATATCCATAGGTGAAAGTAAGCCGGAACGCACCGGAACGCCGTGCCGGTAAGAAATATACTGGCCTCTCCGTTTCAAGATGTATTTCGTGTTAAAATGTGTTAAAATGTACTTTGTTTTGTTATAGGTGTGTTAAGTTATTGTTTTTCTATGTGTTGATGCCTTTTTTCCGGTCTTTTTATGTTAAGTTTCATTTACGTTATGTTGGACCAACAGTGAGAAGGGTCGCTGTGAGAGTGAGGTGGCCTCTGTGCCAGCATTGTTTGCTGTGAGTGACATGCTCCCAGTATACACTAGTTGTTACAACAATAAAAGTTTTGGATGAACTAATGAGTGGCAGTCCTTGTCAAACATTGTCTCCATTGTGAAGAGGTCACCGCCGCCGTCACAATATGCATTGTATTTAAACATTCAAACCATTAAAAAAAGCATCATGCTTTCAAGGATGTCAAAAAAGAGCAGGATTTATCAATATCTGTCTTGTACGATGCCCGCACGCTTTGCACACATACTAAAACATTTTTTTGAGTTGCACAGTTCCTGCAAGAATCTTATCTTAATATCTTAATATCTTAATCTCATCTATGATGCGGAACTGGTACCTGGCATCCACGACAGCAAGGAGAACAATGGAGTGGTCCCCCTTGTGATTGAAGAAGAGAGAGCCAGAGTTGGGAGGTGCTCTCAGCTTCACATGCTTCCCATCCAGAGCACCACAGCACAGTGGGAAGTTCCAACGCTCCTCAAACTCCTCAGCAATGGACCTCCACTCTGCTGCTCCAGGCACGACCATAAACTCCTCCACTAGGCAATCCCAAATGGCTGTCACCACATCTGGGATGATAGTGGAGACTGTGGAGACGCCGACCCTGAAGCTGTTGGCAATGGTCGGGTAGGAATCCCCAGTGGCAAGAAACCTGAAGAGATAATACAACAATAAAGTAGCTACTTTTATTCTGATTCAAAACAGTTCAAAACTTCATATGAACATCGACACCAAAATGTGTCTTATTGGTTGGGTAAAAAAATGATAGAGCCTGTGTGACTTCTCCAAAAAAGGTTTCACAATATTTGATTTCATCACATTTCAGTCTATGACTGAATGTATCCATAAATGAAAGCATTTTGAAGAATGATTCCAAGACAGTTTTTAAACAAATAAATATGAATTGACCAAATGGTTGATTATTATCACTATGTAAGTGCAGTGTAGAACAGTTTAGCCTAGTTTATTCCCAGTATTGTGCTGGTTTGGACAAAAATTAGCCCTGGTTTAAACCCATTGTGGTCCACGACTAGGCCCGATTACGGTCCACTTTAATCTCGTTTTAACTTTGGTTTCATCATGATTCAGTCCCTGTTTACCAGCGGTGCACAAATTAGATAAGCAAATGTGTTTAAACCCTGTACTTTAGTGCAACTTACCGCAAACAAATGGACAGACGCTCGTCTGCTGTAATGGAGCGCCTGTAGTTGGTGTCCTGGTAGGTGATGCGGGCGCCGACGCGGGCCAGGAGGTCATCGAACTGGGCAAGACTGTCCTCCCCGAGTAAACGACCACAGTGGTCGTTAATTCATGCCTCAAATTACGACCACGGGGTACGTTTTAAAATCAAGCGCCCTCTATTGACCGTATAAATAATGTCACAGACACCACGGATTGGAGTTTGTTTTTTTTTTTTGAGCGGAACAGAGCGGAGCGGAGTGAGTTGTACTTAATAATAATAATTACATTTGACTGCAAATACAATTCTCTGCATTGAATGACTTCAATTTTATTTTCAAAACAGAACAAAACCTTTGAAATAGTTTCTGAAACAGATCAGAAGCCACAATATGAACCACAATAACAAACAAAAAGCAAATCTATAGAATGGAGAAATATTTGTATTGTAATTTACACAGTGCTTCTCTTGAGTCAAATATACTCTTTGTCTTCAAGGTTTCCACTCCATTTATGGATGTGATCTGCAGTTTTTTTCGTTCCTACGTGCCTTCTGACAGCGTTCTCTGAAGAGCTCGCTCCGCTGCGTCCTTGACAACCAGTCGCGGTTGTTAAGGACTCTGACCTCCGACCCGGAAGCAGATGTGCGTCACGGACTGCATTTTTTTTTCTTAAAGATTTAAGTTTTGCTTTTAACTAATAATGATTGCCCACAAATACTCCTCTTTGCATTAAATAACAGACTGTGTGATTATGGTAGCTACAAGCAATCGGAGGTGCGCTCATGTGACCAGGCCGCAAAGAATCATGGGAATTCTATACGTCATTGCTGCAGACGGTCCCCGGACATTTCCGGACATTTCCGACTTCACCAAGATGGCGGAGTGAGCACACGCTTTTGTGGGAGCTGAGCACCAACTAACTGATAACTAAGTGATTCATATTTTATATTACAAACTACTCAGGGTCACTTAGAGCAGTGGTGAGTACAACGTGCTGAACTGGCAAACAACCTTATTCTGTGGAGAACTGTTACCATAATACGTCGAGGGGAGACTCCTGCTAACTTTTTCAAGAAGCTACAAGCAACAACAACATATGGATGCGCCGTTAGCAAAAGAAAACCCGCTTATGCACAACCTACACGACTATTGCATGGCAGATGTACCTGTGTTTTCCATTGTGGACGACGAATTTCCTCCGCTTTCTATTACTCCATCATCTACACCCTCCAAACCCCCTGCATCGAAGAAATTGAAGACACACCGATCGCTGAATATGAATGAAGGGGACTTGGTGAAAAAGATATCTGACATCTTTAACGCTAGACTGGACAGCCTGGAAAAAAACATGGAGAAGCTCATTTCTGATAATACTCTGAAAATCGAGGGTCTGAAAAAAACAGTTGACTTTGCTTGTGCTGAGATTCAGGAGATAAAAGGAAAGGTGACACAAGTTGATGCTCGAGCTGCAGAGACGGAGAAGAAAATGTCTGTTATGGACCAACGAGTCTCCGATCTGGAGAACTACTCACGACGCTGGAATTTGCGCCTGTTGGGAATGCCTGAAAATAAGGAGCAAGATGTCCGTACGGAGGTATTAGGCATCTGCCAGGCGATCCTGCCGGATTACAAAACAAAACTCCCAGACAAAACAAAACTCCCAGACGCGATTGATACAGTGCATTGGCGCGGTCAACCACGGAAAGATATCACCAAGCCACGAGGAATTATCATACAGTTTGCCACCCGCTTCTACCGTGACAAAATCTGGAAGGCTGCAAAGAAGTCAGCATATCTGCAGTCCAAGAACCTGCGCTTCGCTGAGGATTTGTCTCCAGCCTGCAGGGAGAGACGAAGGCAGCTGTGGCCTCTGGTGGCCAAAGCACGCGAACAAGGGAAAACTGCCTACTACATCGGAGGGCGAGCCTTTGCTGAAGGAACTGAACTGATTCCAACTACTTGAAGGTGATAACTACATCGTTGTTTGTAAGGCTTATGCCAAGGAATGTTAGGACATGATTTTCATGGTCCATTTTTTTTTTTTGCAGAGTGACTGTTTAAATTGAAAGTTACACCCTATCAGACTGTAGGACTGAACACAGACAACTTTACTCAGGAGTTCTTTTATTTTCATTGCCTTATAATTAATGTGATGTGAAGATAAGCCTGAAAATCTAGGTGCCTTTCTTTGTTTACAGCTTATATGTTTCACTGAATATAGAACCTAAGGTGGATCAGCTCCTGATAAGGAAGTTAATTCTCTTAAAGTTTATCCTATCTCTATACACATTTTGTTTTCTCAATTCTTGTTATTATTATGTCTTTATCCGTTGTTACCTTTAATGGTTGGGGGTTGCGAAATAGTATTAAGCGCAAGGCGTTGTTTCTGTTTGCTAAGAAGCACAAAACTGATTTCTGTTTTATTCAAGAGTCACATTCAGTTCCTGATGATGCTAAATTTTGGAGGTCCCAATGGGGTAATGAGCTGTGGCTGGCTCATGGATCTGAACGCTCTGCCAGTGTTGCCACTCTAAAGCATAACTTTTCAGGATCCTTGTTGTTAACTACTTGTGACCCCTCAGGCCATTTTATCCTCCAAGTGATAGATATTGAAAACACCATAATTGCAATTGTTAATATCTATGGTTATAACTCACATAATGACAATGATGACCTGTTGGAAACTTTAGAGAATCATATTCAAACGGCTTCTAATAACTTTCCTGTCTCAGGTATTGTAATAGGGGGTGACTTTAACATGATACTTGACCATAATCTGGACTGTTGGCCTCCTCGTAACTCAGCTGCGGTCAATGAAAATCTGAAAGTCTTTATGCAGAAATTTAATTTAATTGATGTTTGGAGAAACCAACATTGTAAATCCAGTGTCTATACATGGAGTAATAGAACTGCTACGAGGAAGTCGCGGCTTGATTTTTGGTTAATTACTGAGGATGACAAAGTTATGTGTGATGGAGCTATAACTGTACAGGAAGTCACTTATGCAATAGAACACCTCAAAACAAACAAGTCTCCTGGAGTTGATGGTCTTTCCGCTGAATTCTATCAAACATTTATTGAAGATTTATCTCCCTTCTTACTTAAAGTAATAGTAGAAAGCGTGGAACAAGGAACCTTACCCCCTACATTAACACAAGGCCTGATTACACTAATTCCAAAGTCAAAAAAAGACCACCTACTTATTGATAATTGGCGACCCATCTCATTATTAAACAGTGATTATAAGGTATTTGCATCTGTACTTGCTAAACGGCTTAAGAATGTCCTGGACCCAGTAATTGATGAGACCCAATCGGGATTTATGGGAGGAAGACATATCTCCAATAATATTCGCCTTGTTTTAGACTTAATAGACTACTCTTCTCTGTGCTCTGATGATAGTTTTATCTTTTTCTTAGACTTTTACAAGGCGTTTGATACCATAGAACATAACTTTATCTTTCAAACAATTAAACATTTTGGATTTGGTGATTTCTTTTGTAAAGCAGTTAAAACTATGTATTCAAGAGGCAACAGTTCCATTAGACTAAAAAATGGGACTTCCCCAAGGTTTGATTTACAGCGGGGCATACGCCAGGGCCCACGCCTGCTTCCCCTTACTTATTCATCCTATGTACTCAATTACTTGCAACTCATATAAAAAATAGCTTGTTAAAAGGTATCCCTATTGCAGAAAGAGAAATTGTAATAAGTCAACTGGCTGATGACACTACGCTCTTCTTAAAAAATGCCTCCCAGGTTCCCATTGCTATCCATACAATAGATTTATTTTCTGCAGCGTCTGGGCTTTGTTTAAATCTCAAGAAATGTGAGTTATTTCCTCTCAAAGACTGTGATGAGTCTACAATTTACAATATTCCTATTAGAAACAAACTCACCTACCTTGGAATTACTATTGTTAAAAATCAGAGAGATAGATGTTACGAAAATTTTAATGTGATCATAGACAAGACAAGGAAAAAGCTGAACCAGTGGCTTCAAAGAGATCTATCTTTGAAAGGTAGAGTTCTACTAACGAAGGCAGAAGGGCTATCTCGACTTACTTACGCAGCTACCCCTCTTGCTGTTGAAAAACAGGTATGCAATGCCATCGACAAATTGTTATTTAATTTTATGTGGAAGAATAAGACGCATTATGTTAAAAAAATCTGTTATTATGAACACTTACGACTCTGGCGGCCTAAATTTTCTTGATTTCACTACTCTTAACAATACCTTTAAAGTTAACTGGATTAAGCAGTTTTTTCATAACCCTACATCCACTTGGAACTTTATACCCAAATATGTTTTTTCTGCCATTGGAGGCCTTGAATTTGTTTTATTGTGTGATTATAAAATAGATAAACTTCCCCTGGCTCTCTCGAACTTCCACCGGCAGATGTTGTTGGCATGGTCATTAATCTATAAGCACAACTTCTCTCCTCACAGATGCTTCATTTGGAATAATCAGTTTATTAAATACAAAAACAAATCTTTATTTCTCAACTCTTGGTTCAAGAATAATATAGTTTTGGTTACCCAGCTTCTTAGTGATAAGGGAAGTTTGCTTAATTACACAGAATTTCTTCAGACATTCGGTATTCCTGTTACCCCAAAGGATTTTGCAATTGTAATGGATGCCATTCCTTCCGGTATCCTAACTCTGTTAAGAGGTGCGGGAAAACCAGTCTGTCCTTCACTGGACCCCACATTAACACCAGTTGGACATTTGTGTTTTTCTACCACAACGAAGAAAAAAAATTGTCTCATTAGATCTTTATTTCAGACTGATATTACGACTACCGCATGTGTTGTTCAGTACTGGTCCAATCATTTCAATGGGTTAAACTGGGTCCATATTTGGAATCTTCCATACAAATATTTAATTACAAATAAAGTGAGAGAAATATCTTACAAAATAATTCATAAATACTATCCTACCAAACATTACTTGTTGAGGTTTGGGAGAGATATGTGTGTGGACTGTTCTTTTTGTGGTTGTGAGCCTGAAACTTTAATGCACCTGTTTTGGGACTGTCATTATACTGCCACCTTCTGGAGAGAGGTGCTGCACTTTATTACTCTGAAAATTGACAAAGACTTTCTTTTGAAACGGGACAATGTGCTTTTTGGTGTTCATGATGTTAGAAGTAAAAAACAAAAAGAACTGTATGTCATAAATCTAATAATTATATTGAGTAAATATCATATACACAAAGCGAAGTTTAGCCATTCGAATCCCAGTTTTTTTTGGATTTCAAAAGGAAACAGAAAAGTACCTGGAAAGTATATGTGACTCTAACAATAAGAAAGCCATGAAGACCTATCATTTGTGCTCTTTATTTTCTGTGTTTATTTAGCAGCCTTCCCCCCTGGCTGTTTTGTTGTCTGTATTTTTATACATTGTAATAATTACTGTTATTTGTTGTAATAACTAATGTTATTTGTTGTAATAAAGGCAAAAAACAAAAAAAAAAAAAATTCCGGACATTTCCGCTATTCCTTCAGGCATTATTATGCTATTCAAAAGTTCAATCTTGCCCACGCCACTTTCTGTTTCCCTCCCCAAAGTCATTGAAACACAAATTGGAAAAATTTTCCTTTCTCAAAACAAAAACTGCAGCAAAAACAGAGTGTTGTTCCAGAAAGAACTTGTATCTATCCCTCATGTTGTTTCATACTGGAATCAATTTGTTGATGATATTTTATGGAAAAAGGTCTGGTCCATCCCAAACAAGTTTCTTTTAACAAACAAGGTGAAAGAAGTATCTTTTAAAATGATTCACAAATATTATCCTGTAAATTACTTCATGACTAAATACAAGAGGGATATCGATGTGAACTGTGCTTTTTGCTGTATTCATCCAGAGACTGTTCAACACCTATTTTGGACATGTACACACTCAAAGACATTCTGGAAGGACTTCTGTAACTTCATACACAGAAATATTTTGAAGGACTTCATCTTGAAATGGGAAATTGTGGTATTCTGCTTGTTTAGAGAGCATAAAGATAAAGACGCTGTATTTATGATTAATCTATTAATATTATTAGCTAAATTCTATATTCATAAATGTAAATTCTCAAACACTAAACCCAATTTCAAACATTTTCACAGTGACACATTATTTTATGTCTCAACCCTAAAAAACTCTATTAACAAAAAAGCTATGACTACGATTAATATTTGTGCAAAACTTCACATATTTGACATTGTATAATGCAATTTTTACTGTACACACCCCCTGGCATTCACTGTACTGTTATGTTTAATTTGTATACTCTGTATACTGTTTTTTGCTAATAAAAAAAAAAAAAAAAAAATTCCGGACATTTCCGTTCCAAACACGCTCTTCCTGGAGGCTGACCGTTTTCCAAAACATCACCCGGAGCTCTCCACACACTCTTTAACAGAGCTGGTAGAGTTTTAATATAATACACAAAAGGTACGAAGGGAAATTTAAAAACTATTATGATCCAAAGCACATTTTCTCAGATTTGCATACACGTGATACCGTTTTTGAATTTTCTTTAATACATATGTATTTATATCTATTTTCCAATTAATTTTATTTTATAAGAATAAAAATTTACAGTCAAATGGAAAATATACAGTATCTCAAAGCAATATTTTTTTATATTTTATTATTTTATATTGCTTTCATATTTTTTTTCGAACTATCATTAAATGCATATTTTTCTTATAACTACATATCCAGTGCATACATTTTTATTTATTTATTTATTTATTTATTGCATAAACTAAAATATTTTAAGTCTTTTTTGCTCATTGATTTCAGTCTCTGAAGTCTCCCTTTGCCATATACTGTATTTATTAATGGTTTTCCTTTTATAAATGCAGTTTAGTGACTCTCAAATTCTGGCGGCTCATTGTCATTGAACTGCCTGATTTCTTCTCTCAGCTGGGCTGGGGAGCATCTCTGCAGCTTCAGCAGCTCGTTACGCTCCTGATGTTTTATATGTCTGTGACAGTTTCATCCATATACCAGTTCTTGTAAAGTAGTACATAGTTTCTAATAATACTTTTGATTTAAAAACTCCACGAGCCAATTAAAGCTTTTGCCAATTCATTCTATAAATATTTTCTGACAGTTGTATTTATGTTTAATTCAAATTTTATTAAAAAAGAAAACCTTTCTGATACTTTTCATAGTTTATTTCATTCGTATTGAATGAGGCGAGGGAAATATTTTTATTTACCAGGTGTCGCTCCTTAAATTTAAAGCTGCTAATCTCTGGAGTGCTTAAAGCTCTGTGGTGGAGTTATTTTAGTCCTTTAACACTTTTGAAACACATAAATCTGCAGTAGCAGCCTCACTGCAGCGACTATCTGTTGTTTTGCGACCTCCAGTGGACAAGCTAGGAATAGCTCTTCCTTTACCCGAAGCTTCAGGGCCAAACTAAGCCTGGTGACAGACTGTTTTGGGGTCAAGGGTCACATGTTTGACTGTGGTATTCTTAGAGTCATGGCCCCAGATCCAACTTTTGGAACCAAGACTTTAGCAAAACTAATACTTTCCTGATCCAGTACCTGGATTATGGTTTGATGGTCTCTACCTGTCCTCCCTCATTCATGGATCACAGTAAGGTTTTTAGAAAAGCTGCTGTGAGTGGAGAGAAGCTGCAAACTCCATATTAATCCACAGTTTGTTTTTGTATCTTGTTCTTGAAAATGACAAGATTTGTGATCGATCTGTAAACGTTGTTGCATGACTCAGCGTTCTGTTATGAAAAGGTATGAATAAAGCTCATGTTCTCCCCTGCAGGGTTGGCGGTTCGATTCCCGTTATCTTCTCCTATTTCTCTGAGTTCATGCCCCGCCTGAGGAGAGGAGCCATGATCAGCGCTCTGGCCACATTCTGGATGGCAGGAAACATCCTGGCAGCAGGTATAGAGGGATTTTAATAGATTTAATGTGTGCTTCCTCTGTAAACTCAGTGATAGAGGAAACTGACAGTAATCTGCAACCAAACACAGACATTCAAATAAAATGAAACTTCTTTTTTGTGTTACTGCATAAATGAAACATAAAAAAGACACGTCTGAATAAATCTTGTTTTAAATAATATCTGTCAGTGTAAACAGTAAAACCCTGACAAAATGATCAGCAAAGTTTAAATGTCTGTACTTCTGTCTTTAATTTTTGAAAAAGATTTATTGTCATTTCGACCTGCAAACAATATATCAAAATCATAGGCTGGACAAATATTCAGGAAAAAAACATGTAAAAATACAGAAAAGTGTTTAAAGAAATACCCTTTTTAATACAGGGAGAAAAAAAAATACAAATATGTGGAAAAATATGAAAAAAAAACAAGGAAGAATAAAAGAAAATGTTTGAAAAAAGCAGAAATATGTGTAAAAAATGTTAAAAAGATGCACAAGACTCAGACACTGAGCACAGAGCAAACGTTCAGGCCTCTCTTGTCCCCGCCCCTCCCTGCAGGTCTGGCCTGGATGGTGATCCCTGCCTCCTGGGCTCACTTCTCTGTGTTCCAGCTGCACTTCCAGAGCTGGAGGCTGTTCGTGCTGCTCTGCTCCGTCCCCAGCATCACCTCGGCCCTCCTCTTCAGGCTGCTGATGCCTGAAAGCCCCAAGTTCCTCATGGAGGTCCTGAAAACACCGGACCGCTGTGTGTCTGTGACCCCTGTGGGCTGAGGCTGTTTTTATGGTGTGTTTCTGCCAGGTGGGCCGAGAGAAGGAAGCAGTGCACGTCTTCAGACTGATGTTTGGACTCAACACGAGAAGGAAAGAAAAGACTTTCCCAGTAAGAAAGTCAAACTGCGCATGAGTGGACTGACACAGATTTTTTTTTTTTTTTTTTTTTTAACGTCTTAACAATATGAGCCAGTGTTGTGTGTTTTCTTTCAGTAAAGTGTGTAATAGTCTACTGTTGATCTCTCCCAAAGGAGTTTTCCTTATGTCCAGCCTCCAGGCACAGAGAGGACCTGGAAGACACCAGCAGTCTCAGCAGCATTTTAACAAAGGTATCATTAGAGCGCTAAGAAACAGTTTTATAACAGTAAAGCATCATGGTACATTTAATTCCCCGCTGTATCATCAGCTTTAAAAAATCCACTCTGACCTCTGACCTTAACAGACCTTCTCCTTTGCTTGTCGTCTCTTTTCCCTCTCAGGTCTCAGTTCCTGTCAAACAGATGTTCAGCAGCTCTCTCAGATCCAGGAGCGTCCTCCTGCTCATCATCTCCTACTGCATTTCCTTTGGGTGAGATAGAAACATGCTGTTTTCCTTAAAGCACTTTCAGAAGGAGTTCAGTTTATTGTAGTGCAATAATAATAATTAAAAAAGCACTTTGAAAGTGATTGAATGAAAAATTCATGAGGATAAAATGAACACTTTAAAGTCATTCCAACATTTTTTGAAATACATTTTTGTGCTTTCACCCACTGTTCATAGATTGAACTGAAAACTGACCAAACTCAAAATTTCAAGGCAAAATTTTTGAAAATTCACTCTTCATACTTTTACCTATTTATTATCTCACTTTAATATTAAAAAAAGAAAGTATTTCTTCATAAATGTTATAACTGTGTGTGTGTAGTTACTACGGCCTGTGGATGTGGTTTCCTGAGCTGTTGAAGAAAGTGGAGGTTGGCGGTTCACCGTGCGCCAACGTCTCCTTCCAGCCTTCGGTCCTGAACCAGAGCTGTGACCCGGTCGGACCAGCAGGTCAGTTCATTCAACTATTTATTGAGGTGGAATTTATCTCCTCATTTAAAGGCGTCACCCGTCTCTCAGAAAGTCATTCAGCTGACTGAAGCCTGGCAGTAAGTCTCTAATCTGATGTCCGTCCACATGTCGGACCCGCAGTGTACATGGAGGGCTTCGTCATCGCTGCGTCCAACCTGCCCGGAAACGTCTTCACCATCCTCGTCATGGACAGCACGGGAGGCAAGACGCTGCTCTGTGAGTCTGAGCCGCCTCTTCCGGGCAGAACCAGAGGGCGTCGCTGTGCGGCTGCTCTTTAACCCGAAGACTCTTTTCCTCAGTGATCACAGTCCTGACGTGTAGCACCTCCAAATGCAAGTGGAGGACATATAATCCACTTTCTGTTATCATCTAGACTTTGATTGGTGAAGTTACCTCGGTCCCTTAAATAACCAGACAGAATGTTTATTTTTTTAGTTTTTTATATAATCCTATGGTAAATGATTAGATTTTATCTTTAACAATTGTTGTCTATTATTGGTATTGAAGTCTGTATATATGGCTGTTTGGTGTCGGATTACTACTTACTGTATATAACCATCATGCCCATTTTTTTCCCCAGTTTAAATACATAAATAGACACAGTGATGTGCTTGGAGAGAACCTGCAGCGTCTGAAACTTTATCCTGAAATAACATTTAAAATACTGGAGAGACTCACAGACTTTGTTTCTGTGTGTTCTGGTTTAAAAAAAATGGAGAAGTGTCGTTTTTCTTCCGGATTTTGTCAATTTCCTCGAAAAAACACGTTGAGGACATTGGTAGGATGTGTTTTGTATTTCACAGAAAGAGGGAAAGGTGCTCTCTGGTGGTATTATCAAGAGGAAGCACCAACATTTCAGCAGGGCTCTTGTAACTTCTGTTGAGATGAAAATGAAAAAGTGAGATCAGACTGACTGAACGTCACCAGACTGACTGAACGTCACCAGACTGACGTCCTCTCGCTCTGCGCCTGTTGTTCCTCCAGCCTGCAGCCTGCTGGTGTCCAGTCTGAGCGTCTTCTTCATCTACCTGGTTCAGACCAAAGCTCAGAGTCTGACTCTGTCCTGCATCTTCAGCGGCGTCTCCGTCGTCGCCTGGAACGCCCTGGACGTGATGGGACCCGAGCTCTACCCCACCAAGCTGCGGTGAGTCCCGTCCAGACTCTGGAGAACTCTGGCAAAATCCTGGGAATACTCTGGAAATCCTCCCAATCCAGGCCTTGTTAGTTTAACTCTACAACCACATGAAACTCCTCAGAAAATGATCAATGCACTGAACTGGTTTGTACCATCTGTGACCACTAGATGTCACTGCATGACAACAGAAAGCTGCTACAGCATCACAGTTTGTCACTGTTAGTTCAAAGGTTCCAGGAAAAACAGTTTTTGATGACCTAAAATGTGATCTGAAGACTCGAGGGTAAAAAATGAATGAAGGTTGTGGACAAACGTGTGGTGAATTGAAGTGTATGAAGTTCTGGTCTCTGCTGCCTCTGGTTCTCCTGCAGGTCCTCGGCTCTGGGCTTCTTCACGGGCGTGGGCCGAGTGGCGGCCATCACGGGTAACATGGTGTTCGGGCGGCTGGTGGACACGGACTGTGCCGTCCCCGTGCTGCTGGTGTCGGCCCTGCTGCTCACCGGAGGACTGGTGGCTCTGCTGCTGCCTCAGACCAGACAGACAGAGCTCACCTGACCCCCACCTGACCCCCACCTGACCCCCACCTGACCTCCACCTGACCCCCACCTGACCCCCACCTGACCCCCACCTGACCTCCACCCCACCCCCACCTGACCCCCACCTGACCCCCACCTGACCCCCACCTGACCTCCACCCCACCCCCACCTGACCCCCACCCGCCTTTTCACCTGACTCATTGACGTTTTCTCTTCTTGTCTGATGTTCGCCTCTCAAATCTCGTCTTCTCACAGCTTCTGAAGAGCATCAGTTGAAAATATCATGAGGAGAAAGTTCATCTGGAAATGTTGATTCTCAGACGTAGAACCTCCAGCTGTTCTGCTTCAGAACTTTAAGGATTAAAACTCTCTTTTTTAAAGAGTTTACCAAAAATTTGAGAAGAAATGTTTTGTTTTTTTTTCTACATGAACAAATCACAAAACCAAAGATTTCAAGGTAGAAGCTTCAGTGACTGACTCGTGCACAAAAAACAAGTTTTGTTTTGTTTTTGTTTTGCGTTAAGTTTCTGTGATATTTGTTTGATCTGTTTTACGTTGAAAAATTAAAATAAAGAAGTTAAATCCTGAAATTGTATTAAAATTAATATATTATTCAATATGATAAACAGTCAAAAAAACCACAAACTTTGTTATTGCTAAGTTCAAACTTTGATCATGTTTCCATTAAAGTGTCTTAAAATCTGACTTAGAAGTTCCACCTTTTTTAAGAAGCCTAAAAATATCAATTTTTCTGTAGAATCATTTCTTTCTTCATACTCATCTGTAGTTTTGAAGTTGAGTTTAGAGCCAATCTTGTTAACTTCAGAAAATAAATGCACAATACTTGAATTGTTTCAGCTGGTTTTGGTTAGTTGGTTATTTGGTTCGTTAATTTATTTCCTTCGATTGTAAAACAGGGAAACAAGCTTTTTCTTAATTTTCCTACTTTCATAAAGTTTGGAAACACTTTTGTAAAATGTTTATTAAATTAAATGCGTCATTTATGTTTCATTAAAATTTTTTATGAAACAAAAGTTTGGAGTTGGTCCTGGAGTGTCTGGGTCTGGTTGAAAGAAACATTTTAGAGCTTATTTAGCATGTTGGAGCACTTTGTGTGTGTGTGTGTGTGTGTGTGTGTGTGTGTGTGTGTGTGTGTGTGTGTGTGTGTGTGTGTGTGTGTGTGTGTGTTTGTGTATTGTAGCGACTGCGCGGGTCGCTTGGTGCGCCAGAGGGCCGCTGCCCTGCAGACTGTGTTGTGCTGCAAGGCACCCTGGGAAACGGGACTGAGTTTGGGGGGGTTTCGGGCCTGTTATGTGTGTTTTTGGGGTTGTCTGCGTTTCCTTTTGTTATGGTTGTGTTTTGTTTATTGTTGTGTGCCGTTTGCCACCTGTTTTGTGTTCTTTTACTTTATTTCTGTGTGCACTGTGGGTCAGGGAGACCTTTGAGGAAGGGGCCTGGCCTGCACGCCTCCGGGGAGGGCGCTGATGTGCACAGGGTTAGTTGTTCTAACAATAAACGCTGATGCTTGTGAAACTATAGAGCAGATTCAGTCCTCCTTCGCTGACTCCGCCGCTTGTCGAGATCGCCAAAATATGTAGGTTTAAACAAATATTTGCAAATGTATTGCCTAAGGTTAAATGATATGACGTGTTTTGTGTTCTCACATTTGGAATATAATGTTACGGTCGTCACCTGTCTTACTATCTGGATGGTTTTTGGTCAAGTAGTTGATCATTTTTATGACTACTAAGTGACTGTTTTCTGTGCCTTTTTATGGTTAGGAGGCATGGTTAACTATTTATTACGATTTGGAGTCACTGAGATGTGTATTTTTGTATTCTGAATAACAATGATAATAATAATAATGCATTGGTTTTATATGGCGCTTTATTGGACACTCAAAGACGCTTTACATTGCATTATTCATTCACACCATACTGGGTGGTGGTAAGCTACTACTGTAGCCACAGCTGCCCTGGGGGAGACTGACGGAGGCGAGGCTGCCAATCTGCGCCATCGGCCCCTCTGACCACCACCAACTCTCACACAACTTTCATACTTGGGCAAGGTGGGTGAAGTGTCTTGCCCAAGGACACAACGACAGTTTTACGCCTGCGGGAGCGGGGATCGAACGGCCAACCTTCCGGTTATGAGACGACCCGCTCTACCATGTGAGCTACTGTCGAAATAAATGGTTCAGCTGTTGTTGTACATTTTGGAGGTGCCTTAAAAAAAGGCTACCGATTCATATCTCTTTTCTTCAAGCCGAGTGTTTCAGACTCCTTCTGTCCATCTTCAAGGCGTTTAGCTGGAACAGCAGTGGAATGTTTGACTACGTTTCATAGTCCTTCAGTGAGATGTTAAACACAGGAAGTCACACCATTGTCTGGAATGAAAGACGACTTGCCACACAGAGTCCAGCTGAGCAGCAGTGGACACCAACTGGCCTGATGAGAAGAGTTTTATTGGCATGAAGTAAATTCCATTCCCTCCTCCACTCAGCCTCATTATTAAAATCACTATGAGGCTCCTCCATCCTGTTCTTCCTCCACCACGGTCTCACCCTGATGCAGCTCCACCCGTCCCTCCACCTCACCATCAGACGTTGGACAGGACGACCCGGACAGCCGGCTGGACCGGGACGAACCTGTCCCCGACTCCACCACAGCGTTGGCCTGCTCCACCTGGTCCAGGAAGATCACCACGGCGCTGTTCATCCCCGCCACCGACTTCACATTATCGTAGCCCACCTTCTCCCCCACAGCCACGTCCTCCACGCCGCAGGGGGCGGGGCCACAACCCGGACACCGTGTCTGCGGCTGAGCTGTCTGAGGTTGGTCGTGGCTGCAGCCAGACCCCCAAACGGACGGCAAAACCCACCAAGAAACCCGAAAACAATATAAACTAATAAATGTGCTCTGTGATCAATAAACTCCAGTGAAAGTGAACATTAACAACTTAAACAAACAGAAAATACACGCAAAAAGCAACGCCTCACACACCACGCTCTCACACACTCCTACTACCAATCACTCCAAGCATGCACTGCGAGAGAGAGAGAGACAGACAGAGAGAGAGAGGGGAGTTTGATGATATGGAGGAAGAACAGGGAGTTCAGGAAAAATAAGCAGGTTTTTAACCAAAGAGGAAGGTTTTGATGTGATTGATTCCCTGAGAGGGATTCCCTCTGCAATCTCAAAATTTAAATAATCTAGAAATTATATTGATTTAAAAAATTGAAACCAAAATAAAGCAAAACAATGAATGTTTTTAAAAGGGGGAATTCATTTAATCAAAATAAATTCCTGATTATATTAACATTTGGTCACAAGAAAGACAAACTGTCTTGGCAGAGTTTTTCCATTGTTCATCTGAGAAAAGGTTTAAACGTAGCATTGTATCAGACGAATCAAATAAGATGGCTGCTGCTGACAACACAGTAAAACATCCATTGGTTAAAAGAAATAATACTCTGAGCAGTTTATCTAGAAACATACAATGTACTCCTAAGTAGTTTTCTGGCACCAGTACTTTTACGTGCAATTGAGCATTAATCAGTGGAGCAGTATTTGTACTTCAACACAAAATTTTCAGAACTCTTTCCAGCTCTGGAAATTTGTCAAAATAAATTTCTATTTTTTCATCTTCAGTTGTTGAGCAGTGGCCAGATTCACCTGTCAACCATTTCCTGGATAATGCTGCAATGCATGTGATTCAGGCCTGTGAGAGAAAACTGATTTGCCCAAGACTGCCAGCTGTACAGGGTCAGAGGTCACTGCTTGAGCCATTGACAGTTTTGAGGAAAACCCTTAGGATGATTACTCAGGGTTAAAGAAATCAGACAACCTGTCTAATTTTTTGAAAAATGTTAAACTGCATGGTGTCTGTTTGAAAATGACTTGAAAGAGCAATTTTTCTTCTTTTTTATTTTATTTTATTTTTTTTTTGACAAATGGGGCTGAGACTGCAGCGTCATTTCCAAACTGAGATCTGATTGGCTGCTGCCGATGTAGGCGGGTAAAGCTAAGGCTAACAGTCGGAAATCAACATGAATGAAGCTCGTCAAAGTTTATCTGAAAAAAGAACCGCCGTGCGCCTTTCTTTAAAGTGAGTCCGCAGCTTTGGTGAGTGAAAACATATTTAGATACACACTAATAGACCGCATATAAGAACTTTTTGAATTTGTATAAATCTATGCACATGCTACCCAGCGGAGCATGCGCAGAACAGCTGGGTGTCTCCATGGCAACAGACTGTTGGCGTCATCAGAAGTTTAAATTTCCCTGAGGTTCTCTGAGACCAGGGGAGAACAGGGTCATTCTGTCCGTCTAGCGAGTCCAGCGAGTCGAGCAGCGTAGGTTTGGTGTGTTTCTGTGTCTTTTGAAGACTTTTCTCCAACTATTATGAGCCACTCATTTCTCCTGAACATGAGTTCAACCCAGCCTGGTCAGGCCTACAGGCCACTGGTAAGACAAGAGCATTCAGTTCTTACAAACACAATTATTACATGTGAATAATTACTTGGAAATAAACTCAGAACTGCTTTATCTTTGAAGAAACTAGACCAGCACTCTTTTTCTGAGTGTCACATTTCTTCCAGACTACAGAATGCATATTTATCTCTCTGTTTTCCCTCTGCAGAAACGGTTGGATGAGGACATCCACCTTGGCCCACAGCGTCTAGGGTTTTGGGCACAGGGATGCCGTGGATGGGCTCCAGCCGGCAACTCTGGTAAGGTCTCCTCCATTTCTCTCTTTTGTTGAATCGGAACACATGCTTTAACACTAGGTTTACCAAGCAGGGGCCGGTTTGGCCCAACCCCTCCCAGAACCCAGAGAAGGGCCACAGTGGTCCAGTGCTTTTGAATACACAAGTCGTTGTCCTCCAGCCAGCCACCTTTCATTTGTAAATGCAGCCGCTACGCCAGGGGTGGGGAACCCTGGTCCTGGAGGGCCACAAACCTGCATGTTTTCCATGTCTCCCTGCTTCAACACAGCTGATTGCAATGAGGCTCGTTATCTGGCTTTCTGCTGGACTTGGCCATGAATCTTGATTCGATTCAGGTGTGTTGAAGCAGGGAGACATGGAAAACATGAAGGTTTGCGGCCCTCCAGGACCAGGGTTCCCCACCCCTGCGCTACGCAATGCATCATGCAGGAATGTGGCCCAAACAGAGGGAGAAGTGGAGCACACACGCCAATGTTCAGCTGATGCTTCTAAAACTCTCTTCATGTGATAGTTTGTATCAGTTTGACACAAATTAGCATTTTCAGAAGAGAAAACTTTGTTGTGGATGTAAGGTATCAGTTTGCACGAGAATTGGGGAGTTTGCACATTTTATTAGTGTGTATATTTCATAGTTACAAAAATAAGAGATATTTCTTCCAGTGTATTTATGGGTCCTGTGTATGAAAACAATATTTGTTATAACATAGTATGTACAGTGCCTTGAAAAAGTATTCACCCCCTTTGAGTTCTTTGCCCTTTTTCTTAAATTTCATACTTTAAACATAAAGTTATAAAATTGGCATATTTTGTGAGGAACCAACATCAAATGGGACACAATTGTGCAGTGAAATGAAATTTATACAATATTATCAACTTTTTGTTAGGAATAAAAACCTGAAAAGTGGGATGTGCAATATTATTCACCCTCTTTTCTCATAGTGGCTTCAAAAGTTGTCTGATTGTTTCCTCAATGATCAAATGTTGAGCTAATGACTAAACAGAGTCTATCTGAGTGCAATCCAATCTGCCAATTTTATATATTTATATTTGCAGTATGAAATTTAACAAAAGGTCAAAAAGTTCAAGGGGGATGAATACTTCTGCAAGGTGCTGTATGTGCTTATAGAAAATATAACACTGAATCAACATCTAATGTAAAACTGAAGTAAGAGGTCGATGCCGTTTATGTTTTTCATTTCTTCCTGTGACATATTGATGATGCACAGAATTCAGTCTGCTTGGCTGATCAGGGCAGCTCCCGACGAATCTTATTCATTGCAGGGTTTCCCCCAGAAAACTTGCTAAGCCCGGTGGTTGGACTGACAGAGAAGCCCACCGTGTTTATGTGAAAAAAAAAGTTAGGTTGACAGAAATTTGGAAATTCTGACTATTTTGTGTTATTGTAAGTATTTATGAACATTACTGAAATGCAGAATCTTCCAAAAAGGCATAATCTTAAATAAAGTTTTAACAAACACAAAAAATACAATTAAAATAAATATCAATTGTTTTCAATTAAGTTAAATCCTAATGCATCTTAAAACAAGGCATTGCTGTTCACATTTAAAGGTAAAATAAATTAACAAAAATAAAAAAGTGCAAACATGATCAAGGTGTAAAAACAGGGCACTCGGGCTGAAGAGGTATCTGCTGGACTGTCTGAGCTCGTCTACTTTCTGAATGAAAAACTAAAGAAAAACTATTAGATTGCTTACAGTTAATAATATTCTTATGTTCTTTGAGTATTTTTGTTGTTTATATGGAGTTCACAGCAGTGCAGCAGTACCTCCTTCAGTCCAGCAGAGGGCGCAGTGTTACTGTTAGATGTATAGTGCCGTGTGAAGCAGTAGAAGAAGAATGTGCATGAAGGGAATCCCCAGACTGATGAAGCATGTTGTTCGTGGCTGCTTTATTAAACAGAAGCACCGCAGTTCCACCTTTTGGACAGTGAATCATTTTGAGGATAGAACACGAACCATTTTGGATTAAATCCGCTAGTTTGATGTTTACCATCGCGATTCACAGAAGGCTGCTCTGACGACGTGCTAACATCTATGCTAACTCGCACCGACTCTGCCTCATCAACGAGCTGCGGCTCTCTGATGAAAACACGCCTCACCTCGGACCCCCTGTGTGTTCACGTATCGACCAGAAGGTGTCGCCATTGCAACCGTATCTCCAGATGCCATTAAACGCTCTGGAGACCGTCTTTGGTATCGCTGTTTTGGCTCATAAAAAAAAACATATTTACAATTTAAAAAAAAAAAAAAAACACCAACGCTTAGCCTGGCGGGGGAGCAAGTAAAGCCTGGAGGCCCACCAGGCTTATAAAGCACTGGACCATCTTGGCCCATCTGGGTTTCCGAGGGAGGCCAGAAAATCCTGGTATTCCTAGTGTTAATTAGGGCTGTCAGGTTTAATCACATTAATTGAAATTAGGCCTGGGCGATTATATGATCGTGATTGGTGATCGCGATTAATTTCCAGTCGATCACGGTGATCAGCTGTGAGCACATTTACTCGATCAGACATGGCAGAAATGTGCGTGACACAGTCGACTTTTTCCTGCTCAACTTCCGCCTGCAAGTTGTCTGAGAAGTAAACAGAGATGGAGCTGAACGTGGAGCAGCGAAGCAGATGAAGTCAGCCATGTATTGGCGTTATCCTCTGAAGATGAGGCTGCTGCTGACAGGACAGGCTGCTCCACCCGCACCGCTGCAAGCTCACCGCTGCTAACTCACCGCTGCTAGCACACCGATCCGCAAAGAATCTGGTCTTTTGAGTCCAGGAACTACTTGTGATACAGTTTAACTAACGATCGTTCAGTTCTTCTCTTTTACTGAAAATGACGGTGCATCGCATCATTGAACATATCACCACTTCTTGCCGCAAACGCTCTGTTTCTAACAACATGCAGAGAGAGCCTGCAGCGGCTGCAGCGCCGGTCTTCTTCTGTGGTGTCTGTGTAAAATAAGGTTGAACATGCAAACAGCACACCTAGTGGCATGAAGTGCAATTGCAGTCATGGCGTCGCCTGTGGCTGTGGTCTGAATGAGGATCTCCCTGGGGCTATTCCAGATGTTTCAGAAACCAGAATATTTATCTTAACACGAATATTGACTGCACGTAAACGTAGCCAGTGCTGTCTTTTCAGGCCACTGCACCATACGAGCAACATTGTAAGAGGAGAAAAATGATTAATTTTGTCTATATTTTTATTTTATTGTAGTTTTGCACCGTTACATTTTAAATCTAATCTGTCCAATCTAGATTATTTAAATTTTGTACATTTGATGCAAGCATTAATGATGGCAGCAGCATATTTAGTATCATAACTTGAAAATAATGTTTACATTCTAAAGCACCTTCATTATCCCCAGGCGGTTTCTTTAGTTTTTTAATCTTTTATAGCAACAAAAATCCTCAGGGCTGTAAACTGTCACACTTTAACTAACGATCGTTCAGTTCTTCTCTTTCACTGAAAAAACGGTGCATCGCAGGATTTTATTGTCTTGGTGCTAGATTTTTTTTTCCCATTTACTGCACTGTTAAGTCAGATTGTGCTTATATTTTTCTATGTTTATATTATTTAATTTGCATTGCTATTTGCTTGGTTTGTTAATAAAATGTTAAACTATTACGTAGTTCTAGTTTTCAGTGCAGATGCTTTAAAACTGGTTTAAAAACAATATAGCATATCGTGATTTTAATCGAGATTCAATGGTATGAAAAAAAAAATCGTGATCATTTTTTTTGCCATATCGCCCAGCCCTAATTGAAATTAATTAATTTCTGTCTTTTTTTTGTGATGTGCTGCTGCATCTGAATGGTGATAATGAGGCTTTTCCTTGATTGATCTCTTGCAGAATCAAGAGTTTCCCAGGCCGCCGGCCCCAAACCAGACCCCGTGGATGAAACCATCCAGCTGCGCCCACAGGGTCTAGGGTTATGG
This sequence comes from Salarias fasciatus, assembly GCF_902148845.1. Taxonomy (NCBI): domain Eukaryota; kingdom Metazoa; phylum Chordata; class Actinopteri; order Blenniiformes; family Blenniidae; genus Salarias; species Salarias fasciatus. Next base: position 6,476,728 of record NC_043751.1, on the reverse strand, counting down.
GCTCAGGGATGCCGTGGATGGACTGTGGCTGGCGACTCTGGTAAGGTCTCCTCCTGAGCTAAGGAAACTCATCATGGAAGGAAAACCTTTTTTTTCTCTCAAATTGTATGTAAAATTGACTTCTTCCTTGATTTCTCTTTTTTGATGAAGCAGAACACGTGCAGAGACCAAGAGAGGCCAGAGCGAAAGCGGCGATGGCACGAAAAAGAGTGGAGCCAGGTGAGCTGACGGTGTTCGATACCAAACCTGCACGACGCAAACACACAATTCAATTTGATTGTTTCCTCAAAATCAGAGAAGATCAGAGCAGCTTGATTTGCTGATTGTTATTTTAAACAGTGTGTAAAAACCCCTCAAACTCACTACTGTGACTCTACATCTTCTGTTGACAGGGAAAGTGGTTCTGCCGGTGGAGCTTGTGGATCCGCTGGAGGCTGTCAGACCAGTGGAACCAGTGCAGCCATTGGTACCAGCGCCACAGGTGGAGCTGGTGGAGCCTGCAGCACCAGTGGTGCCACTGGAACCGGTAGAGCCTGTTCAACTGGTGGAGCCCATTGAAGGATGTCGTGGAGGGACTCCAGCTGGCGACTCTGGTAAGGTCTCCTCGATTTCTCTCTTTTGTTGAATCAGGACACATGCTTTAATTAGGGGTTTCAGTTTTAATCGCATTAATTGAAATTAATTAATTTCTGCCTTTTTTTGTGATGTGCTGCTGCATCTGAATGGTGATGATGAGGCTTTTCCTTGATTGATCTCTTGCAGAATCAAGAGTTTCTCAGGCCGCCGAACCCAAACCAGACCCAGGGGATGAAACCATCCAGCTGCACCCACAGGGTCTAGGATTATGGGCTCAGGGATGCCGTGGATGGACTTTGGCTGGCGACTCTGGTAAGTTCTCCTCCTGAGCTAAGGAAACTCATCAAGGAAGAAAAATCTTTTCTTTTTCTCTCAAGTTGTATGTAAAATTGACTTCTTCCTTGATTTCTCTCTTTTGATGAAGCAGAACATGTGCAGAGACCAAGAGAGGCCAGAGCGAAAGCGGCGATGGCACGAAACAGAGTGGAGCCAGGTGAGCTGACGGTGTTCGATACCAAACCTGCACGACGCAAACACACATTTCAATTTGATTGTTTCCTCAAAATCAGAGAAGATCAGAGCAGCTTGATTTGCTGATTGTTATTTTAAACAGTGTGTAAAAACCCCTCAAACTCACTACTGTGACTCTACATCTTTTGTTGACAGGGAAAGTGGTTCAGCCGGTGGAGCTTGTGGATCCGCTGGAGGCTGTCAGACTAGTGGAACCAGTGCAGCCATTGGTACCAGCGCCACAGGTGGAGCTGGTGGAGCCTGCAGCACCAGTGGTGCCACTGGAGCCGGTAGAGCCTGTTCAACTGGTGGAGCCCATTGAAGGACGTCGTGGAGGGACTCCAGCTGGCGACTCTGGTAAGGTCTCCTCGATTTCTCTCTTTTGTTGAATCAGGACACATGCTTTCATTAGGGGTTTCAGTTTTAATCGCATTAATTGAAATTAATTAATTTCTGCCTTTTTTTGTGATGTGCTGCTGCATCTGAATGGTGATAATGAGGCTTTTCCTTGATTGATCTCTTGCAGAATCAAGAGTTTCTCAGGCCGCCGAACCCAAACCAGACCCAGGGGATGAAAACATCCAGCTGCGGCCACAGGGTCTAGGATTATGGGCTCAGGGATGCCGTGGATGGACTTTGGCTGGCGACTCTGGTAAGTTCTCCTCCTGAGCTAAGGAAACTCATCAAGGAAGAAAAATCTTTTCTTTTTCTCTCAAATTGTATGTGAAATTGACTTCTTCCTTGATTTCTCTCTTTTGTTGAAGCAGAACACGTGCAGAGACCAAGAGAGGCCAGAGCGAAAGCAGCGATGGCACGAAACAGAGTGGAGCCAGGTGAGCTGACGGTGTTCGATACCAAACCTGCACGACGCAAACACGTTTCAATTTGATTGTTTCCTCAAAATCAGAGCAGATCAGAGCAGCTTCATTTGCTGATTGTTATTTTAAACAGTGTATAAAAATTCCTCAAACTCACTACTTTGACTCTACATTTTCTGTTGACAGGGAAAGTGGTTCAGCCGGTGGAACCGGTGGAGACAGTAGAGCCGGTAGAGACAGTTGAGCCGGTGGAGACAGTAGAGCCGGTGGAGAAATTTGAGCCGGTGGAGACAGAAGAGCCGTTGGAGACAGTAGAGCCGGTGGAGACACTTGAGCCGGTGGAGAAATTTGAGCCGGTGGAGACAGAAGAGCCGTTGGAGACAGTAGAGCCGGTGGAGACACTTGAGCCGGTGGAGACAGAAGAGCCGGTTGACACAGAAGAGCCGGTGCAGACAGAAGAGCCGGTGGAGACAGAAGAGCCGGTGGACACAGTAGAGCCGGTGGAGACAGAAGAGCCGGTGGACAAAGAAGAGCCGGTGGAGACACTTGAGCCGGTGGAGACAGAAGAGCCGGTGGCCACAGAAGAGCCGGTGGAGACAGAAGAGCCGGTGGACACAAAAGAGCCGGTGGACACAGAAGAGCCGGTGGAGACAGTAAATCCGGTGGACACAGAAGAGCCGGTGGAGACAGTACAGCCGGTGGAGACAGTAGAGCCGGTGGACACAGAAGAGCCGGTGGACACAGTAGAGCCGGTGGAGACAGAAGAGCCGGTGGACACAGAAGAGCTGGTGGACACAGTAGAGCCGGTGGAGACAGAAGAGCCGGTGGACACAAAAGAGCCGGTGGACACAGAAGAGCCGGTGGACACAGTAGAGCCGGTGGAGACAGAAGAGCCGGTGGACACAGAAGAGCCGGTGGAGCTGGTAGAGACAGTAGATCCGGTGGACACAGAAGAGCCGGTAGAGACAGAAGAGCCGGTGGACACAGAAGAGCCGGTGGACACAGTAGAGCCGGTGGAGACAGAAGAGCCGGTGGACACAAAAGAGCCGGTGGACACAGAAGAGCCGGTGGACACAGTAGAGCCGGTGGAGACAGAAGAGCCGGTGGAGACAGTAAATCCGGTGGACACAGAAGAGCCGGTGGAGCTGGTAGAGACAGTAGATCCGGTGGACACAGAAGAGCCGGTAGAGACAGAAGAGCCGGTGGACACAGTAGAGCCGGTGGAGACTGAAGAGCCGGTGGACACAGAAGAGCCGGTGGAGCTGGTAGAGACAGTAGATCCGGTGGACACAGAAGAGCCGGGAGAGACAGAAGAGCCGGTGGACACAGAAGAGCCGGTGGACACAGAAGAGCCGGTGGACACAGTAGAGCCGGTGGAGACAGAAGAGCCGGTGGACACAAAAGAGCCGGTGGACACAGAAGAGCCGGTGGACACAGTAGAGCCGGTGGAGACAGAAGAGCCGGTGGAGACAGTAAATCCGGTGGACACAGAAGAGCCGGTGGAGCTGGTAGAGACAGTAGATCCGGTGGACACAGAAGAGCCGGTAGAGACAGAAGATCCGGTGGACACAGTAGAGCCGGTGGAGACTGAAGAGCCGGTGGACACAGTAGAGCTGGTGGAGACAGAAGAGCCGGTGGAGACAGTAAATCCGGTGGACACAGAAGAGCCGGTGGAGCTGGTAGAGACAGTAGATCCGGTGGACACAGAAGAGCCGGTAGAGACAGAAGAGCCGGTGGACACAGAAGAGCCGGTGGAGACAGTAGAGCCGGTAGAGACAGTAGAGCCGGTGGAGACAGAAGAGCCGGTAGAGACAGAAGAGCCGGTGGAGACAGTACAGCCGGTGGAGACAGTAGAGCCGGTGGAGACAGTTGAGCCGGTGGAGACAGTACAGCCGGTGGAGACAGTAGAGCCGGTGGACACAGAAGAGCCGGTGGACACAGTAGAGCCGGTGGAGACAGAAGAGCCGGTGGACACAGAAGAGCCGGTGGAGACAGAAGAGCCGGTGGACACAAAAGAGCTGGTGGACACAGAAGAGCCGGTGGACACAGTAGAGCCGGTGGACACAGAAGACCCGGTGGAGACAGTACAGCCGGTAGAGACAGAAGAGCCGGTGGAGACAGTAGATCCGGTGGACACAGAAGAGCCGGTAGAGACAGAAGAGCCGGTGGACACAGAAGAGCCGGTAGAGACAGAAGAGCCGGTGGACACAGAAGAGCCGGTAGAGACAGAAAAGCCGGTAGAGACAGAAAAGCCGGTGGAGACAGTAGAGCCGGTGGAGACAGTAGAGCCAGTGGAGTCAGTTAAAAAGTCGAGCCGGTGGAGCTGGTGGAGGAAGCTTTTCATCTGTTGCAGCGGGAAGAGCCGGAAGAGCTGGAAAAAGTAATTTCTGTCCAGTTCGCTCAGTCGGACAGAAATTATGAAATCGAAAGGAAACTGGGGACGGAGAAAAAGAAGACAGAGGGAAAGAAGAAAAAATTCACAACAAATTTAGGATATAAAAGAAAAAAAGAGGGCTGCATTCCAGGCACAATTTGGTTAAACCAAAAGAAAAAAAGAGCTAATTTCTAGGCACAATTCAATTAACCCCCCCCCCCCCAAAAAAAAGGTGTGTGTGTGTGTGTGTGTGTGTGTGTGTGTGTGTGTGTGTGTGTGTGTGTGTGTTCGTGTGCATTGATTAAATGTGCAAATAAAGAATAAAAAAAAGAACATTATAAACTGACCAAGACTGCAGGATATTTTGTCCAGAGTTGTTGCTCATATTCTTCGTATACAGTAGAGTTGTACAATCTGACAGACAAACCAAAGGCTTCCTGCACCCATTCATGAATTACAGTGAGAATGTGTGTGTAGCTACAGTCCATCAGAGCAAATATCAGATGTGTAGCTGCTGATAGAAATGCAACAAAGAAAATGTGTTTTCATATCAGAAATAACAACAGAATTATTACTAAATGAAGTTTAATGCATATTGTTATGAGTTATGCATTTTTTAGCTTCGTTTAACCAGGTAAGTTAATTGAGAACTGCTTCTCATTTCCAATAAAGACCCGAAGGCCCAAAGTGCCAGGTACTTTCATGGTCATGTTTCTTGTTTTAGTTTGTCTACATTCGTGACAGTTTGAGGAAAATATGAGTGATCAGTCACTGCAAATCATGACTATGTTGTGCTGCAAATAGGCTGTTTAAGTTGCTCATGTGTGACTCTTGTCCCTTGTGTCCTTTTTGAAACTGGAAACACAAGAGCAGGATCCCCAGTGTTCTGGCCTCAGCTGGCTTTCCGGTCCAGGTTCAAGAATCAAGAACAACTTATGTACTTAAAGCTCGGGTTGGCGATTTGAATGAGATACATTTTTTTAAATACTGGTTAAAATGATCTTTATGACCCGATAGGAAGCAATTCATGGCGTGTTCTTAAAGTAGTTTTAATCCCTTCGCTGCTCGACCTGCCCCCTGCGCGTACATGTCAATGGCGTGCACTGACCCTGGTTCAGTGCGTGCGTAGAAGGACGGAGTGTCGTTGCAGAATGGCGGAGAAGAATGTTTGGGGCTTTACTTACCGGTGAGTGCGCCATAACTTGGCGTAGTCCAAATAAAGAAAAACGGAGAAACGAAGCGCTGAAGACAGGTTACGCCAGGAACGCACTGGACGCGGAAGCGCTGCGCGCACCGCGTGCGGAACGTCTCCGCGTCTCCGCTCCCAACGGAGCTCCTCCAATGGGGTGGGGGCTAGGCAGAGCCTTGGGGAGATGCTACATTCGTGCTACATGCTAGTTTTCCAAGATCGCCAACCCCAGCTTTAACCAACATTTGAAATATGCAAAAATATCTGTGAAAATGAACCTGTGTGTGACCTGTGCTAGTTTTTGCACCCATGCGCCTTACTATTTCCTGGGGCGAAACTCCCCAGGTGGCATTGTCTGCACATGTAAACTAAAAATCCCCTGCCCTGCCACAACTGTAACTTATGTTCTCAACACAGCTGATTGTGATGAGTGGTTTCTGATCAGGTTTCCGCTCATCTCGGTGACGGAAACTTCATGGGACTCAGGTGTGTTGAAGCAGGGAGATGTCGGGACCGTAACGCCTCCTCATACACAGCCACAGGTTTCACGACGTTCACTGAACAGGAGCAGAGACGGTTTCCGTACTTTTATTTGTATAATAAATAAACTTGTAATACCTCAGGATCACATTTCACAACCACACACAGGGTATGATAGAGCGACTTTTGGATATTTGGAAGCGGATGACACGAGGCCCGGCATGAGCTGTGACGCGGTGGATCTTTAACCCGGCGGTTTCTCTTTTACATCGACGGCAGAACACCTCCGGCATGAAACATCGGAGCCGAGAAGTCAGGTGGTGGAAGAAAAATTGGCCAGCAGTCATCCTACTAGAGTGTGTCACTTACATTTTTCAACAGAAGATAAAAAGTTAAGAAACATGCAGCTGCCGGACGCAGCAGGGTCCAAAAAATGAGCTTTCGCCTGTAATCAAGGGAAGTGAAGGACTGTCAGTCACACTTTACTTCAAATTTTAGAAGTCAGCACAGTTTCAAAACAAAATTTGATGAAATTCTGACCAGAAATTTGGAAGAAGCTGCCATTCATAAGGCGAGATAGAATCTCAGAGATCAGCTAATTTTCCTATGAGGAAGTTCCCTAGGAAATGTTCATTTAAGTTTTTCTCATGTTATGTGGGTGAAATGATAGAAAACTACCATAAGGGGATGATCTGTGCAATTCCTTGCTGTGAATTTATGTGTAATTATAATAAAATATTATACAGTAACAAAGCTGAAGTTTTTTTTTTCCCTCAGGCAACAAAAGTAAACATTTGATCCGATAACTTCTCATTCTGATGACAATTCATGACAATTTCAAGTAAGGTGTGAGAAAAACAAAAAAAATAGCTATTTCATGTTTGTCAGTGTCATCACTCACACACACACACACACACACACACACACACACACACACGCACACACACACACCACATCTTATATTTCATGTTGCAATACAACATTTATACACGCTCAGTTTTGACTGTGATGGACGTGTGGACGGTCTCCTCTGGGTTCAATCAGCCGTTCACTGCATCTGTTGTTTCAAAGTGGAGGATTCTGGGAGCCAGCAGAGTCGTGGAGACTCCCAACGAGACGTTCAGGACTGATCTCAGCTGGATGTGTTTTACAGTCACCTGCTTTCAGGGGAATATATCAACTCTTAACATTTTAAAATAGAGGGAAAAATAATATCTAACAAGCTAAAACTTAACAAAAAAAGGAGGGACTGATTTCTAAAAAGCGGAAGCGATTCATCACTTTAAATTTGAGTTTCAAACTTTAATTTTGACTGAATTAAACTGTGAGTGCAAAGCTTTCATATTCTCCTCAGCAGATTTAGTTGCTCATTTGTTGCCTAACAGATCAATTTGAGATAAAGATATTTTATTACGTGGCTTTAGTATTTGTCCTTCGAATACCTCGTGTCGCTTTAGTTCTGGCTTTTGTTTTTTAGATGCAACGGTTTCAGATTGGGAGAGAGACATGCAAGCATAAAAGCGCAAACGCTGATTCTGTAGGTTGAATAAAAAAGCGTCCAACATGTCACAGCCCAGTGTTCACTTCTATTCATTCTCAGTGACTTAAGTCACCACCTTGTGGTGCAAACTGGTACTGTAAGGTTAAACAGGCTGCTTTTGCAACAACAGCACATCACAAAGCTTTTCTTGTCTCCTTCTGCCCACAATTTCAAGTTATGCTGATCTCAGTTAAATAGAATTATCACATGTCGTGCAAACATTCAAATTCCGGAGATGTTTTGCTGTTACCAGTGAGTTTAGGCATGAAGTTAGTACCAAAATAAAGAACAGAGATTATTTAGACGTGTTCATACTGTCAGTTTGTGATATTTTTGTTAAATTAGAATCAGTTTTTTTAGCATTAGTTCCCAAATGGAAAGATCATATGCTCATTTTGACAAATGAGCAACCAAATCCTCTGAAAACCCTGAAAGCTTCAGAGCAGGGTTGAAGTTTGGATGTCGGGGCTTCTGAACGAACTGCTGGTTTTGGTTTCCTAGTCTGACCCAGTAAATCCCGCGGGATGGAACAACGTCAGAGCTGCGCTCGTTCTCCTGCCCTCCGGCTCCGAACGCTCTGGAAACTTCCCGACGGACGAAGAGGAACGCGGGCGACGCTACACGGACGAGGCGAGGGGGGAGGGGCGGGGTCGGAGGCGGGGTCACTGCGTCAGAGCCAGCAGGATGTCCTTCACCAGCATGGTGCCGATCACCATTTTCTCGCAGTTGACCGTCAGCTGGGCCGATCCGTCCTCCCCCGTCGCCACGGTGACCAGCACCAAGCTGCCGCTGGTCACCGTCCTGCCGGCGAACCTGTAGACAGGATGAAGAGGAGGAGGAAGGGGAGGACTGAGGTCAAAGCAGCAGATCAGAAGTCGCAGAGTAAAGGAGGAGAAACGGGTCAGATCGTCTGATGAACACGTAAAAACAGGGACCAGTCGCGACGATCGCACGCCTCACCTGCACTCCCGGTCAGAGCCGCACGGCACCCTGCTGAGGTTGGCGGCGGCCGTCACTCTCTGAACGATGGCGTGTTCGTTCCGGCACTTTGCATCGAGCGTGAGCTTCTCCGTGATCTCGTTCATCCCCATCAGCTGACCTGCGAGCAGAGAGAGCGAGCCGGGAGCGGAGACGTCACTGACGAGGAGATCGGACAAGCAGAGTACCGGAGACGAACTGCAGACCTCGGCTTCTGCTTCACTGACTCCACCAATAACAGTGAATGTGCTGATGCTTCCCACCGAACACACGAGTCAAGACACTACTTCTTTATCAGCTCTCAATGCTGCAAACATCTGGAATATTTGCTTAAAGTATTGTTCCACATTTTTTATGCACAAATATTAGTAGTGACCTACCAAGTACCAATACCACTTCTTATTAAATATCAAAATGTCTAATTTGAATCTCCAATTCGTTCACATACATCATGTAATGCTCGTCGGGCTGAACAGGGAGCTACTCCCTGCAGTATCACACTCTCAGAAGAAAGAGAAAGTCTTAGAGTTATCAGTAGAAACGTCATCCTTTCAAGAGCAATGAGATTGTAGATCTTGTAATTTGACACCAGCTTCACCACCTTGCATGCTCCTCATGGGCTCCACATACTGTATTCAGAAAGAACTACTGTGTGCGGGGCAGTAAATCATTAAAAAAATTAAAAAGTGGATTCAGAATGTGGGAAACATCAGAACAGTAAAATACTTCCTGCAGCGGACGGTTTCAGACAGAAACAAAAACAGTGAACTGTTGCTCTCACAGTCTGGTTCCTACTGAGCGTCGAGAGACAAACCCCCAAAATATCCGTTCCTTACTTTCTCTGAATTCTGACATTAATGTCAGAATTCTTTATGTTTTTATCGTTTCATTTTTTTTTAAATCTAAATTATAAATCTGATCTCACAATGCTGAGGGAACAAATTCAGAAATCCAAGAAACAATTTGAAATTCAGACTCTGATTTCAGAAATAAAACAATCTGAAATCTGAGCTGTTTCGAAGAATTTTGACATTTTTCCAAAATTCCGAGATTCTAACTCAGATTTCTGAGAAAGAAACTAGAAATCCGAGAATACCTTCAGCAAGAAATCACTCAGAATTCTGACTTTCTGTGCGAAAAGCTGCAATTAAGATTAGGTTGTCTGATAATTCTGATTTTAATCTGAGAATTTAGGACAAAAAAAGTCAGAATTCTGAAAAAAAAAGTCAAAATTTAGAAGTAAATCTCAGATTATTGGTTTCAGGAGATTTTTCTTTTATCTTGTGTTTCTGAGAAATAAATCAGAATTAGGATTTTTTTTCCTAAGTCCACTGTAGAACCTCATCGGGCTGTGAGAGCAGGCGGAGCGGTGCAGCTGTGAGCTGGAGTTTCCTCTTTAGGTGCTCAAGAAGTGAGTCGGGATCGGTGGCTGGGCAGCAGGTTGGAAACGAGGAGGGGTGGGGGGCCAAAAGAAAGAGGTGGTGGTGGTGGGGCGGGGGGTGGAGGGACAGGTGGACGTACAGACGGAGCTATAGAGGAAAACTTACCCAGGTTCTGTAAAAGCTTCTCTATGTGGGGGACACGACAGTAAAGAGTCACCATGTTGGAAAAACCAACATCACATCAGAACACATGCTGCCCACCAGTTTGGAGGATTTAGAAATTAAAAAAAAAAAAAAAAAAAACAACACCAAAATAAGTGTTGGAGGATTGGGAGCGCCTGTTTCAAAACCTACTGAGAAAATACTCATTTCACTGACACCCAGTGGAAACTGCTCACTTTTTCTGGGCCCCTCTGGACTGTGTGTTGAGAGAGCGAAGAGGAAGAAGAGAGCAGGTTCCACTGGGTGGAGCTGTTATTTTCTTTTTTTTCTGTATTTTGTACGAATCTTCTGAACTTTCTCAAACACTTTTGAAAAAGAAGGAAGAAGCTCAGCAGGCTTTCCGTTTCCACCGCCCCGCCCGTGCCGGCCTCACCTTGCTCCTTCTTAAACTCGTTCTCTGTGAGGAAGACGGAGCGCATCAGCTCGCCCACCGGAGGCTGGATCGACACGAAGAACTTCCTGGTGTGGGTGCTGCGACCAAACCGGAACGTTCCATCAGTCGGATGAAAGCTTTTCACTGCTTAACAGACTCTTAAATCGAAAATACATCAAGTCCAGAAGTGAGTCGTTCTCACCACAGCTGGAAGTTTGCTGCTTGCGTCGAGTCGCAGAAGTCGATGCCCATGACGGCCGTGGCGGTCTCCCCTGCAGGCAGCAGCTCTGTGGAAAGCCCGGTGAGTTCTCAGAGCCGTCCAGGTGTCAGGTTTCAGGACTCGGCGGCCGGCGTTCCTCATCACTCACCGATCTCGGGGAACTCCTTGACTCTCATCCCCGACTGCAGCTTGGCGTCCTCGATGTGCAGGTTCTTGGTGTCGGCGGTGGCGCTGTTGGTGAACTGCATCTGCACGGCCACCATGTTGGCGTCGGGGCTGAAGGGCTGGCGGCTGAAGCAGTACTCCACCGACAGCCCCTCCCCCGTGATCCGGTGCAGCAGCTCGTAGTTCTTCAGCGCGCTGGACGGGGCGATGGTCTGGGAGGGGAGAGAGACGGCCGTCAGTCCGAGCAGAGCCGAGGGCGAGAGGGGAGGCGGGGGGCGAGACGTACCGCCGGGGAAAGGACGGAGTCGGACAGGGACAAGCCCTCCAGGTCCGTCACCAGGCTGTTGGACAGGAAGCTGTTGACGGGCGTGACTTGAGGGGAGGGAGCCGGTTCGACTGAGGAGGGGCAGCAAGTCAGAGAAGAATCAGGAAGAAACGGTTCACTTCTCTGATCCCAAATCCAGCGAAATGTCCCAGAAGCTAAACTAGAAGGGACCGGAGACGAAGACACTCACAGTCGTCCAGGTCGAGCAGAGACATCTCCTTCTTCTCCTTCTTGTTCTCTTTCTTCACAGGTTTCGAAGGAGGTTTCGATTCAACTGGCTGGAAAGAGATCGACCAATCAGGATCATCACTTCATAAAAATCGGTTTTTAACATAATTTTTCTTGTTTGTAGTTTCAAGCTGCAGTGGTGCCACGGGGTTCCTTCTGTCAGGCTTCATCCGTACCTTCTTCTTCTTTTTCACCTCCACCTCCGACTCGGAGTCTTCGGACTCCGACTGGCTGCTTTCAGACTCGCTCTCCTCGTCGTCGTCCGACTCCGACTCCGACTCGCTCTTCCGCTGTTTGCTCTTTGGCGCGCGCTTTCGCTCGTCCTCCTCGCTGCTCTGCTCACTGAAACCCAAACACAGCGATCAGATGGAGTGAGACAGACGGAGGAGTGGAGAAGATGAATTCAGCAGCGATGGGTCATGATCTGGATGTGAATAAATCTGGAAGACGTGATTTAATGTGCTCTCTTCAGAAAACTCCCCGGGCGTTGGTTCTGGTTTTGTTCTACCTTTCACTCTCCTGAACGGGCTTCTTCGTTTCTTTCTTCTTCTTCTTCTTCTTCTCCTCCTCGTCTTCCTCCTCTTCCTCGGAGTCGGAGCCTTCCTCGCTCTCCTCGCTCTCTGATCCCGAGCCGCTCTCCTCGCTACCGCTGCCGCTCTCCGAGCCGCTGGCCGAGTCCGACTCTGAGGGGAAGGAGGGGGTCAGAGGTCAAGGGGGTCAGGGAGGCAGGAGTCAAACATGAAGCGACTGCTTCGTCTGCCAAAAGCCGAGTTTTCATGACACCCCTGACGTAGTCCACACACTCCCACTTGGCTCTCCCAGAACCAGCTACCCCCCCTCGGCCCCTCCTGCCCCCCCCCCCCCCCCCCCACCACCACCACCACCACAGTTACCACTGTCGGCGGACTCCGTCGGCCCGGACTCGCCCTCCGAGTCCGAGTAGAACGGCTTCTCCACCTTCTTCTCCTTGCGTTTCTCGCGGCTGCTGCACTTGGTCCACTCGGGCACCTGCAGGAGACATGGCAGAGGGTGAGGGGGGGCGGGCCCGGGTGAGGGGGGGCCCCGGGCCAGCGGCCCCGTCAGACACAAGCAGAGACGCGTGGGCAGATAACGGGAGCGCGGCCATGAACGCCTCTGCCTGGTGTCCGTCAGCCCAATGAAGCCGGCAGGCCAGTCAACAGCGCTGACTCAGCACAAACTTCTTCTGTTTGTTTGTTTGTTTGTTTGTTTGCTTGTTTGTTTTGCACCAGGTGTTGCCTTCATGACCAGTTGCAGAAATGCTTTTTTCTTTTTTTTTTTTTACTTTTTTTTTTTCAAACAGTGAGCAGTTTCCATTAAGAGAAGCGATGTCTTCGAGGGAGTGGACACCGTCCACCCACAGCAGTGCACGTGCACGTGCACGTGTAGGGAGGACGGCCCTCTCCCGCAGCAAGAATCACTTCTTTAATGGTGGAGACCGGGGGAGAGGGTGCCGTGTTTTCAGGTAGCTTTGGCTGAGCTAAGCACAGGACAGCGACTACAGTAGGCGGGGGTTCAGAAGCACTTGGGTTCATCTTTTTTTTCTTTTTTCTTTTTTTTAATTTGCAGCTACATGGGTTGGAGGCTCAAGGACGTGTGGCTTTTCGCCGCTAACTGACTCACACTCGTTAATGTTGTGACTCGTTCAAGCAGCGCAAAAACCTGGCAGACGTAGAAAAGAAAAAGATTGGGATGGAGGTGAGATGAGGAAAAAGGAAGGAGAAGGTTGGTTTCAGATAAAAAAGTCAGGAAAGCAAGAGAAAACAACAGGCACAGGAAGGTTTTTACAGGGTCTCAAAAAATAAGAATGCGTGAGAACAGTTGTTGCATATCACAGAGACAGAAAATCAACCCCAGATTTTTATCACAGCATCGTCATCTACCACAGAACGTTAGCTGGAAACAGGAAAAGAGAAACACTCCAATATAACGACTGTAGAAACTCAGGTATACACTGGGAATCACTGCAGAAATCAAAAGTCAACAATAACATTTGCCACTGGCTAACACATTAAGAAAAAAAAACAATACATGAAAATGCAGTTCACATCTTCATTAGCGACAAAGCGTGGCGTCCCGGCGGTGATGGGATGGGCTGGATGGAGACACGAGCACGACTACGAGAGCGGCACGCCACCGCAGGTCACACGGGAACAGCCGTGACGCACATTTCAGGAGGAACCAAGGAGGTGCAGAGGCTCTGATATCGATCTGATATCGATTTATGAAGTCGAGTGTTTCGTCTTTCAGAGATTAAGAATCAACTAAATCAGGTTGGCAAGTAAAATTTCTACACTTCATCTCATTTCAGAGAATTAAAAAGTGTTGAGTTCCAACTGTATTTATTTCCTTCCATCAGAGGTTTTCCATTTTCAGAAAAGTATTTGAACTAAAACGTAAATTTTACTCAAACTAAATACTCATTATTAGTACTATGTAACTATTGAAATAATTTTTTGGGAAAAATAGTGTAAAAATTGTGAAATGAAATGAAACTAAATTTCTAGTACAAACATTTTTTTAACAGGAAAAATAAAAAAGGTATAAGAAAGGAAAGAAAAGAGAAATACAAATAAGAAAAGATGGAAAAAAGGAGTACACAAGGAAAAAACAAGAAAAAGTGACAAAAGGAAAAAGGAAAAAATTAATGCGAAAAAGGAGGGAAAAAAGAAAAAAAATACTTGCATAATTAAAACATGTATATGTATGTGTATAAAACATCTAAAGCAGGAAAATCCATTAAAAAGTGAAGCAAAAAATTGTAAAAATGGCCACAAGGACTAAAACTATAATAAAATATATCTAAATTCTCCCTATAACCTCACTTGTTGCTTCTGAAGCTTTTTGTTCTTAAAGATTTCTGTCTTTCATTTCAGAGAATTTTTAGAGTAAAAAGCGAAACCGGCTCTTTTGGTCCTAAAGAATCCTGGACTGTGATGATCAATAGATAAACATACGAAGGGAAGTGTCGGCGGATTGATCTGATCAAGGCTGCGAGGTGAGAGCAGACTGGCAGAGAGCCAGAGTGAAGCAGCACGGCACTCCCACACCGGGGCACCTCTCTCCAGTCTCCCAGCAGGCCGATGCGCCCGTCTCCGGTGTTCAGCACCTCCTCTGACTGTGGAGAGGACATCCGGTCAGAGGCTGCAGACGGTCCCCGGACATTTCCGTTCCAAACACGCTCTTCCTGGAGGCTGACCGTTTTCCAAAACATCACCCGTAGCGCTCCACACACGCTTTAACAGAGCTGGTAGAGTTTTAATCTAATACACAAAAAGTTTAAAAATTTAAAAAGCACAATTAATTACATTTATGATCTAAAGCACATTTTCTCAAATTTGTATACATGTTTTGGAATTTTCTGTAATACATATGTTAAATTACATGTATTTTATATCTATTTTCCAATTAATTTTACTTTATAAGAATAAAAATTTACAGTCGAATGGAAAATATACAGTATCTCAAAAGAATATTTTTTTATATTTTATTATTTTATATTAGTTTCATATTTTTTTCGAACTATCATTAAATGCATATTTTTCTTATAACTACATATCCAGTGTATACATTTTTATCTATTTATTTATTTATTTATTTATTTATTGCATAAACTAAAATATTTTAAGTCTTTTTTGCTCATTAAAAAAATTAAAAAAGACAGTAACACAAAAGCATTCTAAAAAATAATTGAAAATACCAGACTTTTCTTAAAAACAGTAAAAATGTTTTGTTTTTGTGTTATGAAATTAGAAATAACTTATGGATCTACTGCTCTGATATTGCAGTTTTTGAGTTGCACCTGGATTATAATTAGGAGGTTAAATCTGCAGCTTTGCAAGTATCATGTGAAATCATGAACGGAAATCAGGTTAAAGATTTATGGGGTTACTAATAGATAAAATCCCAAATCAAGTCACTTTAGGAAAAAATACTGGTTATTTATAGCTGGTAATTAAGTTATATCACCCTAATTTGTAATTATTTACATATATAACACAATAATAACACAATTCATCTTAAAATCCATTCAAAGGCTGTCAGTTCCAGTGAGTTCCTACCTGTTCTCGTTCTGTCGTGATGCGGTTAAGGTATTAAGGTATTAGATGTATCTTAAAACACGTTTCACGAAGTAAACAAAGTGTCAGTTTCCAGCTGTGACTCAGATATGAGGTGAAGCACTAAGGAAAGACTTTGGAAAAGGGTCGCCACTCGTGTGATAATCAGCAGTAAACTGAGCCAAATCAAGGTAAGCGAGCACCTGAGGCCTCGTCTTGAAATCTGCATCACAAGTAAAATGACAGGTTAACACTTTGGGATGAAACATTGAGGCGTGACACACAAATAACAAAAATCATAATAATAATAATCAATACGTTGGACGAGGAAATCAAACCTTGAGGGTCACTCCTGGAAACTTCTGATCGAGCTTCCAGTCTTGATATTTTTTTTTCTTTTTGAGGTTAAAAAAAAAAAAAAACTGTGACAGCTTCAAGTTTTGATTCCACGTCTTCAATTACATTACAGCTTATGAACCGATGGCACATGGGGGTGAATGGGATGGAGAAGAGGAGGAGGAGGAGGAGGAGGAGGAGGGATTCTACCGCTACTCAATAACATCCATCCAGTGTTTGATTCCACAGTAACACCGCTACCAAATCCATTCCCTTCTGGATCGCATGTGCGATCGGCTCAAAGAACCGTGAGGAAGAACCGGGACGGGCCGAGAGAGCTGCTGCCCGGCAGGAGCAAGCGCAGCACAGGGGGTGAGATCAGCTCCGGCACTGTTTTCCCCCTGATTTTCCTCCTGACACTTTTAAAGGTGCAGTATCAACATTTTAACAAAATTGGGTCAGTCTGCCTTCCGCATGCACACTGGATAAGAGGCTGGATTTACAGGACCGGACAGACTACAGCTCGCTGATTAACTTTCAGCCTGATAAACTAAAGGTTTTTCCAAAATACTGCAGATTGCAGATGTGAGGAAAGTGATCGACCGTGGAAATGCAGTGATAAAATTGTACGCTATTTGTTCAGCATATCGGCTTTTACTAATAAGGAATATCAATAGTGTGTTCTAGAATCTATGGTACAAACTACAGATTAAGAAAAATTGATATAACAGATTAATGTACAGCATGCCATGTGATTCACATTAGGTGTTTATGATACATCTGCTTTCAACAGGTTGAAGACATTTCCTCAGCTGGCCCACCGTGACTTTACTTTGTTAACTTTATTGTTACATATTTTCATTGACAGCTTTCCTGTTTCATTTGCAAAATTTAGATTTGTTTGTGGAGACCTAAATGATTGAAATGCTGACTCACTTATTTTCAAAACATAAAGAAATGTTACACTGAACATGCAGTTTGTGAGTAACATCAAACTGGAGTGACCATAAAAGTGTTACATTGAAAAAATACTACGTACTGCACCTTTAAATCTAGATTTTCCTCCATAATGTTTTTGCCTGGTGATATAGAAGAAGTGATCCTCCTTTCTCCTTCCCCTGGCGGGGAGTTATGGAGGCAGATGGACACTGAAAGGGATGAGCCGTTGATGCTAATGAGCTGCTAATGCTAATGGGGGTGAACGGATGACGCTCAGTGGAAGAGGAATCAATGTTATATTGGAGTTGGGGTCATATCGGATGTGAGGTGGCTCTGGTGGCTCTTTCCAACCCCTCTGTGGCACTGCTCTGGCGAGGGAGCAACCCTCGCCGCCCTCCGTCTTTCGGGGCCCCCGGAGAGCCCGGAGGGCCGCCGTGTCTCTGTATGTTACTGTTCCCACTGCACGCACAGACTCCTTCACCTCCACGTTGCGCACGGAGGGGTCAGGGGCGGCTTCGGGCCAGTCGGGCAACTCCTGGTAGCCCCCGGCCTTGGCGTTCAGCAGGTGGGACAATGAACCCAACTGGAAGTGGTCTCGATCTGCAGACGGAAAACAAGCCGACGATGAACACGTTCAGGCCCATCACTAACTCCTGACTTCCACAAACTAAAGCAGACAGACTTCCATCAGAAACGGCCATCTCGTCTGTCTATTTTCATCTGATCTTCAGGAAGCTACGTTTCCCATTCAGCTGTGAGGAATGTGAGCCAGACTTATGATCAATACTAATGCCATCTCATCAGTCAAAAACTAATCCCCACGCCTCTCCTCCGACTTCACTGTGATTAGTGAAAAAGGTGACATTTCAGAGGCTGTCGTGAAGAAAGAGTCTTAATATAATGAAAGATCTTCAAACAACTCTCTGTGATTCCCGTCCAGGTCGTCATGGTTACCTGAGGAGATATAAAAAGACTTCTGTACCTTTAAATGGAGACTCGAGGACGGGAGCAGGCTTGAGGGCGAGGAAGAGCTTCTTGGCGTACTTGCTCAGGGCGCCACTCTTCTCGGTGGGCACGATGAGCTGGCGGATGAAGCGCGCCCGGTCGCGGATGTCGTAGTTCTGGTCGTATTTGGCCAGGTTGAGAACGTACTGCGTCAACAGCTTGGTCTGCCAGGCGAAGACACATGGAGGATAAGGATACGTACATCTCCCTCTGTGATTAAGAAGCCATTTAACGAGCTTTGGTGAGATAGACGTGTGAAAGGAAGCTATTTTCTTCCATTTAAAACCATTGGAGATGGTTGTAAAGGCTTGAAAGGATTTCAAAAATTAACTGTAAAGTTAATGATGGAACTCCAACATAATGTAAAGCCATTGTAAATACTGATGTATTTGAGCACTGCTTCCTCATTAGGGTGGATCAAGTTAATGGAATGAAGCAGCGCTTTGATTAAAGCAGTGCTAATAGTTTAAAGGCTTGAGGGAGTTAATGGGATACTCAGTGAAAACCTCCAGAGTTACTGAGCAAAGAGCCTCGTACTTCCATTAAAAGGCTTCAGATGTTTCCTAATAAACCAACTTTACCGAGCTCAAAACACTTGTTTACAAATCCTGCTGAATTTCAAGTGTTTTCTGAGCTTTTATAGAGGTAAATATAAACAGAAATATAACTGACCACTTCAGAGAGGGTTTGACTCCCACCTGCTTGGAGTTGGTCAGATACAGCTTGGCAGCCAGGTTGATGATCTGCAGCTTGACGATGTCCTCCTCGTTGGTGAAGGACTTGGCCATCTTCCTCAGGACGTCCGGGGCGATCTTGGGCACGTGCTCGCAGTACTCTCCGATCAGCCACAGGATGCTGGCCCGCGCCATCGGCACCTGGTCAAAGCATAAAAGGCTCCTAATGAGAAGCCTGTTTTCAGAAGATCAGGGCGCCTCTGCTCCGGACGCCGTCGTGAGACTCTCACCTGGATGTTATCGGTGAGCTTCGCCATGTGTTTGATGATATCGCTGTGCTTCTCCGGCTGCATCTGCAGCAGCTTCTTGATGACGACCACCGACTCCGCGACCACCAGCTCTGCAGAGCGGAGCGACAGACTGAATCAACCCACAAAGCGGCTCCTCGTCCCCACATTTCACCGTCGGAAATCAGCCAGTCCAATTCCTAAAGCGCTGAACTCACCGTCTCGGTTGGACAGCAGCTGCACCAGGCCGTTCAGACACGTGTCCCTCACCTCGCCGATGTTGGTGGCACAGCGCCCGATGGCCTGTATTGTTGCAGCTACAAAATCTTTATCCATGCTTTTAATGTATGTCTGCCGGAGGAAACAAACCCGCTCAGTGGAGTATTTAAAAAAAGAAAGTCCATCCGTCCGTCCGTGTTACGTTCTTAACAGAAAATGTATAAATACAGTTTATTATCAATTCCCATCGTGTTACATTAAACCTCCGGCAGATCAGGCCCGTAACGTTAAAAAACTCAACCAATAAGATGAAGCAACAGCAGGAATGGTGCTGAAGGTCAGTAATTCATCTCCTCTCCGTGGACGTGTACCTGAAACTCTCTGAGGATGGTGGAGATGTTGGTCTCATTGGCCAGATTGGTGAGAACCTCCAGCTGTGAAAGACAGAAGCAGAAAACGCTTCAGAGACGCCTATCTGGACAGAACTGCCTGAACCTTCCGCGGTGAGGACATGAGAGAAAGAGACCTTGAGGATTTTGATCTGAGTCGGGTCGGTGGAGCGAATGTAGAAGCTCTTCAGGTAGGGCTCAAACATCCCCTGCAGCACAGAGACACGGAGGCAGGGGAATAAAGCTGCAGCTTCCACAGAGTGTCACAAGGTGTTGGACAGAAGACAATCAGAGGGACGCTCACCCGTCTCTTGATCGTCATGGTCGCCACGTTCTGAAGGACCACGTACTGGACTTCACTGGAGGAAGAGGACAACGGGAGATTAACAGAGGGATCCGAGAATGAAAAAGCTGGAGGAAGTCAAAGTAAGTTCTTCTGGAGTCCACACTTCAGCTGTATGGAGCTTGTTAGCCTGCAGGAAAGTCTTCTCTAAAGTGTCTTTTTCCAGTGTACCTTATAATGAAACTCTCACCACGAGGGGAGAGCGCTCAGATATAAACACTTTTATGCCTGGATCATGTAAACTCTGTTCTGGATCCATCATCCTGAATGTTATATAATTAACATAAATAAAATCTGCTCATAACCTCCCTGTAATTTCAAAAACTTAAACCAACAAACAAACCAAAAAGTCAGGAAACCAAGATACAAAGAAACGAACCAACCAACAAACCAAAACAATTTAATTTTCAGTTCATGATATTCAAAGTGATGAATCTTTGGGACAGGAAAATGAAAGGAATGGCGCCGGTCGGTGGACTGGTGACGGATCTCTAGCAGAAAACGGTTTGGTGTTTGGTGGTTCCTGAATGATGATCCCATTACAGCGCAGTCGGAGCCACCAGACCACTTGTTCAATAAAACTCTGACAGCGTGCAGGACTTAGAGCCGAGAGGCCGCCTGTGCGCCGCCATCACTCCTCAGGCTTTACGCCTCCTGTTTACTCCTCGCTCCCTGCGTAATTCTCCTCCTGCTTCAGGGCTGCGGAGATTTACTTCACTGCCCTCACTTGTCTTCTTGTTGTTGCTGAACTCTTTTCCACTCTGCTGAGTTTCGGGGTTGTTACAGCTCTCTCTCCTGGTCTCTGCACCACTTCAGGAATGACGCCGGTGAAGCTCACCTGTGGCTCCTCAGCAGGCGGACCAGGGCTTTGGCGATCACGCCCACTTCTGCTTTGGGGGCGAGGTGGAAGTAAAGCTGAGCGACGGCCATCACCACCTGGAACAGGACGTGCCAGGTAAACCTTCTGCAGCGAAACTATGTTACAATATCAAACACTGGAGGCTGAGTGTGTGTCTGCAGACAGCCTGAAAACTCGCTCGCCGCTAATGCATCACAGCGCCGTGTTGCAGTGCAGATGTGGAGTGTGTCTGGATTGATAATGCCACAGAGCGGAATATGTATGAGCCAACTAAAGCAAATACGGCTTTGCTTTCTTTTCTTTTCTTTTTTTTTTTTTTGTTTCCACCCATCTCAGCTGAAAGTCAAAAGCATAATCTGGCGAGTGACTCACTGGGGAGAAAGCACTGAGGTGGCTCTCAGGCGGCATGTCGCTGTTTTCTAAACATGGCCTCAGACACACAACCACACGTTTTTACACCACTCTATTAAGACGATGGGGTCACTTATCCGTTTAGAGAGGCGGTTTTCAAAAGACTAATTAGACTGAAAAATATAGGACAGGGGGTCAAACATGTGGACCGAAACTGGCTGCAAACGCCGAACCGACGAGCGAATTGTAAAAAAAAAAAATAAATCGAGGACAATATTGATTTTAGAAGAAATTCCTTCAGAGGAGCGACTGTTTCTAACCTTCCAAGTGTTTCAGTGACTTTAAATTGTCCTAAACTGCAACGGTTTGATTGTGAGGTTCACAGAGTCCTTAAAGTCCAAACAACAGTTTGTACTTTTTTAACACTGTAAATGAAATAACCCCCATTTCTTACAATAAGAGATCTTTAAATATTTAATCCTATTCTGTGCAAAATAAAAGAATCAGTGAATTATTCAGAGCGAAATAAACAACACACAAAGCCGCCATAGAGCTCCGTGTTCGGCTTCTGTGCTACATTTAAAGTAAGGGAATGTAAATATGAGTCTCCTGCATTTTTTACGTCTTTGTGTCACCTTGAAGCAGCCAGAAGCGGCTGAGCATCGTGGGGATTTCATAACGTCTGAGACGGAACAAACGAGCCCGCAGAAGAGAAGGCTGCGGCGCCGAGCCTCATCAGTTCTCTTCGGGGTAATTGTCCTCATTTCTGAGCGAGAGGTCAGCTCTGATGAAGAGGATCGGGTGGTGGGGACGCTCGCCGCCGCCGCCGCAGAGGAAGCAACGGCCTCTGCCGTGGCGACGCACGGAGCCGATGTACGGCGTGTATAATTTAGAGGGTCTCACGGCGGCGTTGCGGCTCTGCAGCAGCGGCTTGGTGTTCCTCAGCAGCAGCCGGTGGTCGGGATCCATCACGTACGGCTTCCTCTTCGCCATGGCGGCCGCCTCCGCCTTCTTCTCCTTCTCCTCCTCGTCCTCATCCTCGTCTTCGTCTGAGCCGTAGAAGGTTTTCTCCCCGCCGCCGCCCTCCTCCAGCAGGGACTCCTGCGGAGAAGCAGACACACCGCAACACTTCGTGGGTTTCGTCTGACTGAAGAACCGCTTTTACTTATTTGACGTCTTAAATCTGGTTAAAATGAGCACATTCCCAGCAGTTTAAATAGGAAGAAAATGCTCTCAAGTCTGGATGTTTGAACTTGTGGAAAGAAATGTGATAAATCTGCAACAAACTGATCAAATAATCCACCAAATGTAAATTTATTGGAGTGATTTTATCACAGCAGCTTGCTGACGCTTCCTTCATACGTCGTCGAAAACAGGAGTTTAGTGAAAACGTAAGCGTCGCCATGACAGCATGGCGCTGCTGAAAGACAACAGCTGGACCGCTGTTACAATGCATCACAATATCTTCCCAGCATGCACTAGAAAATGACTCGAAAATCAAACACAAGTCCAGAAATGTGTTGTCAGAGGTGAAATGAAAATAATGACGGGCGTTTTGTACAACAGCGGTCGAGGGAAACTATAATTAATCCCACAAAATATTGTTATTGCAACACAAGTGCCTCCACGCTGCCGTCGCACTGTAATCTGCCCCCCGCGCAATTTATATGCAAATTAGTGGAAAACACAACAATGGATGAGCGTACTTCCTGTTTTCCATGGTTTAGTTTGAGCGTCGCTGCAGAAAGTCCAGCCATGACTCACAGGACGCGGCGGAGTGGCAGGAAGTGGAATAATTCAGAACATTGATGATTTTATTCACGTTCACTGAAAATGACTTCAGCTCACCGATCGACTCGTCAATCCGGACGAATGATTCTGCTTTCAATGAAGATTTAAATGAATCACGCCGGTCTGTGTTCGGTCCGTCACTCACGTTGATGTTGGGGTTGAGGAACTGCGTCCTGGCGTAGCGCGTCAGCATGTTGATGATCACCACCTGGCCCCACTCCTCCACGTCGATCAGCAGGTTACACAGCTTCCTGTAGTTCTTGTGGATCAGGTCGATGCGCTCCGGGCACACCTCCTCGAACGCCATGACCACGCTCCCCGCCACCAGCTGCAGCACGACACGGGCCAGACGGCGCACGGCGGGGGTTAGGGCGACACGTTTTAACGGCGTCTGCACGCGATCTACAATTAAATGTGAACTCTGCAGCCCCTTCCTGTTAGTGACGCACTTTCTCGCTCAGAAAGAGATTATGCAGAAACACTGAGAGGCCAAACAAATGATAAGCCTTGAAACAACTGAGGCATTTAATGCAATCTGGAGCTGGGCGCAGCAGCTGGTCCCGATCGTTTTCCAATGCTTTATGGCTTTCAAAATTGTATTTGCATTTTACTCTTGGGGGAAAAAAGGGGGTGGGGTCTACAGGAGAAAATATTGAATCATCCCACCGTGGTTTTGTCGGCGAGGAGTTTCTCGATGACTTCAATCAGCTGGTCTTTCTGTTCCGGATCCAAGCTGCGAGGAGAGAAGAGCAACTCACTCAGACGCAACAAATAAGACATGCTGGAGTAGCTTGGCAACCTGTCCATAAAAATACAGACCCAGGAGTGTAAAAATAATGGATTTTACTGCCGGAGCTGTAATGGCTTTCCTGGGAAGTTTCCTTTTAGTGCCGCAATTTCACAGCAAGTCAAACCAACATCCAGCAGACTGAAGGTCTGCGCTCTGCAGAAAGCCTCCAAACAGAGATCATCACGGTCACGGCGACTCGTCTCGGCGCCGCGCACCTGTACAGCTTGGGGATGGCGTGAGCCGCCGTCTTCCTGACGTACGGAGACATGTCGGAGGCGGCCTCTTTGATGGCCAGCATCATGATGGGGACGATGATGGTGACGCGGATGCTGGAGAGGACTCGCAGGGCGCTGGCCCGGATGAGCTGGTTCGGGTCCTGAGGAGGAGGACGGTGCAAATGAACCAGGCGAAGATCCGTTCCACAGTTCAGGAACATCATGAGGAGATCGAACCCAGAGAAACACAATGGAAACATTTTCTGATATTTGATTCAAACAGAAGAAAATGTTTGAGCTTTACGATGCAGAAATTGGAATATTTTCTGTGTTTTGAAGTTTAGCTGCTACTTCTTAAAGGATTAAACAGTAAAGATTGTTGGGCTACAAACAAGAGTTTTGCCAAGATAATGTCAAACGATGGAAACAAAATGCCTGCTGGGGAGTCGATGCCACGGCTGTGGACGACTGAATCAATGTTCAATTGACGGTAGTCGTGTTTCTGTTCAGTTTGTTCCGCTCATGAATTCTCTCTGTGCTTCACCTGTTTAATCTCCCTCCCTGTGCAGGCTCGCCACAGGTGAGTGCGTTTGGACGGCGTCCAGCACAGCTTTTCAATCCACGTCCAGCTGCAGCACAGTTTACTCAGAGGACTGACAATGCAGCCGCACCCCTGTTTGTAATCACACGACTATCAGCACTGCTGGAATTCTGGAGGATCTTTACGGCTAAATGTTCAACCACAAACGTCCACATACTGATGGCGATAAACGAACGGATCACAGAAGCCATCGATCGCAGCTCTACAGAGGCTCAGACACAAATTTGTTATTGCAAACACATGTGGAAGCTGATCTTAAAGCTAAATTAACTGAAACCTTCATTGCATTTGTTCTTACTGTGTATAAAAACCTGCTGTTGTTAAGCAATGAGAGGATTTCCTAATTTGACACTCAACACCTTGATTAGAATATATTCTCCATCTTGTACTTCAAATTTTGATCCAATCGTTTCCTAGATTTATGAGACAAAATTCTCATATTTTAATGCTCTGGTGTGTTTGTCTACATGTATATGTGTGTGTGATTTAATTTCAAGATTCACAATGGCTGCTAACCACACCATTCCAGTGTTCCTGCCTATCTTCAAAATGTGACAGATTTCTGAAATAAACATTCAAAAACGATGTGTCATCACAGTTAATAGTGAAATCAAGCAGGGAATCCCACTTTCTCAACCCAGTTTTCAAACATGGTGCATTGAAAAAAAAGTTGATGGCCGCCGCCACCGCCGCCGCCGTACCTTCAGGCCTCTCTGGAAGGTGGAGATGGACAGCAGAGCCAGATCCTGCTGCTCCTCGGCGTAGCGCACCAGGTAGACGTACACCAGCTTCTTCACCTGCAGAAAGGAGAGAGCGAGCGGGGAAAACAGACGCATAAAATTCCCAAATTATGTACATTAGCTCAATTATTTCCTCTCAGATAAATCTGAATGGGAGAGATAAAGCACAGAGATAAAACTCTCCAAAAACAGGAGGGGAAAATTGCAATTTTGTTAAGGACAGATAAAGCTAAACCTCCCTCTGGGCTTTTCCAGAACGCGACAAGATGATGCATAAATGAGCCAAAAGTTTCATTTCAGCACATTAAAAAGAAAAAAAAACAAGAAACTGCTAATAATCCATGAAGGGACATAAAACGGAGCTCATTACAAACCTCAATGTTTTTACAGGCCACGTTTTTCACCACAGCGGGGAAGAGATCCGACGCGTTTTTACCCCTGGCGATCATCTGGAAGCACAGGAAAGATTTCCCAAGGTCACATGAAAAGGTTTTTTTATTGGAATTCATTTCAATTCAAGCCACTTCTGATGATTTGGCTCCTCTTTGGTCTTTTTTTCTGTCCTGCAGGGCCGATGAATGGAAAGTTCAGGAGGAGGATTATGAATCTTTAACGGAAGGCTGCGCAGCTTTCGTCTCTCGCCGCTGGAGCCGTATCATCAAACGCCGCCGCCGACTTACAGGAGATGCTCTGGATCTCCACTCAGAGCCACGTGTTGCGTTTAACCGATGGGTTCCGCCGCTTTACTCACAATGTGCAGCCGTATATACGGCTGCACATCACTGATCGGTCACATCCCGAAGCGGACATTATTTATACTCACGGCCACGATGCGCTTCATGGCCTCCAGCTTCAGCGAGTCTTTGTTGGAGTCCAGCATCTCTTTCAAGTCGTCGTGTCTGCGGAGAAGGAAACACGGTGGAGTGAGCTCCACCCAGAAACACACACGGCCCCGTCTCCACATTTTCACTCTCGGCTTCGGGACGGATCAAAGTCTGCCAGTCTGACCCAGAAATGATTCTCTTTGAAGTCTGGAATGTGGCAAGAACATGGAAACCTTTCAAAGTGCGACGCATTAAAGGTGGGTAATTGCAAAGTGCTGTAATTTGCAAAAACACAGAATGTTGACCTCCTGCACACAGACTGCCGATGTTTCAGTTGGAATAAGAGAAAAAACAAAAATCCCCATAATGCGACCATCGGACGATTACAGTGCTAACATGGTTAGCCAGTTGCTTGATTGGTAAAAATTCGCAATTTTTCATCCTTCCATATTTGCTTCCCCTGGGTGGTCATAATGTTATGGCTGGTCAGGATCCTTTACTCTGTGACGTGCAGTCAGTGTCCTGATCATCACATTAATTATGGAGCTAATGGATCAATTTGAGCGCAGCGCTCATTTCCTGATCACTTTAACACTGATGAGTCGGTTTTTCATTCCGACTTGTTTTACATTTATACAGGTGTGATTTTATCCTCACGAGCCAAGGCTGGATGAAGGGAAAAGATGCAGTGAGGAAAGCTGCACCTCAACTTCTTCAAACGGGAGAAAATTAGGATCCATGGCGATAATTTATGAAGGTGTAGCTGCAAACACAGCGGCCACAGTGGAGCAAAATCCTTCCTCGACTGGAGAAATGCACCATTTTATGAGCATCCATGCCGAGCAACACCAGTGGAAGAATGCAAATGATCCTAAACCAGAAACTCCAGGGGTGTTTCAAAACTGTTTTTGGAATTGTTGCATTAAAAAAAATGCTTTAGAGAGATCACTAAGAAGTTTAAATGATTTATTCCTTAAGCCAAACTTTAATCCCAGACTACTGTGATTTTTCAATCTGATTCAAATATTAACATTTAAAACACTAATGCTAATGCTAATAACAAATTAAACCAGAGATGTGCAAAATCATCTCGATCTCAACTAAAAACAGCTGTGATATCTTGTTCCTGTCTTCTAAATCTAACATTAAACTGCAGTTTTATTGAAAGCATCACATTGTGTTGAATAACATAAAAGAAGTCGTGAGACTGTTCTAAGCAAATCCGTTTGAGGCATGAAGTCAAAATTCACTATAGAAAAACTTCTTATTCTGACATAAATATAAGTGCTAATGCCAAAATGCTAACATGTACCCAGACTTTCAAGACTCATCTATCAGATTTAACTATTACCATTCATAGCTGCATCCCTTATTAGAAGTAATTTTTATTGATTCTTGAATCTCTGTAATTGTTAGATATCTATGAATTTCACAGTTTCTGGATTTTAATTAGTTTGAAATGGGATCCTGTAGTATTTGTTTTTTTTTTTGTGTATTTGCTTTATTTAGAACTTTTTTCCAAGCATGTGTTATGCAAAGTGTTTGTTGGTCATGTTAACATCTGTCATTAACTGTATTCAACATGTAGCAGTAGCCTAAAGAAAAGGTACTCGTGTTTGAGTCTGTTGTTGGGATTGGGCAGCGGCATACTTTACAAAGTGCAGTAGTCTGATCCATGATGTTGGTCTTTTTATATCCAAACCACCGCCATATGACAGACGTTCCCCCTCTTTTTGGTACAAGCTCGTCAGTTTGCGCTGGTTGTTCGTCATCTCGTTGTTTAGATTGAGAATTGGTAACATGTTCTTTTGTAGCCTGACCAGCCATGACCAAAACACGCTTCTCCAACACTTTACAAAGACGCGGTTTGGTCTGGGGTCACAGCGCCTATTCTCAGTTTCTCACAATTTTTTTATTTGTGTATGAAGGCAGCTCACTGGCTGAGCGGGGGCCAATGCGAGCCCCCGTGCGTGACGTGCAATAACATGCGACGGACCCGGGTATGTCAACAAACGAGAGGCGCTGTCTTCACGCAGCGCGGCGCTGCATGCAGCATTTGGGGATTTAAACTAAATTAACTTAATTAATTAAACTTAAATTGTTCAAAACTGTAGAAAGAGCAGACGCATAAACACGATCGCTGTAGTCCGCCATGTTGAATGTTATGAACTGGGGAGTTCCGTCTGCTTAGTGTGACGCATGAGAGAGGCCGTGCTGTAATTGGTCCGCCGCAAAACGGAACGGTAAATTATTGGCTGATGCTCCGGATCCAATCCCTTCGGCATCCAAGCAGCATGTGACGGATGTAGAAGGGAGCTGGCTGGTCAGGCTAGTTCTTTTGGGTGGTGTCCACCATCTTCCTCCATGGCTGTTTATGTTTTTAAGCCGCGTGCCTGGGCTTGCCGTAAGACGCATCAGTGAAATAAAATACTGCGGTAAAGCGTGTTTTGGGACGCTGCGATATCAACGATAGAGCTTCACATTAAACAAAAGACATTTCCTATCATCCAGACGATATATCGCCCGGTCCTACTTCCTACCACTCTATTGTGCTTTAAACACTTTTACCTCAAACACTCAAACATCATCAGCATACAGTTAAATAATTTACTTTACAGATAATCATCAAACATTAACCAAATAAAGTCTCATCTTCTCTCATTTTCTTTCTTTTCATCGTATCAACTCTTTTTTTTTTGTCCATATTATCCAAGTGAAATATTTGTATATCTCCATACATCTCACACACACTCCAGATACACCAGATTCCTATCAAAAACTGACGCTGTCACTGAAGCGGGTGTTTCATCACTCCCAGCGATATGGTCACCAGTATCTCAGCCTTGGACGTTTTCCAGTCTTTAATAGAACTCATTTCCACGAGCTCACAGGCTGGTCTAACCCTGTTAATGCCGAACTTTTCAGGCTCGTACATCCGTCACCCGCGACAGAGACGACGAGGCGACGCATGTGGGAAACCAGATCCTTGTCTGGGTGGATTTGAGTCGACATCTCCACCCTGCAGCAATACAAACACACATCAACAACACTGCCAAAGCTGCAAACGGCGGCTACGCTGGGATCTCTGCTGCTGCCAAGACAAACACGGAGGAGCGACTGAATGGAGGAACGCCGATCAATGACGAGGCCGCGGTTTGCTCCTGGAGCAAAAACAAGCAGCGCAGCTAAGAAAGAAAGTCATCAGTTACTGTCTTTCTTCGTTGTGATTAAAGGTGAGTACATTTCTTTGGAATTTATTTGCTTTTTCATCTTTGGAAAGCTTTAGTTACATTTTTATGTAAATAGTGCCACTTTTAATTAAGTGTGTCTTCTGTGTTTGGAAATAGAGCATCAAAGTGATTCAAAACGCCGTCCTGTGGCAAAAATTGGTTGAGAGTTGGTGAATTTGCAAATCTTAACTACAATCTACCAATATGAAAAGATACTGGAGTTCTGTATCAGAAAATTACAACTTAGATCGAACGAAGGGGTTCATGTGCAATTTTAAAAAGTAATGTCAATTAAATGTGCATTTTGAGCAACAAAAACATGCGTTACAAACCTGCGTTGAAAAATCTCTCCGAAAAAAAGACCAATTCAAAAAAGAACATCAGAGAAAAACATTCAGAAGAATAAAAACGGTTAAAAAGACGATCAATAAAATGCGCCCTCTTGAAAAAAAATCCCTGAAAGGTCATTTAAAATGGGTGTGGTCTGCGTTTAGCAGATGACAGCAGGAATGATGGACTTTAGCCGTTAGTTTTTCATGAAAACATCTGGCTGAAGGCAGAAGAGAGAAGAGACAGATCATGGCTGATGAGTCGTTTTGTATTTTCAGCCACTTCCTCCTCCCAGATTGAGTCCAGGTGCCTCTGCTGAGCTCGGTGGTTGGGATGGTTCACACTGCTGAAGCTGTTCTGGTCTTTCACAGACAGTCCGTTACAGCAGCAGATAAAGGAGAATGTTTCAAGGCTTTCAATAAAAGAATGATAAAAAATTGCCATCGGAAAACCTGACAATATTACTGCCTTCCTGTGCTGTTCTGCAGCTGTCTGTGTTCATAATGAAAATCAAAGGTGACAGGACACAACCCTGAGGCCAGCCTGTGTTTGAACTCCTCCTGCTGCCTCGCCGACACCTGCTGGATCCTGTTCGATAGAAACACGAAAAACTGAGCAGCTCCTTCAAAATAAGATGCAAGGTGGTCAATTAAAATGTAATGCGTCTTGTGAATAGCAGAAATCGGCAAATGAAATCCTGATATGTGACTCAGATTTCTCCAGGCGCTGATACACTTTGCCCAGAATTAAAAGTCTGGTACTGTTGACACCCTTCCCAGCCGGATTAACAAACAGCGAGGGATCTAATATGCCAAGTTATGGGAGAGTACCATGTCTTTTAGGACCTCAGTTCAACAAAATAAAACAAAACAACTGTTAGCACACCAAAAAGAGGGGACACCTTGTCAAACATGGAGAGTGGACTAGTTTTTCTGGTAAATTCCAGTCCGAGTGGGCAGGAAAACGACCAAAATGTCGTCAAGGTATATCAATTTATCAAGTCTGTCTTCCTGGTGTCTGACATTTTGAATTTATAACCAGCTTGTACAGAGGCATGAACAAACATTACCAAGAGGTCAACAAATTTACATCATCATAATAGGGAGAATTTGAGAGATAGAATTATAAAGATGGAAAAAAAACAGTCTTTTTAAACCGAATCAATACGCTGGTTAAACAATACATCAAGCCCAGGAGCTTGAGAGTACTTCGGTGTTTCCTCGGCCCTGATCCGAGGTCCTGGACCCTCCTGCTTGTTTCAGGTCTGATCCCAGCTCTGCTCCACCTCATTCAGAAAGGTTTTCCAGAATCACCATGGTAACCAACTCATTAGAATCAGGTGAATGGAAATAATGAGACTTGTGAAACAGCAAGGTAGTACCTAGCAGTGTTTGAAAGCCATCAGACACTTTCTGGTGTGATTGGGAGGTGTTAAGGATGAAGGGTGGGGTCTGACTGGCAGTGGGCGGGGATGATTTAATTACAGCACATGTCAGCCCCAACGAGTTTCCAAGGTAACAGAGGAAGCAATAAAATTAAGCTCAATGATTTCCTGCCTTCCTCCAGAGCCTTTGTTGCATTTGACAATGTTTTCACGTGGCACTGAAGGTCTGTGGTAAAGACTGACTCACAGGGCTTCAGGTCTCTGCTGAACGCCGTCACCGTGGACGAGCCCGTACACTAAAACACCAGGCAGCAGGAAATGCAGGACCAGATTCAACGTTATGAACAGCTGAGACTCATTGATCCAGCGGAGATTCCTTCTACCACCTTCAGGCAGAGGTGTCGTGCGACGGCTACCCTTTAAAAATTAAAGCATTCATTTGGGCTCCTGCTCCAAAACTACATGACCTCTTCAACCTCAACATGTGCTTGGATCATTTTCAAGTGAAGATTAAGAGAGCACCTGTGAGATTTGTTCAGGTTCTATGATAGGCGGAAATAAGAAGAGTTAAAATTCCAAGCATAAGCACAGTTATAGAGAAAACTCTTCTCATCATTTGTAGAAATTCATTAGAATGTTGTCAGTGGATTTTGTATTTATTGGGAAAAAAAAAATGTAATGACAAAGACGATGTGAATCAAGGCTGGAGCTGTTGGAGCTGTGGCGCTGTGATCGGCCTTCAGAGCTCCGCAGCCTGAATGGAGGCTCCACGATTAGAGGAACAGTTCATCAACACCAGGCGTTGCCTTAGCAATGGCTAAACCAGTCTGCATTTTGAATGATTCTGATACTTTTTGTTCTCTGTCTTTTCAAAACTTCCATCAGGGGTATTCTGTTCAAACTCTAACTGAAGTTAATCTAAAAGAAACTATAGCTGTGAATGCTGGAGCTATTCGTGGGGGAGTGTCTGCCGGTAACAAAACACCATCTATTTGAATGGCTACTCTGATTTCTATTTACTTTTGGACTCACAATCTCTTTTTAAATCTAGTTTTTCATTTATTCAATCAGAGAAAGATAGCAGGGAGTGGTGAGAGTGTCACAAACAGAGCACGACCTCCTCTCAGAAACATTTACATCGACCAGCTTCAAATAAGAACCAGCGAAGGTTTAAAGGAACCTATTCATAGTGGACGTCATTGACCTACCCACCATTTAACTCCTTTAACTCCTGTTTTCCAGACTTATTCTCACCGCTGTGCTTTTGTTTTTCATATGATTTGTCACACACTCAGGGCTGAGTGTCCCGTCACCACGGTTTGCTGTATTATTGTGTTTTTCTGTTTCAGAACCACACATCAAAGGCGGCCGATGTGGGACTTTTCATGCAGAACTAACCCAGGCTGTGCTGATAGAGACGCTCATGCTCCTAGAGTCATGGCCGGGGGCTCCGGCCCATCCTCGCCATTTCACAGTGAAAATAATGAAGCAGCGAGGCCGCCGTCTTCAGCCAGAACTCAGCATTAAGGATCCTTCATCCTCCCATCTGGGCCGTTTGTGCTTTGGGCAATTTACACTCGCAATCTCTACAAGTTCATTCTTTATAATTTGTTTTGATACACAGCCACATATTTGGAACCAAGAAAACCGGCATCAGTTTTCTGCTCGCGTTCCAAAAATAATCCTCCCTGTCAGGTTCTTAATTTGACGGCCTTTGATGAATTTTCGGTTTTGAAGCGGCGTGACTGAGCCGGCCATATTATCTGTCCAAGCAATGCAATTATTAACACTGTGATGCTGGATGGAGCACACACACACACACACGTACACACACACACACACACACTCACACACGTACAGACACATTAGGTTGGGAGCAGAGTCATGATCAAACGTGCGGCCTCCGCCGCCGCCGCCTCGTCTCGCGCTGTGAACCCTCCATTCACTGCTGTCATGTGACCGAAGCTGATGAAAGACGTTGCATATTCCAACACATTGAGAAAAATAAACCGAACTGCTCGTCAGACTTCCCCTTCGAACAGTCCACAGCGCGGAACTGCATAAAAATCAAGAATATATGAAAATAAATTCAGCAAATTAGAACTGGAGGGGTTTTGATGGGGGGGTTTGGGGGTACGATATGTTTTTTGGTCTATTTCTTGTATTTTTTGGAGAGTTTGTGTTTCCTCTCAGAGGGCAGAAGTGACGTCCACAATGAATAGGTAAGGTACTTGTTAACATGTGAACATAAAGACGAACTGTTTACGTTCACTGATGGATCATGTCGTGATTTTTTCTTTTTTCCAAAAAAACTAAATAAAATAAAAATCCTTCTATATCAACAATTGGCCAGTGTTTCAGTTTGGATGGCAACTTTTCTTTATAAATATTTCAAAAATTTAGAAATTTTCCTTTTATGTTGGAGTGAATCGACAGATTATCATGAGATACATTCAGAGTGTTTGATCTACTAAAGGTTTATAGAAAGAAAAACAGGCGCTAACATGATATCACACTCACACACATGTGGAAACCGACTTAATGTATGCACACACACTAACACACTCCAGATTTAACATGTTTGCCTTCATGAATATGGAATATGGTGTATGTGTTCTCAATACTGTGACGGATGTGTGCAGATAGATTAACATGCAATGCGCACTGTGATGTGCAGTATTTTCTGTTTGACATCTTCCTCCAGGCGATACCGATTCCATCATTCTTCACTATTTGCCAACTTAAAAGAGTAATCTTCCATCATGTGACCCCAGCTGACTGCGGAGGAGCAGGAGACACCCTGCACAGGTCAGCATCCCACCACAGGACCCTCCCAGCCTCCACAGGTAAACCCACTTGTTCCACAATACAGGTGGAAACTGTGTGTTCCACTGCTGTGTTATAGCAAGTTATTGCATTTCACACTGGAGACTTAAGGAAAACAAAACACTTATTTCAGAAAGATTATTTCTCTGGAAACTAAGAACCGGTGTTGTGTCCCATCTCATGAATGTAGACAGTAAATATTTTATATAAAACAGTCAGGGGAACCATTTTTGCACTTCGATTGAACCTGTGAGAAGCGTAAATAACATTTAGACCCAGTCTGTGTTTTGAATGCTCAGAATAGGCATTCATAAACTGCATTCAATCTGTGGGGGAGTCACATTTTCTTTAGAATTCCTTTATAACATCACAAATTTGCTACTTTTTCCCTACTTATCAACTCCTTTATTGCTGTTCCGTTTCTAAATATTACCAACACTCATTTGCAAGACTGAGAAATTACTGATTTATGATAAACAAGCCAAGTTAAACAGTTACATTTTAAAAATTTAACATGCCCTTTTTTTTTTTTTTTTTTTGCTTTGTTTTTTTCTGCAGTGAGCAGCAACGAGACGGGAGAGAAAGCACCCGAGCAAATGATTCATTTGTTTTACAGGCCGCGTTAATTAACCATCCCGATCAGGCCGTCTCATTAATAAAGTGACAGGGATTCATGTGACTTGTTTGACGACAAGCAAGCCTTCAGAAGATCTAATTAAAACCGGCCCCGAAAACATTTATGATGTTTGCCGTCGCCAAACACTCGACCTGTCACAGAGGAATTATCTGTCGGCTGCAGCCGCAGTCGGCGTTGGCAGGGCGGAGGGGAGACGAGGGGAAATGCTGCGCACCGAGAGTCCTCTTCTGAAGGCTGCCACGAAGGCAGAACAGACAGAAACAAGAAGTGGAGAGCCTCAGACGAGGGGAGCAGCGAGGAACATCAGGGTGGAAATTAAGGTTCTTATATATCTGCTTTCTTTTTCAGACTCGTTTTTGCTGGATGGTCTTTACGGAAAAGAACAAAAACAACTAAACGCTATCAAAGGTCAGGGAATAAAATATTGTGGTTAAAGTAGAATTTAGAAAAAAAATGTTCACAATCTGTCAAAAATTTAACACATCAAAAGATTCAAATGGCTAAAATTACTGGAAATGATCAAAAAAACAAATCAAAAAGAGTTAAGATATGTAAACAAGTCAAAATGACAAATAAAAAAACTAAAATCATAAAAAATTAAAAAGAAAAACATGAGAAAATGGCTAAAATTGCTAGAAACCAAAGCATCAAAGCTCCTGAAGTCCCTGAATAAAAGCTTCTTTGTTAATACATTTTTGATAAAATGGCTTAAAAGAACTAGTTGCTTATGAAACTTAACAACTTATGTAACATAAACAATTTTATCCATATGGACCAAAACTACATGTCTTCAGCCGTGTTGTTCCCATCCTAAAGGTGTTGCATGCTTTGCTGCAGCAGATAAATTGGCCCCAGGTCGTAAAGCTTGCAGCCCCCTGATCGAGCCCAGCCTCTGGGTATTAGATCCATTTGTTGGAGTGTGATGGATTTCCACAAACACCACTGTGCCTGAATTATCTCCAAAGTAAAGCTTCATCTTGAGCACCGGCGGGGGAAAAACGGCCCTGTGACGGGCCGCCTCCCGGAGGACCTGCAGTCATCCTACACCGACTCGCGTTCTCTAATTTCCCTGGATTGTGTCCCGTCCTGCCAAACAGCGGATGAATTCACAAACAGCTCTGAATTATTTAACCCTGTGCGGCCGGGCGGTCGGGTTACCTGGCCTCGGCAGAGGGGAGCCGGCGTTCGGCGGCTCCACTTCAGACACGCCGCCGGTTTGTTCCGAATGACATGAAAAAGCGGAACATGTGAAAATGTATTTGCATGAATCGGCGGCGAGCCAAAGACTCAAGAGTTGCCGCTTGCATTTGTAAGCAGCCGGTTCGTCTGTTTTACATAAGCCGTCGTCTTTCTTGTTTTTTCCGGAGAGAGATGTGAAACTCTGAAGCCCACCAGAACTGCACTTCAGTGCGCCTCTCATCTCATAACATTAAAGGAGACGACTGCGGCTTGTAGCTCCTCTGACCCAATAAAATCCAGAAGTGATTATGCTTCTCTTGAAGTCAATCTATTCCTGAGCAGGGCTATATTTGTTTTGTTTTTTTATTTTAATTTCGGAAGGTATGCAGCCTAATTAATGAAATTTGCATGTACAGCCTTTGCTTGATCCAGAGGGTCTACCTTTTTATTGGACTTCGTGAAGTGCCTGAAGACCACTAAGTCATTTAAAACAGTACCTTTCTTCTTCATCTACCAAACCTATTCCCACTGTCACCTCACAGACATGGTCCTTTTCATAATTTTGGTGCATTTGGCCTTTAAAAGCGGTTTCCAGATGCTGCATTCTGCACGTTGGTTAGTTATAAAGAAAAAGAAAAAAGTTGCGTGGTGTTCTTGGGATCAGTTGTTTCCACAATGATGACTTTGGTGATGAAAACCAATCCTACCATAAAACTGCTGCAGAATCTAAATCAAAGTATCGTAAAGCTTTTTTGTTTCATTGTTTCATCAATCCTCAAAGCACTTTGCACCGTTAGACACGTCCAGCCATTCATCAGTGCTGACAGCAGCCTGCAAGAGGCTCAACCGTCCACTGGGAGCAATTTGAAGCTCAGTGTCTTGCTCAAGGGAACTATGACACATGAAGCACAAGAAGCTAAGTCACAACATTTGAGAAACTTGTTGAATCATAAGAAAAGTGCAGTTTTAACATTTATATCAGTTGAATCAATGCTGCAAAACAAATGATTTTCGTTTGCTTGTATTTTTCTGAACTTAGCAACAAATGACTCAGCATTCTGCTATTTCAGTAAATCTACCCAAAAAGCTGAAATACCTTTTACCAAAATGTTTCTATTCAAGCAAAGGTTTGCGAAGTCTCGTACTATTTAGGACGCAGGATTTCTGTAAGCTGTCAGCATGCTTGTTATTTAGATTTTGTCTGGATTAGATTTTCATGCTATTTGCTAACGTTAAGATAGCTCTCATAGTTTCATGCCTGATTTTCCTGATTAGCATAAATACAGCATCATCAGCATATTTCTAATTCCTCGTCAAGGCCAGCAAGCCACTGCACTGAAACTTTTCTAGATTTAGAGGCTTCAGGTGGTCGAATGATGGAGCATCTGTTCAGAACTGAAGACAAGCACAACAGCTGTTGTCTGTGGTCTTGTTGGAATGACTCAGAGATGATATAAATCTGAAATAAATCTACTTCTACTTGGATGCAAGTTAATATTCTTGCAACTTCTTGGATCTTCAGGCTTCCAAACACCGACTGACACTCAGATTCCAACAGATTCCACTCATCAGGTTCCATTCACGATTCCCACAGTCGGAGCTGAATAAGCCTGGATGAGCCTACCGTAGCGGTTGAGTTTGGAAAGTTCCACCGCCACCACCGTCCTCCTGCAAGCCCCGGTCCTCCGGCTCCCCTCCACCTCCTCCCCCGCCGCCTCCGCCGCCACCTGTCCCTCCGGACCGGAGGTGTCGCAGCTCGTCGGGCTGGAGGGCGTTGTACCAGCCCTGCTGGGCGTTATCGGGGGTCAGCACGGGGCTCTTGTCCTCCTCCTGGCCCTGGACCTGACTCTGCACCGTCTTGACGATGTTGACGGCGTTCACCGGCAGCTGCAGCAGCTTCTGCATCGTGGTCATGCTCACAACTTCGGCGACTCCCCAACCTGTGGGATCCTCAGACGGTTTGCTGGCAGATGGCGGGGTTTACCGAAGCGCTGCTAATCAGTTGCACGTCTCCTCCTGAGACCAGCAGAACCAGCTTCTCCTGAAATCCACGCCTTCCCTTCATACGTGGGTGAATCTTGCAGTCCTCCTCATGAATGCTCTGGAAGGGTTGAGGCTGACGTCCTCCTTGCTGCCTGAGCGCAGTGGAGCTCCGGCGCTCTGTAGGGCTTGATTTTCTGATTCTGCTCCTTCACCCTCGCCTGCCTCCTGCTACTGCTGAGTCGGTGCGCATCCAGTGAAGCAGCAGACTTCAGCCGCTCAGTAAATGGATGCTCGGCAGCGAGGA
The DNA here is from genome assembly GCF_902148845.1 of Salarias fasciatus. Lineage (NCBI taxonomy): Eukaryota > Metazoa > Chordata > Actinopteri > Blenniiformes > Blenniidae > Salarias > Salarias fasciatus. Next base: position 6,439,036 of record NC_043751.1, on the reverse strand, counting down.
GGGGCGTGGATTCCTATTTGCCTCTCCTCTCCTCCGGTGACTCCTCCCGCTGCTCATGTGGTTCCTGTTGCTGCTGCACCAGCCTCTCTCTCTCTCTCTCTCTCTCTCTCTCTCCAAGGCGTAATTACATCCACGCTCTTTCAACAATGGCACAGCCTCTCCCATCTTTTGCCACGTTAGCGCACCCTCCTCCTCCCCCTCCCTTCACGCTTGTCATCCCTGCTCCCAGTCCTCACGTTAACGGTGAGAAATCTCCCTCCGCCGCTCGTCTGTCCCGGCCTCACCCGCGCCGACTCCCAGCCAGCCAACCATCGTCGATACTCGACAGACGCTTTGAAGTATCTTTCACTCCGTCTCCGTCCTCACATTTAAAAACTGCCCCTTCCTATCCATTTTTAATAATCCGCCATGTGCCTTTTTTTCCTTTTTTTTTTTTGGTTCCTCTCCTCTTACGTGACTCAGCTTTCTTGGCAGAGTCGTGATGAGGACGTCTCTCTCTCTCTCTTGCTCTCTCTCTCTCTCTCTCTCCTTTCTTTTTGCCTCGGACCAAAATAAGAGCCTTGAAGCCGCTCTTTACGTATGTTCTCCCTGTGATCACAGCTCAGTCAGGATCTGTTGACATTTGCAAAAGACTAATGTGATTTCTCACCTGTCAGTGTCATGAGGAGAGCGAGCCCTGGAGCGGTCGGCTGCTTTTCCAGAGATTAAACTGAAGGTGACAGACAGTGTTTGGTTATGCTCTGAAAAACTCACCCAGGGGACTCAACCTTTACAACCTCAAGAGCTGTTTTTACACTTTCCGCCAACTAAAACTCACCTGGAGTCACAAAACATGTTTAATCTTCTAAAAATTATGTTTGTATTTTGCTGTACAAACTAAAACTGTAGCTCGTGTTGCATTTCTTAAGTTTCCTGATCACAATTTAGAAAGATACACATATTTTGTGTTTCATCTTTTGATTGATTTAAACATTTCTTGAAGATTCAGTCATTCTGATTTAGTTATTTTAGCTGTTGTGACTCTTCTCTGCTGGTTTTTTAAACTTCTACAGTGGTTTTAGCTTTTTAGCAATTTTAGCTAATGTCACATATACTGTATGCTAAAATCACATACAATTCAGGTTATCTTGACATTTTTATTGTCACAGATTTAGCTGTTATTTCCAAATTAGCTTGGTTTTGACTCTGAGAAAATTTTGAATGTATTTTTTAGCCTTTTCAACTTGGTTTTGGCCATTTTAGCATTTTTAGCTAATGCAGTTGTGGGAGCCATTTTCCATTGTTGGCTAATTTGACTGTTTTTTTTTTTTTATTTCTTTTATAAATAGTTTTGAGTCTTTTACCCCCAAATTCCACATCTTCCGTGTCCGGTCCACTCCGCTCCGACCCCCGCAGCAAATACGTAGCTATTTTAATGACTGCAGCTGATTCCACAGCCTCCGTTCTGCCACGTTCGGCTCCGTCTGGGTCCGCTCCGTCAGTCCAAAATAGAGCCAAGGTCTATTTTTCTGTCCGGTCCGGTCCGATCAGATCCACACGCATAAATTTCCACAGTTCAGATGCACCAAACAGGAAAGAGAACTCCAACAACCTCCGGCTTTATACAAAATAAAATCATTTTGTCTTTATTGAAAACTTTAAACAGTTTGAAGACGGTTTATTTGTCCTCACATTAATTTTCAGATATAGACATACCATACTGATTAAAATATACACTTTAAAAAGTGGTACAAAGAAAAATGAAAACACACTTTCAAGTTTTATAATACAAACTTCTATTTTTGCCTGTAATCAAGCTATAGTCGAACGTTTCTGAATGTTTACACAGCTGCATATATGGTCTATTTGTAGGCTATTGTTCATAAATTTCGTGTTTTCTACAATGACATATTCAGGGCCATGTATGCATTTTATTCTGAATGGCCTGAATGTGCTCCTTGCGCATGCGCTTCTCTGCTTCTCCACCCGGGCGGAACAGAGGCGCAGCAGAGCAATGCGAGCGCTGTGGGTTTTGAGAATACGGAGCAGACCGGGCCGGACCGGGCCGGACACGGAAGATGTGGAATATGGGGGTTGGACATCTTGGTAGTTTTACCAAGATCAGAACTGTTTTAGTCGTTGAGCTATTTCACTTTTTTACGCCGTTTGTATCAATCTTCGTCAAAACAGCCATTTTATATTTTCAGCATTAATCATCTTGAACTGCAAGATAAGATTTCTTTCATTTTCGCCATCAGGTGTAAAATTTAAGTAAAAGCAGGATAATGTTTTAGGGTTAGTTTTACCTGGAATTCAAGAAGAAAGCTTAAAGGACCCTCTTCGGTCTTTTTTTTTTTTTTTTTCTGCTTAAACATTACTGTGAAAGCCAAACAGGTACCTTCAAGAGCCTTCAGAATTAAAGCCTTGAGCAGGTTTTCAGGGTGGCCCCTCCTTGGATTTCTTATTCCAACATGTTATAATTTAATGTCAACAACATTGAAGCAGCAAAAGCCTTGAATCCCTCGTGGTCATTGTCAGATGTAAAAATATTCCAAAAGTTTGGTTTGGCTCAGACAGCAATAAAATCTTTTGAGCTCTTGGTTGTAGTTTTGGATCAAATTATCTGTGTTTGTTCATATTTGATATTGAAGCTGAATTCTTCAATGAAAACTCTCACTTTTATCCATTCAGGCTCAACATCTATCACCTCTCTTCTTTCTGAGATCTTCCTGCTGCCTGGAGACAACATTACCTCAGTTCCCCTAAACGCGTCAGGACGAACTGCTCTGACATCTGATGGAAACACGGATAAAAGAGGGTTTTTCCCTCATTTAGACCTTGTTTACATGACAATGATATGTAGGAAATGCAGTGACTGGATGGAGTGCTGAGTCACCACAAGTAGAAAATAAATCTGTGTTGGTGGAGGAAGTTTTATCACAGCATTATAGAAAATATATAAACTCCAAAAATATTGCGAGACACAGTAAAACCCAGAAAACATTTCATCATAGAATCTGGTGGGCCACATTTAAAAACAAATACAAAAACAAAAACAGCCAGACCGTGACTCACTGCTGCTACCATATGCACAAAAATCTAAATACTTAGATTTTGCATCGTGTATCTTTGGCCTGTTTGCATTCTTTTCAGTATGTAATTTCACTCATATTGTAGTTTAGTAGTTTTAGTTATTAAGAGTGAGGAAACATCCCCCATCAAATTCATTTCAATGTATTGACTGGAGAGTGAGTTAGCATTTTGTTTGCTCATAAACTGGATGATCCAGATCATCAGACGGGAAGTTCTCCTGCAAACACGGATCTATGCAGTCATTCATTCATAAAACTGAAACAAGAGACGAGAAAAAGGACCTGCAACCTTTGCAACAAAAAAGAAAGACAGGGTGAGCAGTAAACCATATTTGCTCGTTCAAATGATGAATGCACTAATCTTCCTGTTCATTTGCATAACTTGCTGTTCTAACAAGGAGCTAACGAGACAACGCGTCCACTTGTGAACAGCAGGAAACGTTGTCAGACTGCAATGGATGCTCAAGTTCGCACAACTTATTGAGACACTGACCTTGTTTATTGTGATATGTCCTCCACTGCTGTTGGCTTTCGATTCAAGAAGTTGTTTGTGGCACGTTTCTACTTAAATGCTCTACCTTTTCAGCCAAAAGACAAATATCCCAAACTTCAAGAGACTAGTGTAATTCAGGACTTCTAAAAGTCTGGGGGCATGAAAAACACATTGCTGTTTAAAATTAGTACATTTGAAAAGCTGAAACTATGTGACTGTATTTCCTCAGAAAACAACTAAAGTGTTTAAAAATGACACTAGTTGTGATGTCTGATGTAAAAATGTACACTCGTGATTTAAAAATAAATAACTTTGTGTATACAGGACTTATAAACCAGCAGAATCACAGACATGAGGAACAGTGACAGTAACCACCGCCCTTCACTGCCACCTACTGGAGTGTGTGAAGAATTACATGAGTTTGAGTAAAAGAATGAAGAATGTGTGAATTCATGCAGTGGGGAGCAAAAAGCTTCATGTTTTTAGTTTTCCATTAATACCTCTTTTGAACAAACACAGCGAACAGAAACTGTTCCTGCATCTCATGAGATTCTCGTTCTGCTTCACTACAACAGGACAGAAAAACTCACATCTCATTTTTTTTTTTCTTTTTTGCCACTTTTTACAAACACGATGTATTTAGGAGGTTCTAGTTCATCTTAGCCTGGGCTCAGCATCAGTCTTGCTTTAAATTTGGTGTAGTTTGGTTTAGTATTGCACTAATATCGCACCAGCACGTGCATTTTAGTCCAATAAACCAAACTCTTCTTTTATTTTATTCCCTCTGAATAGATTTGTACCCAATAAAAGTGACTATACAAATCCATCCAGCCACCTTCTAGACTGCTTCATCCTTTGCAGAGTTGCTGAGTGTATTATATTAATAATACTGGAAAAAAAATACAGAAAAAAGTACACTTAGAAAATATTATTCATTCATTCATTCATTCATTCATTTTCTACCGCTTCTTCCCTTTCGGGCTGGAGCCGATTCCAGCCGCTGTGGGCGAAGGCGGGGTATGCCCTGGACAGGTCGCCAGTCTGTCGCAGGGCTGACATATATACAGACATACAACCACACATTCACTCACACATTCATACTTAGGGACAATTCAGGGTGACCAGTTAACCTGACATGCATGTTTTTGGACCGTGGGGGGAAGCCGGAGTACCCGGAGAGAACCCACGCACTTATTATTCATGGAAAATGGAAATGTTGAGAAACAATGTCTGTTCAAAATTCAATGAAAATAACTCATTTAAAAAAAGCTTTCTAAAAATATTTCTTTTCATACATCACTATATTAACAGTATATTAAAACAATGGTGGCGATCGTAATGAAATAAAAAAGTAATACTGCATTTACAATACTAAAATTATGGAAAAAGGGGAAATGCACTAGGAATGTTTATCTTTCTGCACAAATAAATCCTGTGAGCAGTGAACATTCCTAATGAAAAATACCATACAAGGCTCGAACATGTGAAGCCCTCTTGACTCTTGATTATTAGGCAGGTGCCAAAAATAAGGTCCAACAAAGGAAAATTGTAAAAACTTCAGAGAACACACTGATTTTTTAAAAAACTAATTTCTTAAAAGTAGCAGCACCAAAACAGCACTGAGCCCCAAGCTGAGACATCAGCCATCTGCATAAATCTGAATAATATCAAACTAAAGCCTCAAAGCCAGGCTGTCAGGGTGAGCGAGCAGAACGTGGGTTCAGATCCTGTCTGTGAAGAGTACATGTTACTTAAATACTCACAAGTTACTTTTCTATCTACAGTGAGTATGAAATCAACAACACAGCTGCTTTTTTTTTTTTTTTTTTTTAAAAAAAAGAACTTTCTGGTAACTAACCCATAATGATGATCTCTGTATGAGTGTGTGCGTGTTTGAGTGTCGCTGTCCAGCAGGGGTGGTGCTGAAATGCCGGAGCCGAGGCCTGGCGTCCCCCCCCCCCGAACACAGGCGGGTGGAAGCACCCTGAAACCCGCTAAAACCCACCAACACACCTGAAGGGGGGGTCGCACACACATTCTCCACTGCAGTGAGGGGGGTGGACACACACAAACACACACAAACACACACGCACACACGCCACCGGAAGCCAGCAGAGGGCCGCACAGAGAGGACAAATCACAGCCAGACATGATCGGCGGGCCTCCTCCAGCCCATCACGGCCCGAAACAAACTCAGCCCAGCCTGGATCTTTACTACCGGCTCTCCGGCACTTTGTTTAGCTCGTGTCAGACAACCAGCCGCACCTCCCCCGCCATAAGCTGCCCCGGCATCCCCTCACCACCACCTCCACCTCCACCTCCACCATGACGAACAGACCGGAGCAGGAGGAGGAGGGAGCTCCCTACCTTTTGTAGTCGGAGGAGAAGATCCCCCCGCTGGCCGGGTCGTGCCCATACTCGGGCTCCCCCACGGAGGACGAGCCCCCCTTCTCGTCGTTGAACGCGGAGCTGGCGGACATGGCCGTGGCGGAGCAGCGATGGAGGTTCAGTGCAGCGGGCAGCGGGATATAAGGCTCTTAAAGGCGCCGCGCATCCCGGGAAAAGGAGGAGGAGGAGGAGGAGGAAGAGCAGGGCAACATGGTGACGGCGCGGTCACGTGACGTGATGCGCAGATTGCCGTCAGACGCCTTTATGTGGTTGTTGACTCATAATTTAAGCCGCCATATTGGACCGGGCATCATATAGGACAGCATATTATGCATCTCTTCTTTTCTTTTTTTTTTAATTGTGCAAAGCAGCAATTTAAAGAATATATACGAAATAGTCACATTATTTTACATTTTCTGTCGGGCAATAGACAAGTATCACAAAATACAAGATACAGACCAAATGAAAGATGAAAAGATAGGGTAGGAACAGACTCAAACAAATAGATACAAGATTAAGTGAAAAATATGATTGGGTTTATCTGTCAGGGCCCTCTACTACAGCGCAAGGTTTAAAGGGTCTTTTTCCTCCATGCACTTCAGATATGAAACATTTTTAGTTCCTAATTTAGCGGGGGTTTATATTTTTCTGTTTGTTGAATTTTCCAGTAATTCAAACTCTGCATGATCACCATATTGGACATAACATCACAGCCCTGTTTTGGAGGAGAATTTAATTTTCTTTTTTTGTGTGTGTGTGAATCTTTAAATTGCAAATTTACAGTAGTTATGTAGCTATTTATGAAATATTTGTATAATCATTATTTTTGCAGCACATTTTTAAATGTCCAGTGTATTTACATGAAAATCAGACTCTGGTCAAGCCGACATGGTTGAAGAAACTCATGATAGAGACCAGAACATGTTCTGAAACCAATCGCTTTATATGTTTATTTGCACGCTGAAAATATGCATTGTTGAATGTTCCAATGAGACCCAGCCTGTTTTTGAAACCAGCATCATCAGTGCTGAATTTCCCTGGTATTACAGCTTTTCTGCTCTTCTGCATGGCATTCATGTTTTTCCAGCAGTGGTTGGCGTTTGGGCTGCACAGTGGTTTATAGCTCATATTCACCATCGTCCTCATCAACATCTTCAAGTTTTGGGGGGTTTGAGTCTCATTCAGCTTGACCTGGGATAAAGGATGCTTTTATTTTCTTCACACATGACCATAATCAAACAAGTCCCTCAATCTGAACACAGTCCAGGGATCTGAATCATTCACCTCACCTCAACACTGAATTCCCATGTTATCTCAATCTATTCACAACATAATGAAAGCATAACAAGAAAGCAAGGGGAAAAAGTCATGACACTCCATAAACTGACAGCTTTTTTAACCCATTAAATACCATCTTTTAATGTCAACATTTTTGGGACTTTTTTTTTTTGTCATTTTACAACATAATATGCGGATTATTTTTTAAATATATATGCAGGCCAGCATAGGTCAGTGAGCAGCAGCAGCAGCCTCCCAGCTTTATCATTCATCCTACAGCAGATGCTGAATGGATTAATCAAACTGAAACACTAAAAATTTATGCATTTATGCTGTTCAGTCTTTTGTTTTCTCTTCTCAGAATTTCTCACGATTATTAGAACTGCTGCTCTAAAGCTTAACAGTTCTAGAAGATCTAGAAGTCCACTTCACTGGAGAGGAGAGCGATAGATTGTCTGAGTGCTAACCACTGCTCTGCCATGCAGCCGAGGGTTCAGCAAAGTTCACGTGAAATATTTAATCATTTAATGATGTGTATCTCTCTGGTGTTTTTTTTTTTTTTGTAATAGGTTTATGGTGAAAGGGCCAAACACTATATGCAACAAGCTTCGGATCTATAACAATACAGTTTGAAATGTGGATTATTTACAAACTACAAAGTCAGTTTTTGTGTTGTATTTGTGAGTCCTCTCAAAGTGATGACTCAGCAGTAATACTACAAAATATAAACTCTTGTAATTACTTGTTTTTACTTTGCTGAATGATGATAAAACCGGCTTTGAATATGACTGAATGTTGGCACTATGAAAGGATTAATCACACTGACAGTTTTGTATCTACTGCCACCTAGTGGAGAAATAGGAGTAATGATCCTTTAAAACACCAAGTAATCTGATGCTGGAATAAATAAATACATTGAGTCTCAAAACTTATGTCTCCAGAATATAATCTCATGACAGCCTTTGTTTCTGCTCCCACCTGTTTAGAATGGATATTTTTTATTATTTCATTTACTCAGCACTCTCTGGTTTGTCTTTGATTCCTCTGCATGGAGCACTAAAGGGATATATTGATCTACAGCATGTTTTCTCATCAGAGCATCATCTGAAATGTAATTACTTCATTATCTGGATCACTTAATCAAAGGAAGTTTAATGTACATGAAGTATTCGGCCTATTCTGGATCAATACATGTCGATCATTACAGGAGGCAGGGTTGTTGTGGCCGAGTGGTTAAGGCGATGGACTCGAAATCCATTGGGGTTTCCCCTCGCAGGTTCGAATCCTGCCAACAACGTCAGAGTGTTTTATAAGATAAATAAGAAGTGTGAGCTGTCAGCATGAGACGTAAATGGAAGATTCAGAGACTCCCTTCGCTTCACATGTTGGTTCTGCTCAAAACAACTCTCCAGTATAAACCAAGAGGACTCATTCACTGCTTCAATTCAGAATTTCTAAATAGATAAAGCTGACTTTCTCTCGTCATGGTGAAGTGTTTAGCGCAACCCTGTCCCAGTTTGACTCCAGGCCTCTCTGTGTTGGGTTTGCATGTTCTCTCTATGCTGGTGTGTGTTGGCTCCAAAAACACACACTGGGACCCTCAACATGTGTGGGTTTTTGAATTCATAAATGTGAAGAACACTTACACACCTGGTTCAAGGTCAATTCGCCCCATATATGTTCATGGTGGTTCAGCGGGCCGGAGTGGAGCCTCTTGTGGGCCAGTTTTGGCCCACGGGCTGGATATTTCACACCCCATGCCTGAACCATGCAAGAAAGCTTATTTGCTTTGTACAGTTTCTAAATGAAAAGTCTGTTCAGATAATCTCTTCTGTCGACAGAAGTTAAACTATCAGCTGCAGTGAAAATCACTTTTTTCAGCGGTTCTGAACATCTATCTCGCTCAGGTTTTAATTGTCAGTCATGTTGTTTGTTTCATCTCATTTCAGCATGATGGATGGTCTTTTGTGTCAGTTTTTGGTAACAAGAAGTGGAACTTCTCCTTTAAACCTTTCATATATTCACATTAATACTGATGCATTTTTCATTTGCATTCTTTTACCTTCAGAAATCACCCCTCTCTCCCACTAATTGATGCTTTGAACTTTAGAAATCTAATAAACCTTGAAGAATTCGGACAGCATATTAAAAATAGAAATAATAATACTGATAATAGAAATATCCTGGGCCTGTTTTGCAGCCTCTGTTGGATACAACTCTTCAAATTCTCAGCATGAATGAAAGTTTATAATCTCTTTCAAAAACACAGTGAGAAATTTTTCCCTCAAGGACACATTTTTTTGTCATGAATCATAAAATGTGTGTTTTGTAGTTGGCTTTCCACTTTTCCCATCTAATATACCGTAAATAAATTCTCACACAAATGTCCACGAGAATCTGTTTTCTCCTTCACTGTGACCTCCGGTGTTGTACGATGGTGTTTTTCTTGGGCGTGTATGGAGTGTGAGGAGCTGTGTGATCGAGCCACAGTGGTAAACGGCTGCCAGAATGTGACGCTCAGCGCTCAGGAACGTCAGCTAACACGCTTACCCTGGGTGACAGTGCCTTCTTTCACGGACTCACCTCCTTCACATTCCAGCTCAAACTGTTGCAAAAGAGGAAGAGGCGAATGCCGCGGCATGTGTGTGAAACTTGTTGCTTCCTTACAGCAATCCAACCAGTTCACAACAATCACAGGGTTGGTTCATGTTCCAAATGGGCAAAAATGGAGCAATCTTAAAATTGTTTAAAGCAGGGGTGTCAAAAATAAGGCCCGTGGGCCAAAACCAGCCCACAAGAGGCTTTAGTCTGGCCCTGCTGAACTGAAATGAGTTTTACACACCTGGTGTGTCTCTCCTCCTGTTACTGTAAAGAGAAGATTTTATTTCCCCACATTGTTCCATTCAACACGACACCACTACAACACAACAACTCACTGACTCCCACAATGCAGCGAAACCATTCAGGAAAGCTGAATAAAAATGATTTATAGTCGTCTGAAATCTTTCTGTATGGCTATAAACCATTCTCTGAGGTTTTAGCTCAACAGAGTCCTGCTACTGGAGACACGAAGCCGACACCGGCTTCCTGTTTGTTAATGTGTGCTGACGGTATCTGCTGACTTCAGACAAAGACTCACATGAGCCATAGTAAAACACTGGTGACGCAACAGGCCGGCAAATCGCTGATATATTTTTACCCTGCTGCGATCTGTGACTCCAGAAGGTCGCATGTCCCGGTGCAGCTCTGCTGCCCTCAGCTCTTCCTCATGCTCACATTAAGCACAGAGAGCGACAGGACAGCAGGAAGGGGAAGATAGAACTCGCATGACGGCGGGTCAGACACGGGGCATGTGACTCCAGGTCAGATAAAATCCTGAAAAAGTGTCTTTGTGTGCTGGAAAACAGGAGAGTAGAGTGAGTCAGATAATGGAAAACACAGAGTCAGTGGAGGAGTGTGTTTCTGGCGTTTTCCTGTCTGATAGAGTGAAACGCGTCCTCGGTGATCTGAGGATGTGAGCAGAGCTGCGTGCTGACTGCTCTGAGTTTACATCCCTTATTTACTGTGTGCTTCCAGCTTGGTAAGTGGAAGTGAACCTGGATTTGAAAGTGTTCTGTGAAGGTTGTCAGGCTAAAACTCAGCCTCTTTGACCATTTTTAAGACGTGAATTGGCCGTTCTTTTTCTTACTGCACATTCTCAACAGTATTTATTTTGTGCATCCTTAATTTATCAAATGAAAAATACATCTGTGATTTTATTATAAATTATCATAATTAGTTCTTGGAAAGTCAATATGGTCTTTCTAATTCTAAATTCTAAAGACTTCTTAACAATTGCCGCAGATTCAATGCATTAATGGTACTGTACACACTAAAAAATACTGGGTTATCTTGGTAACCCAAGACACACACACTCAATCGAGTGTGTGTGTGTCTTATTTTACAAATCCATCATCTTGCCTTTGAAACTAGGTGAGCTGGGCTCAAGAGGGTTGCCATGTTTCTTTTAATCTTTGTGACTCTTATGAACACGTTACTGAACTTACTGAACAGACTTCTGCTTTTATCCTGGATTTGAGTTAATTTAATTTAATTCAATTTAATTTAATTTGAAAATCAGGATGGAAAGCAAATCAGGTGTAAATAAACATGTGTTTTTACTTCTATGATGTCTTCTGAAAGCCTCGTGGAGCTGCAGAGTCACTTGTGGCTCCAGAGCTGCAGGTTGCAGGCCTGCGTTTATGGGAGTCAAATTTTTAAAGGGAAACATCAGTGTTTCTGCACCTGGAATCTCGGGCTCTCGTGTTAAAACTAACCAGAATGTGTTAATCTGATTGATGGATCAGATTACCGGGTCCAGTCTGCAGCAGACACTTCCATCCACCCAGTGTCTCCGCACGTTTAAACGCTGAACTACACCTGAAAACGTCGAGCTGCACCTTTAAACGCTGAACTGCACCTTTTGAAGAGGCTCAAACGATCCAAGCGTCCAATTAGCGCGGAGGTGGAGCGCGCGGCGGAGCGCACAAGGAAGCGCGCACAGCTCGTGTTGTTTTCAGCTTTTCGGCGCACAGAAACCGGGAGTGTGTGTGTGAGAGAGACAGAAAGAGAGATCGCGTGTGAGATGAGTGTGTAAACGACAGGAGCAGCCAGAGAGGAGAGCGATCATGATTGAGGTGTCGATCCCGTCCACGGAGCGGGAAGTGGAGGACTCTGGGAAAACCAAAAAGGTGAGGACGCCTCTGTTTTATTCTCCTCTCTGAAGCGACCGGACACTCTCACACGTCACCTGATTCGCTCGCGATCACCTCTGCAACGTGTCCGGTCAGGTGTGTCGGTTTACCTGCGGCGCGCGGAGTGAAAGTGAACCGACCGGATCCTCCGCGCTTTACCGACACTCCGCCGCTCCGACGGCCAGAAACCAGCGCGAGTCCCAAACTCTGCAAACCTCCACTCCACGGTCTGCAGCCAGCGGAACATCACAATGTTTTGTCTTTCCGAAAGTTTTTTTTTCCACTTTAATTATTTTTTTAAAAGGCACAATAAAACAATTCTTAAAAATGTTAAAAACAAGCAAAACTAATGATATATAATTATATATAATAATGATAATAAATTGGCTAAAACGTCCCTCCATAAACTGTTCGTTGTGTTTTGTTTTCATCCTTTCTGTGCTTATACTAGTCACCGTTAAATGTTAATATTTAAAATTACCTGTTCGATTTTTGTCCTGCATTATTTCATATTCAGCTGTCCTCTTTGTGAACCTGTGCTTAAAAGAGTTTCCTTCTGGGATGTATAAAGCATTTCTATTCTATTCTGTTTTAAAATGTCAAAATTATCTGAAAAAGTCAGAAATTAAGATGAAATCACTAGAATCACTTGTTTTTGAGCAGTTGGCAATACTTAACAATACTATAACTGGGCAGATCATACCCGGCAGTATCAGTCTTTTCTTGTCTATTCAGCCCCACATTTCTATTCTAGTTAAATTTGCTCATTTGCAACATATTTTAAGTCTTTTCCTTTGTTTTCCCTGCAGCTTTTCAGGGTGGAAGTGCTGTTTAATGAGAGGAAACACTTTGTGCTCAGAAGAAATAGCGAATTCCAGAGTCTCCACAGAAAGGTGCGTAACTGAACCTGCAGACATCTAATCATCTGGTGAAGAGACGCACCGATACCAGTATCAGGACCAAGACTGCACCGAGTTAAATCTGAGTGCGATGCTACAAGCCCGGCACGGCTGGTGGACATCGGGGGGATGGAGGACATCGTTTTCAGGTGGCTCCATAGAAGTTAGTTGTCACATGGCTCCTGTATCCTCATGCTCTTCAAAAAAGTTTTTTACCCACCAAAAAACCTCAGTACACCCCTGACGTGCAGATAGTTCTTTGGTTTCACCAAAAGATGGCCATCTTGCAGTGGTCGGGGGGCTGGTGCGTCTCAGTGACCTTTGGAGCTATGCTAACGGGAGGTTTGTCTCCTGGTAGGGTCACCCATGCCAGAAAGGTCAAAGGGTAGAGGCCTGATGAAGCCTGACCCGCTGGCTCCATGTTGGACACAGGACTGTCTGTAGAGGAAACCAGCAGCACTGGGTGTGACGGGCTTTAAGAGACATGGATTCATTTTCTATACCAATGAATTGACCTCACATGACTGCAGAGGAGCTGTGAACTGATCAGGTGCTGATCAGTAGAATCAAGATTTTGGTTTTCAATGCTTGGCTTTGTCATTTCTATACTTTAGTGCGTTAATCATTTTCAAGGCCTCAAATGAATTGAATCCATTGTGGACTGAGGCTGCAGGATAATAAAATGTGGATCCGTGTGTTATGACTGTACTTCAGTCACCCGTGACTCGGTCAATACACACTTCCTCTCTGGGCACTCAGTCATATGGCATCTCCACAGCCACCTCCTTCTGTACTTCTCTATCGCCAAAAGTCACATCTATACTCCTCTTTCACTAAACATGAATCCTCACCTCTGTTATAAACATGTAAATTACACATGTAGTTCCATTGCAACAAAGTGTAACATGCATGTAATTATATTGTAAAACAGTGTAACACGCATGTAATTACACCATAACTCGCATGTAATTACACTGTAACAACTGAACTTACACGTGACGCGCGTAATTCCACTGTTATGCATGTAATTACAACGTAACACACATGTAATTACATTGTAATGCATATAATTACATCATAACACACATGTAATTACATCATAACACGCATGTAATTACACTGTAACATGCTTGTATTTACACTGTAAAACATGTAATTGCAATGTAACACGCATGTAATTCACTCTAACGCATTTAATTACGCTGTAAAATGCATAAAACGACACTGTAATGCATGTAATTACACCGTAACAAGTATGTAATTCCACTGTAATGCATGTAATTACATGTAACGCGCATGTTATTACATTTTAATGCATTTAATTACACGTAACATGCATGTAATTACACTGTAACGCTCATGTATTTACACTGTAAAACATAATTACAACATAACACGCATGTAATTCCACTCTAACACATGTAATTACGCTGTTACATGCATGTAATTACCGTAATGCATGTAATTACATTGTAACACACGTAATTACACCGCAATACGATGTAATTTGACTAATGTATGTAATTACACCGTAACACGCATATAATTACACCGTAACGCATGCAATTACACCGTAACATGCATGTAATTACACCGCAACACGCATGCAATTACACTGTAACATGCATGTAATTACACCGCAACACGCATGCAATTACACCGTAACGTGCATGTAATTACACTGTAACACACATGTAATTACACTGTAATGCACATGTATTTACACTGTAAAACATATAATTACAACGTAACACACATGTAATTCCACTCTAACATATGTAATTACGCTGTAACACACATGTAATTCCACCGTAATGCATGTAATTACACATTACGCGCATGTTATTACATTTTAATGCATGTAATTACACCGGAACACACATGTAATTACACCGCAATACGATGTAATTTGACTGTAATGTATGTAATTACACTGTTAAATGCATGTAATTCAACTGTAATGCATGTAATTACACCATAGCATGCATGTAATTACACTGTAACACGCATGTAATTACACCATAGCGTGCATGTAATTTCACTGTAATTCATATAATTACATGTAACACACACTGTAATATGTTTTATAAGTGATAATTCTCTGGAGAAATCACCTGAAATGCTTCTTTTTCTCGCTGTCTCTGACTCTGAGTCTGTATGTTGTGTCGATTAGGTTACTGACTGTTTTTGTTCCAGAACCTTTTCTTACTTTATCATTATTCTCTGCTTGTGTTTCTTGATTACAGAAACAAACAACAGCATCCACGAGTGGCTTGATATAAAAACTCCTTAGTTTTCAACTGGCAGACATCTCTGTCAAAAAGTTGCAGTGCAAAAGTGAAACTTTTCTGAAACGTTGTGTTAACGTGGTCTGGTCTAAGAAAGTTGCTTTTATATAAAAGTTTGTGTACTTCTGCTATAATGAAGAATATGAGTGCATTCACCAACTCTGCTAAGCATCAATACAAGTGCCCAAAATTAAGTGAGATTGTCTCTGGAAGAATGATACATTGAAAAGAGAGCAGAAACACAGGCAAATTAATAATAGTCACTGAAAATGAAAATGAACTCCATAGAGATGCAACTGACTGTGAAAGGATGGAAAATGATTTTATGATTTAAGTAAACAAATATTAGTTAGCCTTTTTTAAATGATCCTGAGTGGTGTTATTCAGACAAACACACCTTACTTAAAACTTACATTCACAGATCAGTCATATAACAACTTGTTTGGATAAGAATCATTCTGCAAATTACAAATTAGTTTAATTATTTGAGCCTCAAAAGTAGGTGGTTGTTGAAACCCAGAGTGATCAGGGACAAACTTTACAGCATGATAAAAAAGTGACTCAGGCTCCATCTACTGGAAGGAAAACGCAACATCGCCTCACTGATGGGAAACAGTAAGAACATCTCTGCTGCTTTATAAGATGAAAGAAGACTTCTGCTTATGTTTAAAGCTCACTGTAATGACTTTTCAGCCGTATTACATGCTGGTTTAGGTTATTCATGTTAGCAATTTAACAAAAAATTGTAAGTTTCAGATACATATTACCTACAGAAATTATGTGCAAACAGTTAAAATCTGTTGCTGTTCTCAGCAAAGGTGCCATGTTTTTAAACAACATGAACAAGTGAAAATGAGAATGATTAGCAGTGACTAAAAGACACAAAAGCAAAGCTTCACAATACACACCAGCTGTTTCTGTGCCCCACTCATTGAAACATTTGATTATGAATAATTTCTGTTAAAAAAATATATCAGGATGATCGGGATCTAAGTTTTTTGTTTTTAAATTTGTGAGTTTGTGATTCCATCGTAAAATATTCACCGGAATGTTGGTTATTTGTTGTGAAAACCTGCTATAAAGTGTAAAACTGGCAAAAATAGCACTGTGTTTCACAAATTAGAGTTAAAAAATATCTAATGATAGTCTAAAATTGTCACTGAATGTCTTCAGAAAGCTTTTGTGATCATCGTGTGGGGCCTGATGTCCCTCAGAGAAATGTGTTCTGTAGCTTTAATTGACTTTAATGGTTGGTTTCATCAAGAAAGTAACCGCATGAAGTAACCTGGGCCAAAAGTGTTAATGTCACTGTTAGGCTGATGTGAGGCTGTTTCCCTCTGCTTCAGAACTGAAGCACGTTGAGGCATATTCTCGAAAATCCATTCAGGCTGAAAGACTCTTTTAAATACGGGGTTTAACTTTAACACCGTCTGTTTCTGCTGTGATGTGTCTCGCCCACAGCTCAGGAAAATCATCCAGACTCCGGATTTCCCGAGTAAAAGAAACCCCCACCTGAGGACCAAACCCCTGGAGCAGAGGAGGCAGGAGCTGGAGGATTACCTCCAGGTAACACCCACAAATCTCTGAAAAATAATCATTCATGATCCTATTTGTTTTATTTACCCATGAATCTTTAGCAGGAACCCTGTATCAAGACTGTAGAGTCTCTGTGCAAAACTGAACTTCCACAAACACTGAAATGTTGAAAAAAGTGTCAATCTGATTTTATTTTCCTCTACAATGACTATCTGAACCAGTTCATCTTTACTGGAATAAAATGGTGGTTCACAAAACAATGTGTTTTCACTTGAAACACTGGTCTGAATAACTTAATAAAGACCTTTTCATTACATATACTCTGCATCACAACAATAAAAACCTTTACAGTTTAAATTTAAAGGCGCAACGGTCTGACCCTCTCAGGATGGAATTGATCTGCATGTAAAATGAGGTTGACATCCTTGCTGTAATGTTTGGTGAAAAATCTTCTTTTTTATATTTGTTATATGTTTGTTCTGCTATGGAGATCGCAGCACTTCTTCAGATCAAATCAAGATGAGTTTGCAGGATCTCTCCTCTCCTGGGTCGTGGTTCCCCAGGAAAACCAGCCAGCTTGATCTCCAGACATGAAACAAATTGTAAAAGCCTGATGTGCGTAGCTCTGGTGGTGTTTCTGCAGGAGATCATCTATCAGAATGAGGATGTGCCGCAGGTGCTGCTGGACTTCCTCCACCTCAAACACTTCCACACGGGGAACAAGGTCGGCAGCGTGGAGTGAGTCCTGCAGCCGTGTCTCACGCTCCGCTCTGCAGCCGGGGATGTGGGGCTAAATTCAGAGTTTCTATTCTGGGATTGGGGGCAATGCAGCAGCATGATAAAACTTGAGGAACAGCAGTGAGGAGCAGCAGCTCTGTGAAAGTTAGCATGAGGACATTGAGTGGAATTCTGTCATAAAGTGACTCGTCCGGCTGATTAATTGACTGTTGTAGTGAGAGTAGCAGAGCGGCACGCTGTGAGGGTGGTCGGTGAAAATGTGCACGCCTAAAAGCTGCAGAGAAAATACTAGGAAATAAATACAAAACTTTTCTTGAGCAAGTTAATAGCTTGTGATTCAAAATATCCTTTTATGCAGCATGTAAGTGTTGTTATACTGATGGTTTTTGTTGTTTATTTTGGATTTTAGCACATCTCCACTTGCAACAGATGGTCTAATGGATATGTGCTCTAATTTCAGATCTCTTGATGACCTGGACAGCCAGGATTACATGTAAGATTTTCATTTGGATTTTTTAATGTGTGTGCAGTCTTGTGTAAAAATGAGTGAGGTTGCATCCACAAATGACCAGCTCTGACCAGATGTACAGACTCTGCATTCAGCTGTACTTATTTACTTATATTATCACTTTAACACGTCAAAGGCTTTGGTATTTTATATCATGGATCATAAATACACTGCTTTAGTTTACGGGATGCTGCAGACGGGTGTAATATCTGACACTTATTTGAAAATTCAAGCCTAAACAGGGTTTTTATTGTAAAACAACCTACATCAACACACTAAGTGTGGACCTACATTAGGAGTAGAGAAAGGTTTACATTCACACTGCTGCTGAACAATGATCGTCATATTATCTGCTTTATGGCACACTGACTCCACTGCATCATAAATACAAAAACTGTTATTGTGTAAATGAGGAAACTTGTCTGAAATGGAAACACAAAAATGATGCGTTTTCACTCGAAGCGTTGTGAAAATGGAGTTTAAAAAAAAGCACAGCTCATTAATTTATCCCTTTCCTCTGTCAGCTATCAGGCGCCACATCAGCGAGTGATGGGATTCTTCCACGACCCGTATCGCTCCGGCCGCACGTCAGGTAGGAGAGGACATCTTCTTACAGATGACCTTACGAAGTGCAATCACACGACGAGGAGGATTAAACCCTGAGCTGCGTCTTGCAGGTCTCCCGGACGTCGTCGCTGACGGGGTTCTGCAGGGTTTCTACACGCGGGACGTCCAGGTCAGCTTCTCCGCTCCGAGGCCAGTTCCTCCTGCAGAGGCCTGAAACAGTCTGAAGGATCCCCGAACGCCGCTGGCTGACGTGCCTGAGCCCTGCGGGGGAGGAACCCAGCAGCACGCCGCTCATCTTAAAGACAATTAGATTTTTACCAAGATCTGACTCTTGAGCTTCAGACGTGGGAATCACCTCTAAAGCAAAACTTTAACTGACATTATCACATTTTTCAAGCTATAAAGTGTCTTTGTTTGTTGTTTTCATTGTTTTTATAGATTACAGTTGTCAGTTTTTTGGGTTAAATAGTTCTCAGGTCATTACATTAAGCATGAGTGTACAATTTCTACCATTTTAACTTGAAAGTCATGTAAATATGTAGCATTTTTTAAAGCAACACATTTTTGTATACTTGTACTTTAATATCCAGTTTTATGACAAATTCTAATAAAGAATAAAGCATGAGTTGACGTGTTGGTTTTTAGTAAAACCTGTAAAATCTGGATTCCTATTAACTCGAAGGTTCCTCCTGAACGCTGTGCACGATATTTAATCATAGAGAACAGTCTGCACTGCATATGTGCGTGTGTCGTGTAACTTCCAGGTTCAGTTTCAGCCACGCCTTCTGTCGACTGGGAGAGAAATACCTGACGTGCAGAAACAAGCACTCGAGCCAGGACACGCTCGCTCGCTCCTCTTTGGGAGAAAAGACTAAAAAGAAGAGTTTGCGTTTGCTGCAGTGGGATTGCTTCATGCTTGATTCACTTCGGTTAAATTCTTGAGCTCCTCTTCAAACTTCTCCCTCCAGGAGGTCAAAGAGTTCATTTCTGATTTGCACTGCATGAAAAAGAAAACCTTGAACACACAGAGAGAGTAGGAGGATTTTATAGCAGCCGTTTCAACTGCTTAAGTATGAGTTCCTTGATTAAACTGATGATGAAGCACAAACAGCAGATCAACATGTGTGGCGTTATCAGCGAGGCTCATTCCTCCAAAAATATTTGATTGGATAGTTATCTCCATTTGCTTTTTACATCATTATAAGATGATGGATTATTTCGTGTTGCTTTATGAGTGAAAAGAGTGTCATATTGTCTTGAAGTGTATGTAAAGGAACAAAAATATGCAGAAGCAATGCACTAAATTTTTTCACTGTACAATGCCATCAATATGACACTTTGTGTTGAAATCTTCACCTCTGACAGTTCTCTCTACATTTTCATGTTAAACTAATGTCAGTGATGAAGAGCTGATTTCCGTTTAGACAAACTAGTTTCATCCACTGATTCAGTCCATCTGAGGATTAAAGCTGGATGCACCCTGGACAGATCTACAGTCCATGACAGGAAACAAAACTCATCCATGCACAGGGAGAACATGACAACTCCTCAAGTCTGGGCTTGATTCAGGGATGATCCTGCTGACCACTGCACCACCGTGTGGTCTGAAACAGTTCCACAGCACTGCTCATCTGCAGGTTTCTCCCATCCACCTGGAAGAATAGCGTCAAAAAGATCTTTCTATGCTAACTAAAGCCAAATACTTTTCAAAGGAGGTGCATCAGTAAATTCATGAATAAAATAAAACCCATTATGCTCACACTAGAATCTCATGAGAATTGATCACACATAGATTTATAGTTATCACTGTTTGAGGTTTGACAGAACTGCAATAAGGTTAACTACCTGTCATTTAATTTTACTGTTTCTTTCTGAAAAAAAAAACCTCTTTGTCTTTCATGAGGGTTGCAATATTGGTGTTGTGGTTTGTACTCTTTCCTCACAGCAACATGGTTGTGGGTTAGAGTCCAGGCCAGGCCTTTCTGAGGGGCCTTTTCATGCTGTCTCCATGCACTCCTGACTTAATTCCATTCTGTTTGGTGATTATAAATTTCTCCTAGCTGTGAGTGTCTGTCTGACTTCATTTTCTCTCTTGTTGTTTGGGACTCCTGCACCCCGTAACCCTGCACTACATATAGTAAGTGAGTGGCGGAGGTTTGTTTGAAGGATATTAAATCAAATCAGCATGTTTGTAGTGTACTTATTTGCGCCAAGAAATTGAAAATATCTTGAGTTGTTAAAAATAATTTATGCTGACATTTTAATGGACTGAATTTGACACTATGTCCAAAACATCATGTACCATGACTGTACCACGATGCTGCCTTCACGTGCAATCGTTAAAACTAAGAGTTCACGTCAGCTTGCACCTTGTGCCAAAAATAAAGCTAAATTAATCCAAGTTAAGTTTCAGAAACACTTCTTCATATTGTTAAATCTCATAAAATCAAACAATTTAAATCCCTACAATGAATTTCATTCATTTTAAAAGCCCTGCTGTTCTGTTTGTGATCTTTGGATTTTATAATAGGCGTTTTAGTTAGATGTGACTACACGGTTTGCAGTTGGATGTAACTACACGGTTTGCATCAGGGTAACCACAATAGGAAGAATGATCATTTGAGCGGAAATAGAAGCCAATAATAGGTTACCTGTGCGTTCATATAATAATTAACAGATAACACTGAACGCAACATGTTTCCGGGAGCGGCGCATGCGCAATGCGGTGGACGGAAGCCGCCGCTCGCTGTTGGCGGAGCCGCTCCTCTGTTGAACTGCTCCTCCTCCTCCTCCTCAGATGACCGGTACCTACCGACGCTCACTTCTTCCCCGAGCTGTCCTTCCACCGGCGGAATTCTCAGGACTGGATGCCCTCAGAGTACCTGCGCCGGACCCCGGTTCCCCCTCCGGAGTAAACTAACTTGAAGCCCGCGCGCTGTCGGTACGTACCGCTAACTCCTCAAACTATCCGGCTTTCGACTGATTCTCCTCCAGCGAAAAGCGGAGCTGGACCGGGAGTGTTTGTGCGTCGGATTACGTCGCTAAATTGGCTAAACCCGTCAGTCTGGAGCTGCCTGTTCTTGCCAGATTAGCTGGAATAAAGCGGGAATAAATAAATCCCTCTGCTGCTGCTGCTAGCATGTTAGCTTAGCGGAGTGAATGTGTCCACGTTAGCAGTAACTTAACCCGGTGAGCACTCCTCCTACCGGGAAACCGGGGACAGATCTGCAGCTCTGTCCCCGGTGGGAGCTCGCAGAGGGAGCAGATCTGCAGATCTGTCCCCGGTGGATGGAGTGCACACCGGGGACAGGGCTGCAGTTCTACCCCCGGTGTGCACTCCATCCCCCGGGGACAGATCTGCAGCTGTGCCTCTCTTCATGCTGCTCAAATATTTGCCACTGCTAACTAAGCCCTGATGGAGTCACACAACTTTCCTGAAATTCGCCCCATCGAAGGGTCTGATTTCAAGATTTCAAGTTTATGTGGGTTCAGTTAAGTGTCCATCTCATATAATTCAGTTCAAGAACTAATATTTGTATGAAGAATCTCTCTATGAATCAAAAAGTTCTGTTTTAGCAAGTGCAGTCAATGTCTCATTAATCCGAACAATTATTTGAATAATACATGTTTGCTTCGCAAAGAAGTTCTGTTTGAAGAGACTTAAGCAGGTCTTAAACATCCAGGGTTGAACAAGAAACTTCCTGCAGGAAATGTTATGTCAACACACACATTGTCAACCTCACAGAAGACTGGTAGTCATTTATTTAAAACCACAAACTGCTCAGTTTCTGAAAAGCTGCAGATGAACGTGTGAGAGAAAAAAAAACTTGACCCAGTCACTGCTGGTGTAATGGGCTGTATGCACAACTCAGCCACTTCCTGAACTTCAGGAGGCTTCTTGTTTCCTATCTTTCATGATAGGACGAGCTGATTAATGCAGGTGTGTTTGACCATTACTGTTGTGGTTACACAGGTCAGGGACACCTGGATTAATCAGCTTGTCCTATCATGAAAGATAGAAAACAAGGAGCCTCCTGAAGTTCAGGAAGTGGTGAAGTTGTGCATAGAGTCCATTTAGGAACAAAAGGTGTAGCACTGGTATTTGGAAGAACAAACCATATTAACTGAGTCATGGTGTAGTTTGAAGAGATCAACTACCAAGAGGCTGGGTCTGGTCTGAAAAAAAACCCTGTTTCTTTAAACACTGAAAAATGTAGTTTAAAAAGTCTTGCTCCTGTTTGAAAAGTTGTTGTTTCTTTTTAAACAAATCTGTGTTAAAGAATCCTAGTCAGGTCTGAAACTTTTCACGACATTTCCAAGTGAAAAATGGGAAACTTTTGCAGAATTTTGGATGTCTGTTTACATGACGGCAGTGCACAGAGCCACTCGAAACACAACAAGAAGCTGCTATTGCACATGTGCACCACAGCCAGAATAAATACTTCTTCTGCGTGTGTATTTTCAGTACAAAAACGTCCAACAGCAATAAGTTCGGGGCCGGTGTTCTAACTACACCTTTTTCCTGTTTTGAATTGAATATTTGTTTGCAAGCACTTGGAATTTCCGACTTTCTCTCTGTCAGATCTTGCTGCGGATATTGTTAATACACCGTCGCCTGGTGGCCAGAAGGCAGAAGCAGCTTTTTGGTTTCTTTCGAGCAGCACGCAGTTTGTTCCCGTTGATGTTCGAAGTTGACTGTGAAATTAAGAGAGCTCTATTTTCAATCAGCCGTATCACAGTATCCTGATTCATTAAGCAGCTACACAAAGCCACGAGTCTGATGTGAGGAGCAGGACTGACCGGCCCTTGTTGTGTGTGTCTGTGTGTGTGCAGGAGTGTGTGGGAGCGTCATGTGGAGGAAGGCTTCAGCAGCGGCCCTGCTGGCGTTGGCCGTCGGATATTTCTACTACGGCAGCCCGGAGCTGCCGGAGCACATCCTGCAGTACGTCGGCCTGCCGGGCCTCCAGACGTCCACGGCGCCGCAGAGCAGCCTGGAGGAGGTGATCTCCTCCGCCTGGGAGGCTCTCATCACTCTGCCCAGCCGGCAGTGGAGCAAAGTGGCGGTGGGGTGAGTGACCGGGTGGGGCAGATCACGTCTCACGTCTTTGTTTTTGTCTTGTTCCGATTGATTTGTCGCTGTAGCCGTCTGTAACAGACGCCGTCCCGTCTGTCTGCAGGGTGAACGCCTGTGTGGACGTGGTGGTGTCCGGGGTGGGCCTGCTGCAGGCCCTGGCCGTGGACCCCGGCGCCGGCTCGGACCACGAAGTGCTGCACTCCAAGGAGGACCTGAAGGAGGCCTTCATCCACTACATGGCCCGCGGCGCGGCGGCCGAGCGCTTCTTCAGCGACCAGGAGGTCTTCCACAGGATCGCCCGCGCTGCGGCCGAGTACCCCGGTGCGAAGGCAAGGCTCGCTCCTCAGAGGGATTCGCAGAGTTCTCCGTCTGCCATGTTCTTCACTTTCCCCCCCTGACCTCTCTGTCCTGCTCCTCCAGCTGTACGTGGGAGGAAACGCCGCCCTCATCGGTCAGAAGTTCGCCACCTACCCCGACCTGATGGTACTCTTGTCAAATCTTCTTATTAAAGCTTTGAAAAACCCCAGAACGTCCATCGGCGTGACATGTGACTGCTCCCTGTCCACAGGTTCTGCTGTGCGGCCCAGTCGGTCCCAAACTTCACGAGATGCTGGACGAGCAGATTGTCGTCCCTCCAGAATCCCTGCAGGAGACGGACGAGTATCACCTCATCCTGGAATACAAAGCAGGTGACGGAGAGACAGCAGCAGCCTGGTCAGTATCTGCCTCCTCAAGCGAGATCCGGCAGGTGATGGAACCCTGTGTTCGATCCCCAGGTGAGCAGTGGGGCTCCACGCAGGCGCCTCAAGCCAACCGCTTCATCTTCTCCCACGACGTGTCCAACGGGGGCATGAGCTCGCTGGAGACGTTCGTGGCCAGTCTGGAGGAGTTCGAGCCCGACCTGGTGGTGCTGTCGGGGCTGCACATGATGGAGGGGCAGGGCCGGGCGCTGTGGGAGGCCAGGCTGAAGGAGGTCAGCGCTTCATTTCAATTCACAGCATTTCCCTTTTCAAGCAGAACAACGAGTTAATCGCCTCTCAACAATATCTCACAAGATGCTGGCCTAAATAAGAAAACAACCCCCCCCGGCCTTTGTGAACCCTAAAACTAACATTTCATTCCGTGTCTCCTCCCCAGGCCGTGGCCGCCATATCGGAAATCCGCAGAGACATTCCCATCCACCTGGAGCTGGCGAGCCTGACCGACAAAGACTTCATGAACAGCATCATGGAGGAGGTACATGTGGAGAGCCGTCCCGGGAAGCAGCGCAGGAAGGCGCTCTGGGCCGGCGCCGCTCCCCCCGGAGCGCCGTGGATGTAATTAAAGCCTCCGTCTCTCTGCTTCTCGTTAGCAGGTTATGCCCGTCGTCAGCTCCATCGGGCTGAACGAGCAGGAGCTGCTGTTCCTGTCGCAGGCCGGCGCGGGGCCGCACGCCGAGCTGCCGTCCTGGAAGGGCGTGCCGGACGTGGGGCGGGTCAGCGACATCCTGCTGTGGATCCTGGAGCGGCACGGCCGCAGCGACCCGGCGTCCGAGGCCGACCTCACCCGCATCCACTTCCACACGCTGGCCTACCACATCCTGGCCACGGTGGAGGGCCACTGGGGGAACCAGGCGGCGGCGGTGATGGCGGGCGCCCGGGTGGCCAGCAGCCAGGCCTGCGGCCTGCGCTCCGTCGACGTCGGCAAGGTGCAGCTCAGGGCGCCGCTGGAGTTCTCCAGCTCGCACGGCGAGCCGCGAGAGGCGCTGACCCTCGACCCCGCCCGGCCCGTCACCGTGTGGCGCCGCGGGAACGTCACCTTCCACTTCACGCCGGTGCTGGTGTGCAAACAGCCGCTCCGGACAGTCGGGCTCGGGGACGCCATCTCGGCGGAGGGACTAGTTTACTCCGAGGTGAAGACGCCGCAGCCGTTCTGAGGCCGCCGCCGCCGCCGTGCCGGAGAAGAGCCGAGAAGCTGCTGTCTCTGTGCCGGGGTCACGCGGTGACGCCTGATGGCTCCTCCTCCTCCCGGATGTGAGCCAGCGGTGAGGCGAACCCGACTCTATGCACCGCGCACAGCTCAAAGCCATCGCCACAAACTCCAAAGATTCCCCCGGGCTCAGCTAATTCACTCCCACCCGCGTATCTCCAGTCTGCTGTGCCTTGAGAAAACACCGAGCCGCTCCCATTCGGCTCCGGACCGAGCCGTGGGACTAACTGGAAGCGGCGGAGTCTCCGTGGTAACCGCCATCATGTTCTCTGTTCCCTCAGCCTGCGGCGCAGTCGACAGATTCAGTCAGTAGGAAACTGGAGAAACGGTCCCACCGCAGTATTTCCCAGCATCGGACTCAAACACCTGGAGTAAGTGTTGACTCGATACTTGACGCTCTGTCTTATTTGTCCCGAGAGGATGTGATGACTTTTGTTTTGTTTTGTTGTTTTGTTTTTGACGGAAACACTCCCAAAACAAAAAAGATGTTTGGAAACTTAACAGCATCTTTTTTTATTTCCTGTAATTACGCTAAAAAAAAAAAGAGAGCGAGAGAAACTCAGATTGCGGATCAGATCCTTCACATATGCAGTGAAACTCAGTTTACAATGAGTTAGCAAGCTAATTTACAAACATCTGCTGTGGGAAAGCAGTTGTAAGATAGGCCACATGTTATCAGGGTTACTGTACTTTCTTTTGTTCTTTTTATTTTTACATTGTACAGCCTCTTCTCAGCCTTAGCCTCTTATTGGTTCCCCTGATGCAACGTTAGTGGGATTTTTCTCTGTTGTGTAGAATCTGGGTGTAAACGAAGATCACGCCAACTGAAAATCACCTTTCTTAAATTTTAAAGACCCATGAACAAAAGATTATTGCTCGGTAAAAGTGTAGAACCATGGTCTGTAGCCTTTCCACAGCCTGCCGCCGTCACTCAGAGAAGTGACGTTTTTAATTATTGCCTTAGCGTCGTTTGTGGATACCAGCCCCGATATCTTTTTTTTGGTCTCATTTAGACGACTACATTTTCACTTGTAAATGTTTGTACTGTATTCTGCCCACAAGTGTGTGTGTGTGTGGTTTCATTACAGGAACAAAGAGCACCCACTAGTGGCCCAACGTGAAACCTACATCGTTTTCAGCGTTCCAAAATATTGCCGTGTAAATGCGACACTTTTTCTTAAAAAGACACGATGCATTTTCACTTGAAACATCCTGGAAACAGGGCTCTTATCCACTTGTTAGTGTTCTTTTTTTTTTTTAAATAAGTACGAACTTGACGAATCCTGATATGCTGATGCATTTTGTGTTGTAGGATAAAATGCAAAACTGTGCTGAGCCTTTAACAGTTACCTGATACCCTTTAAAAACATGGTCCACGAGACAATAAATCTCTATAAAGTTCACTACCGTATTTTTCAGAGCATATTTCACACTATTTTTTTTTTTTAAGTTGAGCTGGTCATAAGACTTCAAAAATAAGAAGAGATTTGTCGATCAGTAAATCATATATTGATCACTAGATGTCACTGTATGACAACAGAATTTTGCTGGAATACACCTCCAGCATTACCGTATTTCACCAATAATGCAAGAAAAATGCCAATAATCGGCAAACTTTTCAGCAAAGTTTAACCTGAAACTTTAAGTTATGCAGGCTAGCTGAGGGATATTGAAGTAATGAATCAATAAATATATTGTACACAGTGCAAATTATGTGTGATTTATAGTCCAGGAAATATGGTAATTCGATCACGCTTAAAAATTCAACACTTACCTTGCTCTAAATGTAATTATCTACTACTTGCTGCTTCGTTTTTGACTGTTGATTATATTTTGGAGGAATATATGTTGCTGAAAGTGTCATCCAGTTGTTATTATGTGACGACTGCCGGGAAAAGTCTCCCTGACTGTCCGATAAATCCCCCATGGATCTTCCTCCTCAGCTTAGACATCAGCCCCGCTTCTGGACGACTTGTTTGACACACCTGCATCGTGATAGACGTGCAGTTTCTAACTGTCAGAACTGTGTTCGTATACCTCAAACTGCCTCTGAGGGCATGCAATAATGATCACAATGGAGTCTTAATGCAAATGTCTCAGCAGAAGGTATTTGTTTTGCACTAGTAGACGTGGCAGGTGTGCCCGCAGAGGTGAATGTAACCCGAACTCCGAACCCCGACGATTAGCAAGTACAATCTGTTCCTCATTTCACACGCCGTGTCTCATGTTTTTAACATATGTTTCTGTCCACAAGTCTCATTTACTTGTAGTTTGTCATTAAAAAAAAACGTGTACAGAGTCTTGAGTTGTAGTGCTGTGGATTGATTTCAACTGTTCATCTTCATTTCGGCTCTTGAAATGAGCTTTTTAATGGAAATCATGTCCAACTTTTTTTTTGTTTTTCATGCCGCCATGAAACAAGCACACCTGGGTTTTTTTCCCCCTGATTTTTTTTTTTTTTTGGCTTTTATTTTCTCTTTAACATTAAGATTTAATTTTCCACACATGTTCAATATTGCTGTAAGGCAGTGATTCTCAAATAGAGAAATCTGAGGGTAACGGGGATGTGTTTTCCTTAGAAGAAAAATATAAAATTATTCCTTAAAACACATTTTTATATGTGAATTTGTTGACGGTGAAACGGAGACAAAAGTGGACAATATTTAAATACCCATGAGATTTCAAACTGAAGCCTCCAACTAGCACGAACAAGTACGTAACAGGTACGACGAGTCCTCTCTTGTCCTAAATTCAGAGTGAAGGGGCTTTAGGGATGAAGGAGCTCTTCCACCTGAATCCTGAGATCAAAGCCAGAAGGCAAAACCTGGAACTCAGCAGGTCGGAAAGCTCCAGCCAGATCTGTGCAGATCCGTCAGGATGTACGGTTGAACTCCCACACTCTCACAGCTCGTCTTTATTGCACTGCTCGCTGTATTATTTGATCTGGTGCTGAGTTTCCGAACCAGCAGAGAAGAGGAAGGACGAGGAACAGATTCAATAAAGGATCTATAAAATAAAATCAGAGATCGATCAATCAGGAAGTTTGTTTCTTCAGATAGGCCAGTCATACTTATTTGTAAACAGTGACAAATTTCATCTTGCCATCCAGAATGGTGCCAAGATATTTATCATTATGAACAGCGTCTACTGTCTGACCTGTGATGATGGTTTTGGTGTTTTGGTGTTTCAGACAGCTTTGATGCTCCTATCTTTGTTTTTCTACATTGAGTTTAAGAAAAGCATCACACCGGACAGGACCGTGGGAATGTATGAAGGAGACTGGAGTATGAAGGAGTATTTCTGCTCTGTTCTGTTCTCCTCTGTCTGGAAAGGAAAGATGAAATTGCTCAAATCAGGCACAGAAATAGTTATAATAAAAAATTTTTAAAAAATCATGTAAATTGTAACTGAAACATCATAAATGCAACCTAAGATTCAGTTTTTGCATTTGTTTTGTTGCAGGACTACTGTGTTTATGAGTCTTCAGAAGCTGTCAGCCTCTTTCAAAGATTATACTGACTTGCAGATGCAGGTAAATTTAATCGTATTTGGTAGAAAATGTCAAAAATGGCTCTTGAGCTCACAGGCCTGCTGCAGCAGGAAGGATTAGTGGATAACTGCGCACATTCCTGCGCGCTCTTACGCGTATGCCTCTGATTGGCTGAGAGCCTCGGCTGCGTTGGCCAATCAGAGCTCCGTGCGTCTATAAGCCCCGCCCCCGGCGATGCCGTGGAGGCCGCGGTTGCATCGCGGAGTGGGAGCGGAGGAGCGGCCGCCGCGGCAGTCCCCTCCCCGGATGCGGCCCTCCGTCCCCCGGATACGCGGCCGCGGCACTCCCTCCCCCACCCCGCGCTTATAAAGAGGTAGCAGGACCGGCAGGCCGTCCCCGGCGGGTCGATTGGCTCCTTTGTTGATGGTGAGACTGTGCGAGAGGAGAATGAAGTTCCTGGTAGCGGTCACGGTCATCGTGGGATTCCTGCTCTTCTTCACCTTCCCCGGCGGATCGTCTGCGGAGAAGAAAGGCCCCAAAGTGACGGCGAAGGTAGGCGTGAGCCGGGAGCTAGCTCGGCTCGAGAGCGACCACCTCTCCCCCGGTTAGCTCGTGGCTAACCCGCTATGCTAACCGGTAGCGGGGGCTCGTGAAGCCACGTCACTGAGCTGGACCTCGGGTTTACCTGCAGGTTTCCCCCCCCCCCCAAACCGCAGACATCCTGCAGATCCCTTCACCGGTCCTGCTGCCAAACGCCTCCCGGTGTGACTTCCAGCCGGTGTCCAAGCACATCTGCATGAGGAGGACATTCCTCTGCCTCCAGCTGTGCTCTCACGCAGCTGCTCGGGCCTAAAGTCTCCCCACTGCCCACAAATCACAACCACGGATCTGTTGCTCTCTTCGATATGGACTTGATCTAATCTGTGCTTCTGTCAACATCTGCAACTCCTGCTGTGGATGAATGTCCATCATGCGGGTCCAGAGGAGCTGCTGTGTCCATTTACAGCCTCACAGTAAAGATTCAGCAAAACCGAGTCACGGTTCCGTCAGTCCAGCGAGTTAAAGCTTTGGCCTTGTTTAAACAAGTCGGGCTTTTCACTTATGGGGCTGCTGGGAAAGGTTGCAGGTTCAGTTCCCCATCTCCCTCCGCCCACAAGGGGAAATGCCCTCAAGCAATACACTGAACCCCAAATTCCTCCCAATGGATGGACTGGGCACCTTACATGGCAGCTGTGCACGTACATGCGTGAAAAAGCGATATCAGTGTAAACCTGCTGCGGAAAAGCATTATATAAGTAAAGCCGCTTTACCTTTGCTCTGACGACGGTAATAAAAATATTTCCATTGATTCCTCGGCACGATTTCCTGTCTCTCCTCATTTCAATATTGTCATAGTTTTGACTTTCGAAGCTTAAAATATATTGACACAGTTTCTTTTAAGAAACTTGGTGTTCAGATTACACTTCAGCACAACAGCGTTGCGTCCCTTTCCCTCCAGCACTGCAGAGACCTGTGAGGTGACGATTACTCACATCCTGATGCAGTGGAGATGCTCAAACGAGATATTGTGCATCTCAAGTCATGCACGAGCTTCTGTTGGGTTTTTTTTTTTTCTGATGAACTCCCAGACAGCACCTCTGTCAACATGCACTACTTGTGTGCTTGTAATTTGACACCAGCCTCCAGATGCAGTGGACTGGTGCTGTGTCTGGAATGTGACGTGTTCTCCATGTCTGACTGCAGTTTGACGTGGAGATATGGCGGACGTGTTTTAACGAAGCCTCGGGGTTATCTTTGATCCCGTGGCAGGTGGGAGTGTGCAGTGCTGACGGCGTTGCTTTTCCTTCCTAGGTGTTCTTCGATATGAAAATCGGAGATGAAGACGCGGGAAGGGTGGTGATCGGGCTCTTCGGGAAAACCGTTCCCAAAACGGTTGAAAACTTTGTGACTCTGGCGACGGGGGAGGTGAGAGACGTGAAGCTGTTTGTGTTCTGTTGCCAGGAGCCTCGTCTACGGTGGCTTCAACATTAAACCCACGCCTCTCTGTTTGATCTGAACAGAAAGGATTTGGCTACAAGGGCAGCAAATTCCACAGAGTCATCAAAGACTTCATGATCCAGGGAGGAGACTTCACCAGAGGAGACGGCACTGGAGGTGAGATCCTGATCTTTGAACCAAAACGGCTGCCAGATGTCAGAGTGACTCCTGGGTCCCCTCCGATTGACAAACTGTCAGACAAACCAAACATTTGGCAGCAACAAATGTCGTTTTTTTTTTTTTTTTAAATATAAAGGTAAAAGCATCTACGGAGACCGCTTCCCGGATGAGAACTTCAAGCTGAAGCACTACGGCGGCGGCTGGCTCAGCATGGCCAACGCCGGCAAGGACACCAACGGCTCCCAGTTCTTCATCACCACGGTTATGACCTCCTGGCTGGACGGCAAGCACGTGGTCTTCGGGAAGGTCCTGGAGGGCATGGTGAGTGTGGCGCTCGGCACAGTCGCAAGGTTTATACCAGAGGGGAGAGCGATGGGGGGGGCGATGCTGAAAGGCATTTCCCTCTTAGATTAATAAAGTATTTTGTTCTTGTAAAATGTGAGAATTGTGTGAAAATGGCTGGAACAGAAGGAGGAAACTGCTAAAATCAGTCACAAAACAGCAAAAATTGAAAAATTTACCATCCTAAATTGTTATAGAAACTTTATAAATGCAGCATAACAGTTTGTATCCATGTTTCAACCAATAAACTATCATGTTCATAGTGTATACTGAATTACAGGTAAAAAAAAAAAAAAAAGACTCCATTTTTGGCTTCATCACATTGAAAATGATCAAATTAACATCAGATGTGTAGAAGACTATCGGATGCTATTTATTTGACACTCGGGTGACCTTTTTTCCTCCTCTCCTCCCTCCAGGATGTGGTGAAGAAGATCGAGCAGACGGGGACGGACACCCGAGACAGACCTCTGAAAGACGTGGTCATCGTGGACTGCGGCAAAATCGAAGTGGAGAAGCCGTTCGCCGTGGCCAAGGAGTGAAGCGGCGGCGGAGGAGGGAAACGGACTGGTGGGGGCGGGGCGGGGCGGGGGAATGGTGCGGGCCACTTCGGGAGGGTCTCGGGTCATCACTCAGCGCCGAGCGGCCGCTGTCTTAATCACACGGGAGGAGCGTCCGGATCAAACGCGGCGACACTCTGGGTCCATTCAGACAAACAGACGAGCATTCCAAGACGCACCGAGCTGTTCGTTGTTTTGTAAAAAAAAAACAATAAATAATGAAATCGGAAATAAAGATTTCACATTTTGTTAAAATGGTGTGGGTGTTTCTTTTTTTATTGTATTTTTTTAAAGTTTGGATTTCACTCTGATCATCCACACAGTGTAGAGCAATTCCCATTCTGACCACTAGAGGCGCTATAACCCGGAAGATCAGTGTGAGGTCAGTCTGCATCCTCAGAGCTTCAGACACAATAAAACTGACTGTGGAAAAGCAGATACTTCTCAGAATATCATCCCAGTGGTGCAGTGGTTTGCTCTGCTGTTTCACAGTGAGAAAACCTCGGTTCTGTTCCAGGAAGAGACTCTCAGGTTCTCATGTGCTTCATGTAATTCCTTGGATGAAGCAGACATGTAGAATCTCCTCACCAACACCAACACTGTGCAAGTAGCATTAAAAAACACCTAATAGGGTAAATTCTTGATACTCTGAATAAGAGGTGAACTGATCTTGTGCTCAGTTGTTCTGCTATGCGTGCGGTTTAAAGGCACAGTGCCGATATTAGACCAAAGAAATGAGATTATGATCATGACAAGAGCATTTTGATAACTATAATCTGTTTTGTTAAACATTTTCAGCCAGAAATACAAATTTTTATACAATACTTTGGCTTAAGGGTTTTTGTGTTAATAGAAAAACAGATGAAGGGATCTGGAAGATTAACCATATTACCATATAACCTAGCTTTTTCCAGCTAAGACAACTGGCCAAAACTAAACATTTTCTGTCGACCAAACAATTTGAAACGGTGATCCATGCATTCATTACAACCAGACTTGACTACTGTAATTCACTGTACTTTGGTGTGAGTCAGAATGTGCTTAGCCGCTTACAGAGAGTCCAAAACTCTGCGGCTCGACTCCTCACTGGAACACGCAAATATGACAGCATCTCACCTGTATTAGCATCACTCCACTGGCTTCCAGTGGCTTTTAGAGTTGATTTTAAAATCCTCTTATTTACTTTTAAATGTTTGCACGGTATGGCTCCTTCCTATCTCACTGACCTGTTTCACCTATATGTCCCGTCTCGATCTTTAAGATCAGAAGATCAGCTGCAGCTTGTGGTCCCCAAGACAAAACGCAAGCTTCGTGGGGACCGTGCATTTTCTGTCACTGCTCCACGGCTGTGGAACCAGTTGCCTTTGGAGATTAGACAGGCCGAGTCTTTGACTGCTTTTAAATCTCTTTTGAAAACACATCTTTTTTCACTGGCTTTTAATCAATGATGTTCTTATTGTTATGGATTGATCATTTGTTTTTGTTTTTGTTTTTTTTTGCACTGTCTGCTCTTATATTGTATTTTGTGGTTTATATTTGTCTGTGTACAGCACTTTGGCCGGCTGTAAAGTTTTTAAAGTGCTTTATAAATAAAGCTGGTATGGTATGGTATGGTATATATAGTTTGTTCAATTACTAAAATAACATTGTAAATAAACATTAAATCTCATAAATTTCAGTCTTTTTGTAGGGATTACGAATAGTATGTATTCTGGGGTTTTTTTGTTTTTTGTTTTTTTTTTAAGAAAAAAAAAAACGTCTTCATGCTTCTTCGATCACCGGCACCGGGAGTCTCCTCTTCTCCATGTTTGTGTCTCTTCGCCACATGAGGAGCTTTCAGAGCCTGACTGACGATCATCAGTAGATTCAGAGGTGAGAGCTGAAACCTGCAGGACATCTGATCCTTCTCATGACCGGCTGAGAGCTGGAGTTGTGCTCATGGGTTCAGAGTGACCTGCAGAGGGCGCCCTCCCATCACAAACACCACATCCACACCGGGCTTGTGGGTTTTTCTGTTGTGTGATCAGAGAAATGAAAGTTTTCTTCTTGTTCTTCGCAGTCCTGACCTGCTGTGACTGAAACAGAGGCTCGGCCTGTGGTCCAGTCTGCTTCTTGTTTTCTGAGCCACGCTGTGATTCTTCCTCTCTTTTACTGTCTGATGAAATAACATCTGATTTTCCTCTGATTTTTTTCTCTTTGACTCATTTTAAATTCAGGTTCAGCTTCAGGTTACTTTATTAATACCCGAGGGTAGATTTGTTCTGCAGTGGGATGACATTCACACACATTTACGCACAGTTACAAGTACCCCAAGGCTCCAGCAGTCAGGGCACGAGACGGGAGAGAAACCTCAACATAATACATCAAAATACTAATAAATAACCCAAATAAAATCCTCTAGATAAAAACCAAGGTAAAACAAGTTTAAAGCCAAGTTTAAAAAAAATTAAATAAATAAACAAGTAATGCCTCTGTAGTCTTATTGTGCAAAATTCTGTGCAAAATCTCTACAGCTGGTTCAGTTCAATAATAGCAGCAGGAACAAAGCTGTTTCTGTAACGTTTCATTCTCCCTTTAGGGGCTAGAACCAGAGGGCAGAAGCTGGAAATCGCTGTAGCTGTTATTTATACAGGGACGCCGGAGGAAGCTGTGACTCACCAATCAGTCGAGAAGACCATTTAACTATTTGGTTTAGGGCTTTTCTCGTCTCCAGAGATGTGTGACCAAACCATGACACCAAGGAAAATGATAAAACAGACTCAATGAAAGCCCGATAAACCATGCTCATTATAGTTTGGTCAGTGAAGAGTTTCCTTAAACAGGACAAACGCTGGTGACCCTTTTTACACACAGCTTCCAGGTTGGCTCCAAAGTTCAGTTTTCCATCAGTAACAGTCCCTAAATATTTGTAAGATTGCACAAATTCAATGGTCTGACCTTTGACCTTGTGCATGTGATTCTTCCTTCTATAATCAATGACCATATCTTTGGTTTTTAGAGTATTAAGTTTTTTGAAGTGAGTAGATACGACACTATTATTCTGTGAGACTCAGACTATAAATCTATTCTTCATTATTCAAAGCTTCTTTAGACGATTCTTTAAAATGAATCCATCTCTGGCCCTGTGTCAGAGAAATGCCGTGGACGCTTCACCTCTTTCAGTACTAAGTAAGAGGAGTTATGAAGAAAAGTAAATTAAATGTGACTGTGTGGATGAATTTGAATAAAACTGAGGTACTGTCATGGACACTCAGACAATCTTAATGTGGGAATGATTGTGTCAGAATTTATAGTGAATTATGAAGTATTTAAATTAAAACTAAAGGTCAGTATAGCTGCATTTGTTGTGTTCAAAAAAGAGTCTAGAAAGTTTCTGAAAATCCCACAAAAGCAACAGTTATTTCAAAATGTGGCACAACTTTTGAATCGTGTATTCAGTGCGCCGTCATTCATCCACCAAAGCGAGGCTTTAATGGTCGAACAGGATCCTCTGCTTTCATCAGTCCAAACCCACTTCACACAGTTTGGAGGCTGAAGCAGAAACACACACCCACACACACTCCCTCACACGTTTGGTCCCTGATTGAACACACAGGTAGGAACAGACTCATGCAAAACATGCAAACTCCATGCGTTGCTCTGTGAATGTCAGGATCTGACCGTCTGAGTGATACGTGGTCGACGTTTTCTCTTCTCTGGGATGTTTTGTTGTGGATTCTGCCAGGAGGAGCTAATTTTGGCGAGCGCTCCGGCCTCGCGCGCTCTTGTTTTGCCCAGGTTCACTCAGGCATCCAATGACTCACCAGAAGCGAAATATGGAAAGAATTCCCTGGAGTCGGCACAACCGTGCTCCCGGCTAAACCCTCTGTTGTTCGGTCCGGCCCTGTTTGTGGCGATCGGCGATTGTCCAGTGAAACTGTGTTATTCTTCCCTCGCCGGCCTTGCTGGGAGAGCCGTGACGGGCCGGACATATCTGGCATAGCTTCCTGCGAGAGGCTTTGTCAGAGAGATTAAAAGAGAATCACAACAAGCGGCGGCGAGGCATGGGGTCACACCGGAGGGCCAAACGTCCACATCCTGCCCCGCAGCCACCAAACACACATCAGTCACCGTTTCACTGATTTATCAGAGAAAACCTTACAGTTCTTTCAGTAATACGTGAGTTAGGTGCACAAAATCAATAGTTATCGATTAATCCAAACCTGCTTTATTCAATATTTGTGTATTAAATGCCTAAAATGAAGGTCAAGTGTTGGGAATGACATGAAGCGACCAATAAAGTCAAAATGTTCTCATTCTGTCAGTTTTAATCGCATTAAGCATGGTTAATGAATGGAGGACTGTCAACAATTAACTTTTTGAAATTGAAACTCTGACTGGCCTTCCCTTGAGCAGCTCAACTTTAAAATGTTGGATGGTTCAAATTCCACATTTGTGACAGTTTTCTCAGGTGAAACTGCTCCACATCAGATAAAGACATTTTTGTGCATTAAATGGGTGAGTGTTGTGCTAATTCTATGTTCCCAAATGATTCGATTAATTTTGATCAATTAGTTGTGATTAATTAGTGAAATTATTTTAATGAATTGACAGCACTAAATAAAATGAGAAAAGAAAACTGTCTGGTCCACTGCACCAAAACAGCAACAACAACAAAAGATTTTATTTCCAACAAATACTGTTTAATCTGTATCTTACACTGTACTTATACTTTCAAGTGAAATCACATAATTTTTCCCTTTTTTTTTTTTCTTGTTAACCTGTTCTGTCCAGCTTGGGAGCAGCAGAATGGAAGTCTGGCTGCTGTTATTTCCCCGACAGATTTGCTCTTCCAAGAGGAGCTTATAAATATCAAGCTCCTCTTGTTAACATGCTTTCTTACTTACTTTTATTTATTTTGAGTACTGATACATGATTTTGCTGGACCTGACAGGGGGACAGAAAGACAGATAAAGAGACAGAAAGCAAACAACAACAACAACAAAAAGAGTGGAGAGAAGGAAGATAGTGCAAAGCGCGGCTACTGCACCTGCATAAAGACATGACAGAGGACATCCTACGGACTTTTGTTGGCGAATGTAGCAAACTGGGGCGTGAAGCTGAGGATCCAGGTATGAAATCACACCAGAGCACCAGGAGAGGCCGATTACAGATCACCACTAGTCGAACCCACCACAAGAAAACAAGGTAACCGAGTCCACAGTTAGAATGAAGAGTGATTAAAGATGAGCGTGATCATGAAAATGTGACAGTGATCATGCAAATATGACCTCTGACCCCCGAGAAGACCAGCAGCAGGCCAGAGAGGCCCTCAGGGCCCAGACAACCGGCGTCCACCCCAGAGCCCGGATCAGACTCCCCCCCCCCCCCCAGGCAGTTCAACGCGGTCGCCTCTGAAGTTACATACATGCGTGAAGAAATGCTAAAGTGACTTAACAATGTCACATTGTGACTGTGGGTGTTAGAGGGCCTGATGGTGGTTTAATACTGAATCTATATTGTTCAGAAACGCCTGCTATTATGAGGGAAAGGATTCTTTACAAAGACTTTTTCCACTCCATTGCTTTTTCCTGCAAACTGCTGGGTTGGTCGCCAGCTCCGATAGGGACGAACTTCACAGAAGTCCCGGCGGCGGAGAGGGTCCCAATGAAAGCCGAGCTCAAGTTCAAAACAACAACAGTCGAGGCACGTCCACAAAGATAAGGGAAGACAAACAGGCAGTGTACGAGTCAGAGGGGAAACGCTCCAACAAGAGAAGTATAAATATACAATCTGTGCGGCGGCGTGGGAAAGGTCACTGTGGGAACTGGGCCTTGTTTTTTGTCAATGAGTTTTAGAAAGAGCGTCCCGGACTCCAGCGCCGCCGCCTTTCGGGTTCCCACCCAGACCTGCGGCCCGGCAGCAGTGTCACATCCATTCCTCCATTGTTCTCGGGCTTCCTCTCCGGCCGCCGTCCCCCTCCCGCGGCCGAGTCCGCCATGCGGCGGGGAGCGTTCTCCGGGACGCGGGCCCGGCCCGCGGTGACACGCCGGTTCCCACGATCTCCTGCCCTTCCTCCAGAGTTACTGCTTGCTCACCTCTCCGGACAGGAAGGCGGTGCGGCGAGGCCGCGGAGGGAGCGAGCTAATTTAAGCTCGGCCTCCATTGTCTCACATGGAGGACCGTGATCCTGCGTTTCATCTGCAGCGAATCCAAGCGAAGCACATGCGTCGAGTGTGCAACGAGAGTAGAAAGAGGATGGGGGGGGAGAAAAATCTTACAAGCTGCTGAGAAAGTTTGTAGCGGAGCGGTGAGGTCAGGGCTGGTGGTGGGAGCTCGACGCTGCATTTCCTCCAAACTTTATCCCACGAAGCAGAACAGAGGTCAGAACGCCGACCCCTGAGGAGCAGCCCGGCTGCGTTCTCAGGACTTTACATATTTATCTGAAGATTTTTTTTTTTCTTAATTTTCCACTCTGGTTCTTGGAATCGGGTCATCAACTTTCACACGACTGAAATATTTAGTGATCTGAACCCGACTGATCCAAGAAATCTGAGCAACATGGAGTTTTCTGATCAGCCGTCTTCAAATCAATACAAATCACTGATCTTAACTTTCCACCTGGCTCTGCCTCCTCATTGTTTTTAAGGGGATATTCAGAAATAATTTTAAATAACTGGCAGTTTGTGTTGAATGCCAGAATACATTGTGATCTGTGACATGATAGTGAAAAGGTGGTTGATTCATTTATATAATTGTTCAATAAAAATTGAAAAGAGAGCTAGCATTCTGCCAAAGTTTGATTTTATCTACAGAATAAACATAAATTACATGATGAATTTTATCTTTGAGTGTTTTGTGGCAGGATTTCTTTGCGGCGTGTTTCTATGTTATGTTACAGATCTTTTATTTTCAGTGGTTTCCTTCTCTTTTTGATACATTTCATCATTTACTTTAAGTGTTTAAAGCAATGACAGCACAAATCTTCATCACACCACGTTCTCCTCGACGCGTCCTTCCCTCCCGAGGCTCTAAAATCCACTTCGACCTCTGGTCTCCTCCTCATCGCCTCCATCCCAGCCTCAGGATTAAACACGAGGCGGAGTTAATTGGCAGAACCACACTGGATAACAAAGTCTTCCTGAACTGAACGCCGTGTCCTCGCCGCTCTGCTCTCTTGGTGGCTAATTGGAGTCCCCCCCCCTTCCTCCATGCATACTTCTGGTGACGCGATAAAACGATAAAGCTGTGGGGAGAGAACACAGCTAAGTGCTCTGGCAGGGACCATAAACGTGCTGCTGCATTCCTGCTAATGGCAGCTTCTGCTGACTCGCTAATTCGCAGGGATTGTGCAACATCGTGAAATATTTATCTGGCTGTAGCCTTCCTGGGGCTCGGCGCTCGCTGCCAGGTTTTCAGAGTCTGATATGAGTTCATGAAAGAGTAAAAGGGGAAAACAAGTGAAGGCAGCCTCCCTGGATTCAGTATTTATGAGCAGAGCTGCAGAAGTGAGGCACTGGAACTTGTGATATTGGCACTAAAAGTCCTCTCGGCTCTTCCGGACCTTCCCTGCAGTGTTCGAGTGGGGCGGGAGGAAATGGGACAGCGGTACTTACGTAATAAAGCACAGAGCCTGAAGGGCAGGACGGGCTTCTTCTAGAAAGAGCGGCTCTGCTGGCACCTCAGGCGCCGGCTCACCCAGCCGACATGCAGCCCAGGGAGAGATTACCCACTTACACAGTTCCTGCAGACACCCTCGGCCACAGCCAGACGGCCAGAACACTGCAACCACCAGGCCGAGGCGCGGGAAAGACCAGGTGGAGACGTCGCCTCGCTTCTCGCCTTGAAAGCCATTTTTTTAAAACAGGCTGCTGAAGATCCAGGAGGCTTCACAGACTTTCAGTTCCCCGGACTTTCTCAGAAGGAACTACCCTCGTTTCCAAAACCACACAATCACAGGAAGAACATGCAAAATGTGTGCTAACAAGCACACCGCCATGCCACCGTGGTTACCGCTTCCTCTTGACACAAACACGCACGAACAGAGCAAGGCACCATCCACATCCCAGCACATTGTAAATCTATTCTTTATGTATGGATGAGCCCTCTGCTGTTCGTCTCTCATTTTAGATCAAACATAACAGGGATTTGAAGGGTTCATGTTCTGTCTTGTGTTTTTTTGGAGGCCATGACAGCTGACTGAGTGAGAACCAGGGTCACCGTCTCTTCTGCGGACGGTCCGTCACACAAATGATACGATTAAAGAAGTCTAGATGAAGAGTCAGGACAGATGAAGACATCAACGTGAATGTTTTATCACAGTCAGTCAGTGGGGGGAAAAAAATCAAGAGAAGCTGGTTCATGTACTGTAAAGAGAATTATAGATTGTAGTGATTCTGCTGCAAAGAGTTTTCAAAATGAGATTACTAACTGACTGGTAGTAAAGGACTGGACCACGTTCTCAAGTAAAATGCTTTTTGCATGGTTGCATTTTAGTGTTTTATATACTTTTTGTATAAAGTTATTGCAGCTGTATTATTGTTAATGTATTGAACTTTATTAAATGTTGTTGGACATGGACCTCATGGATCCTGACCTCAGCCACCATTCATATGCTTTTGTTCATTTCTGCACCTCTGCAATCACCTTCAGACAGAAGGCTGAATTTCTTTGTGTTTGGTGTTTTTTCATCAAAACTGAGCTGTTAAACCTGAGTTTGACCAAAGCGCTCTGAGCAGGTTCTTGCCCCTGTGTGTGTTTTCCTGGGACGAACTCCCAGTCCGCTGCAGCGACAGTGAAGCTCTTCAGTCTGCATGCAGCTGACAAGCCCTGCTTAGCTCATTACTGTTATGAACTGACGCGTCGAGACTGAGATTACACGTGTCTGCATATCAGATCAGCTGCGCGGCACACTGACGGACCTGCCTGGAAACACTGAGACACTCCTGCATCACCCCGACTCAATCAGCTTACAGAGCTGCTGAGTGTGAGCGCAGGGTGAACTCAGCTCAGCGGGAGAGTTTGTTTTGGAAGAATTGTGACGGACAGTGGCAAGCTTTGCATTATTCCTATTTATTCATTCAAAAGAGTTGCACAGTGGATTACCACTCCGAACAAACCCGAGGAACCAGGTGTGTTTCCAGGATGAATCCTCGGCTCTTGAGTTTGTAGAGTCTATAGATTCTTGACGACAGCAGCTATAGGCTGATAGAACTCAGTCATGTCTTCATGCACTGTGACAATCCTTAAAAGCTATAAATCAGTTCAGTATCATTTTAGAAAGGAATGAGTGAAGAGAGGGTCAGACACAGACTGAACAAACAGCTGCTGCAGCACAGAAACTTGATAAGACACCTGAACACTGAACAAAGCGGGAAACGTGACCAGAACAGGCCGAAGGAAAAATCCACAAAGGCAAACACAGAGAGAAGGAAATACAATGAGGAGATACGGATACAGGAGAAAACGCCAACCCAACAAGAAAAACTGACCTGATCAATGCTAGTTAAGGCATTTAGTTTAAAATATCAAGCGACCGTCCACAGACTGTATGTACAGCAGCAGCAGGAAGAAATCTGAGCCGGGGCTGAATCTCAGGTGAACACTGAACCTCCTCAGCTTTCAGGACAAACTGTCAGTGACCGGCCTTGGCGAACTCCCGTGCGGCGTCACCGGCTCGCACACGAGAGGCTCAACTCTCAAGTTTCAGGCCGTCGCCTCGATTCACCGCCGACCCGGCGCGTCGCCCCGAACGCTGCAGACAAAGGCCAGATCGAGTGAACGGTGAGGGACACTCTATCGCTGCTGTGAGGATGAAATATGCAG
The DNA here is from genome assembly GCF_902148845.1 of Salarias fasciatus. NCBI lineage: Eukaryota > Metazoa > Chordata > Actinopteri > Blenniiformes > Blenniidae > Salarias > Salarias fasciatus. Next base: position 6,397,142 of record NC_043751.1, on the reverse strand, counting down.
CAGGAGGGAGGACGGTTCAGCTTTGAGCAAGTTTTGTGTAACGCAGATATAGTAAACTTAGGTAGGGCGAAAAGTAAAAAAAAAAACAAAAAACTGTGTTGATCTCCACTAAATAGGCTGAAACCACTGCTGTGTTGCAAAAATAAAAATGTTATCTAATATGTATGTCACCGAGATCTTCAGTGCAGAGAAAGTCCAACATTTGACCCATTTTATGAATCTGCTAATTGATAGTTTGGGCTCTGGTGAAGCTTGATTGCAGCGTAGCTTTGTGATGCATTCCTATAGATTGTGAGCAGTTCGTAACATCTGACAAGAATACATGGATATTTTCAATAGAAGACTCCAAATTCAGCACCTTCTATTTATCATCTATATTTCAAAACGCCCCAGAGGTTAAAATGACCATTTCTTAAAGTATTCCTCAGTGCTTTATGAAGGGTTAAACATGTTTGGTGTTTCAGGCATCGTCTTCTAGCTGATCCCAGTTCATAGCTGCTGTAGATCACAGTCCTGTTAAAAAAAAACAAAAAACTTTCCAACCTCCTGACAAGGGGACATCAGGGGTATAAAAACGCTCTCTTATTACTTTGAAACGGGCTCAGTCCGTCTTTTAAAAACACGTGTGTGCTCCATACTTGGTTTACAGAGTCAGATCAGATTGTGGAAAAGCTCCCACTGGTCACGTCGAACACAAAGACCCCCGTCCCTCTGTACATTGTTGGCTGGAAAACAGAAGAAGTGGGACGCTCACTTCAGGTTTCATGCCTGTGAGCAAAAACATTCTGTACAATGCACATAAGAAAAGAAAGGGAGTAAAGAGCAGAGTGAGCGTATCTGCCTTTTTTGTGTGGTTGTGTATCTGGACACGCAGGCGTGGAAGTGCGCAGTGACGATCCCCAAACAAACTCGCCATCTAATTTAGGTTCCCATTGTTCTTCTCTGGCACGGGGAAATGTTGATTTACATGTTCAGGTAATGGCGGCAGGCGTGACGTGCTGAACTTCATGTGACACATGGTAACTTTCCACCTGTCTGCGTGTTCGCTTTGCCGAACCCTCCGTGGAACTGGCGAAGACAGTGACTGCTGTGGGTGAGGCTGCGAGCAGCTGGCCGTTCCTTCAGGAAGCTCCGGTTGTCAGCTTTTGTTCCACAGAAGACGTCTTGAAGCTGCGCTGGGTGAAAGTCGCACGGGGCGGATGCGGCCTCGCAGATGAATCAGGGTCATTCGCATTCAGAGGGACGATGAAGCAGAGATGCCAAACTGCTCAAACGGCTGTGAGCCGGAATCCCTCCTCTCCACCTATTGTTCTCGGTGAAATTTACGACGGGACCTTGGCTCCTGAGTGTCGTTCGCCAAACCGCGCTGAGGAAACGCAGTGAGCTGATTAATGGGATCAGTGAGCAATCCTCCCATGTTCAGACCACTCCTGTCACGTTCAGTTTTAGTCCTCTTCTCACATGTTTGTGTGAGTTTACAGTTATGTTGTCCTGCATTTTTCACTCTTTTCCGGTGTATATACTCATGAAGTATCTCACATAATATTTCCACACAGCTAAACTTGCAGTTTGACACAGTTTTGAGCAGACATGTTGGAAGCAGGGGCGACTCAGCGGAGCACCGGGCTGAAAACAACACAAATGGGGCGGCGGAGAAATGACTCAGCACATTTCTTTGCATCGCAAATAATGAGGGCAGGAATGTAACCTCCGTCACAGTAGTTGTTCTCTGTCTCGGTGTGACTGGAATGAAAACGTCTGATAGACTCCGTCCTGCAGAAGTAGGTCATGAGTCTGATTTTTCTGTTTGTTTCTTGGTGATTGACTACTTCTGAGAATGCAGTGCTATTCTGAGCTGCATGTGGTTTCTTGATATAGTGTTCCAGTTGATGGTTTTATTAGAAGCAAAGCTGCTCTTCTATCAGCTCTTTATGGGAATGAATTAAACATCCTGTCATGGTCATCACAGAGCGATTTTTAAAAACAGGATTTTCCAAAAACGCATGGAAAGGAAATCGAGCAGAACGCGTTATATGGGAAAATTAAAAGTGGGTCTTCAGAAGATGTTATCACCTCCACCAGAATCTCTAAAAGTCAGTTTCAAGGAGCTTTTTGAAGGAAGGCACAGATTCTGCCTGCTTATCTCCACAGCAGGCAGATTGCTCCAAAGTCAAGGGGTCCTGATAATAATAATAAAAAAGACTCATTCAGCTTTTTTTTTTTTTTTTTCGCCTTGACTTTGGTATGTCTAAAAGTTCCAGTCAGAGGATTTAAACCTGCACACAGGTCTTAAAACAGCTTCCTGGTCTGGTCACCAGACATGCTTGGAAATTTATTAAAGTCAATTCTACAATTAAATGAATATAATCTGAGCTGAACATTAAAATACCGTGAAAATGATCCTGAAAAAATGTTGTAACAATAACAGCAATGCTGTCTGAATGTTTTGTCTCACTTTATCTCTATTTATCAATTTAACATCCAGATTATAGAGCATCTTCCTCCCACTAACTTCTCCTGAATTGAAAGTTCTCAAGATCACATTTCACAGTCTACGTCATATTCTGAGATATAAAATGCTACTGAGATCCAAAGATAAAAAACTCACTGGCTCTTTATTTTACCGGTCAGAGGTTTTTCATTTACAGTGGCTGCTTGATCTGTTTGTTTACAGCTCCAACTCATTCAGTAATAAAATTTAGAGTATTCTCCTTGGATTATTTCTTATTATCATGATTTATTCTCGTGATAAATAATCTGCAGGGGAAATAGTAAATCAAAGTATTTCAAGAAAAACATTTTCTCCTTTTTACTCAGGTACTACAATGACTCCAGTCCATCTTCTACCAGTTAATCCTGTGCAGGGTCACGGTGTGACCCCGTCAGAGCCAACCCCGGTTTCCTGTGGGCACAATACTGAAACTACTTTTTGTCTGGTTTTTCATGCAGTTTTCAGTTTTTGTTCATTTAAATTCCAAAAACAGCTAAAACACTAAATATAAAACCAATCAACATGTCTGTTTGACATCGAATGGCCTTGGTTTTAGACCAGAAGTGACAGTTTGAGACACATACTTCCAGATTATTGATAACTCAACCCTGTGATTGACCCGTCCTCTCCGACTCAATCCCATCTGTTCGCCGCGGTCAGGATTCTTTTGTTAGCCTCCGATCCGAGTCGTGACGTAAACCGATTCCTGGAAACACGCTTCAGTGAGGCTCTGATGTAGATCAAGGTGTGGATTAGAGTGCTTGAGATGGACCGTGCCGACGCGTCCAGACCTGCTGGACAGAGCCCCCCTCTGTGTGTTTCTATCGCGTTACATCATGGAGGTGCTGTTGCATGGCGGCTGGCGCTGACCCCGTGTCCTCTGCTCGGCCAGGCGAGCCGGACCTCCAACATGACCGCTGCGATGTGCCGGGATCAAGTAGCCCGGCTGCTATCTTGTTACTAATCTGATAATCTGTTTGGCAGAGGGGCTCGTTTCCATTCCTCCTTACATAACTGGGTTTATGTTCAGATACGCGCCGGCCCACCGCTGCCAGGGTCACTCCTGGGAGCTGTTAGAACTGGGCTCTCGTCTTCAGGTTTCAGGCTCTCGATCTGCGGAGGGGTCGGAGGTCAATGTCAGCCAGAATGTGGAGCTCCAGACTGAATTTAAAGGTCTCAGTTTCAGTGGCTGGCAGGTGAGTGTTGCTCTAAAAGAAAGAGAGAGGCAGCAGATCAGGGTCTCTTCATTCAAATACCACCAGTCTCACACAGTCTGGGTCTAAATATCTCACTCTGAGACTTTCAGAGAAGAATAGTTTTCTTGATATTATCATCACTTCAGACAGTTTTTCAGAATGGCATTTTATCTGAAACTATCCTCTCTGGATTCCTCGCCTGAAAAGTACCAACACAAACACTTCAATCACAAAGTGTTGCTATGGCAATGACAGCATTTCATTCATTTTAATCATAATATTTAGTTTGGAAGCATACAGAACGGTTTAGAATCCGTACAAGTAGAGCTGCGATCACCTGAGTAGGACCGTCATGGATGGTGCACTAGCTGGTAGAAAACACCCCACGCAAATTAATCCCCAGGAATTAATCCACTGATTAAAAAGGAAAAACACTTAAAAAGTAAATCTGTTGAATAACACTTAAGCCAACACAGTAAAAGATGCTCCGTGAAGTGAGTGTGTGAGCATGAGCCTGCCTTCATGAGGCCGGAAACACACTGCAGCAAGTTTCACATCAGATTTCTGAATGAGATTTAAGTGTTTACATCAAATATTGAGGAGACTGCAGCCGATTAGAGTCACTAAAAGTCACTAAAAGTCCTTTTAGGTTTAAGAAATGAAAGCCTAGAAAAGGCTAATGACGTTCTTTCTCTGCTGTGAATAAATGAGCTTGATGAAAGCTGATTGCCAACCGATGAAGAAACATACACAGCTGAATTTACGAAGTACAATATGGTTATTATTTTGAGAGGGTAGAATTAAGAAAATCAATATAGTCCAAGATAACTTATTTTCATTTTTAAAAACATCGATACAATGTGTGCAATTGTTCAATTACATGAGACTTTATATAGTTATTGTTTGAATTTGTCTGCAGTTTTTTCTGCTTCATAACAACAGTATTTATCTGCTGGGGCACGAGGCTGAGATCCATTGATCCTCTTCATCTAATATGGGGTCACAGGTGCTGGAGCCAGTTACGTTACGACTGAAAGCAGGATTCACATAAAGAAGTCACATGGTGAACACACACACACACTCACATGTACACTGAGGGGCATCAGTTACATTTACTGTTCAGATGGTACAGAGCATTTTTTATTCTGCCCCTAAAATGTGCAACACTCTGCCTTTATGAGCAGACAGGCCTCTTCTTTGTACAGTTAAAAAAAAAAAAAAAAACATTTTAAAACCTACTTTTTATCACTAACTTTCAATTCAGCATGAGACAATCATGAGTTTTTATGGCAATTTATTTTCTTTAATCTCTTTATTCCTGCTTTGATTGTATTTTAGTTTTATTTCTTATTTAGTTTATGTCTTGTGTTTCATCATGTGCACCACTTTGTCTCTATCTTGGTTGTGTGGAAGTGCATTTTGTATAAAAATGACACAGATTTTTTTAATGATTGCGAGCTGAAACCAGAGTATCTGGAGAAAACACACACACATGCATGCACAGAGGCAACATGCAAACTCCCCACAGAAAGGCCTGGGCTAGACTTGAACATATGAATGTTTGAACCTGAGCTTCAGTCTCTGCTCTGGCTGCTTGTGTGTCGAAGGATCTACTTCAAAATCATGTCCATTAAGCTTTGAATGGTCTCAGGCCTGAAACCCTCAGAGGGAGATTTACTCAGTGTTTCCCGAGTCAGAAGACACAAGGTGAAGCTTCTGTTAAATGTGAGTCCCGCAACCCTGCACAGGGAGACGATGGATGGATGGGCAGATGGATGGATGGGTGGGTAGATTACTATTGCAACAACACATCATAAGAAGGGTAAAATTTTCTGTTGACAACCAGCTCATGTTCCCTTTTAGTGAGTGAACCAGCCAACGGTGAATTCTGATTCACAATGACAGGGAATCAAAAGATCAAAAAGTGACGTTAGTATGAACCAAGCGTTGGCTTTCAAAAGCCTGTTATTCCTGTGGAAACTTTTTGGACACCTCCCACTTAAAACCCAATAAGTCAGAAGATCGAGAGACCATCACAGTGAAAATCAAGATCAGGTGAGCGTTTGCCCTCCTTAAAATTGATGATAATAATAATAATAATAATAATAATAATAATAATAATAATAATAATAATAATAATAATAATAGAAAAATAGAAATAAATTATCCAATCTCGTTTCTACTTTATCCTTTTCAATCATATTTTTGCACAGGAAAGTGAGAAGTCAGTGAAAGCTGTATAGTTAGGTGCTATAACACCATGCTTTAACAAATATAGCGTTATAACACTGCGCTTATACATAAATAGTCAGGATGATTTCGATTATGTGACAATTATGTGAGAGTTTTAATGCTTTCATCAGTTTGTTTACATTCTGTTTACATCCTGTACAAAGACGCTAGGGCTGGATTACCCACAATGCCTCGCTGCGGGTATAAAAGCCGCGTCCTGTCCGTGTTCAGCGCAGTCTCTGCTGCTCGGAGAGGAGTCCGGTCCGGTCTCTCTGCTCTTTATACAAGCGCGTTAGAATCCAACAGAACCAAGCTTTCCGTGTCCTTTACGGATGCTCAACACGTCTGTGGAGGTTTTGCTGAACAGTAACTCGTTTGGTTGTAAAAAAGGACGTCCGTTTCCGCGCTTCCTCGAAGCTATCATGCTGAACACGGAGGAAAGGTAGGCAGACGTCCACACATCCACGCCCGAAAACACCCCGGCGATCCGGTTTTCATTGCCTCCGTCGTTGGTGGTTAGCCAACTCAGTCTGCTTGTTTTAGGTGCTGGAATTGAAAAAAAATAAGTAAAGTTTCTAAATTTTTTTTTTTTGTTTTTTTTTTTTTTTTTTACTAGTAGATAGGATGATGGAGAAATTAGATACAGAGGCGCAGTGAACGCACCACGACGAGCCCTGAAGTTTGCATACAAGAGGAGCAAAACGGGGGGAAAGCTGTTATTTTACCGAATGTTTTGCCTTCTGTTGTTTGCTGTGAGCAAGTTCAGACAGAGTGCTCTCAGCATTGCTGATGTGGGATGCATTCAGCCTTAATATGACTGTATTTATCCCAAACAATGATTACTTAACATGCAATAACTACTCAAACTATAGGTGAAATACACTTAAAACAAGTGTTTTCATCAGACATTAACTATAACTGTTGACTTTTAGATGCATTGAGCTATTTATTATCTAATCTACACTCGCTAGTTTCTTCCGGGAAGATACAAGTTCCTTCTTGTTTTCCTGTTAACGCGCCTTCATCATATTGTTATGATTATGATTTGCCAATATTTTTCGTCTTCACTATTAAATAACTAATCATGTAGTGGGAGATCCCTGTTTGGAGGAAAGAACCGACAGTCTGTCCAAAATAAAAGATGAGACAAGATCGGAGACAGACGTAAATATGTGCACCAGGAAGTGTAAAAAAAAAATCATCTAGAAGTGGAACATAATTACTGAAAAAAATGCTGATTACAGTGTATTTAGCTGAAATCAACAAAGTATTTCCCAAAGCATGGAAATTATTAATAATTTACTACCATGTAAACAAAAGAAATCCAGCCTGTTCAAATTGCATACTGGATTAGGTAATACACTGAAATTTAGTGGATCAACAGTTATGTTGTTGAGAATGTCAGGAAACAGTTTATCTAAGTAACATGGGTTTTTTTTTTTTTTTTTTGGTGTGTTGAGGTTCTAAGAAGGGTACATAAATGCCCCGGTGGAGACCTCAAACATGTCTTGCCAATCCAGGTTATTCAGTCAAGCATAAATGCTGATTCTGAGCTGGGAAGAGATAAAATCCACGGTGGAAAACTGAACTGCATTGTCTTGTACTTTTTAAAGTAACCAGACTGCACACGTGAAAACTGTTTGTGTGACGGTTTGGTTTCAGGGTTATTTTGTCTACCCCTGCACACATACATAACACAACTTCTGCTTTCTTGTGTTTCGGCTCTTCACGTTCCTCCTTCCAGCTCCGCCGCCCCCTCGGCCCCACGGGGCCGTTTTGTTGAAATACGCCTTTGTTTCTGCGCCGCTCAGTTGTTTTTGATGTGGGACAAGACTGCGTGGTAGGGCCAAGATAAATATTTATAGGGACGATTGCACGGTTGGGTTGTAGCGTGCCGCCTTTGTCGGCCTTTATGTGCGTTCGTCCTCTGCGGGTTCATCATCTGACACGCAGCGGGATGAGCACAGCGCTCCATTGATGCTGTGAGCCGGAGCAGTTACTATATTAGCTCTCTGACTGCTACACCTCTGTCAGCTGAAGGCACCAACTGGCCTACATCGGGTGGGTTACATAACGACCCCCCCCCCCCCCCCCCCCCCCCCCCCCCCCCCCTTCCCCCGCTCTGCTTCTCCAGCATCAGTGGCATCTGTCCCGGCCTACCTGAGTGCAGCTGAGTGCCCGTTTTAAAGTGGCTGACAGACGGCTCGCCGCGGTTGCTGGGAGATTCTGGGTCAACAAGGAGCGCCCACGTCCTGCTTTTTCCATAACGAAACCAAAACATGAACTGTCCCGACCGGTTCTGGCCGACAGCGAGATCTGTCAGTGTCAGCAGGCACACCGGACAGACACCGGCAAGATGACAGCTTCAGTGTTTATCCAGTCATTTACTTTCATTTAGATTGAATGTTTCGTGGACTGAACACAAACTGAGATCGTCTTGTCTCCGAACCGCAAGTGTGAAGATCTCTCACTTTCACCAGCATAGTTTTTTTTTTACATTTGAAGGACAAACTTTGAACAAAAAAAAGTCAAGGAATTTGTTTCCTGTCATCACAAAAAACAAAGATGCTGATCCAGGAGTTTTACTTTGAGCCTTATTGATCAGCATTTTCAGCTACTCTCAGTTGGAACAAACAGTATGGGATATTTCAGGTCACACTGACACGACTTCAAGTGAAAGTTTCTGCCCCTCAAACACATCATGTTTCTTCAGTGTTCACCCTCAGCTCCTGTTACTGAATCGGGGGTTTTCAACACCGACCGACCCGAATGTGGCCTGAAACACGACGCCTGAAAGTGTCCTTTGTGGACACTCGGCTCACCGCTGCCGCTCTCCCTGATCTGCTCAACGTGCCGTTCATGTCATGCCAGACGACACCAAAGCTTATTAGAGGCTTTCCACAGAACACTTTCCTGTTCATTCATCCTGATCGGCGTGGAAACCTCAATTCAGCTTTACTGGATCCAGCTTCTCCGCTCAACCCAAAGGAGGCCTTGGCTGCAGTTTCACACGCTCGGACGGCGGTCTGTCAACTTTAGCATTTGGCCGAAAGCAGTTCTTGAGCATGTGGCTGCAGACTTTCGGGTCTTATTTTAGTCATGCTCCATAACGTTTCTCGCCTCTGAAATGTCAGCGGCGGCTGAGATGTGCTGACAGTGTCGTCACGCGCTTGGAAAGATAAACTTGTCAGTTGTTGACAAGTTATGTCGCAGTGACCCGGTTTTTATTTATTCATTTATTTTAATGATCTTTGACACGTAGCTGTCATGTGAGCCTTGTGATTTACACTCGCAGATGAACGGGCATCACTTTGTCTGCGGCGCTCCGCTCTCTCTTGAAGTGCTCCTGTCGTTCACCAAGTCCTTCGGCTTGTTTGGGTTGTTAGTGAGCGAGAGTGCTCAGCCTCACTTTGGGTCCAGGGGTCGCCGCCGCGGCGTGTTTTCACAGCGGTGCGACCACACACTTTCAGACCTGTGGGCACGGGAGCCCCTCCTGTTGCTGCCTCTGCCTTGCCGCGGGGTCAGGGCAGGTCTGGGGGGCTCAACTGTTTACAGCAGCAGCTTGTTTACATGCTGCAGCTGAAACGCTTAGCCCCGGAGAATTTGTGGTCCCTGTAAACTTGTTTGTGTTCGCAGCTCGGGTTCGAGTCGACAGTTTCCATGACTAAGCTGGTAATTACAGAGCTGCATGTTGGTTTTGGTGTGACGCGGTCGACTCAGAGGACCTGCCGGAGCACTTCCTGTTTTGTTTGAGTTGAGTGTTTCTTGGATTTGGGCCAAACCTCGCCTCAGCAGCCTGTCCCACCCAGGGCCATCCTCCTCCTCCTCCTCCTCCTCCCGAAACAATCCACCTGAAACGGTCCTGGAGCTTTCTGCATGCACACACACACTTCCTCCCACCCCCCTGCGGCGCCGATGCAAATAAATCCTCACCGACATACTCGGACTGCCCGGGCTCGCAGACATGTCGAGCGCTCACCCAACGAAGTAACCTAGATTCTGTTTTTAGTGCAACCTCCTGAAGCATCGGAGCCCTGGAGGCCGTCTCCGTCCGGGCGGACGGGCGTCGAGCGACAGGGTGGCTTGGCGTGAGACTAAAATGTCAGAGGACGACAGTGTCGCCTTTCAAAACAAGCTGGCATTTCCATCAAGGACAGACTGCCTGTACGTGAGAGGCAGAGCCAAGAAGCCGGAGCAGCTCTTCACGTCTCTGAAGTGTTCTTACCTCCTCTTCACCTTTCCGCTGCAGGTTCCTGCTCGTTACTCTCGCAACAAAACACAGCGCCTCATTCGGACCAGTTCACTAGACAAACACTACAACAGTCCAAGCTATTTAAACACAGTGTTGGTTCAGACTCAATATATTCAACTTGAGTTGAGTTGCCATTAAGAGAAACTATAAATCAGAATTGCTAAAGTCTCGTTTAAGGCAGACGTGTGACCCTGCAAAATAACCAGGATGCAACACCGAGACTCAGAATTCACCTGGACACTGATTCATGTCCACATCATCGATGCGCCAGTTATTTTTCCTGTTCTCCCTACATGCTTCCGTGTTTTCATTCTGGTTCGGCAGGACAGTGTTTCCCACGGCGCTCGCCCAGCCGAGGTGGAGTCCTGAGCTCAACCGATGGAAGCGGTCAGCTTCACTCCAATGCAGGAGCACAGCATCATGTGAAGCAGCGAATTACGCGCCTTGTTTTCCGCCGCTCGTCCCAGCTCGTCCCGGTTACCCGTCTGGTCGGCGGGGAAACGGCGGCGCGCGCACACGCCTGCAACGTCCCGGTGGAGCCGGGCTGAGATGCACAGCGGCTGCACTCGCTCGCCGGCCCGCCTGCAGCACCGCACAGGTGACTGTGCGACGGCGGCAGAGCCAAAGCCGGAGCCATCGCTCCCGATCCGAGCCACGCACGAGCCGAATTCAGACCGCAGACGCTGCTTGTTCCCGGCAGCCCGGCGAGCTATTTGCAGACGTGTTTACAGATCACGCGCTTGTTTGTGATATGTGCCCTTCCTTCTCCGCTCGCACAACCCACCAGGACCCGTTTGAAGGCCGCCGTGAATCACCGGCTTTAATCCTGTCGACTTGGCTGCAAACAGGAGAATGCTGTGAAACTTAATCGCGGCGCGGCGCTCATCGGCTTCGCATGCCCACGCCGGTCTTTGTGGATGCATTCCGGTCGGTGTGGCTCAACGAAATGCCTCCTGATGGGGGTTATATTTGCTCGCTGGGTTACGCAAACGACAGCCTTGGTTGCATAAAGTCGGGATCCAACAGAAGCGAGATTCCCCGGGGCAGTTGTGTACGCCGAGGAGGAGGAACGTGTTGCTGCAGCTGCTTTATGCTGACTCACTACAGCCAGGCTGCCAATCAAAAAGGTGTGAGAGTGTGTTTGTGTGTGTCTTGGCTGCATTTCTGTCTCACATCATACAATATTCGAGCTCCCGGCAGCAGACCTGTTTTAAGTGAGGATGAGACGTTGACGGAGCGCTCTAACGGGGTCCTGTCTCCTGCAGCTCCTGGTTAGCGGGGCCCCTGCTGCCCACCCTGCTGCCCGGCTCCACCCCTCAGTCTCCGGGGCCTCTGTGGTGCTCCTGATGCCCCTCACCCACAGCTGAAGATCCCGGGTGGGCGAGGGACGGTCAGGGATCACTCTCTCAGTGTGCTACTACACAAGGTGACGGTCCACCACACTCACACACACACACACACACACACACACACACACACACACACTCACACACACAACAGACATCTCGTGTACAAGAATTCGATAACTAATGTTAAAGTGTTTCTCACATGTTAACTGAAGGACTAAAACAATCCCACTGAAATGTAACAAAATGCTGACAAAACAGAAAAAAATGAGGATATTATAGAATATTGTGAAATAGTTTATAAAAACAGCTGAACTTCCTCTCCTGTGACATTTTTTCCTTCTTCTCCTCTGAAACTGAAGCGTTCCCAGCTGACCGACAGCGAGTGATTTTTAAGCCGCCGCTTTAATAAAAGAAGTGAATTGGTCTTTGTCCCGGACGGTGTTTTAGAGGCTTTTCCTCGCCGGCTGAAAGAGGCTAAAGAGCCGTGAATGAGAACAAAGAGTCGGGCACGTGTTGCTCTAATTCACTCTGAGCACTGTGGGTCATAATTGTGTAAAGTGCTTCGTCCCTCCGGGACCTTCCTGACTCACTAATGAGTCCAACTCTCATTTTACAAACAAAAGGAAAAAAAAAAAACATGCTTCATTCTCGCTCATCACCTGTATGTGTATTTATGAAATTCCTCTGGGCCTCAGTTTGAATTCCTCTTTTTCTTATTTTTCCTCCGTGTCTGTGTGTCATAACCGGATTAAATATTTGGGGTCAGGCAGATCAAAGAAGGCCTCTCTCCTCTCTGACGTTTCCAGTTCAGCAGACGTGGTCACAAGACCCAGCCACACGCACGCCGTTTGTTTACTGTCAGGCCGGTTTGTGGAAGTAATGCTTCGTAGAAAAGCTGGCTCAGTGTGTGGCGGCCATGACAGGGATCAGAGAGGCGGCGTCCTGACCGTCAAACACGTTCCAGAAGCTTCTTCTGTCATGGAGACCTTAAAGCACGCTGCAGTCAGTCCGGCACAGAGTTGAGATGATTTTCCTTCTGTCTGATTGCAGGACGATCAGTTAACCGTGACGCAGGCCGCTCCGTCGAGTGGGAGCCCGTCTTTTCTCCGCTTCCACTACCAGCTGAGCGAGCGCCGCTCCGTCTTCTGGGACACGGCGCTGACGGCCGACAGCCTCTTCCTGGAGATCCCCGGAGGACTGCTGGCCGAGGGGAGCAAGGAGGGGTGGGTTCCAGCGCGGCCACCGTCCTTTCACAGCGCTTCAGTCATCTATGGGGACGCGATGGCGAAGCGGCGGCGTTGCGGCAGCTGCAGCTGGCCTGGAGCGGAGCGGGGAATGTGGGACGAGCTCTGGCTCCTTCTGGACTCTTCCTCTGGAAGCATTTGTTGTTGATCACATTCAGAATTTAATCCTGACTCTCCGAAGCCAGCAGAGATGACGCAAGTTGAAGAGGATGCTAATAAGTCCACATTTTCAGTGTGTGTGTGTGTGTGTGTGTGTGTGTGTGTGTGTGTGTGTGTGTGTGTGTAAAATCAATGGCAGGACAAAGTAACCTTGCCTGCTGCAGGCGTCCAGCCAGCTTTGCAGCTGCCACTGCATTATTATGTAAAGTTGCAGCGCTTATGTAAAAACCAAAAAAAAAAAAAAAAAGAAAACTGAGTGCGTCACCATCACTCCTCTCTCCTCTCCGCTCACTGACTCTTTCTCTCTTTCTGTGTGTGTGTGTGTGTGTGTGTGTCCTTCGCAGGCTGACTGCTCTGCTGGAGTTTGCAGAAGAGAAGCTCAAAGTTAACTATGTCTTCCTGTGGTTCCAGAAAAACAGAGAGGATCGATGTAAGAGCTCCCGCTTGTTCTTTGCTTTCCTGTGAGATGTTTTTAGAATAAATACTGCTGATGTAACGACACCGCTATCAGAGTGTCTCTGCCAAAATGTCAAGAGGAGACGAAACATCAGTGACTGATGAGCAGCAGAGTTAGCCCGGTGTCGCTCATTTAGCTTGCGTTCCTTCCACATGTGGCGTTCAGGCGCGTTATGAAACACCAACCAAGCAGCTGTGCTTCTAAAATGAGGCAAAATTAAATTAAAACAAGACTCGATCTGCTTCAGATTAGGTTTTTAGGAAACAAACTGCATGGCTGAGTGACTTCCTCTCTCTCTGTGTGTCTCAGTCTCCATCATCAGGACCTTCCACTACATGGGCTTTGAGATGGTGAAGCCGGGGAACCCTCTGGTACCGGCCCGGCCCGATCTGGCCTTCATGGTTTACTCTCTGGATACCAGCAGCTCAGATGAGGAGTGACTGACACCTCCCTCTCCCACCCCCTCCTCCTCCTCCTCCTCCTCCTCCTCCTCACCAGACTCTGAAGGTGTCGCCTCTCCTCCTCATAGACTCTCTTCATTGTATTTTTTTTTTTTAGCTCACTTTTTTGTTTGAGCTGCAACAAACAGGACAAAGACAGCAGCCGCACATCCAGGAGAAGGCGTTTGTACATTATTTCTGCAGCATATCTCCACCTCTTCTTTTTTTTTTTTTTTCCCCCTTCCTCTCTCCATAAGAAGACTGCGGGCGTGCCGGTCCGGCCTCAGAACCGAGCCGCCGTCGCTTTTTCAACATGCTCCTCCGGCATAGACCTAGCGTTAGAGGTGTCATTCCAGTCTGTCTTCTGTTTTGCTCTTCGCCCCACACACACCCCGACAGCGAGGAGACGACGAGCTCCACTCCGTGAGCCTGTGCAGGCGAAGGGGAGGCTGCTGCCTCAGCTTCCACGCGTCAGAAGCAGCGGGCGGGGGCTCTGGCCAAGCCTTCAACGGTGGATAAAACCTGGCTTCTTGTGCCTAAAATGAAGAGAAGAGTGCAATTTAATCTTTTCGTTTTGTTTAATTTTCCTCTTACGTACTGGAGAGTCTTATTGGACGAATGTTTTCATCAGATTCAGGTGATTTTATGCAAAGCAGAGCTGATTTCTTTTGTTGAAGTTACGCCAAAGAATCCACTTCCAGCTCGTCTCAGTCTTCTGGTGTGTAAAAGCAATATTAGCCTACATTCCCCGTGCCGGCCGTACTTACTGTTCCACCTCTGAGGTTTTCTTCTTCTGCTGCTGCTGCTGCTGCTGCAGTCTGATGGAGCGCTGACTATAAGCTGTTAGGAAATGTCATTATATGAAGTTTTTCAGAGGTCTATTTTTGCTGTACATATATTTCTCTATTGTTTATTGTGATAGTTAAAAAAAAAAAACAACAAAAACAAGAAAAAAATGGGGTGGGTGGTGTTTTTTGATTGCGTTAGCAACATTTCAGTGACAATCCATAACATGTATATTCATCACATTTTGTTGTTTATGTCTCTGGGAATGAGGAAATCAATAAAGGTTGCTGACTAAGCCTCTGTTTGTGTTGTGAATGCAGTGAAATCCTGTATTTCCGTGTGAACGGGCAGCGTTTTCAGACCTTTCTGAAAGGAAAATGCAGAATGTGGGACGGCTGGACGGCGATTTGGTGGAAGTCAGCGGCGTCTGCGTAGCTCGGTGGCCTCGGCCGGGCGTTAATCTCCCAGCAGCTCATCACGCCGCTGGCTTCAGGCCAGACGCGGCGGCCGGCTCCCGACTCGCTCCGTCTATTCACGACTATTTTCAGCTCAGCTGCTCTAAATCTGACTCGCTAATGCAGCAGAGGCCTGTTTTTTTTTTAAACCTCTGTCCACCAAAGGAAGAAGAATAAGACTTTAGCCCCATTTTTCAACTTCTGAGACAGTCTGAGCCATTTCAAAGAAAAATCTCAACTTTGAGTCATTTATCTGGAGCAGAATACAGTAAAATGTCTCAAAACAAAGGCTTCATATAGATTCATTTTGTAGATTTCGGCGTGAACAGTTTAGATTTGATGCTGCTTCATGAGCACAGATTATTAATAAGCCCAGAGGATTAAACAAAAACTCACAAACTGCCAAATGAATCATGCCTGGAATGAATTTATTGCCACAATAATGTCAAATTATTTGTAAAGTAACTTATTCAGTGTGATAAAGATGGTTGATTTGGTCTAGGCTCAACATGGAAAGCAGTTCTACCAAAAATGAATGTTCAAGTTAAAAAAACAAATGCAAGAAGTTAAATATTTATCACTTTTTAACTATTTATCGCAACATTATAGTTCAGAGGAAAAAAAAAATACAACACTTATGAATTTGTATTCTGCTTAACAGGGAGCATTTTAGGCAGCATGGAGCCAGACTCAGTCTCAGTTGGGACGGTAAAATAAATGAAGACGCTGCATGGAAACTGTTAGTGTGGGTCACTCAGTACTTTTTTTTTTTTTTTTACCTTGATTGACATGAAAAGTCAAAACAAATTGCAATGACAAAAAACTATTACACAATTATAATTATTATGAAAATTATAAAAACCATAAAGTGAAAAAGACATAAACTTTGGACATTACATGTTATTTTTTTTTTCATTTCATTCTCCCTCTTGAATCCACCGTCAGGTTTTTTTTTTTTTTTGTTTTTGTTTATTGGGTTTTTCTAACAGGCCATGTTCATCAATCACATAAGTTTATTACAGAAAAGTATATAGTCGGTCAGTTATAACTGCAAACCTCCCCCCCCCCCCCCAAAAAAAAAAAAACAAAAAAAAAAACAAACAAAACACTGTTACCATGTGCCATGCTGCTGTGCTTTGCAGTGATTGGTTGCTGGAGGAAAGGGGCGGGGCTCCAGTGTGACCTGACCAGGTGTTTCTACTTTGTCTTTATCAGTTCATTAAATGGGGGCAGGTAGACCCCCTACTGTTCCTGCCAGGGGTGGAAAGCGTGGCGCTGTCTCGCTGATCCTCGGGATCGGCTCCTCCTGGCCTTAATCTCACGCTGACTTTACGTAAACTCCCCTCAGGTGTCAGGCGGAGGCCGAAGGAGCGGCGGCGTAAGCCTTTTCTCAGAAGATCCGGAGTTAAAGTCAGACCATGTTGATGTTTCCTGTGGCGTGTAAACCCTGCTACTCACACACACACACACACACACACACACACACACACGACCTCACCACTCACCTCAAAACAGAATCATGTTTGAATGTTTCAGAGGGAAAAAATGCAAAGATGACGAAGGATGAAAACATCGATGGACTCATGGATTCCAGTTCAGGCTCAGTTCCACCATGTTTAACCACGTCTTCCATGAGAAACGTCTAAAAACACGCTGACCTGTTGACTCACAACACAAAGCTTCACAGCTGTGGATTCAAAGTGTGGCGAAGCAGCAGGGGTCAGGGGTCAGAGGAAATCAGAATGAAATGAATCGAGGTAAATTTCAAGAAAACACACATTCAATAGAGGGTTGATTTTCTTTTTAATCTAATTTTTAAAAGTGAATTTAACAAAAATATATTCCTTTACTCTTTCTCACCACAATTAAAATAATTTCTCATGTAATTTAAAATATGATAAACAATTTAAACCCGTATCAACTAATAACAGAATAATCTTAGACATTCTGATCAAGATAAAAACCATAATTCAGGAAAACTGCACAAAACCTGCAGAAAAATGCATTTTGTTCCCAAGAAATGCAGTTTTATTAGTATATTTTTACATCTTTAGCTGCAGTTATTGCATGTTGAAAGGATTTTTAATGACTTTTTAATCATGGAATAACTTATTACATTATTGACTAAATGTTATTGCAAAATATAACAAAGGTCTTGTCACATTATTGACTTTCTCACATTGATAATGAGCAGAATTCTGACATTGCTGATTGTTGCACTGCCATTATAAACCAGCGGAGAGACTTTAAGAATACAGCAGTTACACGATGGAACAAATTCTTGTTCAGACGACAGAGAAATGTAGAAAAAAAAAAAACTGTCCAGAATAATGTGTTATGGTTCCTACACAAACAAGAAATATAAGAAATAAAAAACCCAATGAGACTCTGGTTCAGCTTTATTTTAAAGAAAACACACACACACACACACACACACACACACACACACACACACACACACACACACACACACACACACACACACGCGCGAGCGCTCACTGCTTGTCCTCCTCCTTCTGCTCCTTCTCCTTCTTGTCCTTCTCGGCCTTGGCCTCCTCCGCCTCGTGCCTCCTGATCAGCTCCTCCACCTCCTTCAGCTTCAGCACCTTGATGCAGGTCTTGCCGCCGCGGCGCGTCAGCGTGGCGATCTCCACTGGAAGCACAGCCGACGGTTAGAAACTGGCTGAGCGGGCAGAACGCCGCCGCCTCGCCCCGCCGCCTTCCAGCACAGACACATCCAGCTCTGCTCCAGCAGCTGGGCCTGGCCCGCTGCCAGCGGCTCCAAATGTGACCTACTGACTGGAAAACTGCTGCTCAGGCATTATTTCACTGATTCCTGAGGATGTTTGGAAAACACCCGGGGAGACGGGTGAAAACCTTCTGCGTGTTGTGATTGCAGACCTTTCTCCGCAGACAGCTTGCTGACGTCCATGGTTTTATTGAGGACCTTGATGGCGAGGGCGAGCGCCGACGACAGGCTCATCTCCCCCTCCTTGTAGTCCTGCTTCAGCATGGAGACGGCCGCCTGGGGGGGGGCACAACGACACATCTCAGCACAAAGTCCCTCGGAGGACAGCCCGGTCCTTGTTGTCGGTGAATGGGTGAACCTTGAACCTTTCACGTCTGAACCTCCTGAACCTGCAGAGGAACAACAGCCCCGCTGTCAGGATCAGGTGTGAGGTTTCATCCCTGCTCATGTTTCCACAATGCTCCGAGGAGCTTCGGTTACCCACAATGCTTTGTGTGCAGACCCGCCGAGATCATCAAAACCAGTGTAGATTCAGAGTGACACAATGAGCCTGTCTCTTGAGGGTGTGTGTAAAGTGGGCCACTGTGTGTGTGTTTCATCCATCCGCTCTGCGCGGCGCCGCCCTCTACTGTCACAGACTGGAACGGCAGCCTGGGCCGAGCCGGCGGCGGCGGCGGCGGCGGCGGCGGCGGGGCTGCGGACGACTCACGGCGCTGTTGTTTCCGATGCACGTGGCCTTCCAGCCTCCGTAGTTCCCGCTGGGGTCGCTCTGGTAGAGCTGGAAGCCGTAGTGTTTGTCCCAGCCGATGTAGAGCAGCGACACTCCGAACGGACGCTTCCCTGAGAGAGAGAGATGAAGACGGTCACACTTCACCTCCCCACCCATCATGGCTTTCTCGCAGGTCGCTTTTGGCCCGCGGCCCTTATGTTTGACACGCCTGCTCTTCATTGTAATAAACAGGTTTAAATGTGTTGATACTTCTCACAGAATTAATCAATCAGCCTCTGGTTTGACTGAAGAAGCTGGGTTTAAGCTCAGAGCTCCTAAGCGCCACAGCATGGAAAAAGAGGATTATTGGCAGAGTCTGCCCCCTGCTGGCTCATCAAACTAACTGACACAGGTGCACCTAACACAAGTCTGTTATTTCTAATCAGGCCTCAGTTCATCCTGTGTCAAACTTCCTGACCTGGAACCAGCAGATCGCACTTCGCCAGACCTCTACAGTTTGGCGAAAAATAATATCGAATCTTGATGTCAAACAGATACAGACGGACTTTTCAGCTGTTCCTCACCAGCCGGGGTGAAGTCAATAAGCTGTTATGAATACAGTGAAACGGACTGTATAAAAGTATGTTTTCATTCCATTTTGAAAATGATGTTTAGGGTTAGTTTAGTGCTTTCTCCCTCAGTGTGAGACGTTTCCTACCTCCAAACTGCGTGTAGGCCTGTTTGATGTCGCAGAGCGCCGTGACCAGCTGCTCGCAGGGGATCGGCTCCTGGTACTGCAGCAGGTACCTGCAGAAGACAAGACTCGGCTTGATTCCAGTGGGAATAATAATAACTAGAAAGCACAACATGAGACTACATGCGGCCTTCATGCTTTTCTTGATTTTTGATATTCAGGCACCAGCTTTTAACACCAAACTGTTGAATGTAGAATGAAGCCATGATCAGATCGACCTCTAAGTTGATAATTTAAACCTTTAAATGCGTCCAGACCCTCTGATGCATCGATAACTCTTGGTTCTGCTGGAGCTCACCTCTGTGCGATCAGCCGCAGCTCGTTGGTCAGTACGTTGGCATCTGACGTGATTCCGGCCACGCTGCACGCCATGTCCCTGGGAGGTGGCAGAAAAGGAAGAGGAGAGGGGTCATCAAACTGACAGGCCGCTGATTTCTCCCCCAACACGTCAGGAAAGGCAGCAGGCGCTCACTCATTCAGCTTGTAGATCTTCTCAGAGAAGAAGACTTCGTCCAGCAGCTTGTGGATGTTCCTCCTCTCGGCGGCCAGCAGCACGCCGTCGTTGGCTAAGATGCCCAGGCACGTGCCGGCGTGCCCGATGGCCTCCATGGCGTACTCCACCTGGTAGAGGCGGCCTGCAGGAGACAGAGCGTCACCGAGGAGAGGACACACACACAACGCTCCAAAGCCAGGATGCAAGATCAATATAACGGCCACAATTACTTACGCAACGTCACTTTCTTCTAATATCAGGTTGAAAAGCTTGATAAAGAAAATCTGTGCCTCATTAACCTATTTCGCTTAAATGCTGTTATTGTGGTCATCACTGCAGTAACAGTCATTAACTGTATGCCAGTCCTTCATACACCCAGGATTCCAGCATTTTATGACCTGTCAGCATCACGGAAAGATTTATCTGATCTTCAAATAAATGTGTAAAAGTTACACATAAGAGAAAAACAGATGATTGAGCACAGAGAGGGATTTTTACCTTCTGGTGAGAAGATGGTTGTTCGAGAATCATATCGACGTGACTGAAAGCACAACAAAGAAAGAAGAAACTCATCAGTAAACGTAATAACGATGCCTAATAAAGATTTGACTAAAACTCAATGTGGGAAATCTAGAATCTGGGTATAATTATGGATTCAGGCCTGAAATTCAAACAACCACAAATAAGACAATAACAACATCAGCTCACTTCCCTCTGGAAAATATAGAGAATTAAAGAATTTCTGACTGACCAGGATGCAGAGAAACTTGTTCATATATTCATTCTGAATGAAACATCCAGAACTCTGAGGTCCTCAGGAAGAGGTTTACTAAGTGTTCCCAGAGTCAGAAGAAAGCAGGTGAAGCAGCTTTTAGTTCTTAGCTCTTCACCTGAGGAACAAGCTTCCTGACACACCTCTTTAAATCAGGCTTGTGCTTCATGTTTCCACAAAACTATAGACTTTACTTAACTTATCACCTTTCATTCAATAAAACATACACTTTATTCTCCTTTTTCTTCCTTTCTTAATTGCTTTGTTTAAATCTATTTCACAATTGATTGATCTGGTTACTCCTGATCAGGGTTTATTTACCCTGGTCTGGGTTTGCTGACCACAGGCAGCTCCTGCACCTTAAAGTCCCTGATTATATGAAACGGTACAGAAGATGGCTGGATGTATTTGAATGATGAGAATGATAACTTTACAATGACATTGTTGTGATATTTTTGGATGCATACTTCATGCCATTATCGTGACTCACCATTCTTCCAGAAGGAGGTCACACTGGGGAGACAAATTCATCCCAATAACTTCAGAGAGAGTTCGAGCAGCCAGTTTTACGACTCGTTCATCAATTAAACAGGTACTGATGTTACAAAAAAGTATAATTGTGCTTTTTTTTTTGATTATTTAAGACAGCTCGGTTAAAAGCTATCTCCATAACAGACCGCAATGATTCAACACATTTTAACCAACAGTCAACTTTCACACTTTCACACAGCGTGTAATGTTACCCAGACTATTAAAAGTAAGCCGACACAGAAAACGTTCAAAATAAATTAGAAAAATACGCATTTTTTTTGTTTAAACACTTAAAATGTTTACCTCTGAATGGGAGAGTTCCGGGGGCGCGTAGTGATGACGTCACCGTTACGTAATCTGCTATTAAAAATAAATTTAATTTTTTTTAAATAAAATCCTAAAAATATCTGTTTAATTTATAAAATCAGATAAAACATTACAAATGATATTTTGCAACGGTGAAAACATTGCACAACATTAAATCATCTTGAGCTGCAGGAAACGTTTGATATTTTCCTGCTTCAGCATAAAATGCACAACAATCTTTGAAGTAGGGTCAAATCAGTTACAACTCAAGACTAATGAAGTTCATCCAAAAACCAAACACTCTGAGAGGAATGGCGGCACTGCGTTTCTCGCGCCGGTTAAGCTCAGTGGTTACTTCAAGCATGTTCCGACCCCGCGGGCCGCGGACTAACGGGTTCGACTACGGGCGCTGTCCGG
The DNA here is from genome assembly GCF_902148845.1 of Salarias fasciatus. Classification (NCBI taxonomy): domain Eukaryota; kingdom Metazoa; phylum Chordata; class Actinopteri; order Blenniiformes; family Blenniidae; genus Salarias; species Salarias fasciatus. The sequence goes on along the minus strand of NC_043751.1, from coordinate 6,375,350 downwards.
TGTTTTAGAGGGAAAATGAAAAATACCGGGTGAAGGCTGGTGCCGGTGAGGTTCTAAGGTAGGGCGCTTCATTTTTCTGGAATTTCATTGTGTTTAAACCAGATACAGTGATGGATGACCTTCCTTAACACACCTCACTCAGTACAGCCTCGTTTAATGGAAGTAAAGAAAAATCTGACAATTATCATAAATAGGTCAAGTAAATCTTACTGTGAATCCATTAGTGGCAGTTTAAGGATTTCTTTTGACACTCTACTGTTTCAGTTCTATATAATGGGACAAACGTAATTCTTTGTAATTATTACAGCTGATCATTTCAGTGAAGATGTTTGAGAGCCCCCTCAGCTTTTGAGTGTCTAATACTGAAACCTCTGCGGTGGCCTGTGCTGGTGGCTCATACTGTGGAAGAGAAGCATCACAGTACTCTGAATCTGAAATATGCACATTAACAACCTATGAGGGTTGTTTGCCACACAAAAATAATACTGAATTCAGATTACAATAGGAAAGTCAGCAATAAAACATGAGGTTGAAAAAAAAAACAGGATTTATTGTTGGTGAATAGACGAAGACTTCTGTGGTAATGCTGTGGGGAGACAAAGTGTGATAAAGTGTCAAATCATCCTCCTGCAGCCCAGGGTGGAACATCTGCCATCTATTGGCCAGCTGTCACTGATAGGAACAGCATGCTGATGAGACTGCATCAAGTTAAAAGATGTGTTAAAATAAAGTTAATGAAATAAGTTAAATATATTGTACGGTGAAGAACTTGAGCAAATAATTTCAATTCAGGAAAAACCCTCAATGGGAAGAAACTTGCAGATTCAGAGGAGAAGACTTTCTGCAGAAACAGACTCAGAGGAGACTTTCTGTTGTTCTGGCTGATGTTGGTTATAGGAGAGAAAAGGACAGGAGAGATGGTGGGGAGGGATTCAAACCCTGATTCTAAAGAAGAGAGTGTGTTTGTTCCACTAGTGAAACGTTGCTTCACCTTGTTTGCTTCAGACTGTTTTACAAAGATAAAAAGGTTCATATTTCTTCTTACAAGAAATGATCCCAGTGTTGTGTATCCCGTCTTTTACTCTCTGTCAACCGTTACTCCATGTTTTAGAATATCAACTAATATGAATGGGCGGTCGCTGCACAGTTGTTTATTCAACCGATTCCCCCTGAAAACAAAATAAACACTTCAGAACGCTTCATGTGCTTTACAGAGGAACCAAACACAGGTACACATGTTTTATAAAAAATTACCTTGACCAGACCTGCTCTAGATTCCTGAAAGTGTTTAGTCATTTTCTTCAACATGAGCATGATAAATTTTACGAAGTTGGATCTGGACCTGCGCCATCACATGAAGCCTGTGTGTATTATTCTCTATTAGTTTGTGTTTAGGGGGTGCTTTTCTATAACCACATTTTGACATCAAAAAAAGGTTTTTAAATATACCAAAACACACAGTCATGTGTGTAAGAAACCTTCTTGACCACCAGGGGGACACGTTGCCTTTATGGTGCTGGCATTATGAACCTAGTATAACATGGTTTTTCCTCATAAATCATGATGAAGCACACATTTTTTCATACTGACTTCATTCAGATTAAAAACATATAATATGCTTCAAAAACCGTGATTATAACAACAGTGGCAGACAGGAGATGAGTTAACCCTTTACTGCCTATGAATCTCAACAGTACTAGTCTAGACTTTCAACTTTCTGCTCTCTCTCTCTCTCTCTTTCTCTCTCTCTCTCTCTCTCAGGTCAGCTCACACAGGACATGCCGGTGGTCACAGTGTGCTCAGTATCATGAATTTTCTCCCTGATTATCCAAAAATCTAAAGGTTGTGTTTCACTAAATGCTGCTCAGCTCTCAGAATTATCTGGTATTGTCTTTCACTCCTCCGAGCGATGTGACCATTATCTCCAGCACGGCCTCAGAGTGGACCTCCAGGCCGACTCGATCTCAGGATCATCAGCCAGAGACTTATTTGTGGTTGTGAGCGGTTATACAATCCCGTGGCATTGTGGGAGAGACCTCTTTGTTTCTTGTTGGAGGTTTTGCTCTCAGTTTCCCGGCCCACAGTTGCCAAAGCCTGGCAGCTTACCTTGAGATTATCAAAAATAATCACATCAGGGCATTGTTCTCGGGGGGGAGGAGGGGGGGTGGTGAACGCTTCAACGCCTCGACAAACCTCCGCAGAGTTCATTCAAAGACAGAAGATCAGGCTTCTATTGGAGAGAGCCTGCTGCTGATCGAGGAACAGATGTATTCATATTTCCATTGTAAAGTCTCATATTGTTCTGGTTGCAGAGAGTCACAGTTTGAGGTGAATTTGTTCATTGTTTCGACCAGCAGGCTCAAGACTCAGAGCACAACGCCGGCCTGCAGTCAGTCTGATTCATCTGCTGCAGTCATTATCCTGCTCATCTCACAGCAATGCTGAGATGCTTGTGAGCAGTTTGTGAGCCGTCGCTTTCTGTGAGCAGTTTGCATGTTCTCCCTCCCCCCTCTAAAGTGCCTGTCTGCCTTTCTGGCAGTCACAGTAAAGACTATACATGTATTTACTGAACAAATCACCTTATGCATGCTGTATAATGAATGAAAAAAAGTCTTCACTTCTGAATATGAAACGTAAAAAGTAATGGAGGTACGGTGCTTCAGCAAAATGTAAAAATTCTACTGCAATATTTACTATATTATTAGTTCAAGCATGCTCCCCTTCAAATCCTTGGGTTTTTCTTTTTCAGATTCATCCAGAGGCTTTTCACTTGCAGGATATTTACGTTCTCATACAGTAAAAAAAATAAATAAAAATAAAAAATAAAAAAATCAGTAAATACCCTGATTTTCTTTTGAAATGATTCTTTAATTAGTCAGACTTGAGACAGATGCGGACATGATGATGCTGAGTCCAACATGCTCTCAGTTCTTATTTGTCTTTAGCCAAATGTTCAAATTTAATCTACACAACAAGAAAATTAAGCAGTTTGAAGAATATTGTCGCTCCCTCCAGAAAATACGTTTGTCAAACGCGTGAGCTTCTTAAGAAAAATCATTTTCCAAAAACAACAAACAGTACCCTCTAGTGGCGCTACATAAAACCTACATCCTTTTTAGTGTTAGGTTTCAGTGTGAATAGACTTCGTATTCATGCGTTCATGAAATGTGTGTTCATTTGTTGTCGTGTAAACTCGAAACATTTATGAAACATAAACGATGTGTTTCCATTGTTACCATTGTTTCTCTTGTAGCCTGTGTACTCTGTTTATACATGAAACGTATGTCGATACAAGAAATGTACCTGTCTGTCCTATTTCTTTCTCTTTCTGTCCCCTCACCCCAGCTGGAACAGCAGCCAGCCGCCACTCTGAGCCTGGTTCTGCAGGTTTCTTCCTTCTAAAAGGGAGTTTTTCCTTTTCACAATCGTTTATGCTTGCTCATGCGGATCTGTTGGGTTTCCTCTGTAAAAGTGTCTAGAAATGACTATGTTGTAACTGGCACTTTATAAATAAAGCTGAACTGAATAGAATTAGCAAACTCCACACAGAAAGGCCTGGACTCAAACCGACAACCTTCTCACTATGAGTGTTAGCCACGGCGGGACCAAACGCAAATTGTGGAAAACGTTAATCTTTATAGTTTTGTGTGTCGTTTGGACCACATGGTGGCAGCGTGATTAGCCCCTTGACTCACAACAAGGGGTTCGTACCAGCCAGGGCGCAGGGCCTGTGTGGGTGTTTGCATGTTCTCCCTGTGTGTGTGGGTTCCCTCCAGGTTCTCCGGCTTCCTCCCACGGTCCAAAAACATGCATGTCAGATTAATTGGCCTTCGGTGTGAATGTGAGCGTGAATGGTTGTGTCTGTATGAGTCAGCCCTGCGGCAGACTGGCGGACTGTCCAGGGTGGACCCCCCCCCCCCCCCCCCCCCCCCCCCCCCGCCCTCCAGCCGCCCGTGACCCTGAAGAGGATGAAGCAGCTTGGAAGATGGATAGATGATTGTTGCAAACTCTGCAACAATGAGGCCATACTTACGGTGGCCCTGAAGGGCAAATAGCACAAAAAGTCACAACACAACAGGAAGACCCATAGTACATCAGGAAATACTGTCCCCCGGAAACAAAACACCACACACTTCCGCTGTGACTTTTTACCATTGAGTTGTGACTTTTTGCTGTTGCATTTTGACTTTTTGTTGTTGCATTGTGCTGTTGGCCCTTCTGGGCCACCGTACATACTGGGTTTGTGTCAGCCTGTATGTTGAGACTGATCCTCTAATATCCATGAGAACTGATGGTGTCGGTGTAGAAACTGTAAAACAAGTTGCAATACTGTGTGATACCATGTCTCTGAATTGAGAAGAGTGTTGTGAAAACTAAAATTTACACTCTCCTTACCCTGGAATGCATTTATAAAAAAATCAATCATCCTTTTAATTCTTTCTGTTCATACAGTCTAATTATTTATTTTAGTCCTGTGAGAATATTCCTGACAGGAGGGGATGAAACTTGACCGCTGTGTGAAGGTATTTGGTCAAAGTCTAACCTTTATGTTTTAACAGTGAATACAAACAGTGAATATTTCTCAGCTTCCAGACGGTCAGAAACAAAGATGAGGCTTTCAACATAAAGTGAAATATCAGGCGGAATCAGGACTTTGAAGGAAGCCGGGAGGTTTTCTCTCTCCCTCCCCCTCGCTCTCCTGTTGTGGTGCAGTACAAAGTGGCTGCAGTTTAATGCATCGCTTGATCCATCTGGTGTGTTTTGGATCCAAGAAAGTATCAGTCTGTCTCTCTGTGTTATTCTCTCCATTTCCCAGAATCCTTCCAGGGGTCCAGTGACTGCACCTTTTCAGCTTTGCTCCATTTTTGCTTGAGTGAATCACAGAGTCTGACCAGATTCCCACCAGCAGACATAAAGCACTAAACTTTAAAGAAGGTGGGATTGTGTCATATTTTCTGATTTCTGAGAAGCGAGGATGACTGTCTGTGGTATTTTCATGTGTCCGACGAGCCCCTCTCACACTGGGAATACGAGTGTGGTCGCTGTTCGGCTCAAAGCGCTGATTCAGGTTCGTCTTACTGAAACAATAAAGCCAGACGGCTGTGATGGGACCGATGGAAACACAAATAACTCACGCAGCTGAGGTCTGGAGTAAGGTTAATGGTGAAAATATGAAATTGAAACGTGATTATTGAGCTGTACAGGCAGAATGCATGTGTCAGTATTTGCTGTTTTCTTTTCTATATTAGAGGACAGGATTTTGTGATGTTATTGAGGATAATCATTCTGTTTGTCACATCCACATGTCTGTTATTTAGTTTTGTACACCCCTATGAAGGGAACTATTGAAAGAAAAGCAATATTATAATAACTACGTGTTGAATAATAAACCATCTAAACACAATAAAATCCATATACTGTACACTACAGCTCAGCTTTTTGGATCCATAAAATACAAATGTTAGCTGACATGCAGTGATTGAAGAAGTCTCTATGTGCACGTGTGTTGGATTGTCATTTATTTGATTAATCTCAGTTTCGCCATTGATCAATGCCATCAAACCTTTTCCACCCCTATCCGTCTCATCCCACTTTATCATTTCCAAAACATCAGGCAGATTTTCTGGCTTTTGTCAACATTAGTATTGAACTGAATCGTACTGAAGTGGAAATCACATGTGTAACCCCTCCTACTGCTGCTGGATGAAATACATACCTAACTTTATTAAGCTGGAGAAAATCAGGTGTGTGCTGCAGGACTTACAAACATAATTTAATCTAACAGGAAGGATATCTCCAGAGAGCCTGATCTCCACTGATGACCTGCAGGGATTGATTTGAATGCTGGTAAATAATGCCATGCAACTTATTTTACGTTTTGTGGCTGTTATCCACAAAAAAAATTGATATCACAGGACACAGATAAACTAGATGGGGCTTAGGACTGAATACGTTTCTGCTTCTTACAATTTTTTCTAACATGTTAACTTTTCATGGTATCCATTGTGCTCATTATTTTGTTTTTATTCATTATGTTTGAAAAAAAAAATGAATTTGAAAGCTTGTTCCACTTAAAAATGATTTCTTCTGAAAAAGTATGAGGGAAAACTTCACTGTTTGAATTTTAAACCAGTAAAGACTGTGATAATGAAGAACAGGGTGCGTTCATCTTCTTCACTCGTCCTCTGCTGGTTTCCAGGACACACACCTGCAAATGAACTTTGTTATTATAAGAAAGTCCTCATGCTCAGAAAACACCCAGAGGCTGCAGTGTGTGCGTGCGTGCGTGTGTGTGTGCGTGTGTGTGTGTGTGTGTGTGTGTGTGTGTGTGTCTCAGTTTTCTGTCCTCCTGGCTACACTCTCTCCAACGACTGAGCATTCTGCTGCCTCCCACCCTGCGCCCTCGCCTCCCGTCTCTGTTATGTTGTGCTCTGTGAGGCTGCTGTCATGGCGGCCCCTGACGCCGAGGCCCCTGACGCCGCGGCCTGGATGTGCGAGCCGAGGGGCCTCACGACGTGGAGTTGGATTCCAGCTTTCGGGAGCCGAAGGGAGGATTTCCTTTTCAACGTGTCTGGCTGGTAAATATGTCACCGGGATGGAAACCGATCTGCTGAAAAACAGGTGGGATGTTTTTGTGTGTGTGTGTGTGTGTGTGTGTGTGTGTGTGTGTGTGTGTGTGTGTGTGTGTGAGCCGCCTCGTCCCTCACACACCGACACACTCCTGGATCTCCTGCCAGCAGAGGTATTGTCTGTCAGGAGTGAGCAGCCCTGGAGCAGTTCATCTGAGATCTGCAGCTTAATCTTCCCTAATTAGATTTAGCACAGATTGGCGGCTGTGTGTCTGTTTTTTTTTTCCCCCTCCAGATGAGCTGGTTTCTCTGAACGCCCCCGCGGTGATCATGGAAGCAGACTGACACCGACCTTTCAGAGAACGAACGCGCTCTGACAGGGAGGTGAGCAGCGACTCACGGCGAGGGAAGTACCCGACACACACTCCAGACCGCCACGTGGAATCCCCTCTCAGCGCTCTGAATTCCTGCAGTTTGATATAGAATCCGCCAGCGAGCCTCTGCTGGTTCAGAACGGTTCAGTTTGTCTTGATAACTGGTCCAACAGGTCACAACATCAAACAGCAGGATTAGAACCGTTTGAGGCAGACGTGGCTCCTGTTCATCAGCCCGCCATCAGCCGCCATCGGCTCCAAAAGGAAGACGACACACAAACCTTTCAGTGAGCTCTGAGATGACTGTGTGGTTTTCTGCGCTCTACTGATTTATTTAAATAACTTTGCTACAAACACAAAAAAGTAGTGGTTCATGTTGCAATGAAAGCTACAGACAGGCAGCCATCTTGGTTTGGGTGTAAAGATACAGGTTATGTTTTGTTACTGCGGTTTGACTGATGGGATTAATCACTATGGGAACTACAAACATTACCTGGAAAAGGTTTAAGAGCAACGGTCACGGTTAGATGATGCATTTAAGGCTTATACTAGATATGCATGTCACAAAAAACAGTTTTAGATGACACTGTATGGTTGTATGTCAACATCAGCTTTATGTTTAAACCTGTGGAAAGTAAGTTTTATGTTTTCTACTAGAAATTAAAGAGGAGCTGCACAGTTTGAGATGATGTGTTGGGTGTATTTCATTGAACTCAGGCTGAGGGAATATTACTGAGTTGCTACTGACAGCATACAAACAGAGTACATGTAAGGAAATCTGTTTACAGTGCATCATTTATTTCCCACGAGCGATAAAAGCTTAATCGAGTAAGAAACCCTCTAACCAGACTGAAATAGCATAGAAACAATGAGAGCAAATCATATTTAGGTTGCAGTCTAAAGGGAGAAGCATCTTTGAAGCTATTAGACCAGTAATATGAATTAAACTGAACATCTCCAGTCACTGTATGTGTTAATGAGTGGAGTCCGTTTGATAGAAACTGAATATTTTGTCCTCAGGCTTATGTTAGAAGCAGACAAGTGGGTGAGTATCAGGAACTGAAGGAGTCTGAGTTACAGACTGTAAAACCGCTGCTTTAAAGGAACAATCTGACAGACAATCCAGAGATCAACTCAGTGCTGATAAAGGAGTCAGAACACACAGTGCAGGTGGTTTTAATGTTCTGGCTGATTGCTGTAAAAACACATTTTTCCAGGCGCCTCCTCTGATGACACTCTCACCGAACATCACAGCGATCCGTTTATTGGGTGTTTAATTGCGTCACTTCATCAGGCTCCCTCTCCGAGGACCGAACTGAACTTCATGGTCGTCCGTCTGAGTCACGATGGCAGACGTGATGGTCCTCGGAGGCCGGCCGCCGTGACTCAGATACAGCGCCCGAAGACGACCCGGGGTTCGCCGGACGGCGTCACGCAGACGTGAATCCATCCTGACATTGCCCATGAATGTTTGAAGATAATTACATCTCCTGGAAACTCGGCGGAGCTGCAGAGGAGAGTCACGCTGCAGCTTTCATTTCTGCTTCGCAGGCGGCATTTGGCCCGTCCCACACAGCAAGATGAAAAGCACACACAACAAACAACACGTCTGATGCCAGTTTACAAACAGCTGAAGCAAATGTGACCAAATAATGCGAGCATTTCAAGCTACTGAGCCCACCCACATCAGCTAATTTAAGATCGGAGGAGCTGTTTTGATCCTCTTGTGTAAATAATTTGTCTGCATTCAACCCATCACATTCACCGCTAAGCTCAGAGCAGTGAGCTGCTTTTGCACAGCTCAACATTTTTTCCCTGTATTTCTTTGTATTTTTTTTCCTTAATTTAAAATGAGTAATTTTCTATAAATCAACCCATCCATCCACCCCAACCTCCCTCTAGGATCTGAGTCTTCCTCTCGCATCTGACCCTATTTTGAGCAGTATTTTTTGCTTCACGCCCGGCACGCCGTCTGCCGTCTCTCCTCCAGCTCTGACGTTCTCCTGCGTCTCCAGGTGTGCCGGGTTCTGCCTCAAGGTTCCACTAAAGGACCCTCATGGCCGCCTGTCCATCTGGCTCCTGAGCGTGACACGACCCCGAGCTCGGGGCTTTATCTCCTCCTCTGTCGGCTGCTGCCCTGTGTCCTTCCATAGATAGATAGATAGAAAGATATTTTGCTTCTGTTCTACATATATCCAAATGAAGGGCTCCATCTGCTGTTTGCGCTGCGCAAATAATGGATCCCTGGGGGGGGGGTTACTGTTTCCGCTCAACATAATTTAGACATTCCTCCTTTTTAAAATCAACAAAACAAAACAATATATAAAGCAAAAAAAATTCTTAAATGTAATCTACATACAAAAAGTGACTTTTTAGAACTAATACACTCTTAATTGTTTTTTTTTTTTGGTTTTTTTATCCACTATAACCTATTGTTTGGAGCTGAAGGCACTAAAACAAACTACCATCGTTCGGTGTTGCAGCTCAGTGAGACTGAAGGTGACACTGAGATGATGCAGGGGTGTGTTTGCAGAGTGTTATGATTAAAAGATTGACTCTGGACTGGTAAACAGCTAGTGCCGTGCAGAAATTACATGTTTGGAGGGGGGTGCGTGTGTGTGTGTGTGTGTGTGTGTGTGTGTGTGTGTGTGTGTGTGTGTGTGTGTGTGTGTGTGTGTGTGTTGCTGTGGCCACGCCCCTCCTCCTGTCAGTCATGTGCTGAGTGACACCCCCGCTGATCGGACCCGACGTGTTCATTGTGCGCAAAAAAAAAAAAAAAAAAGAACCGCAGAAACGCACAGAAACACGCACAAACCGAGCAGCTCCGCTCTTCACGGGAAAACAATTAGCGTTCCTCCCCGGGATCCTCCGCTCCGTCACCCTCCTCCACCCTCCCCTGTCTGTCACTGCTGCGAGGCGCCCACCCTGCTCCGCGAGGACGCGCACGCCGTGTGCACGCGCGGCAGCGGCTCCGGGACTTGCGGCGTTCGTAGAGGAGGAGGAGAGAAAAAAAGAGAGCGGAGCAGAGAGAGGAGGGCGCCGTGAAGGGAGCACTCCCCGCAGAAGCTCCCAGGACTCTCGCGCGCACGGGAGGGGACGTGGATCATACGCGCGGCGCGTTTTGTGGAGGTTGGACGCAGATCGGATACGCGACGCGGACTGTTTTACGCACGACAGCTTCGCCTTCAGGACCAGCGTTTTCCCCTTTTCTCTCTCTCTCTCTCTCTCTCTCTTTGGGGGTGAGAGAGGCGCACGGCTTGCCTGCTCCTCCTCGTCAAGAGAGGAGGAAGAAGCGGAGAGGGATACTAGCGGGGAGGCTGACGGAGCAGCGGGCTGAAGGAGGAGGAGGTGGAGGAAGAGGAGGTAAGAGCGGGCTCTCCGTTTTCTCATGTCAGTGCGCGGTGTCCGGAGGACCGGAGTGGGGAATGTCACAGCTCGCGGCTCCCTCCTCTGTCAGCTGCTGCGGATCTCCATTCAGGGCGCAGAACACGCAGTTCCCGTTTTATTTTTTTAATTAATTCTCGTTATTAAGGCCACACGCTCCGAACGTCCTTCCAGCGGCGGCTGTGTGCGCGCAGCCCGGGCTGCAGGCTCCCCCACCCTCCTCATCCTCATCCTCCACCACCAACACCTCGGATAAATGTCGCTCTGTTTTCTTACATAATGCGTAAACGTGCATATGTGAGTGTCAGGGACGCCACACTCATCTGAGGTGTGTATGAATGTGTGTGTGCGTGCGTGTGTGTGTGTGTGTGGATGGAGTCTGACACAGCAGCAGCAGTGAACGTGACGCACTGGTGGAAATAGCTGAGATCCCTGCAGGGCTGGACGTGCTGCAGCAGCAGAAGGCTGGACGGTCCCTCTGCTCGTCTGTCACGTTGAGGAGCTGCTCGGGCTTTGTTGTTGTCCTCCGTCCTCGCTGTGGTGAGGGCTGCGGCGCAGAGCTGTGACATTTCTTCATCATGTGTGCAGCTCGCCTCCCCCCTTGCTGCTTTCTGATCAGGCATGGCTGATCGGTCTGTGTCTGCCTCCACATGGATGAGAGGCTGCTGGTACAGAAACCTGGAGAGGAGGCCTGGTTTGGACACAACAAATGGCCTCAGACAAACAAAACACAGCTTTGTTTTGTAGTTTCCTCAGTCGTATGTGGAATCAGTCTCGGCACGTGAGGTTTTTGGACCATTGTTTGGAGCAGATTAGTCACTGGAAGCCATCTTTTTGTTCATTTCTGGCACTATATGTCAGCTTATTGAGCTGAAAAATCACCAGATTAGCTCATAAACTAGGCGGGTCATTTTGGACCGCAGCATGCAGGCAGGCTAATCAAACAAACCCTCTGGCTGACTTCACTCTGCTTAACAAACTCCAATGTTTTGAATTCTAACAGCTGCGATCAGAGCAGATGCATGTGACCGTAGTAAGACAGAATAACCAGCAGAAAGATCTCCTGGTTACAGGGGACCTGCAGGGAGAAGCACATGGGGAAACACAGGCTTGTGGACTCCCCAGTTTAAAAAAAAAAGTACAAAAATCCAGATTTAGATGCTGCTCAACATCCTGTTGATGACCACAAACAGAACACAGCTTTGTTTGGCGGCTTCCTCAATCACATGTGAGATCAAACTCAGAGGCGGGAGTCCATTAGTCATCTGAACACAGTCCTCTGGAAAGTTCTACAACTCGACTGCAGCTTATTGATTTGCAAAATGCCCGGATCAGCTGGGAAAGTGTGGTTTGTGGACCCCCTGAACAAAAACTGTTCTCCACAGCTGTGAACTTCAAGACTTTGAAGACATTTCAAGTTAATGATAGACTGCGTTTTATTGAGAGGAATCAAAGTGCAGCATAGTTTATTATTTTACGATCAAATCTAGTTCACTTGAATGTGAATGCACTAAAGCTTGACAACCAGCTCTAGAAGTTATCCAGCAAAATATGTGAACTTTCTCTATCAAGAATTGTTCCTTGAGTTTGTTTCTTTGATTCCTTGTGGGAATTTGATGTTTGTTAAGTGGATAACTCTGAAGTACAGTGCAGGCTGAGAGTGTTTTCTTTGCGTTCGGCATCTTTGTCAGTGTTGAGTTTGGAGCGACGGTGACCACGGCTTGTCCGAATGAGGCTGAACTGAGGCTGTTTGAGACCCAACATGTCATAACAGGCCTGTTTGGCCTCATCCAGACCAGACCAGGCCACCAGTGCCCCCGAGGTCTCCGTCCAGGAGTCCAGACGCCCTGACGGGAGCTGCCCCACCCCCGCCTGCATGTGACACGTCTCTGTGGGCCCGTCGCAATCTCCGTTAAATACCAGAGCGGCCGCATTGTCAGGGGAAGAGATAGAGGCATGACTGGGCACATTATTTTTAAAAGTGCCAGTGGAGGGGAGGGGTCGGGTTGTGTGTCCCACTCCTTCTGCCAGAGAAGAAGTCCCTTATTGGCCATGTCAACTTCTGCAGACATTAACATTTCATTCAGGTGATTATGTAAGCAGCGAAGCCCCGGAGAGCAGAGCTGGAAACATCGCTCTGACAGCTGCAGCTGCCCGGCCAGCGCGCTCCGCGGCGCTCCGCGGCGGCTCCGAGGGGTCCCGCTTCCCAGACGGACGGCAGATGAAGACGTCACGGCAGTCAGAGAGCGAGGCTTCTCCCCTTCCCTCCATATAAACATCACAACAGTAATCGCAAGCTGGCGGATCTGAAAGAGATATTTACTTGAATAATTCATCAAGAATGAAAGGCTGAGATGTGTTTGAAGCCTCCACTGATGCTTCTGGCGATGCTTTCTCCTCTGATGTCGCTGCTCTTTCACGACCATGACGTGATCATATGAACCACTTGGGCCCATTTCTCCCCCAACGCTCCGCCACCAGCCCGCTGTTAGCGGCTCATTCAGTATTCATGAAGCCCACCTCATGTCCCAAACGTGGAGGAACAGGGGGCCTCATTCATGCCCCCCGTCATCCGCTGCGATTCAGCGACGGGACGGACTCTAAAGGCTTATTGACGCCGTGAAAGTGATGCAGTGCAGTTTAAGCCTTCAGTCCGAACCAGGAATGATTCCCCCGGCTTTCAGAAACAACGAGATTATTGTCAGGCTGTTAATGGTGATTACATTTCTGGTGTGGAACCAGACGAAAATGAAACATGGGATTATTTTTAACAGAAACAAACTGAGAGAAACGGGTCAGATGGTGGCGGATTGACTCTCCTCAACAACAAAATTCCTCTGAATCAGGTAGAAATCATCTTCTCTTGTTGAAGATACTCATGGCTGACCGGGAGATCCTGGCACCTGAATAACCGCCAGGCTTAATCAGCTTCCCTGAACGCTTCATCTCTCTGAGAGGATGTACCATCTCACATCTGCCCCCGTTTCAGTTTAAGTGACGTACAATCACTTCGCTCAGCGTTTTATCATAAGCTACAAGCTCAGATGATGATTTCTCCGTGCGATCGTTCAAGATAAGCTCATCAGCAGATTGAAGCCTGAGCCCGTCTGTAAAACCGCAGGAAAGTCATCTGAAACTCCAAATCCACTGACCTGCGTTTGTGTTCGGGGCCACTCGAAGCGATTTGGTGAGGAGATCTGATGTCCTCGCTCAAGCAGTCGCTTCACCCTCCAAGCTGCTGCTGAACAGTCAGGGCTGGGTGTAAGACAATACCAGGATGAGGTCAGAGATGCACATACCATGTCAGCGTGGCGATATTCATCTCCAACCAGGTGTATTTATAGAGCCGTCCACAATGGCCATGGAGGCGGTGTGTGTGTGTGTGTGTGTGTGTAGCGTCTTAAATAGCACCGGCCATTGTCGTGACACAGACAGGAGAAGTTCTGGAGATACTCCTGCCAGGTAATCGGGTTTCTGTTGTTGTCCTGATGTATGGCAGTGATTATATAGTCAAATATTTGTCCTCAGGTCAACCTGATTTATCCCCCGTTCACACGGCGATGTTTTCAGGTGTTGCGTTTTGGGTGTCAGCAACTTTTTGAAAACCTTCCGACTCTGCTGTGGTGTAAATGGGGGGAAAATGGAACTTTCTGGGAATGCTTGAGCCCCAAGACGGTGTGTGAACGTCGTGTAAACAAGCCTTCAGAGATAATACCAGCCTGTTTATTCAGTTTGGGCTGTCAGATATTGAATCGCATTTCTGTTTCGTTGCTTGAGGCAACATCGTTTGTGTGTCGTTGAGGTGTTTAATCTGTCGATTGTGAGAGAAAGAAAATTGGAATTGTTCACATAAATCTAATAATGGTGCATCGTGTTAGCTCCTGATGCTGCAAACTGCCCTCGCAGCGTTTTGATTGAGATCGATGCACAGTGTGTCACTCCAGATGAGTCTTTTTGAAACTTGATTGTTGTATTTTTGCTCATATTCAGGACTTTACTTGCTGTCCAGAGTATTTTTGGTTTTCTTGAGCTGCCTAAAAACACATTCCATCAGTACGATCAACATTAGCACAATAGTTTACTTTGTGCAAATCACCATCTGGCTTGTAGTGTGTGTGAAATGTATATTAGTCCACTGCTGAAAATAGTTCTTCTCAGACAATGATCTGTCTGTTTCCTTTGGAGCAGTCATTTCTGAAAATCACCCATAAAATATTGCAAATCAACGCAGTTGTTCTGATCTTTTTTTAACCAGTATTTTAGTCTCACTGTGGACCAATAGACAGTATTATGAGTCGTTTTTAGGATCCCTTAAATAACACAAGAGCCTGAAGAACCAGATAAGGTGGTTGATGGTGGTGAAGCTCATCCTGGTTTGAGAACTCTTAAGAAATTTGATGTTTCATGGTTTCTTTGCGGTTTATATAATTTGCTTGGCCGTTTCCTGGGCCGGATTGGAGCCTCCTGTGGGCCAGTTTCGGCCCACGGGCCTTATGTGACTCGGGACCTCGGGCAGCTGTTCTGGACCCAGTCAGCTGGATGTGTCGGTGGATCGTGACCACTGACACACTTCTGCCGTTTACGCTGCCGTGGAGGCCGGCCGCTGACCCCGCTGACCTCCGTCACACTCATGTGACATGAAGACTCGGAGCGATTTGTCACAGTGAGCCTTTAAGTGTTTAAGTGGAGTCTCCCCCTTATTGACCACGACCGGGATCCCTCAGCGGGACGGGAGAGCCACACATGCCGCAGCACGCTGTAAAGTCTTTATCTGGCTAACATCTTCCCTACACTGAACAAAATTATGTAATAAACCAACAAATAATGCTGCTGAGAGGGAAAAAAAGTACCGTACCACCTTTTTGTGCAGCTGTCTGGTGACTTTAAAGTCTGTTTTTGCATTTTCCACAGCCGCTGCCTTCAAAGAGTCGACTCAGTGTAAAAAAAAAGTGACATTGTTAGCATGATAGCAGGAGTCTTTTTGATTGTAACGGGCCGCTGCTGTTTGTTGTTCCTTCAGCTGTTCAAAGCCGGGCCCTCTGTGGATTTCTGCATCCATTATCGCTCCTCATATCTCCCTGTATTATTCAGTTAACCTCACCCTATGGCTGTCGCCGCTTTAGGCGTCGATTAAAGAGGATTTCGCCGCTGCAGATAAACCCGTCATGGAGAAGTTATTTCAGCGCTGGGAACCGGAGAGCTTGGTAGTGTTTATTGCAGCAGGCGGCAGCTGACGAGGGCATGGATGAGTGTGTGTGTGTGTGTCCCGGCACTGCCCGGGAGGGGGCAAAGAGCAGCGAGCAGCATCGCTCCGCTCGCTCCGTCCTGCTCCAGTGGCTCCTGATGAAGGACAGTGGAGAGGAGGGAGGATTAACACCAAGACTGCAGGCGATAAATACATGTTGAGGGATTCAATTAAGGTCAATTCAGTCATCTGCTCAAATATCCAAAAACACACAGCAGGGCGGCACAATATGTCACAGATTATTACTGAAATATCCTCAGTATCTGAAATGCATTGATTGCTGATTTATTTCTTATTTTTGAAACTGCAGTTTGGATTTATGCATTTTTCCTTTTGATGGTTATTTTCCTCACTGTGATTCTCAGATTTATCAAGATTGTTGACATTATAGTCACCAAAGCACCAAAGCCTCTGGCCTGAACTCCTGTTTGAGGCCCAGATTGACCGGAAGTAGAGTTGCTTTATGTTCAGACAGAAACAGTTCAGACCATAAACACCAAGTTTATGTGCAAATTGTACCTCCGCTCATGCAGATGAGGATGTCTGTTGGAGATGGCGCCTGAGCATTACTTGTTCGTCTGCTGTTGTTTTCGTGCTCGATGGTGAATGTCCAGTATGTGCATTTATAAAAGTGGAGTTTTCTCTGTTTCCAGGGGAGGAACAATAGTGCGATTTAAAACATTTTTTTCAAATAGGGTTTTTTTTCAAAGACTTGCACCCGTCACATGTCCGGTGAACAGAGCAGGAGTTTGTGATGAACAGATCTTCACTCCAGACTTAAAGACGGAGTTGTAATTGATTGAAACTTCTGCTATTTCTGGCCAGTTTTCTTTTTTCTGTGTGATCACTGGCTCTTCATGAGTCTCACTCCATCCTCACTGCTGATAACTATCTTTTTTAATCTCTCTAAATCACTTTGATGGAAATGAAATAACTCCCAACTTTTGCTCTTTGAAACACGACATTAAAATTCCGTTTGTTGCCTTCAGAGATGAATTAGCGTTCAGTATTCTGACATTTTCAGTGTTGGCAGGTAAAGTTTGGGTTGCACAACATTGCTGGCACAGTATGGTTATCTAACTGGTTTATATTCACTCGAAGAAGGAATATTAATCATAAATATTCCTGCCAATATGATGGGCCTGTTGAATGATGCTTTAAGGCAAATAGAATTAAACTATTCTGAGACAAAATCAGTAGATGTTTTTGATTGTCAGAAGCTGTTGCAGCAAAAGTAGGTGAAGATCTGTATTGTTTCGAATTAACTAGTCTTTGGAGGTTATCAGATATCAGAAAAAAGAAGTGATAGTTTGCTTTTCTTTGACCCACTTTACTGTTGTGGATTAGGTTGGATTTGAGAAAATGGGACTGTGTTGTGGAGACTCAGAAGAATCAGATGTGGGTCATGTATGAGAAAAACAAAATCACATTTGAACGTAGCAAAAACGCCAAAGGTGTAGACTGGAGAACCAAAACAATGACAGATGTGTGTTAGTAAGAGCAAACTCATTTTCCTAACCATAAATATGCAGGTTTTTAATGAAGCTTATCTTGTGTGCCTACAGAGCGTCGGTGTGAGTGGAACAGTTTGCATTTGCAGCAGCTGAACCTGAATGGAGGCCTTTGAGGTGTAGCGTCTGACAGGAGACTGAGTGGGTTGTAATTTTAGTGTTAACCTGTTTTTCCACTTCCAAATAACTCGGAGGCGTTCTTCCAGCTCAGACGCTTGTCCCACTACCTGGCTCACAACGCGATGGGATGGCTGTCCCTCGAGGTCTCACCTCTTCATCTCCTTCCTTTGTTGGTGTTCAGAACCCGTCCACGTGACCTCCGTCCAAGCATTAAGCGGAGAGTCATCTGCCCCGCTGGCGTGTCTGTGATCGACTCCCTGAACCCCCCCCTCCCCAAGCCCTGGAGGTCACAGTGAGACCGCCGAGCAAATCCAGCAAGGGAGCGTTTCCCCACAGCCATGAAACATCATAGTCGTTCCATTCATCGGCTCCGGGAGCCGTTGGGTCCCTTGTCAGTGTGAGACGGACGGCGTTTCAACACAGAACGCAGAGAAATGCTCCAGAATGTAGAACCCACCGCCATGTGAGACGTGGAGACCCTGATCTCTGATTTGATTGGTGTTGGCTGGGAGGTGGAAGATGGTCAGAGACGGGTCCTGAAGCCCCGCAGCGGGTTCAGGTGGCCGTCTCAGACTCGGCCGCCGACTCTGGCTTTGTTCGCCTCGCTGTGTTTACCAGCAGATTGATGGAGCCGTTGCTCAGATTGACAGATCTAGCTCAGCCGGCCACCCTCCCCTGCAGCCGGCCAGACGACTGCCTGTACGAAAAAAAACAAAAAAAAACCCAAAAAGCCCCAAGAGGAAATCAAATCAGCAGCAGGGAAAACTGTTGCCCCCCCCAAAACCCTGCAATTAGCACAGTGTCATTTTGGGGATCGGACTCGTCTGATAATGTCATGTCTCGTTGGCGTCAGTGGTTCTTTTCTTCAGCGTTTCTTGACAGGGTGCCGCCGTTATTCTGCCGCTTGCCCGAGAGCCCGGTGGCTGCCTTTAATAAGCGCCGGTCTGGTGTTTGTGCTGTCAGTTAGTTTTGCGAGCGGCGTCTGGTTTCAGTCGGGACTCGCGGCCAAGCGACGCCCCTAAAGAGCGCCGGCGGCCGATGCACGGCGGCCGACGCACGCCAGAGGAATTTGAATGCAGGCACAGCATGACAGACGGCCACGACGAACGTGTGACCCACTGTCTGTCACCGCTTTGTTGCACTGTGTGTGTGTGTTTGAGTGTGTGTGTGTGTGGTGGCCGGAGCCAGAACAAAGCAGCCTGCGTCCTCAGGACCTGGGCGTGGCGCTCTGTTCCATTAAGCTCTGATTGAAGATGGCTGAGTTTTACTCCTCGACATCCTGCTGTGAGAAAACTCAAGATGCTTTTTGTTGTTTAATTAGACATTTCCTGATGTAAAGGTAGCATTTGACGGCGTTTTGCTAAATCAGCGGATGACAAAGAAAAGAGACATCAGCTCAGAACTGTTGGCCTCTGATCCTGATCCGATGTTTTAGAATTCAGTATTGGCTCTCCTGGAGACCAGTGAAACTGGAGGGTATGAAACGCTGCTGTATTGAACTGAAACGTGTCCCAATCAATCAAATGAGACAACAAGCATCCAAAATCTTTGAAGCACAGTTGTCCTGATTGTCTGGTTTCAACCACCTTCACTGGCTCAAGAGTCCTGATATTTTTTCTTGAAGTCCAGAGTTCATAGCTTCAGTACAGGAGCTTTCTCGTGTGTGTGTGTCTACTCAGCTGTGTGTTAATGTATTAAATTGCTTGTATTGAAAGAAAATGTGTTGCTTCTATCTCTAAACTCACTGAATTGTGGGTATTGCAGATGTTGAGGTGTGTCATGCAGTTCCAATCAGGACATCTATGAATAAGACGCCGGTAGAGAAGCTAAAGAACTAATTCAGGCTCTGTTAATCTGAGGAGGGATGTTTGTCTTGTCTTAGAGTCCACCGTCGCATCAAACTGTTGGAAATGAGCAAAATACAGTTTTCATTATGAAATGAAGTGGCCTGGCCTCGTTGTTTTCAGCCATTCCTGCAGACACAGGTAAACGTGAAACTTTACTGAAACGAAAATTCAAAAATGAATTATTTTCTCTTGACTTCTTGAGTAAACGGGGCCTGAGAGAGTTTCTGTGTGAAATCTGCATGCTCTACCTGTGTTCCCTCCAACAATCCACCTTACTGTACATCCAGCCTGTTAAAACTACAGTGTAGACGCACACTGGCATAAACACACCTCCATGAATGAACTCATATTCTTTGACTGACTGCTCTACGCGTGAACATTGTATCTTAAAAATAGCTCCAAACACATGCTCTTCTTCTTTTTGAATAAAATCCAGCATGGCGTGGTTCTTCAGATAATGATGTTGACTTTTCGACTCAGTTCTCAGTCGAATTTAATCAACAAATGTTCTCGTTGATCCGTCTTCATTTAAATTACAGACACACTTTGGATAAATAAGCATTAGTGTGATGCTGATGTGTTGGTGCTTTGGGATTTGTACTTCTAAATTACGATGCTCTTTCTCTTTCTCGGATCCAGCTTTAACCAGCCGCTCCTCCATCGGATTGGCCAAATATGTTGCCATGCAGAGCGTGAACGCACAGTGCATGGAGGCATCGAATTTATTGCTGTTACTTCAGAAAGTTTTGCAGTATATCGTGCAGCCTTTGTGCACACAGTGATTGAATTAGCCTGTGTGCTTGGAATGTGTTTAAAAAAGGAGTTAGAGCTGTAACAGGATGGCTGGTGTCCATGTTTTCATGTGTATTTATGAGTTATTTGTTCCATGTGAAGTATTTCCTACATACTGTACATGGAGGGCTCTCGCTTTAGACACTTGATTGAGATGTATTTGCTTGCTGCTGCTTTCACGGTGAGAAAGTCTCCGATGGAAGATTGTTCAGATTGCCTCAGAAAGCCACCTGAGATACACGCGTGTGGTTCCCAGTTTGTGCATTGAAATTCCTCCAACATTTATCGGCGTATTGTGAACTCGTATTTTGCTTTTTTTTTATTATTATTATGGACACATTGTGTTGGATTTAGTTTCGTTTCGTTTCGTTTATTTGGGCATATCACATAACATAAACATGTCAACAAAATATACAAAACCATTCAATGAAAGCCCAAAAGGAGTAGGCTGAAGCAGAAGCTTATCAGTGCCTACCCCTTCCCATATCTCGTAATTATATCACTGAGGGTCACATGGCAATGTTGTTGTATTTGTACATAATTTTATCATCCATACCCAGGCCATTACACAGTAGCATGTGCATGTGCCTGCCTATGAATGTGTGTGTGTTATGTGGTACAAGATTCATGTCCTGGCATGCCACACAGTGTGTGTTATGTTTGTTTGGCATAGTTATCAAAAATACGGCGCATATACAGTTTTTTGAATTGATGTATAGTTATGGCACTTTTTAGGTTCCCATCTAAGCTGTTCCATAGATTTACGCCTCTCCGGGTAATACATTGGCTTTTGAGGGTCGTACGAACACGTTGAACTTTTAAATTAAGCATTTGCCTGGAAGAATAATTGCCCTCTCTATTAGCAAACAGACGATTTATGTTACCGGGAAGTAAATTGTTTCTTGCCTTGTAGAGTATTAACAGAGATTTCAAATGTATTAAGTCCTCAAGTTTTAGAAGGCTAGATCTTAAGAACAATGAGTTTGTATGGTCCTTGAACCCCACGTTGTGTATGATCCTGATAGATTTTTTTTGAAGTCTGAACAAAATCTCCAAGTGGCTTCTGTAGGTATTTCCCCAAACCTCTACACAGTACGTGATGTAAGGAAGGACAAGTGAGCAGTACAAGATTTGGAGAGCTTTTTGGTCAAGAAGGTGTCTGCATCTTCTCATAATAGCAATGTTTTTAGCCATCTTAGTTCGGATACTGTTGATGTGCGGCTTCCAGCTCATGTTGTGACTCAGAATCACTCCCAGAAACTTGTATTCTTTCACTCTTTCTATTTCAACATTATCTATTTTAACTTCGGTTTCAGTGTCTTCTTTGATTTTACCAAATAACATGAATTTTGTTTTGAGTACATTTAGCGATAATTTATTTTTATTGAACCACTCTTTAATTTTACAAAGTTCTGCTGTAATCTCAGTCACAAGGAGCTGCAAATTTTTGCCTGAGCCTACTATTGTAGTATCATCTGCAAATAATATAAATTTTAGTTTTGGTGATACATCACACAGATCATTTATGTATAGTAAGTAGTCAAGACATGGTGAGAAATTCAGAATATTCTGAAAGACCATCTATAAATTGGTGCCATTTTGATGTTGCAGAGCATGATTGGTACCTGAGAAGATCATTTATTGCAGTTTTGTCAATGTATTGTATTATTTTTAATACGTCTATATTGACAAATGATAAATTTGTGACGTGTTTATAGAATCATTGTCCATCTACTAAGACTAATTCCACTTGTATTCATTTGTGGCTTTTTGTTTGTCACATTCTCTTCGCTGTGCTTCCACTCTCTCTGTCTCTTCCATTGTGTCTCTCCGGACGGTAAAGGCTTAGTCATTCTGCCAAGGTTGTCTGAAAGGTGCTCCGTCCTGCAGTCTGCCCTACTTTGGTGGCTCCTCTGAAGTAGAGCGCCACAATACAGATATAACGGGTAGGAGGCGATCGGTTTGAAGCCGTGTGACAGACAGAGAGGTTGGATAGTGAGGCTCTGCTGACGTCTGCAAGTCTGGGGTCCAGAGAGTTCAGAATTTCCCATCTGTCATCAAATTTTTGCACATTAAGTTAAATATTTTCTTCTAAAATGTGCTCAGCTTATGTATTTATTTGTGGACCTTCTGCCGCCACTCTCTGGGACACACTGGGACCGGTCCACGGTCCTCGATGGTTCATGGCAGTGCACAGCCTCACATGTCATTTGCATATAGAGTATGGATTAGACTTAATGACTTTGAATGAGTACCTATATCAGTGCCTGGTGTCAGCAGGTAACTGAAGGTTAGGAATCATACCTGAACTCATCCTTTAGAAAAGTTGCATCAATGCATCCTTGTTTGATTGAAGATAGTAGTGGTAACATGACATTTTGTTGGTTGGTCAGCCAACCAGTCAATTATGAATGAAACCTTGTTGTCATGATGAATGATTGCTTAAACCAGTTTGGCTTTTCCCAACAGGATGTATTTCCTCTTGATTTTTAAGACGGAATGCTTGATTAGGCAGAGTTTTCTACTTTCTTCTCTTTTACTACTCTATTCATTAGATGTTTTGGACTGATGGATAGATAGAATTTTTGAAGACTTGAAGCCTTGAGTTATTGTAATTCCAACTTTTTTGATGGGTTGCATCAATTTAATCACAGCAGTAGCTGAGAAACAGTCTTCTCCTTTTCCTCACCATTATCCTCGGCTCCCGCCTGTTTTCCTGGACAACAAAGACCCTCCTCGTCCACTCCCGTTTTCACCGTCGTCCGTTATCCCGGCTCCGCTTTCCCCGTTTTTCATCACTGTTATTTGTATGTTAATAAAGCAATTAGCTTGTGTTTGCCGGGCGTCCGAAGCTCTCTTCTCTTCATTCACTCATTCATCCATCCGGGCTCGTGGTCCCTGTGACAACATAACCTCTTCAACCTTCCCTGTCAGGCGGCAGTTGCTAGGAGCCGCCGCGCCGGCTGGCTCGCCCGCCAATGAGCGGCAGGCTGCTAACAATGAGGGGCACTGCTGATGAGCCCCTGTGAGGTGGGCTTCCTGTCTGGGCTCATTAGGTCCGAGCCGGCTTCAGGTGAGAGGAGGGAGTCCGTCTTTTTCCTCGCCTCACGTCTCTGTCCGACCAGGAGGAGCTCGCTCTCGGGTCCACTCAGGTGTGAGCTTCAGATCGTCTTGGAGAAGTGAGACGTCTGCAGGTGTGTCAGCCTTGTTTCTCTCTCAGTGTGTGTTTTCTGAATGACCAGTGACTCTGAGCTGTGTTTTTCAGCGGGATTCACATCGTCTTGTTTGGTTTTCTAAAATGTGTGTGTTAGTTTTTGAACTGTTGCTGGAACATTTCTTTTCTTTGGCGTCGGAGACGGTCTGAGCAGGAACGAATGGCCACTTGTAGATGTGAGGAAACGGACTGAGGGAGCGGAGAGATGCACAATAGCAGCGTGGCGTGGAAGCGAGGTGATTGGCTGCCAGCATGCGGTGGATGTGAGGATGATGGACGGGGAGCGGTGGTGGATGTGCGCAGTGTGTTTTCACTGGGGAGGGGGGGGGTTCGGGTCGCCGTTGCAGAAAGCAGCAGACGCTCCCGGGGAGCAGCGGAGCTGCAGCCTCATCTGGAACAATGATGAAAGCTTCTGGCGAGAAAAAACGAGCTGCGGACGGAGCGCTCTTATTGGACGGCGGGGAACGAAGAGATGCAGGCGATTGGCCCGAAGCCTCGGGGAGACCGCGCTGTGGTTGGCTGTTGTCACGACGCTGAAAAAGTCCCACCAGAAAGAGAGAGTGTGTGCATGTGTGTGTGTGAGAGAGAGTGAAAGGCAGATCAGTGACAGCATGCCGTATCTATCGGTGTGTGTGGATGTGTGTGTGTGTGTGTGCGGGGAGGGGCGGTCTCGCTGAGCGCAGCGGGGTTTTAATCAAGCCAGAGCGGGGTGTGAAAACGGGCCCACTGTGGTTACACGAGTGTGAATAAAGAGTCATCTCACACACACACACACACACACACACACACACACACGTGACGGCTCATGTATTTATATATTGTGGAAACCAGATTAAATTAAACTTCATTTTTAGTTGAATGAAATGCAACTGTGGTCAGTGGCAACAACAAGTTGAGAGAATCGTCTTTATCTCAGCGTGTCCTGGACGTGCCGCTGTGTTTATGTGCACGTCCGTCCTTCACTGTCACATCGTAGGACACACACACACACACACACAGCCTGCGGACCACGTGCGAACCACCAGCCAATTCACCATCATTAATAAATGATTGGTTTCACAAGTGACGGTCAGTTTCCGAGCACATCAGGAAGCAGCTATTGAATGAAATTAAACCACATTACTGTATTTATGAGTTTCTCTCAAGGTTAAACATATAAAATGTTATCCCACAGGTTAAAGCCGGAGACATCCTCTAAGTGTTTTTCATTAAATCAGCTGCCGTGGTTCACATTAACCCTTGCAGGGGATGATTCGCCCCTCCGGCAGGCGGGTGGAGTTTTTACAGCTCTCACAATGATTAACGTTTCCCATCCAGAGTGCAACTGCAGCTTCGAGAGAAACGAGTGAATCAGTCTGAAAACTACCTGAGCGATGGAGCAAATGATGGATCTACTGTGTGGAATAAACGCCGTTCTCACACACTCATACATTCGCCCTCACTCACAGTTTTGGTATGCGAAGTTCCAACATGACCCCAAATTTGTTCAGAAATGCCTGCAGTTCTGCCTTCTGTCACATTCCTGGGGCATTATGGGAGTGTGGACAGCCGTTAACGTCAATACAATTTAACCAGCCCCTCGTAAATCCTTTGTTTTCTATTAGCTTTCAGCCATTTAATCTTTCAGCGCGTTTTATTTCCCCCCGTGGCGACAGCCGGAAACTTAATTTATATTCATATTAAGCAGGGAAATGTCACAAATCCACTCAATAAATCAAATAATTGATTGGCTCCGGCTTCAGTCGGGACCACATGCAGGGTTGTATGATTTGATAATGAACCACGGCGTGGCGGTCGGGATTAATTGAAGTGCAGGTGGTGTTTGGACTCCTTGATGACCCCAGCAGAGACAACTAAACCCCGGTGTCATTTCAAGCTTGAGGTGATATTTCACATCTCTTTCAGTTTTGATGAAACTAGGTCAGACAAAGCAAAGATTTCATAATCTTCCCCGATGACGTGACTTTTCTGTTTTGGCCCCTCCATAATGAGCAGACTCACAGTTACGCAACAATTCCTTTTGGCTCTTTTGTTTTATTTGCATCTCTTTGTTGCGTTCAGACACAACGTTTCCCTTCTGGAATATGTGACTTTTAAACGTTGTTTCCACAGCCTGCAGGCTCGGCGGTAGCAGATCACAGAGCCGGGATGTGTTCGTTACAGAGGCCCGTTTCAATCTGCGAGCGTTTCGGCCCCTCGCCGACGGACTGACACTTGATTAGGTGGCCGAGACGCAGGAGGAGGCCGAGCAGCTGCTGCCCGGGAGAAAACAATCACACACGGGCCTCTAAGTGGATTTAGTGGCTGGATGGAGGGAGAGGAGGGGGAAGGGGTGTGTGTGTGTGTGTGTGTGTGTGTGTGTGTGTGTGTGTGTGTGTGTGTGTGTGTCTGAACTGCTTGTCTAGATCGCCTCATGGACTGTTTGTGCGCATCTGATTAGATGCTCCTTTTGTTTTCAGGATGTGTGTGTGTGTGTGTGTGTGAGAGAGAGATTTAGTCGGTTTTGGATGTACATGTGTATTTCGGGATTAGGTCTTAATGAATCTGGGTCGTTCCACCAGCAAATTAGTTAAATTAATAATGAAGAATTAAAGGAGAGTAAAAATAGAGGGCGATTGATGGGGAGTGTGTGTGAGTGAAGCACGTTGACTGAAATGTTATTAGCGGAGCTGGGAGGTGTGTAAACCACGCGTGGCTCATCAGCCGCTCTCGACTGGCCCCCCGAAGCTTCGGCTAAATCACCTGGATAAAAACATTTTTAATTTCACCACACATCAAACAGGCTCGCAGAGGGACTCTCATCCGGCAGCTCCAGTTGTCAGATGCTATAAATGTGAGGATTTCAGTAATTTGTCGACTAAAATCTGCGTCACCTGGCTGCTGCATTTAATGATGGATAAATATTCGGTTCAGAAACACACTTTTCCAAAAGATGAGGCAGAATCGAACCAAAAAAATAAATGCCTCGCAAGAAAAACAAAGGGTTAAACTCATTTAAATGATGATGGTTTACCCTTATATCTGTTAGTGGCTAAATTTAAATAGAGAAAAATGAAAAATACAAATAAAAGACACATGGAAGGTGTCTAAAAAAAGATATGAACAGCTTAAATAGTTAATTATTTTAAGCTTCTAGTGGCAGCAAGGAATAGAAAGCATGTTGAAGAACAAGAGAGGAAAGAGCTTCATGCTTTCATCAGTGCACCTGGATTCTCTCTAAGTTAACACACCTTTACAGCACTTTCACTCACTGTTTCTTCAGAAGTCAGAGGTGAAGAATAACAGAGCTTCTTTCATTGTGTTTTGAGGGGTCCTCTTACCCACCAGCAGCGCTCGGAGTCACTCAAAATGCAGCTTTCTGGAAGAACTCCCTCTGTGTCGATTGTGGAAACGCTGCTGCTGTGCATGCTCAAATAACAGTTTCAGCACTTCTGCTATTACCGTATAAATGTGAAACTGTTGTGAAGCAAAAACATCATGTAAACTGGTCATTTTACTCTTGTTTCCAATGAATGAAAGCTGGTATGTTCATCCAGGGCTAACCAGGCGATCATGGTTTGGCTGACGGTCGTCTTTCTGCCACAAACACGACTGTATTTTTCTCGTTTGGATGTAATGGTTGGAATTCTCTTCCTGACTTTGCATAAAAGTTTGTTTCAGGATAAGCTTGGACCCCAAATGCCTCTTCTTGCTAGAATATATGTTTTTCATTGTATAGAGAGTGAAGTAAACCCTTGCTCCAGGACCGATGTCTGTGAATTTGCAGCTTCATGATCAGTAGACGTTGCTGAGGCACACTGGTGATGTTCTCTGCGGCTGTATTCGAATTTTTAATCGAAACAGCTTCTTTTGGTAATTTCTTGCCTTAAAGTCAAAGTCATCAGTCTGAGCTTTAAATCTTCTCCTGTTCCTTCCTCTATCTGTGGTGAAACGAACTTCCTCTTTCTGTTTCTTCTGATTTATTGATGAGAGCGTAATCGTCTCCTCTCTTCCCGTCGAGGATTCCCACGCAAATCTTTTTGTATTATTCATCTTCGCATGTTTGTGCGTGTTAAAATCCTCTGCGTTCTCGCATGTGTGTGCGAGAGACCACGCTCACACCACGGCTTTGTGCGCGTGCGTGTGTGTGTGTGTTGTGCATGAATGTGTGTGTAACTACCTCGGTTCCACCCCAATTTTTGCCCCGAGGCTCATCCTTGTGGGAGATGCATTTGGCCCTAATAGTCGCATTCTTGTGGCTAAATGGAGTGTACCTAATCCAGTGTCACTGATACCCCCACAAAGACACACACACACACACTGACACGGAGCGGGCGTCCTCCCCTCAGGGCCTCGGTGGAGGCAGCAGACTGGCGGCCGATGGCGCGGACCATCCCTCCCTGCGAAGTGAACTTCCTCTTTAAAATGTCATCATAAATGCGAGCCGTCTAAACCTTCACGTCGCCGTCGGCCTCGAAGCCCTATTACTGTATTAAAGGAGTATTTCAGCATCTCTGACATCATCCTGCGGGATTTGGCAGGCAACCCGACACCACTATCCGCTCCACTTGCCCTCCCTCCTGCCCCAAACTCCAAACGGTTCGTTTTGCCCCGACCTGACAGAAAACACACGGGGGGCTTTTGAAGGCGTCGTCCGGCTGTCGGCCTCAGCCACGCGCTCCCCGTCTCCGGCGCTGTGCCATGGTCATATCTAATCTGTGCAGGATTGCACTGCGAGGGCAGAGAGGGTGCGCCAGCCAAGGCTGTTGCCATGGTAACCTGGGGACCAGGGATGTAATCATTGAGCATCTGGTTTCGGGAAAACGCACAGTGAGATTTTTCCGTACATAAGTAAATGAGATTTTCCTTTTTGAGTGGGGGGTGGGTGCCGCTGTGTTCAGACTCTTTCACCCACAATGCATCAGGGCATTTTGGTGATAATTGTTCATTAAATAAACAAGTGTTGACTTCAAAGCTCTTGTCTTGCTCTGTTTTCCTGCAGCGATTTCAGTCATTAGGAAATCTGTCAATTAGTGTCTCAAACTCAAAGCAGATCTGAGTAGAGTTCAGTGTCTAAATGTCAGATGTCTTCAGGGGCGGATATGAAGAACCTGTTCTGTGTGTGCATGTTGTGAGAAGATGTGATCCCGGTTTGCTTTACTATTGTTGTGTCCCTCATTTCAGGACAGATATTAATGTCCATTGAAACACTGGATTCAGTCTGAGTTCCTTTAGAAAAGATGTTAAAATCCCAGCACGGTGGATGGTTGTTCTGACGCTGAGCTCGCCTCAGTCTGTTGTTCAGAAATGGCCCTGCTGCAGTTAAAAGTTCATTTCTGTCCACGAGGCTGTTTGGGGATCCGGTAACTGTGACATATGCTGCTGATCTGGTTGAGGTAAGCCCCTGATTTATGACTCTATTTGGAGGCGTCTTTGCCAGAGAGCCCTTTGTAGCCGCTGTTTTTGCCTGCGGGGTCAGAACAGAACACCGTCTCTTTTGGAGATTCAGCCATTTCTCAACGATGGGAAGCGGTGGAGTGTTCAGCGCCAGAGGTCTTCACCTAATAACACAATCACTCGGCCACGGAGGGAAGATAAAGGAAGACGAGAATAGCTCCCAGCGCCACAGTCTGCTCTTGTTGCAGCTCCTTACTTCCTGTGGCCGTTAAACACTGATTTGATTGTCAAATTCAGTCAAAATCAGACATTATTGACTCCAATCAGAAGAAGAAGCTGTAGAAAGAACACATGCGTCTGAGGCGGCTGGGTCAAGTAGGAATGCGTTCTGCTCATTTTTCCTTCTTTGAAAACATTTGGTGTTTCCACGTGATGATTATCACCTCGAGCCAAGCGGCTCAAGCTGCTCTCTTTCTGGAATGAGTGTTATAATGAGAGGTTGAGCCGGCCTCGCATCCTGCAGAGTCCCGTTATTATCCATCACACTCAGATCTGCTCTTTGCAGTTGTCTCTTCGACTCGTTCTTGTCCGTCTGACCTGTTCAGCGCAGGAACGTACTTCTCTCTGTACGCTCAGACACTCGTCTATGATCTTCAGCTCGTTCAGGTCAGTTCACTCTGAAAGGACTTGCTCAGTTTCGAATTGTGTGACAGGAAAGTGATTCATTTAGAGGGAAGCGAACTCGCAGCAGAGAACTGTGCAACTGAAAACCCCCGAAGCGGAAGTGAAAGTGACCGCAGCCTCTCACATCTCGCCGACTCATGTTTCAGCCCAACAGAAAAGAGGACCTTGAAACATCTTCCGCTTTCACTAATTAGGGAGTCATTTCCTGTTGGATTCCTGAGAGCGTGGCGCGCTGATGTGGCCCACT
Organism: Salarias fasciatus; assembly: GCF_902148845.1. Taxonomy (NCBI): domain Eukaryota; kingdom Metazoa; phylum Chordata; class Actinopteri; order Blenniiformes; family Blenniidae; genus Salarias; species Salarias fasciatus. Next base: position 6,345,987 of record NC_043751.1, on the reverse strand, counting down.
CGAAAACAGATCGCCGCCGCCTTTCTAGAAAAAAGTAAGAGTGAGGCGACGTGAGCGACCACCAGTGAATGTTCGGATTTGAAGCCGGCGCATTGTGATTGCGCGCGGCCCGGCTGCGCTCGCTGAAGTACAAGGTCTGGCACGCACAATAGGTGGGGTTCAGGCAAAACAATGCAGGCTTTTCCTCAGAAAACAAATCAAAACGTCAGACGGACAGTTCTCGGAAGCTGTAGCACCGCTTAACCGCGCACAGTAACCGCTTTCCCTTAATGAAACACCTCGTTTTCTTGCAACTGTGTGTTGGGAAAGTGGCTGCAGGACCCCCGTGGCGCTCGCGGCCTCCTGGCCTTCCGAGCTCCCTGCGAAGGGGTCGGAGGTCAAGGATAAAATGTTTTCCCACTTCAGCGTTCAAGTGAAGTGTTTACAAGCTCATGAGTGGAGTTTGTGGAAGTTCAGACGTCTCGTTCGGCCGCATTCCTCTGAGTTTTGTCATTTTTGTCTGTCTCCCTCACCTTGGCTTTTATTAACTCTGCCTTCCTACAAGAGACCCCATCAGCTGGTGATTGTTTTTCTACTTCATAATCAGTTTTAGGTAATTAGTATTAGGGATTAGGTTTCTCTGAACGCGGTTGCTCGACCTTAACCTCCAGCTTCACCCTTGCTTCGTGCGTCCATGCTGACTGCAGACGGCGCGGCGGTTCCTCTTCCCGTCAGATGACTGACGCAGCTCCTCGTTGCCACGGCGGCCTCGTGACTCACGGTGACAGCGGTCGGCCCTGGAGCGTCTTGTCCTCTTCAGCTGTTGATTCATGTCACGGCCGCGATGATTGTACCTTCATACGCCCTCGGAACTTCATGTCCCGTATTTTTCGCTTTCCTCACATTTACGTCAATCTGCTTTTAATGGGCTGTTTTTGTTGCAGCGTCCTGGTTTGGAATGATTCATGTTTTATGATTTTATAACGTTATAAATGGGCAGTTTGGACCATTGACTGATCTCGAAACAGCCAACAATCTTTGTTGGGCTCAAGATGAGCTCCACTAGGGGCTAGCCAAGCTGGATTTTTGGCAATTTCAACATGGACGCTAAGATAAAGCAGCGGTGGACGAGGATGAAGCTCGGGGTTTCCATATGATTGTCTGCGTTCTCGCCATTGTTTATGTTTATAACGTTTAGTTCTCTATGTGCATGGGTGTGCGATTTCATTAGAAAACCAACCAACAGCACCCTCTAGTGGCTCAATGGGAAAGGTGCCACTTTTCTGCTGTTTCCATGTAAATGGATATCATTTCCAAAGCAGTGACTCATAAACGTGAAACTTTTCTTTTATACATTTTCATTTGAAACATCACGTAAACGGGACCTTAACTACCCATATGTGTTTGCTGATGCATGGATAAAAAAATACATTTATTGATCCTTTATTTTTCTACAGTTCAAATGTGGTTTAAAAAAAAAAAGGTTGAAACTATTAATCTCCTCCTCCAGCTGATAATTTGCAGATATTTGGAACTGGCAGGCTGCGTGGGTCCAGGCTCCTCATGCATTTCTGATTAGGTTTTGGAAATGGCGGTGGTGTGATCTGAGAAATTAGCATCCTTTAATGGTTCAAGCGGCCTTGTTCGAGGAACCAACTGTCTGGGCATTTGCTTTGGACCCGATCCGCTTGACTTGCTGAGTAAAATGCAAAAGCAGCAATGGTCAGCAGTACTCGGATTGCCCCAGAGTTGGGTAATCTCATCCAGTCATCTGTACTTCAATATATTCCCGTGTCGTTGAGCAAGTGTGTTTACACAATAATCGTGTTCTGACTCTCTATTGCCCATTTTAAAGCATTTTTCTCTTTACAGTCACGATCAGCTGCCAAATGTCATCAAGTTTCAGCTAAAAACAAAGATTTGTCGTTCGAAAGTCAGCTTTACGCAATGATTTTTCTCAGTTTCATGACAACTACTGTTATTGACTTTATCTAAAACGTGTTTTGAACTTTTTTTTTAGTCTGTTGTGCAAAAACATTCAGTTGCTTTAACTCACCATGTAATTGTGTGCTTTTGTATTTACCTAAGCCCAAAAACCTGGCGTCTTCCTCGCGATCTGTCCTCACACGGCTAATTTTAGCAAAGCGAGGACTCAGAATGAAGCTTTCCAAAGTGTTTACAGGCACTTCTGCTGTAATTGAAGCCCATCTTTCTGTTGTTGCCTTTTCCTACTCAGAATTTTCTCTGTTTACTCCACAGAGAGACGTCAGCCTCCAAGCGCACAGTGTTGTTTCAGTATCTTCTTCTTCTTGGAAATAACCAAGATAGAAAATGCTCTGTTTTACAGTGTGAATTAAAAACAAAACAACGATCTGCTGAATAATAGAAACACTGCCGGTGCTTCTTGAGGCGCTGTTTCTCTGACTGTCCAGTGTCCAGAGTGCAGTTTCCTCGTCTCAGAAGCCATTCGGACTTCGTTTGACAGCCTTGTTGTGTTTTTCACTCCCTCACATTGTAGCATGCGGCACAAAAAGCACACATTAGAGGCTGACCTGGTTTTGTGGGTGTGCGCACGAGGCTCGGCGGACCGTCGACCTGGAGCCAAAGCGACAGGCGCCTCGCTGAAGGGGGGAGGAAGTGGCCACGTGTTCAGGCGGAATGCTTCACCTGTCGAGTCGTGCCGCATGTTTAATCGGAACCGACTGGAAATCTCCCATTTTCCCCCCCAAATCTGCTCACCAGGCGTCACGAAAGCTTTCACCGGTCGGACGCCAGCTCTTGCATCTCGCATCCAGAAGCGTAATTCCCCCTCTCTCGACTTGACGTGTGCATCCTGCTAGTCGTGACTTGCTTGGTTCTTTCTGGTCCAGTGCCATGAGAGCCATTATTAGGGCCAGACTTGCTTGGCTTTGATCTTTCTTTAAAAAAAAAAAATGGCTCGCCATTCATTACGGCGAAGAAATTATGCATGAGGAGCCGTCGGTCCAGGAGCATTACTCAGAGCGAGCGTCTTTAGCGGGAGGGAAAAAAAAGGAAGCAGTTTTAAATTAATGTCTGAAAGGCGAAGTGCGCTCTTTGTGGCTGTTTAATTATCTGTGACGTTTTACATGTCCGACCGTTTAGGGACGATCACACCCGGAGCGGTTCGCTGTCACGCTTCCCGTACGGACGCCGGGCCAGTTCCGCCAAAACGGCGCCGCCCTCCCGCTCAGACTTTATCTGATCATCGATTTATTTGAAAATGAAAAACTGTGGCCGTCTAATGGATGAAAACGGAGAGGCCGGTATCGATCCTCATCCAGCAGATGCTAATCCCAGCACGGGGGCCTCGAGGCCGGCGGGAAGCAGAGGTGGGAATCGAACGATCAATGAGGATGATGGAGCCATTAGTAACACCGTGACCCTGGCGAGGTTGCGTGAGCTTGGGTTTCTTCTGGGGCTGTTGCCCCCGGGCGGCGGCGGTGGTCACAGGCGCTCCTGCGGTCGGCCCGTTGACATGTGGAGCTTCAGATCCCCCCCCCCGCCCGTCCTGACGTGCGTCCGTTGCTCCTGCCCGCCCCATTAAGTTCTACTCTTTCATTTTCCAGTGAGCTGCGGTGTCCGGTAGTCGTGCGGCGGCGGCGGCTCCTCTGGATGGCGTGCTGCTGACCGCACCGCTCCCGGCCAGGGCTGCGGCCAGAGCCGCCCTTGTTCTGGTGCTCCGGTCCCCAGATGAGGCCGCTCTAATGCAAACACACTCGGGGGGTGTTTCTTTTGGCCCGGCTGGGCCTGTGAGAGAGCCGGCGCTCGTCCTCGGCTCGCGGTTTTACTGTAAGTGATCCCAGGTCCCGCTGTTTTGCTTCCAACTCGAAAATATTAACACGTCGTTCAGATTTTGAACCAAACTGTTTAGGATTTAGGTTTCGTATTTACACCATTTCATCTTTGACCCAGTGAAGAATACATGATGGTTTTTCTTAAAAAAAAAGGTTGTTGATCTTTCAAAATAAGATGCTGTTTTGAAGCTTTCGTTAAATAATGAGATGAAGAAATGTGCTGAACTAGTGAAAAGACGCTCTGTGGCTTTGCAAACTGACTGACCACTGTCAACGGCAACTTCTGCCTCCATTGTAATTCAGCGATGAACCAGGAACTTCAGAAATGGCTCACACCTGTCACCAGCCTTCCCCATTTAACCCGACACACACACACACACACACACACACACACACACACACACACACAGAGGAGGCAGTTCCTGCTGGTGAATGTAGGCCAGCCGTGATGCGTCGGGCCGGCGGGACACGCCCCGCCTCGCTGCAGGGAGGCCGGCATTTTCCCTCTGCTGCCAGGCTCAGATCAATAACGGGGGGGCCGCTCATCACTTCCACCGCCCTCTGTGTCTCCGGGGGCGCGGTCTGCTGAAGCAGGAGGAGCGGCGCTTTACAGATTCTGTAGAACATACTGTACACTAGAAAAATGTATTTATTTCACTAACTGCTCACATCAACAGTTGCATGAATTAAATGCAGCAGCAGCTGCCTTTTCAGAATAAATGTGAAAGAAGATGAGGCCAAATGATGGCAAATGAGATGAGAAATGAAGACAGACCGCTCCAGCGTTCAGCAGAACCCAGTACTTAAGAAATATTGGCAATATTGTGTGTGTGTGTCTGTGTGTGTGTGTGTGTGTGTGGGAACAAAAAACACGGGATACACATGTGAGTGGGGTGTAAGTGATTTCAATCGGCATGTTACCGTAGCAACAGGGATGCTCAGTTGACGTCTGATTGTAAGCGAGGAGGGGGTCTTCAATCTATACAGCCCCTCTGTGTGTGTGTGTGTGTGTGTGTATGCGTGCGCGTGCGTGCGCGTCCGTGTGTGTGTGTAGCCAGTCAATGTGATGTCATCTCCCACTGGGAAGATATAAAGGCCAGAGGATGAAGAGGGATCGGGCGGAGGATGAGGAGGCTCCGCATTACATCTCAAACGTGCACGCACTGGGTTTCTGTAGTTCAGACTAAGCCTCCTCACAGCGCTGTGGTAATCTCCTCTCTATTGATGACTTATTATCACAAAATGCAGTTTTTCGCAAAGACAAATTTGCGAGGTTCTTGATTTGTCTGGCGGTGGTGAGAGAGTTTAGAGTTCTGTGTCGGTTTGCAATGAATATAAAAGAGGTAAACTAACAGAATTCAATTATAACTGTTAATTTTCACAGAAATGTCACAATCTTGACCCAGAAAGCAAAAAACTCAAAGCAGGTTCAGCCAGTTAATTACACCCTGATTCCACTCACTGGATTTATTAATAACCGTCTTATATGGAAGGATTGAAGGTGTTCATCCTGAGGCGACGTGACGCTGTGGGTCAGGATCGGTTTTCATCTCCTCTCCCCGTTAACTGTCACTTCTCTGTCGTGAGTCTTTCTGGATTGATACCATCCTGAAGTTCTGTTCATGTTTTCTTTGGATCTTTGGTGACTTCCTGGATAAGCTGTCCCCGTGCTCATGGAGAAACGCTGGAATGTGGACTTCTGGGAAAGTCTGCCGTCGCTCCAAGTCCGGTCCGTCTGTAGGAGTCGTGTCTCCGTGTGGATTTGTGGTGCCTCAGAAACAGCTGAAAGTTTGATTAAACTTGGCTGGGGAACACACAGACCTGGGAGTGTTTTTGTTGGATGCTTAATAGCTTTTTGTTGTGCAGTTTGCTGGAAGTTTGTGATGAATTAGTCATTCCTAATTTAAAAGTGGTTCTATAACATTACTACGCTCTGTTATTCAAGAACCGACGCTGCTGACCCTTGTTAGGGACCTTTCAGAGAAGGCTGGCCACTTTAGCTGTTATTAATGTTTCAGTCTTCCTTTTTTTCCTCAAACTCAGATAAAAATTAGGTAAAGCATCCCCTAAAGCAGGAGTGTCAAACATAAGGCCTGTGGGCCACAACCGGCCCGCAAGAGGCTCAGATTTGGCCCATCAAACCATTGAGACAGTTGTAAAAAAAAATGTTTCAAAGAAAACATTCTTCTATTAGAAAACACATTTCCTAAGAGTAGCTGGTACAGCACAGCAGTGAGGCGGGAGCCGAGGTGTCAGCGATGCTGCCGTGCGAGCTCGAAACTTTCTGCTGTCGGGGCGAGTTTATATAAACATACAAAATGCAACAGTTTTTGTGACATTTCACTGTATTTTGCACCAGAAAGTATTTAAAACAGGCTTTTAGGATGAGATCGTAGTAATTTCAAGTTGTAATTGTTTGGTTTTGCGAAATTATAGACATTTTTCATCACGCATGGTCTGCGCCACAAGAAAGGGAAAAAAAAGTTTAAATTTAAAGGTTATTATGGCACAATTTTACTGGACTGGCCTGAACAGTCGACATGAAATTGGCCTGAATATGGCCTCTGAATATGTATGTTGTGTGTGTGTGTGTGTGTGTATATGTGTATATGAGAGAGAGAGATCATTCACTTTGACTTGATCTTATTTTTTTAGCATCTGTCAGTTTAAAATTGCATCTTGCACACACACAGTCTCCTCTCTCTCTCTGTCTCTCTCTGTCTCTCTCTCTCTCTCTCTCTCTCTCTCACACACAGACACACTCTTCAGAGCGCTGCACTAACTGACTCGGCAGTGTGTGAGCGCCGGTTTCTGGCAGTTGCTTGTGTGCTTGTGAGCTCTGCTGGCCCACTGGAATTCAGGAATTCACACACACACACACACACACACACACACACACACACACACACACACACACACACACACACACACACACACACACACACACACACACAGTGCATTTATTATTTAGTTGTTTTTTCATATTCAACCTTTTAACTTCTCAGCTGAAGTCCCCTGAACACATTTGTGTTCTGCCTCCTCGGAGCTTCTCTCTTGCTGTTTCTTTCACCGTTGCAGTAAACACTGCAGGGTTTTAGTCGCCCTCGACCAAACCCGACCATCCAACCGTGCCGGCGAAAACTCTTAATAAATGGCCACATTTAAAGATATGACTGAAAACCCAGCCGCCTGAGAGGACGGAGATGTGACCGTGGCAGACACTTCCCCCTCATCAGCCAGCTGCGGTGTTGCAGTTGGCTTCTTGTGTGAAGAAGTGGTGGAAGTGGTCAGGTGAGGAATTAAAGAAGGCAAAGATCAGATCTGGTGTCTTCTCCCATTTCTTGGAAATGAGCTGCTAAGAGTACAAATGATTGAGTTTCTGTCCTGGAAAGTCCGAATGTTACTGGAAATGAGAATTTATCATGTTTAAAACCTGGAGTAGACATCCACAATGACAGCAGATTTATTTTGGATATGTTTTGTCTTTGTATAGGGTTTGTGAGCACAGGGTGTTGGTCTGAGATGATGCTTTTGGGGTGTGGTTCTTAAGCTTTAAAGTTTACTGCAGATCAAGAAGAAGCCTATTGAGGATTAGAAAAAGATTCTGCGCTGTAAACCAGCGATGATCTCCTGCGATGAGCGATCTGCCAGAACAGACATCGACAGTGAAGCAGAAATCTGTAGTTCTAATTCTTCTGATGCAGCGATCCTGTGTTTAACGGGGACGGTACGAGCTTCGGGGGAGAGCTCCTGTGCTGAAAGACTGAGGGTTAAGTGGAGTAGTGTGTGTGTGTGTGTGTGTGTGTGTGTGTGTGTGTGTGTGTGTGAACAGTGTGGAGGAATGCTGAGGTTTGGTGTTTATTGCCGGTGCATCGGCGAGGAGCGACAGAGAGGAGGGAGTGTTACTGTTTACCAGCTAGATCTCAGAGGAGCTGCGATTAAATATCCTGGATGTGAGCCTGGAGCCTCTGGCAGCTCTCCAAACTATTCTATATCATCCTAAAGACCAGCAGAACCGTATACTGTGTCCACAGCAGTAAGTCACGATGTGTGAATGTCATCGCTGCTATAAAATCAACAGTTTTCTGCTCTTTTTGTTCCAGGACCACATGCTGGATGACATTTTTATTTCTTTTTTATTTATATACTTTACCAGTGGTTGTTGTTGTCAAAGATTTATTTCAGTTTTTCAAACCTGAAAGCTTTAGAGCGGGAACTGTAGATTTTAACATACTTCTCGTGTGAACCAGAGCCGATAGCTCGGCCCTTCACTCTCATCTCAGTGTTTAATGTCAACACTTAAATTCCACGTTTGCACGACAATGCCTTCACAGCCATGTTAGTTTACATCGTCAGTTTAGAGATGCTGGAAATGATGCTGCTTGTTTTCTGTAATAAAACCACACGTGTGGACATGAACACCTTATAAACCTTAAGGAGTGGGGAGTAACCAGCTTATTAAGAATCGAAATATCCGTCCTTTTTTCTCACCTTCTCCTCCACCTTTCCCTTTCTTTCACCTTGAATTCCTCGATGTGACCCGTCTCTCTCCCTGTTCTTCCCTCAGTCGCCTTCTCTTTAAATATTAACACGCAGTTGGAGGGATTCCTGCTCTTCCGGCACACGGCCGTGAACAGCGGCGACCCCGGCCTGAACCCCGTCCGCCAGTCAAGTGACTGGCACGCTCTCATTAACGCCGGCTCTACCCCCACTTTCAGTCTCTCCGCGAGCTCGTTCCTCCGGCGCGTCGTTGCTCCCGGCCTTATCTCAACACGCCGTCAGCGCTTCAGATTCGACCGTGTCAAAACAAGACGTCACAGATCGTTTTGCGCCCCCCCTCCCCCCCAAACTCCCCAAAACACCTCCGCCACCTTAAGCTTGGTGTCTAATCGCCGTCCAGCTCCCGCATGAACGACCTCAGTGAGTGCAGCTGCTGGAGGAAATGCCAGAAAAGGTTTTTTGGCGGCCAGCTCTGCAGCTGCATGGCGTGCTGTTTGTGGTGACTTTGACTTCTGACCTTTAAAGAAGCGTGTCTCCCATGAGCACGAGGTTAACCCGGAAACTCCTGTCAGGAGTTTCCGGGTTAACCTCGTGCTCATGGGAGACAACAGGCAGTGACAAACCAGAAAAAAAACCCTCCAAAAACATAAAACACGCATGAGGTTTGACTTCATGTGTTGTAAAATGACATTTCTTGCCGGTTCAGACTCTCTAGATTCCCTCAAAATAGAGGTTTTAGCTTTTGAGGCTGCACTGCAGTGTAAGAACGGGGAGGGGACAAAAAAAATGTCATTACCTAAAGTAGAGATTTGGAATCGCCTCCTAACCTTTAAACTGGTAATCCCGCAATATCCTTTTATTTCGTCCACATCTGCAGTGTTTTTCAGAGGTATTTTCCCCAAAGAGCACCCTTCTGTTATTGAGCCGCTTGCGGTCATGTTGCCTTTTTCTTTAATTATCTGTGGACGTTTGCGTCTGAGTAAATACTTTCCAACCTTCTCATTTCGATTTTAAACAAAATACTCCATCTGCAAAAAACTCAATTCACAAAAGGAGTTCTTTGAGTTCTCCATGCCGTCATTAATCCTTGCCGAGTTCATAATATTGTCTCTGATTTGTGAATTCTTTTCAGAAATGACCTTTGTTTTCTAACGTCTTCATAACATTGATCACTTGTGCCATAATTTAGGAAATCCTTCATTTAGATCAAACCCACAGCAGTTTGCACAGAGGCGATCGCTGCACGGATCATCCACCCTGACTTGGATAATGCAGAAACATGAGATGGATTGGATTTAGCCCTGTTTCACTTGAACTGCGTTCCCTGTGTAAAAAAAAAAGAAAAAAAAAAACAGAGCAAAGACGTCAGTTAATACTCAAATCCTGTAATCGTCGTCCCAAGTGAGTCGTATGTGTCGGCCATTCATCCTCATTGTGCAAGCTGCATGCTTCTGCCCTCTGTGGCTGGCGTTTGACCGGGGGGGGGGGGGGGAGGGGGGGGGGATGGGGGGGCAGGGACGCTGACGGACAGCATGGCCGACAGTCAGCCCTAAGGGGTTTTGCATGTTTTCCAGCTTAATGACTACGCTGAGTCGGACTGACATCTGAGCGCAGCGAGCCGCGGAGGACTGATGAAGACGAAGCAAGCTGGAGAGCTGAGAGAGTCCCAGAAGCCGTTCGGCGTGTTGACGGCACCGCCGAGAGGAAAGGGAGCTCAGCTTTGCTGGCATTTTTTGGAATTTGATGCAAACAGAGTCGGTTTCTTATTCAGTCACTCTCCTGTTGCTTCGATGTACAGATCGATTGTAAATAGATGATTCAGCAAGAAATCCATTCAACAATCTGACTCTGACTCTCTCGCTTAGAGTCGGTAGAGATTCTTTATTCAGCATTATTTTCAAACTGGAAAAAACACCCAACAAACCACACAAATACACCAACAACATTTACACTTCTGCATAATAAGGTGGAAACTTTGGCCTTTGTGAACAGCTCTTTGCCGTCTCAGTTATTCTGAGTCTTGCGCTTCCTCTCGTCTCCGCCTCGTCCTCCGCCGTGTCTTTCATCGCTCACAGTCCCGCCCTTTGTTTCTGACAAACAGCCAGCTGTCTCTTCTTTCGCTGGTCAGTGTTCCTCCAGACGGCCGGAGGAAGGCAGAGGAGGGTCCGTCTGGAGCGCGCCCCCCCCCCCCCCCCCCCCCCCCCCCCCCCGCCCCCCCTTGTTTATTGACTGCATACTTGTACACACCAGCTGAGCTGAGCGCCGAAATAAACAGTCAAGGGTGTGAGCGATGAGGAGAAAGTTCACAATGTTTATGAAAGACATGATTTTTCAGATTGGGGGAAAAAGCGCTGTGAAGGTTGCCTGTTTGAATCCCACTGCCAGTAGGTGAACTAAGCAAGGCCTCAGGGTGTTTGTTTTCAAACTGGAACCATATTGACGTGCCAATCACAGGATGTTTTTGTGATAAATATGAGATTTCCGCCTGCAATTGAAGTATTTTAGCATATTTTTGCCAATAAGGTTGTGAGTTTGGTACCGTTCCTCCGTCCATTCATCATCTTTTATACTCACTTAATCCGGATTAGGCGACACGGCTGGAGACAGGACAGAAGGTCAGTACACCCTGACCGGCTCTGCCAGTCTATCAGAAGAGCAGTGTGTGTGTTGTGGTGAGTGAGTGTGTGGAGAAGAATAGTGCTGTGTCCACTATCAACAGGGAAGTGGTGAATTACGCCATTGTGCTCTCATTACAGCTACTTTGTGTGGAGGGTGGCAGCTGTTAATCTTGGCACACGGCTAGAGCTGTTGGATATCACACTCTCTCATAGACACACACACTCACACCACACACCACACTCGCAGAGAGCACATCGCCCTGATAAGCCGCGGCCAATAGCCTTTTAATTCATGAAGGCAGCTACTGTTCCTCATTGTTTTGAATAGCTATCAGCTCCCGCCTCTCCCTCCGACTCTCGTTATCAAGCCCTCTCTCTGCCCGTGTTTTGTGATAATGGCTCCTTTTGCACCTGCCACACAGAAGCCCTTTCAGTTGCTTACTCCATCATGGGAATGGACGAGATCTCTGTACCTCTACTGACCTCGCTGTGTCTGAGACGTGCTGGAACTTCCCGCGGCTGGGAGGAAGTCGAGTGATATCTGAAACCATTAATTTCCCACTTTGACCTTAATAATCTTGATCTCTCTCTGTCTCTTTTCCCAGTTGGGATGTCCTGAGCCAGCGGTCCGGTCCCAGGGAGCAGTGTGCTGATGGGACCTGCTGCACCGCCATGAGCTTACAAGATGGCGGCTGCAGCTACGCCGGCAGCGCCAACATGGCCGCCATCAGTGGCAGCATGCGGCGGCGGCTGGAGGACCAGGAGTTCAGCCTGCGGGTCTACCCGGGCTCCCTGGCCGAGGGCACCATCTACTGCCCCGTCAGCGCCCGCAAGAACACCACGGCCCGCCGAGGCCATCGAGTGCCTCATCGACCGGCTGCGCCTGGAGCGCACCAAGTGCTACGTGCTGGCCGAGGTGAAGGAGTTTGGCGGGGAGGAGTGGATCCTCAATCCCAGCGACTGCCCGGTCCAGCGCATGATGCTGTGGCCCCGGACGGCCCTGGAGAACCGCAGCGGGCTGTGCAGCGGCGAGGACTACCGCTCCTGCTGCGGGAGAAGAACCTGGATGGATCTATTCACTACGGCGGCAGCCTGCAGATGTGGCTGCGGGTGACCGAGGAGCGTCGCTGCATGGTGGAACGGGGTTTCCTCCCCCAGCCCGCAGGGAGCGACCCGCCGTCGGACCTGTGCGCTCTGCCGGAGCTTACGGAGCGCGCTCTGTTGGAAAGCCTCCGGGCGCGCTTTCGCCAGGAGAAGATCTACACGTACATTGGGAGTATTCTTATTGTGATTAACCCCTTCCAGTTCTGCCCATCTACAACCCGAAAATATGTCAAATTGTACGACAACCACACGCTGGGGAAGCTGGAGCCTCACATTTACGCCGTGGCAGACGTGGCGTATCACGCCATGCTGCAGCGACGGAAGAACCAGTGCATCGTCATTTCTGGCGAGAGCGGATCTGGGAAAACGCAAAGCACCAACTTCCTGATTCATCATCTGACCGCTCTGAGCCAGAAGGGCTTCGCCAGCGGGGTGGAGCAGATCATCCTGGGAGCCGGACCAGTCTTAGAGGTAAGGACCTTCACTGGAACACCTCTTAACACAAACACATTCATGACTGGTGAGTCCTGTTTGAGTATTGCTGGGATTCTCTTTGAGATTACTCCATTTGAGCCTCGTTCTTGTACTGTCGATGCTGTCGATGCTTTCCCAAACAGCCAAGAACTTTTCAGAAGCAGCTTGACTTGCACTTTATTTAGAAGAAACACATCTGGGTCTAAACTTTATTCGGCATTAGCCCCTCAGTATGAAAGGGTGGAAATCATTCTGACAGTGAAGGGGCCACCGTCGACTCGCGTTCCCTCTTGGCAGGTTTGGTCCCATTCACTAAACCCTTCTGATGTTACCCTGATACTGTGCTTCCTTTGCTGCAGAACAAATAAACAGACCGAGACTTAGTGTTTAACAGATTTCTGTCTCATAAATGAACTTTCTGTTCTTCCAAAATCAATCTTGACATCTTCAAAACCGCCATCTTTTTGCGGTTGCTTCTATTATTATGTAAAACTGACAATTTCTTGCTGCTCTTTTGGATACTCAATATAGTTTAAAAGCCCCGAAATGATGAAACTCTAGAATCGCTTCAGGATGGCATTTTGTATGTTTGTGGAAGTTCTGGTCTTAATTATCATATCTGTGCCTGATGTAGAAATAAACAAAGACATAGACTTACTTGGGTCATTTCTCTCTCTTTTTTTTTATGAACACAGACTAAACAGCATTGAATCCTTGAACGTATTTAAAAAGCAATGCTGGAAGAGTCTGACTGAGCTTACATCCAATGGGATTAACCACATCACCATTTTTTTGGCTAACAGACATTCTGCTGGAGTCAAGACGTTGTTTGTTTGACCTGAAATTGTTTCTTTTTTTTGTCTTCCAAGAATTGCAACCCCAGAATGTTGTTTACTAAACCATGCATGCTGGGATATCCTTTGTCCCCAAATGCCTCCTTTCAAAAGCTCCAGCGGAATACAAAAAAGAATTAAGTGGCTCATTATCAGACTTTCTTCACTGCTTGACTTGTTAAAGTCAGCTGCTTGTTTTTTCTCCTTAACCACCCACAAAGCAGTCACAGATCTTAGGTTTATGTTCAGATTATTGGCGTTTCATGGGTTATTCTGATTGGCTGATTTCTACATGTGGGGTTATATACAGCGTTTCAGCTTCAGCGGACATGTCTCAGAGGCTTTGTTCACACTTTTGTGCTGTTTCCCTTATGAAAGCCATACAACCAGGAAAGTGCAGCCCTTTATTTATGACTGTGCCAAATTAAAATCACTCAAATCATTTAAATAGACCTTTAGATCTTATGATCATGGTGTAGTGTCATGGGACTCAATATTCAAGGTCAACAAACGTATAGCTTTGTAGTTCTGGAGTCTTTTGGAGGATTGGTTATTTACGGCTTTCCTGGAGAAATTCTCCTATATTTCCATCCAAATTTCCAAGAGAAATTTCCTCCGGACTATTCTGGCATTGCTGCTTTCAGCAAGGCTCAGTACGCTTCATGTGCTGTAAATTAGACCGTCTGCAGAGCGGAAGTGACAAAAGCCTGATGAAATCCAAAGAGAAGTCAGCAGGTTATTTCTCTGCAGAGGAATGTCGGCTCATAAGACCTGGGCATGAAATGGATTACAGAAATGTCCCTCTGAAGCTGGAATGTCTTAACAGGCCGGGAAAAAAAATCCTATATTTAGCCCGTAGCTTTACCACATATGACTCTTTATATTTATATATAATGTGACCTAGAAATGGTGTTTCTGCAGCGTCCAGTCTCCGCATTGATGGAAAAGAAAATCTAGTGGAATGCCCCTAATCCACCCGGGATTATAAATCAATAGTGGATTATGGATTATGGAATTTCATTGGGAATTTCATGTTTGGGGGAAGGTCTGCTCAAGGGCAGCGTGTTTCTCGGCGAGTCCCTCCAGTTTGTTGTTCTCTGGCAGCCATTTTGTTCCGCAGATCGCAGCTTCCTGTCCGGACACACGGGGACGTCGTGTCAACACGCAGCAGCGTGTGTTGTGTGTGTGTGTGTGTGTGTGTGTTGACACCATGTGTGTCCCATTCTGGAGACCTGTCTGATAAACTCAGGCTGCCATGCATTTGGATGGAAGTACTTCTCATCCGGACCCTTTAAAAACTTTAGCAGAATCCGGGGAAAAGAATTCGTTTCTGCAGCTGTAAGAAAGAATCTTGGTCATGTTTTGGATTTTCTGTGCATATGCAGCCGTGCATCCTGCAAAGCCTCTTGCACAATAAGAAAACAAGGTGTGTGTTACATGGGTCGCCAATGACTGCTATTTGCTGTGTTTTCCGACAGGGCTGCACTCCTTCTGCAGGCCGGCTGAATACCTGTCTCAGCTGAAAGGTCTGTTAGATAATAACACAGATAGAGGAACATTACAGTGCTCTCGGAGGAACTAGGTCCTGTGTGTGTGGGAGCACGGCTGTGTCATGTGTAATCACTTCCCCATCAATCACCTGTCTGTGGGAGCCGAGGTGCATAGTTTAAAGTGAGGTGAGCAAAAAAAAAGAAAAAGAGTTGAGATGGTGCAACACGCCGGGCACAACATCTGTGTTGGAGTAAAGTATGAACGTATGTTCATGTTTACATGGGGATTAATTCTACTTGCTGAAGTCGCTGTGGATGTGCAGGCCTGGATATTAAAGCATGTCCCAGAATCTGTAGAAAGGTCTGGAACAGGAGTGAGAGCATTTTTCAGGATGAGAAACGGCCCGCTGGCAGGAGACGCAGCGGTCGGGCTTCGGTTGGAGAACATTGTGTGAGAGCCTGTAGACTCAGATAAGTCATTCTTTTTGGATTCACTTAAGGTAGCTTAGCGCCAAACAGATGAATGGAGGGAGGGAGGGGCACCTGCAGACCCCGGAACATTATTTTTGAAGCCATGTTCTTTTCACATATCAGTGATTTTAAATCGTTTGCCTTCTGCATCTGATGGGTGAAATTAAGAGCTGAATTAAACGGCACCACCTGCGAGGGATTCCAGCTGGGATTATTTTCTTCAGTCTTTAGTCTGTGAAGGTGAAACTGAAATGGAAAAAGCTTTGAGTTTGTTCCCCTGACCTCAAACACGAAATAGCGGACTGCCTCACATCTCTGCTTCCTTCAAGCGCTCGTCCCTCGGAGGTAGATCCGCTCCAGCAGCGCAGCCGCCAGCCCGCTGACGCCGTGTTAACATCAACAGCACTGCAGGCAGAAGCTACTCGTCATCATTCGCGGAGCCGGTGGATGGGGCTCTCCGTGCCACGCAGCAGTTCACACATTTGATGAAATAAGCATCTGACAAAAATCAGCCATCTTACAGACTCTGACCCAGGTTCCCTCTGAGTCATTTTGATCTTCTTGTAAAGGATCTTGTGGGCAAAGTCCCTCCATTAAAGTATCATGTAACACAGGATGTCATTCATATTGGAAAAAGTCCCTAACATTATGCAATTATTGTTTGGTTTTGAAGGTAATTTCCTTTCTGGTGAGACTCTCTGGTCGGAGACCTTTATTTATACTACCGTGCAGGCAGCCTGAGCTGTGTCCCTCACTGCCGCTATGCAGCTAGCTGAGTGAATTTACTCAAACGAGGCCTTCCAGTCGTGATCCCTCTGCCCCCGATCGGCTCCTTTCAGGTCACACTGCATCTTCTCTGTGGCTCTTACCAGAAATACAGCCGCGAGCGTCGCATCGCTCTCGATTTGCTCCGATTGCCCTCTGGAGTTCTACTTTGTCATGGTAGAGTCTTTAATAAAATGCCGCAGATGGCTGACAACTGCAGTGGTGTGTAATTTGAGCGGCGCTCTGAGCCAGGCGACAGCGGAGATATGAGCATGCAGCACGATAGCGCTGACGGGAAGACAGCTGGCCGGCTGATGGGAAGGCCTCGGCCTCTGCGGTCGCTGCTGTCTGCGGGTCTGGCTGTGAGTCTGCAGTCAGGTGAGCTCCGAGTCCCTCTGTGTTTGGAAAGAGGATTTGAAGACTCATTAAAAAATAACAAAAATCCTATTCTGCTTCCTAACCCTTCATCTTCATAGGAGCAAGCAGAGGCTGCGTGTGACCCACGGGCCATAGTTTGGACCCCTCTGATCACTCATATATTAGAGCTCAGACTGATGTTTTGGCTTCTCTGAAAGGAGGTCTCAGCCCATCACTGAATATTTGCGATGTCTTGAGGCCTAAAGTTAAAACCTGATCACTCTCCATCACACAGCAGAGCCGTTTCCCCCCAAAACAGCAGCAGTGGACGGCTTTCTGAGTTGACTTCAGGAAACTCGGCTTGCATTTAGATCAGCTGCTGCTGAAGCTGGACTGTGAATTTATGCTCCAAAAATGGTGGAATTCTCTCCTGATTTATGTTCACCAGGCCACCAGAAAGGATTGTAAAAGCTTCTCGTTGGATTAGCAATGGCAACTGTTATATTAACAACACATGGCTCTGGGAGTGTACTTGTGGTAAAACTCTTCGCCAATGCTTTTTTGTGACGCAAGACAAGTTTCTTTGTCCACTGGTATTGTTTATAGCGTATTGTTGTCCACACCCCCCCGAAGCAGGTGTGTCTGAGTGTGTGTGGTGTGTGTGATTTCATTACAATAACAGCAGCACATAGCTACTATTGGCCCACCATGAAATCAGCGTTTTCAGCGTTTCTGCTGTTTTCATGTAACAAGCCATCATTTCAAAACGGTGGTCATGTAAACACAAACATTTATGAAACGAAATTGCAATATTGATGTTTTCCAGATGAAACTTTGCAGTGTCGATCATTCCAAAGAGAGTAAATCAAATAAAAAATTTTCTTATAAGAAAGCCTTAGTCAATGATAATCTTTTATCACTGATTTTATGAGTTTCTGAGTATCTCAGGTGCTCAAGAAGTTAGTTCCAGGATGTATTCAAGACCAAATAATGTAATATCATAATTTCTATTCAGATTTGGGGCGCTTTCTTCTCACAGCTTCGTGTTTCTAAAGGCTCTGGCTGATGTTTCTCTGGGTTTTGTCTTTTATGTGGTGGAGAAAATGAAGAGATGTGTGGACGTTACGCTGGGTCATCAATAATGTGGAGAGATTTCTGATAGCTCAGGGGGATTTAGGCTGGGAGGAAAAGACGTGTTTACCTCATCTGTTACTTTCATGTAACTGGACGGTCTTTCTACCCAGACCCATAAATCTGGAGGGGAAAGAAGAGGAAATGCTTGGTTTTTGCCAGATATTTGTGCGCCGGCATGCAAAGCAGCCATTATTTCAGCGGAGTTTCAGATGCGTGTGTGATTTAGGGCTCATCTCATTCACACAGCTGCCGAACGGCGTCCCTGCAGTTTGGAAGCAGGTTTTTTTACCATCGGTGAACCCGCCGCTGGGCCTCAGTGACCGGGCTGGAGTCCGGTGAGGACGGAAAAATGTTCCACTTCCCAACAATGACGGAAAGAAACAAAGTGTTGACTCGTTTTCTTGAAGCAGGTTGAGGAGAATGAATAAATAATGTGGGTTTTCTGCATCGTTTTCCGTCCCCACTCTGTTAATTTGATCATTTTCTGGGCGGGAGGCAGCTCTTCAGACGCAGCTGAGCACGACCAGCACACACCCGGACCTTAAATCCATCGTAGGACTGGCTGGGGCTTTGAGCCGGACCCCAGCTGTGTGGTGCTGTGCTGGGGGGGAGGGGGGTGGGCAGACGGACCCAAGGGCTCCTGCGGGGCCGCGGGGGCCAGATTAACAGCACCGCCTTTTGTTCTGTGGTGGTGTGGCCAGCAGACCTGCCTGCCGCCTGCTGCTGCAGGTGGTAGCCCCAGCAGACCCCCCGTGCCCCCCCCTCACTGTTTCTCCACCTCACCATATGGTTCCCATCCAGATGCCCCCCCCCCTCCCCAGCTCTTAACCCAGCCCTGGGGGACGGACCTGTCTCCGTGGCTGATAGATGGCCTCAGGTAGTGCCTTAACCCTGCGGATTGTGAAAGTGTGGCTTCAAAGGAAGTGTGTGTCATCGGTGTGAGGTGTGAAAGCTGCCCAGCGCTCCAGTCCAGCAGCACAGGGAGCTGCGGCCAGGAGAAACCAGCGCTCTTTAACGCTCTAAGACTGTGGAGCTCGGCCATATGAGCACACTTAAGCGCACAGTGAGTGTGTGAACCGCTGAACCTGACGGGTCAGAAGGAAACTCGCCTGCGACCGGGCTGCGGGAGCCCTGGCGGAAGGCAACTGTGCATGTTCGCAGAGCTGTTTTTATTCCCAACATGACTGAGGGCACTGCTGCTGTTGTGTGTGTGTGTGTATGAGAGAGGGGAGAGAGGAGAGAGAGAGAGAGGTGTTGTGTTAACGTGCGGCGTGGAGGAGAGCTGCCTGTCACAGCGTGTTAGCGCGGCAGCTCCTCCCGCAGCGGGGGGAATAAGAGACGCTACCCCACGACTGTGCGTGTCCTTGGAGTTTAAATCACAGTGAAGCATCTGAAAGCTCTCTGCCAATCAGGACCGGCGTGCGCGGGGAGGCGAAGCTGCTTCACAAAGCACATTCAGGCCACTGTCACACGCAGCCAGGGATTCCACAAGAGGACGTTTTCCACTCAACATTTTCAAAATACCATTGTTTGCATCAGATTATTGTGAAAAAAATGTTTTAATTTACACAAACCTGCATAAAAACCTGATTAAGAGCCACAGTGAGAAGCATGGAGCATGAAGCCTTGCTGGCCAATCAGATTCCAGTAGGAAACATAAACAAACATGGCCACAGATTGCTTCCTGTTTCTTCTAACAATAATGGCGCCAGGGTTGTTTGTTTGGACTGATAGATGAGTGGAGCTCTGAAATGGCCAAGGTTACATAATGTCTCTGATCCGAATTAATATTACAAATGTAATATTGGTTTTCATTTATCTGAGTTGTCGACTTTCTTTCCAGCGTTGCGTCTGAATCCCGTCCGTTCAGTGAGGTACTTCACAACAGTCGCCGTGTGTTACTGACGGGCATGGAGCGCCGGCCAGACACGGCGGGTGGTGTGCTGGCTAATCGCGCGGCCCACCCCGGGCCCTCCTCGGTCCTGTTCGCCACCTCCATCCCCGTAATCCTCGTCCTCTGGGCGGCCCGGCGCTCCTCGATGTGGCTCCTGAACATCTGCTGGCTGGATTATCCCCCTTCTCCTTCTCGTTCCCTCTTTCTCTGGAGCATTCCCGCTTTCCTTTCTCAGGAAGCTCAGTGCGCTGCGCCTTTATCCACGCAGACAGCTGTACACGGTGTACTCAAAACGATCCGCAGCCGTGTGTTTGACCTGGACTGGGTTCAGTCTGATATCCATGGCCAAGTATTTGCTCTCGGCCGCTCCTCTCTGCAGCCTCGGGAAGACGACTTTCTGCTTTTGGCTCACTCCTAATTTATTAATCTGCCTTGTATTAATATCTTAAAGTGACTAATATTTTAATGACTCTGCCTCGGATAAAACGCCATCAGTGAGCGCAGCTGTTAGGAATGCTGTTTTCATATTCACTCTGTGGAGGAGCCACGTTTCACTGAGTCAGTGGTTTCATATTGATAGATTATAAACAGAACTCATGTTGGAATGAAGTGCAACATTAAATACTATACAGGAGTGAATACTCTAATATCATCTTCATTTCAACTGCTGGGAGGAAAATGAGGATTTCCTCAGGAACTTCAGCAAATGCGCCAATGTTTCACAACCATGCATGTCAATTCAGTAATAATGGTAATTTTCAGTAATGATCAGCTGCAGAACCGTTGTTAAACATGAGAGTTTGAACTGAATCAGACCTGGCCAGCTGGTGGTCTGATCAGCCTACAAATCTAATCCAAAAAGGTAGAAACTCATCAAACATGGATTGGAATAACTTAAATTTCTGAAGATTTCCATATACTCTTAGTTTCATGTTGAATAGAATTGTAGATGGATCATCTCTTTGCACTTGTTTTTTTTTCTTTGGTATGGCAGAAAGCAGCACTGCACAGGAATCCAGCTCAGATCGAAGCTCTACTTGCATATCGTTTCCTCTCAGGCTGAACACACACTTGCGTTGAGTTTCTTCTCCTCTGCATCTTGTGGCCGAGCAGCTTTGTAACTATTAACACCATTTGGAATTGTCATGTTTTTTTTTTTTGTCAATAGTCTTTCAGGATGATTTCAAGCAGCTTTTCTGTTTTAATAATTGTGAAAGAAACACTGGTTATAACGAGCTTCTCCTAATCGGATTGTTTCAGGCAGTACCAGAAGTGATTTGTACCACTTCCTCTCCCATGACTCCTCTCTCCAGATTCAGTCAAAGCCTGGTGGAAATTGATAGTCTAAATGGGCCTGATTCAATCTGAGCCTGCTTATGTGGTGTCACAGTAATCAAGGCCAGATGAGATTACAGACATTAGGAGGGTTAGCTGGACACGGGGCCATCTGAGCCAGACCCCAGTGGTCCAGCAAACCAGATCTTTGTTGGGGATTTTGTCCATTTGAAACCGCTAACAAGCCTGTCATCAATCAAAACAAATCCAATCAAACGCCATCCATCAAAAAGAGCAACGTCGACGTGTTTTTGTTTTTTAGGTCTTGCCAGATTCATTCCTCGAAGGTTTCCCCTGTTCCTTTGTGTTCTGGCGCTCCTGTAGCAGCATGTTTTTCATTACCTTTTCTCTTTTGTTCTGCGGTTGTGATGCAGCCTTTGAAAAGTTATTTCAAGCTGGTGAAGAAAACAAATTTAGCTTTTTGTTTGGGAGTTTCTGGAGGAGGTTTGCCTTGGCGTAATTGGTAGCTTCGGCACACAGCAGCATGTGGTGCTGCACAGAGAACTGAGCATCAGGCAAGGACAGATCGCAGGGACGACACCAAATAATGGCCTCCAAATGACTGCGTGTGTGAAAGCTTAAATAAATCTCTGTGTTCTGTGTATTGAGTTGTTTAAATGCACAGAAATGCGTGACTTGGCTGCTTGTCACTCGTGCTTGCTGCTGTTGGTGCAGACCATAACCAGGGATGGCTGTTTGTGTGGTGGGACCCCCTGCTGTGGCGAACCGTGCAGCTGAAGCCCTTCTTGTTTATGCTCACTTCACTGCAGCAGTAATTACAACTCTGAATCTCCCCGCTTTTTTCAGTCCGACATTCTGTCTCACTGTGTCACACACTGAAAAGTGAGCTTGTATCAACAGCGACAAACCCAATTTACATTAAGATATTGAACTGAATTAGTGTTTCAAAACTTGATGGCGTCTTCTGGTTAGCAAATCTGTAGAATGCTCAGTGTAGTGTTGGAATTTTAAAATGTACGGCCGTTCCTCTGTTTTCGTTGGTATGGTATGGTTTTATTTATCAGGGACAGTGTGCAAAATAACATTAACCACAAAGGAGAGATGCTTTGTACCAGGTTATAGCAAAAATGCTAATTTCCACTAGTAGTCCCTGGGCAGGTTGATGTTACAAGCTGTAAAAACTGATTCTAAGTGTAGATGGAACATGATGACCATATCTTACAAAACTGGTATCCTAAGATCATTTCATAACATTTAATTTGAGAGACATTTACCTTAAAAACACATCGTCACCCATTTCTACACACAAGCTCTTTCACTCACTCATCACACCACAGTTTAAAAGTGGCTACAAACCTGATTTTTTTTATCATTAGCGTTTCGGTCGAACTGCTGTTGGAGTTGAGCAACAGTTTGGATGTCAGGTCATCAGTGGTGTGTGTCCGGCCACGCTCTGCTCCGCGATGGGCTTTGATGAGTCTGGGTGATGTTTCCTAATCACGTCTTTGAATGCTCCCACAAAGTGCGGCTTTATGCGCAAACCACCTGAGAACGGAGACTCGTCCGTCAGGTTTCAACAGGTCCGCTTTGGAAATACGCTCCGACAAAGCGGGCGACCTCCTCCCCACAACGAGTCGGAGTGGAGTCACGTTGGGTCTCGCCGTGGAGGCTGAAGCCGCGTTTTGTAGATGCATGAATGAAGGATGGATGAATGAACGGTGCAGATGTGCCATTCAGAGTGTCCTGCTCCGTGTGGGAGTGGGTGGGAGGATGAAAGAGACGGGAGTGGCCCGAACACGTCCCAGACTGAGCCTGACAGAGACGCTTTCACTCGGATCGTCTCTTTATTGTGTCCAACTCCGACCGAACAGTGGAACCTCAAAGCACGACTGCACCATATTGGGTCAACATGCAGTGTTTTTAAACTGTGGAGTGTTTTTGCAGAGGATGTTAAAGGCTTTGTGTTTTGAAGTTTATCCCAAGTAACAGTGCTCTTTCTCTTGCCCCAGTTCGTACCAGCTGTCAGTTCAGTTCAATTCAACTTTATTTCTATTAACACAGTCATTTCAAGGCGCTTTTACAGAGAAAATCCGTCCGTCTGGGCGAGTACAGGTATACTCTGGACAGGTCGACCGGGCCACCCAGCTATTGTGAATTAATAATTTAAGTACAGTTTCCTTTCAGATGTGAAATTCTGTCAGGTTGAGTGTGCATAGGGTGAATGCTCAGTGCATACCAGCATGATTTATCGCAGTGCAGTCAGTCTTTGCCATAAAATTACACTTTATTGAGCAGCAACACTTTATACCAGCTGGCACTGTTATGGGAGAGTTGTAGTCAACTCGTCCTAAATCCTAACTTGGATTCTAGTCTTTTCTGGAAAAAAATATGAAACAGATTATAACACTGCCACCTACAGACTGGAGGAGGAAGTAAGTACTACTGTGAAATAACACGTGTTGTAACTTTGCAGACATACCGATGCTTGTACCGTTTTTCTGCATCAGTTTCCTTTCCAAATCGCTCCTCGTGCACAGTACTGCGGTTCGCTGTGCCTTTCACACTGTACTGTGAAACATCTGTCCTGCCAGTGCACAGCCCTATTTGCCATATCTGCTCGGCGGTTTCTACTTATTCCATCTTGATCTATATCTTGTTCTCCGCTGGTACGCTGACCTGATTTCCCCCATGGGTATCATTAAAGTTTCATTGAATCTAATAGACCGTAGCCGACTGATGCTACCGCTGCCATAAACTGTGCTAAAATAGGAGGGTGTTCACGGTGCAGCCACGCAGCTGCAAGCCTCCGTTTGAAAGGAAACAGCCCTGTTCCACATCAGAACAGTAACCATCATTCAGATACATGTTTAACTGACTCAAAACAGAGTTTTATTCCTGTTCAGTTGGGTTGATGAGGCTTAATTACATCAGCAGTCATGATGTTTGGACTTTTCCCTGTTTTAAAGCCATTTTTTGCTGCTTCATTTGTTTAGACCGAAGTGAATTTAAAAGGAATTCTTGGTTCATGTAGCCAGTTTTCCTGTTCGTGACACAGGCCAAGGTCATTATGTTTTTGACTTAACCAGCTTCATCCATCTGTCTCCTCAAATCTTGGTCAATCTCATTTTGTTAATGCAAAATCTTTGAGAGGCCTTCGGGGGATTTCTCCTCGTGTGGCGCATCTGTTCGCTCTCAGCTCAGTTTCAACAGAATTGATTTTAGTGACTGAAAGTCAAAGGTCAGTGTCACTTCTCCATCACACCGCTCCCTCCTATATGAATGAAATATCTGAAGTAAGAACAGAATAAACTGGTTCGCTCGTGGCTTCACACGATGTCTCACAAATGGAGAAGAAGAAGAGGGAGACAGTTTTATTCAGTTGATTTTACTTGTTTTCCAAGCTTTTTCCATAATGTATTGATTTGTTTCTCTTCCAGGGCGTACACCTAACACCTTTTATTGCATACTTCAACAGTTTCCACCAGATGCGAAGTGAGATTTTGCTGCTTTGCGGAAGTAAACAACCACACAGTTGTGCATAATTCTAGTTTAAGGCTTGAACCGTGTGCCTGGCTGCTCTTTTTTATGTGATTATAGGCACGACATGAGTTACAGCTTCAGACATAACATGTTTTAAAGAGGTGTTTCTGAAGCAAACACGCGATTCTGCACTTTGCATCTGCACTTTTTGGCCACTGTGCAGTTTAGAGTGTCGCTTGGGTGGGCTCAGGTTCGTATGGTGGACTTGGTCTGCTTTGCAGTGGCTTTCAATTATGTTATAACTGTGTAATAACAAGTTTTGACTCCAAACTAAAGTGAGCTGGTTTTAAATTGACGTGATCCAGTTATATTGTCCTGTTGGGATCTGTGAGTAGTATTAGGCGTGCATTTGGCGCCATAATCCCAGAGATTGAGATCTCCTCAGGCAGTAATGGGATCGTATCGGTGTGGGTGTTCAGCGGTGGATTAAATCTCATGAAGCGCGGTTGCGCAGGTGTACGGTGACGGTGTCCCGGTTGTGCCGGATCACTGCGGCTGTTCGCCGCGCCGTCTCCCCGCAGAGAGATGAAAGCGCTGCGCGCAGCACCCTGCCTTCATCTCCTCCACCATCCCACCCACCCTACGCCACAGCACCAGGGGCACATGAGGGAGTTGAGGGGAGATAAAAAGGAAAAGGAGGGGGGGGGACACAGAAAAAGAAGAGGGGGAGGGAGATGAGAAATCCTCGCCTGAATAATAGAGAGGGAGTCATTTTGAAGCGAGCGAGGTTCCCAAGTGCCCCAGTTTCAGCAGTTTAGTGAAATTGAGAGGAGGAAGTAATGCTGATAGGTTTTCCTCCTCCTGAAGGCCATCCTCGCCTTCGTCGGGAGTAAAGCTGCGCTGCACGGAGGAGGTAAACCAATCCTCCTGCCTCATCCATGTGTTCTTCACCCCCAGGAGCTCATTCAGCTTGTAAACAAACGGCATGAAGAAATGTGTCTGAGAGCCTTCGGAGGTCCGACCTCCGGAAAATCCTTTTAAATGTGTTTAATAGGCCAGGCCTGCTGCTGTCTGCGGCATTCACTGCTTCCTCCCAGTGAAGCCAGACCTGCCTCGTAACAGAGACGAGGATGAGAGGAAATGCGTGAAGGGAATTGACCAGGAAGGAGAAAAAAAATCCATGCCGGTACAGAAATGAATTGATTTCTTGTTTGGTGGGTCTCGCTGTGATTTGACCACCCACTGATGACATGAATCAATCTGTAAGACCAGGATCACAGTCAGGATGTACGCTCCACGCTCACAATACACGATACAATACAAGAAACTGGGTCATCAAAACCTCTTCTTTCACCTCTGTCTTCTCTATCCAACTCATTTAAGCAGATTTGTCGTCAAGTCAGAAATATAGTTTCTTCTTGTCACGACTGAGGGGCAGTACTTGGATTTCGTTGTTAGGACTCTGATCTTGCACTGAATCAACCTCTAATCCACTTCTAGTCCAGTATAAGTACTGGTATGTAAGTTTTCAATGTATTTTCACTGATGTTGATGAAACATCGGAAAACTGTTTCTTCTGATTTCCTGTGTGGCATCTTCTGGTTATCCTGAATTCATATCAGTATTCATGCACAGCCTGAAGCTGACTTTTGCTTACCGCAGTACTTGGTGAGATGTACAAAGAACAAAAACATTTCAATCCTGACTTTCCAAAAGTGGCTGACAGACATCACCATTCTACATCTGACACACATTCAAGAAGAATGAAAAACATATTTTGACTTTCTAAACATCTGTTGGATATTTGAAAATGTGGTTGACATCCTCTGAATGACAGATGAGTCTTGTTGATGTAATTTGAGCATTATTTGGCTGCACACTGACAAAGACAAACTGTTGCACGCCTTCATCTACTGCATCTTATCAAGTTCACGCTTGTTTACTGTGTCGAGATAAACGGACGTCACGCCTCTATTACTGCATTATCATCATCATCATCGTCGTCGCTTGTGCTGGGCAGCCGGCGAGTGTCGGAAGCTCTTTAAGGTTTCTGTGAGGATCTGAAACTTTGCATTGAACATTTATCGTGCGATCGGTTCTTTAAAAAAAATAAATAGAGGCGGCGGCTCCCGCTGCTGACAGAAGCCTCATCCTGAAGAAGACAGAAGGAAATAAAAGAAGTGAAGCACAGACGTAATGCTTGATGTCAGCGGAGGCAGAGGGAGCAGTAAAAGTGCCCAAAATAAGCAAAGGAGAACTTGAAACGAGAAAATATCGAGAGCTCAAGATAAAGTCAGACTGGCTTCTCGGCTTCCAGATAGACGGAGAGAAAACAGTGCAGCCTGACAGCGTGACAAGATGTCTCACTTCACCAAGCTTCACCTCCTCCCTCCCGTTCCTCCTCCCGTCAGGCGCAGATAAGGGAGGAAATGCCACACTCCTTTATTGCTGTGGTATTGCCAAATCCACCGCTCACACTGGGCACTAATTCATCTTCCCCACTCTTCACTTGGGTAAGACAATACTTCACCCGAGAGCTCAGAGATGGTCCTAATAATTCCACGGCTTGCCATTTTGGCTCCCAACGCGGCGTTCTCTGAGTTATGAACAGAAAGGTGACTCTCAGCTGAAGCTGGAGTTATTTATCTGTATTTTTGGACTGCGCGGACATGAAAATGGCCAAATTGGAAAGTGGTCTTGCTCGCCAGAATACTGCAGCTATAAATCACTAATGCTCAGTTCGTAAACACGAAGCTCTAGATAGATTACAGTTGCTCAGCTGGAAACTTCCAGATGTAATGTTTTACATCTTCAGAGAGGTGCTTTTTGAAAACGCTCCGGCTCTGTGTACATTGAAATGCAGCTTTTCTGAAACGCTGTTATTGTGCATGCACATCACAGAGATAGTAAATTAGATGGACAATACAACGTTTCCCTCCACTGTATCGTGGCTCCTGGACTTGGCAGTTTAATGGATGAAAGCCATTGTGCACTGTGCAAGCATGTACTGTATATATGGTCTCATTACGAACACAACAGCGCCTGTGACCTGGCACGCTAACGGCAGCGTTTCCAGCGTTTCTGCCGTAGGATGTTGTCTTTGAAATTTTACTGTTCGCATATAAAAATATGTTTTTAGCTGTAGTATCCCTTCAAATACTTAGTACTTAGCCTTATTAGGAAAGCACAACATATCACAAATTCACATGAAAGAAGAAAATGAAGCTGTGTTAACATAACATTTTCAAATCCCTAAACTAACAACAGTGTGAGTCACTGAGAAGCTTCCAGAGTGCGACGTTTCTGAAACACTCATCTCTTTGTCTTTGAACATGAAACAGTTTTTCTCAAGCATTGCTGCTCAACAGGTGCTCTACGGTGACAGCCAGTGTGATTAAAGACAGTATGAGGTGATACCAGAGTGTTTTTATTTCTCACTCGATTGTATCAACATCACAGAGCGCCCATTCACTACACACCATCATCTGCATAAGTGGAGACACATCACCGACATGCTCCAGATGCTGAGTGGATAAAATATGTTGGAAAGAAGGTTGAACGTTGGCACTGTTTTTGGTGCACAAGTGGATGGTTAAATTACAGAAAAGCCGAGTCGTGGCCTGGCAGTGGCGGACTACAGCTATTTAAGTGGGGACAACAATACTCCTGAAAATGTTACCATCGGAACATGAAACATGTCTGAAATGATTCCTCTCCAGCTTAATGTTGTGTAAAGGGCTTTGCTCAACTGCGAAAAATTGTATGTTCCAAGCTCATTGCAAATCAACAAGTGTCCATTCGTCCAGACTCCCTGGTTTCCAGTGTATCTGCCGTTGCCCCCCCGGGGCCAAATGTTTGACACATGAGTCTTGGACCTTGATGACTTTGATGCATGTTTTCAACTCAGTTTGAGTGTGTCGTTGAAATGAGACTTCAGCCTTCAAAGAAGAAAAAAGTGTCAAACCTCCCCTCTGATTATGTCTGACCTTTCTGACCTCTCAGGCCTGACATGATTGATGAGATTCTTTGTACTAATCTGTCTCTGTTAGTCGTTTCTATCAGTAGAAGTTCGATATGAGATTTGTCTGCATTTTTCACCATCCCTCACAGTGGCTCCTTCTCACTTGAATAGTTGAAATATTTTAATTCCAGGTGTCCAATAATCCAACTAATGCAGGGATCTGATATTAAAAGGGTCATAAAACTTGGACAGTGTAAGGGAAGGTCAGAAGGTGACCCCAGAATCAAACAACTTCCAATAAGTTATCAACTCTCAATGACTGAAAACTGAGCATAAATCACACTCGGAGGACACGTTTCCAACGAGCAGATGAAAAAGCAGAGAGGAGCTGAACCCAGTTAACCGAGTGAAACTTGAAGAGCGCAGTGGAGGAGGAAAGAGGAGACGAGAGACAGGAAACGCCTGAGGTTGTAACCAGCGCTCCCTTCCCTGCAAGTAAACAAAGCGTGAACACACAAACACTGTCCTCATACAAATACCAGGAGAAATGTACAGATGCAGCTCCTGGATTCTCCTCCAACTACAGAAGCTGTGACTGTGGGCCGCATGTAATTTGCTCTTGATGCAGTTTTTGACAGATGTGACACACAGTCTAGAGAACACAGCCCCTAGATGTCTGTTTACTGAACGTTCTTCAATAAACTGCAGGATGAGCTCCTTAAACTGATTTTGCATTTCTTGTCTGAATAGAAATGTATTCAGTCCATGGAGAAATGCTCAGACATCAACTTGTTTACTGTTTGGTGGGTCCTTTTTCTTTCTGATCATCCCCGAAACCAACAACGTCTCAGCAGAAGGCAGCCACCTTTGAGTCTGCAGACCCCCCCCCACCCCCTCCACTGCTGTGGGATTGTTGGGTTTTTCTCTGTAAAAGTGCCAAGAGACAGCTATGTTGTAATTGGCGCTATATAAATAAAGTTGAAATGAACTGTTTATAAACATTTGGATAATGGTAACATTAGGATGTCAGAGGCATGCACATCCGTCTTCTGCAGGCCTACCGTTTTCAGTTATTCAGCCAAAAAAAGACGTCTTCATTGAGCCAACCAGCGATCTGTGTTTCCCGCCTGAGATAGACAGGTAACATCCAAGAGCCAGGGTCACCAGTATCAGTGTACTGCACTGACGCAGAGGCACAAACGTTCATGGTTTGTTCTGAAATCCTAATCTATAGATGCGTCTGAGAAGCTGCAGCTTGTATAAATAAATACCAAATTAACATTTCCATATGAGGATTCATCTGGAGCGTTCGTTCCAATCTTCATGAAATACACACATTACAAAACCAAAGTGTAAACTATACATTCTCCGCCCACTTAAGTGCCTAAAATAATCATCTGTCAGTACACACACACACACACACACACACACACACACACCCGGCTGGCTCTTGAGGGATTAACACATCAACACGCCCGGCCGTGGGATTTTCCCACCCAGCCTGTACACCGGCTTGTATTTTCTGTCCGTCACGCCGTGCGGCGCGCTGCGGCGGCGCTGCGGCGGGGCAGGCTCTCGGCCAGCAGGCTCCCAGATACACGCCGGATTTGCCAAAGGCGGAGACGATGCGGCGCGCTGGATCGAAGCGGAGGCGCTTCGGGGCTGATTAAATATCGCTGTTGTTTCTTGAGAGGTGTTGGTAATCTTTACAGGCTGTTGTATGGACATATGTGTGTGTTTTTTAAATTGCAGTGACCGTCTTGTCTTGACATCTCCTCAGTAGAGGTAGACGTCACAACCTCCTGATATTTATGGCTGAAGTGACGTAGTTTACGCACACGGAGCGCTTACATTTTTTCAGTCGCTCCATTTGTCTTTCTCCGTCCTCCTGATTCTCCCCTCTCCCTTCGGTCTGTTCCTCTGTGCGCCCCCCCCCCCCCCCCCCCCCCCCCCCCCCCCCCCCCCCCCCCGACAGTGGTGGAGCGCCTGTTGACAGTCCGGTGCGGAGGCTTTTATTGGGCCTGTGTGTTCAGCCCTTCCTGAGGCCAATGGAATCCAGATGTGGTCCAGCACAAAAGTGACAGCGGCCATTTATGGAGTGTGTGTGTGTGTGTGTGTTTTCGTCTCCTGAACACGTGCGCACATGTGATAGCTCGCACCGGACGTGTTTTCCTGTTGTCGCAGATGGGAAGCCGCGGATGAGACACCGGAAGGGGCCGCTTTGCCCCTCGTGTGCGGCGGCCGGTGGAGACGCTGGCCGCACATTTACAAGCCGGTAAAATTAGATCCAGCCTGGTGACCTGATGTTTAGTGGTCTGCGAGACGCGCCGCAAATGACCACGAGCCCGGCGGCAGAGTTTTGTTACATGTTGTCGCCCAAACTCTCTCCTCGTGTTCTTCATTCCTGCAGCCGGAGCTGGCTTGTGATTTATGGAATAGATTGTATTGATCATATCTAAAATAAAAGGCCTTTCAGCTGTTGTTCAACGGCAGGAGCTCTCAAAGCTCTGCCGCTGAGACTGGTGCTGATTCCTCTAGCTGCAGAGAGCAGTTCTCAGTATGTATAATTGTCAAGCTAACCTTCAGACATGATCCAGAAAGCCACAACGTGTTCAGAGCTGCAATTTGAAGCAGCTACATGAATATAAAAGCCAACAACACGAACAAAGAGGCCAGTTACACCGAAAACTCCCCAGACCATCGTGAGTCAGTGGACTGCTGTGGAGGACAGTTGATGGTTGTTTCATTGATGTTAAGTTTGACAAGAAGCTTGAAAAGCGAAGCTGATAGCAGCACAGTGTTCTTTATTCGAGTCAGTTCTGGTTGTCGATGCTCTGATGAGGCTTTTTAATGAAACTGAAACGCGTTCTTGATACTGGAAAGCAAGTGTGTGTTCAACGCAGCAGTTGGTTAAACAAGCTTAAAAACATGCAAAGAGACAAACACAGGGAGTTTTTGTTGTTAACGTCGCTCTATTTCTGAACATTTCACTCTGCCGCTATTACAAACACCCCTGCCTCTATATTTAGTCGGGCACTTCCCTTTGTATCATATTTTTACTTAACCTTGTCAGTTATGAAAAAAGGTGTTTGCTATACAGCAAAACTTGGCACAACATAAAATGTTGGAAAAATTTGGAAACTTGAACAAGAAGCAAACGCCTCGGGGTTTGTCTCAGTCCTCCAGCTGACAGGCGCAGACACGACATCAGGATATGACAACGCTGCCATACTCATGTCTGCAGAAACGCTTCATTCATGCTAACGCGGCGTGGCTCGACGGGGTGACGCTGCTGGCTGCAGGGCTCGGCGCCGTCTTCACGCTACACGAGGAAGAGGAAGCGGTCTACCCCGCGTTAGCCGTGTGTCTTCTTCTGGTCTGTTTGCGGTGACGCCAGGCGTTGTAAACACTGACGTTCATAGCAACAGCCCATCCTCCTGCGTTGGCATCGGTGTGATCAGGTGGTTGTAAATCAGCATATATCTATGCCGTGTCCGCTGGAATTGAAGCAAATGTGCTATCACCACAGAAATCATGTAAATATTCTGCACAAGTCACATGACCTGTAGAGAAATACTGTGCAAAACTGCACAAGCCTAAAAAAACAGCAACACATAGCTTCCTATTTTTAGTAACTTCAGTTTTGACTGAAGTGAAACTGAAAAAAGCTTTGCTTAAAATAAGAAGAAGAAGAAGAAGCATGTTTGGTTTTAGTGCTGCATATAGGAAATCCTGATATTGTGGGTGGATATCTCTCACGTGGTTCTGTGTGTTCGCCTGCAGGCAGAGCTTCCATCAGTCTGTTTATGGTCTCCATCACAGTCTTACATTTATTTAAGAAGACATTTTTAATGAGAAATTAAAAGAGTTTTAGTAAATCTGCAGAAAACCAGTTGTAAAGTCCAGTGGCGTTATGAGGAATGAAAGTGTGCACGTTCGACACAATTTAACACGATGAAGAGGAGGCTGAAGTGGGGTGCAGCAGATGACTAATGCTGCATGTCAGTGCCGCCACATCCTGCGTCTGAGCTGTTCAGCTGCCCCGCAGA
Source organism: Salarias fasciatus (assembly GCF_902148845.1). Classification (NCBI taxonomy): domain Eukaryota; kingdom Metazoa; phylum Chordata; class Actinopteri; order Blenniiformes; family Blenniidae; genus Salarias; species Salarias fasciatus. Next base: position 6,313,767 of record NC_043751.1, on the reverse strand, counting down.
TGAAGAGTGTGTCCAGCGGTGTGTGCAGCAGACCGTGAAACCTCCACGGAGAACGTCATGAGCGCATGGCAAGTGTCTCACATCGCTCTCAAGTCAAAGCTCTCACAGTTTAAAGCAAAATAACGGTATTTCTGACATGTCTACTCATCTTTCAAGCTATAGCAGTTGCATTCGTTTCTCGTCACACGATGTTCCTTCCCTGCTTTCCTCTTGCTCCTCCTCTGGAGGTCGTATGTTCCTCCGCTGTCAACTATATTAGCTGTTTTGTCGTGGTGGGATCCGCTGTATTCATTCTGAGCCTTTCATGCTTTACAGCCGTGTCTGTTAGAAGCGTTTTGTGGGTCGGCGGGACAACGTCAGCTCGTTTCCTGCTCTGAAACCTTCTTGCGGTCCAGCGAGGCAGTGAATACTGGGCATTCTCTCAACTGGATGATGCCCACCGAGCACGTCCAGCGCCGGTCATCACTGCTGTGACGTTCACTGCTGCAGCCGCCACATGAAGCGAGCGTCGGGTTTCAGAGCGCGCCACCTAATACCGGAGCCGCTACGCCCACGCCGAGAGTCACGGCGAGGTCGGTTCTGCAGGAAGCTGAAAGTCCATGTAACGGGTGTGTTTCTCATCCAGTGTACGAACTGTTCTGGTCTTTGTTTTGGAGGGAAATGCTGCAAATGATGGGGCGATTTCAAGAATAATCCTCTGATTTTGAATGCGTTCAACCACAAAGAGCTTCGTCTGCTGTCATCTCGTCATGTTTTCTCCTGCTTGGATTTACATCATTAAATATCTGTCCAGGCAACAGCATGCTTGGTACTTGCAGTTAAAACAGTGAACTTAAACATTCACATTTGTTTTTTCAGCATATTTTTAACTGTATTTTTGCATTAAATTCTACTCAGCTTAAAAAAAAAGGCCTCTTCCAGCAAGTTATGTCTGCCATGCTAAACAATCAATAAATTCAGATGAAAATTAATTAGTTACCGGCCACAGGTGTCAATAGGGAAGCTTTTTTCATGCTTCTTCAGTCATTTGACGGCAATTAGAAACCTGAAGAAGATCCTGTGTTGTGACTGATTGAGTAACAACTATATGAATGTCTGAGAGCTTTTAACAGCAGCAGCGACAACAGTGGGCCAAGTTTCATTTTGTGTGTGTGTGTGTGTGTGAGTGAGTGTGAGTGATTTACTGAACGCTCAGCCAGGACGTGACTCACTGGTGAGTTAACATTCAAACAGGAAATAAGGTAATGCTCTCATGTAAAAGCCTGGAGAGACGGAGGAAGTTCTCCATGGTCATGGAGTGTGTTTGTGTCCGTGTGTGTGTGTGTGTGTGTGTGTGTGTGGGTGTCTGGGTGGGAGGGGCTTTGCATATTTTGGAGACACATCCAAACACCATATTAAGTTTCTTTGTTTGCCCCCCCCCCCCCTCGCTGTGCACATGGTGGCTGTTAGGAGGCCCCTTCTACTTCTCGCTGTGTGTGACCTGTAACTGTAATCGCCTCCTTCCGTCCTTTTTTCCTAGAAAGGAGGGCCCCTCGTGTGTTTGAAGTCGGAGGCGATCCAGAGCGGGAGTGGAGGCATTCGGGAGAGGGAGGGACTCACATGCAGAGTCAACAGAACCAGCGCCTTTTGGCTCTGTTTGCATTATTTAGCTTTTCCTTTAGATGCACGCAGCTGGAACTCTTGCACATGTTCAGAATAGGAGAACCGTTGATGTGGTCAAACGTGGCGCAAATCAAATTGTTGTAGATATGCCTTCATTTTTTATTTCTATGTTGCTTTTGTTTAAGAGTAACCTAATGCTTCGCATAACAAACATACTGTAACTCAGCAGTGTTTGTCATAGTCACTGTGTGCGAGCTGATAAAGTACAGATGCAAAGTAAGTTCCGTCCGTTATTAGGAGAAAGATGCTCTATAATCTGGCTGTTAGCTGAAGTTACTCCAGTGACTGGAAGGTGTTATGAATGGGGTCGATGAGATGCTCTTCCTCCAGTAAATGAGAGTTTGATGAAACAGTAACTGTTAAGGTAGCTGTCGGCCCAGTGTGGTCCAGACTTCAGCCCTTCATGTATGTGAACCGTGGGCAGTAGTTCCTAAAGTTATATTCATTCTCTGACAGTATAATTTACTTTCTTTAAAAGCCACAGTTCCTTTTTTCTCTGCTTTTCATTATTTGATCACAGATGTAATCTGGCTTCTGTTTATCGTTTTGTGATCAAACTGATGAAATATTGTAATAAACTGGATCTCAGTATTATAATTGAAAGCTTTTAGTTGCAGAATATATAGATTTAAAATGCTGCTCCTCACCTGGTGAAGCTGGCTGAGCTTTGCACCTGCTTCCCATGCACAGTCAGAGGACGGGTCAGAGTTGAAGCCACCTGTCTCTCACACACACACACACACACACACACACACACACACACACACACACACACCACACACACACACACACACACACACACACCCGCTGTGTGAAGTGGATCTGCACCTGCTCACACAGGAATGTGCTTTGAGCGCGTCTGTAAATGTGCAGATAGTAAAGCTTTGAAAACAAAGCGCTCTTCTCCTGTTAAACAGACTCAGATGGTTTCTGAGCCGCACAGCACCGAGTCCTCCAGTGTCAGCGTTTTACCGCCACCATCGTCACATGATGGGTGAAGGCTGTGTCTGATGAGATCCATATCAATCTTTGGAACAGGAGCGTTTATGTTTTGCGGTCAGTGGTTTCAAGTGAAAACGTAAATTGTCGTGTTTACAAGACAAAGGTCCTCGGATGAAAACTGCTCCCAAGGTGGAACTTAACTAGAAAAACCTGAGCTCTGTCGCTGTGTAAACGGGTGAAAATGACATTTTCTAGAAACGTCCAGTAGGCCTGCACAATATATCGTTTGAACATTGCCATCGCAATGTGCACATGTGCAATAGTCACATCGCAGGATGTGCAATATTTTTTTATTATATTATTAACTTTTGTTTTGCTTCGTAAAAGCAGCAAGGTGCTCCATGCTCTGCACAGCTGCACTCTCTTCCTCCCTCCTGCTCGGCACTCACCGCCCCCCCCTCCTCCACAGCAGAGAGGGGAGGGGAGGGGCCGCTCTCAGGTACACTCTGAACACAGGCGACATGCAGGAGGAAGCGACGAAGGATTTAGTCCTCAAAGAAGGTCAACATCCAAAATTTGGATGTATTTCGACTGTAAAAAAAGATGATACAGAACAAAAAAACGTTCTCTGCCGACAGTGACTCGTCGTGGTTGCCTCAACACGAGGTAATACGTCAAACCTGTTGGACCATTTGAAACGCCATCACAAGCTCCTGTTTTCCAGGACAATTACAGAAGCCTTTGCCGGCATAACACCGTATGATAGGAACTCCAAACAGCATCGACAAATCATGGATGCAATAACTTTTTACCTAGCAAAAGACATGGTGTCATTGAACACAGTGGATCGTTAAAGAGGTTTAAAAAAATGATTGACAAGCGGTATGAAACACCACGTATTTCTCTCAAGTGGCCATCTCCCCAAATACAGCTATTCAGGTCATCTGGTGAAAATTCTTCTATTTTTAATATTGCAATATATATTGCAATATTTGCAAGCCCCCAAAAATCGCAATGTCAGTTTTTTCCAATATCGTGCAGCCCTAACGTCCAGGCTCCATCCCGAGACGCTCTACTGCAGCAAATAGTTCTTCTGCATATGGTTGATAACAGCGTTTGCTTCCAGAGTGATGATCATGATTTCAAGTCGATATTCTCCTCCGAGTTGGTACTTTATTGTCCACTGTCAGCTGTAATAGAAAATTCAACTTTCTCATTCATTTTCACCAATGAAATCAGAACGCTGGTTCTTCAACGCAAACTTTTGTGAACTAAATATCCAAAAACGATGCGATTTTATATGAAACGTCATGTAAATTGGGACTAAGACAATGTAACTGTAGAGCATGTCAGCATTTCCAAAATCCATATCCACAAAGACTGATGCTGCATTTTCACGACAACGAAACAAGTCAAAACGGGGGGGGGTTTCATCACATCGGCGCATCTCATTCACACATAAGTGAAGCTACATATCATAGAAAAGATGATTTCTGAAAAGTCCCGCCAAAGTAGAGATTTGGAGAAACGTGGCACGAGTAACGTGTGACAGATAGTTTTTTTTTTTGTTTGTTTTTTTTTTCATTCATGCTGCTGTGGGACTGCGTCTGCTGGGGCGACAGGACAGAGGCGCTCTGGAGTGAACTGCTGCTAAGCAGCCCAACATGTCTCTGTGAGGGGAAAGCTTTGATTAAAGGACAACGCGTTGAAGAAACGTGTTGCTCTGGAAACATTCCTGAGTAATTTCTCCCTGAAACCATTTCCACTCTCTTCTTTTGTGAAATGTAATGGGTTTCACAGTTTTTCTGCTAAGCCGTAATTGCATGACAGATGATCTTCAGTCACTGGGTTGCTATTTTCCCGGTGAGGAAGCTGTCAGGAGGCGTGGGCCGGCGGTGTAACTGATGCCTATCAGCGGTGTCGCTTGGCATTCACCTCCTGTCACGTTAAAGCTGTTAAATGAAGCAGCAAAACAGGGTTTGTCTTCCACTGTGTGTGTGTGGTATGTGTGTGTGTACAGTCAGAGCGTTCACTGTATCTGTCAAACCCTGCGCCGACACTCTGCGGAGCTGCTCTGGAGTCAAACGTCCCGGAAGGCAGAGGTTTCTAGTTTGGCTTGTCAGGGCGAATCAGCAGATGGCGGTGAGACTTTCATTCCTGCTGATTTCATAACAAACCTAAGGATGCATCAATAATGAAAACTAAACTGAGAAACATGTTTGCATCTAAATACGAAACAGGCTGCGCAGCTGCACAATCATCAGCCTGTTCATGCAAACAGCACTTTTAGTTCTACTTATTTTCACCTATTTGCAGGTCCTGAAAGCACCCTATGGATATTTATAACATAATAGCCTCGGCATGAATGATTTAAAATTCTGTCTGCTTATACATCTTGTTTTTTGCAAAAATAGAAAAAAAGTGATTTTAAGGATAAATTTGATTAATTAAACACATTATAGCTAAAGCAAGTCCTTCATATAAAAAGTAGTTAAAGTAAAAGTAGTTAAAGTAAAAGTAGTATCGTCGTCTCTGCGTCCCCAAATCTAATAGTTTGTGTTTCCATGATAACTCACTGCATATTTTTAAACGGTAGAACCAACATCCAGTCCTGTTTGATGATGTCCATAATTCCTTTATTTCCAAATGGTGACGCTAATTATAAGGAAAGTTTTTTTTTTTTTATTATTGTTTACTGCTCATGGAGATCTTATTGTATTTATATGGAGAATTAAACATTGCGGTAACGAGGCCTTTAACAGGAATGCGAACCACTCAGTTCTCCCTGAAACATAAAAAAACCCAGCTTATGGGAGCTCGCCCAGCAGTGGTTTTGGCACATTTCCACTTGTTTTCCATAATCTAGGTCACCTAATGATTTTTGAGAGTGTTTGGGGAAACGCTGGCGCGTGCCGGGAAAAGGAGGAAAAGACTGAAAGTAAAAGAAGAAAGGGACGAAGCACGAGGTTATCAACGTTAGCGCTGGAGCCCATTTTAGCCCCCGCTTTCAGGAACGTCTTGACGTGTTAATTATCGTCCTCGTGCTTCGCTTTCTTCTTCACGTGTCGGGATGCGGCGCCGCCGTTTGCTCCCTCAGAGCTGGAGCTTTCTGCAGCGCTGGAGCAAACCGCTGGCTAATGCGATGTGACAGCGTGGACGAGCCCACGGGGGCTATCGCAGCGCGCGAGCGCACATTAGCATATTGGGAGTTCGGTCCTTCACGCGCACGTGCTCGCACGCACACACACACACACACAGCCGCAGCAGGATGAAGCCTTGGGGGTCAGCGCGCTGGCTTCGGTAGCATATGGCTGGCTAAGCACTGGAGCGGTGATTTGTGTAAATGGACGCTGCGCCGAGCTGTTTTTAACACTCATGTTGCTTATTGGAGAACTCGTGTCTCCACAGGCTACGCAGCGGCGGCCGGGGTCAAATCGGTTTGTGTCGTATCGCATTCAAGTCTCTCTAGTTTTAACTCGCTTCCGTCAGTTTTCCTTGTTTTTGAATATCTCCTGAAGGCCACGTCTTTGTTAGCTTTGGTGCAATCCTCGGATAGGTTTGAGCCACAACGCTAACAAAAACACTGACGATGCATTTTCACAGTAAACATTAACGCCTTACTCTCATGATGTTGTGTATATTATCAGGAAGAATATTTTACTGGTTTTTTTTAACAAATTATTTTAAATAACCTTTACTGATTCACTACAATAAAGAAATGCTCTTGCGTTCTCGAGGTCAAAGTTCAACACACTTGTTTTGAGTGTATTATATCATGAAAGCCTACTTAAACAAAAAACACTTCTTAAGTTTGACCAATCGGTGTCAGAAACAAGGTTACGGGTTGGCAGCTACCTGAAATCACAAGTTGTTATAAATACGTATTAGCAGCCTCCGTCAGACTGAAAGCAAACTAAGCTGATTGCACAGCGGTTCTCAACTCCTGGACTGTGGACCAGCACTGGTTTTCAGAACATGCCACCGCACAACCAACTGAGTGAATTAATCCAAATTACTGATAGCCTTCATTGGCTTCCCCCAGCATTTACCTTCATTTTTTCCTATTTTTTATCCAGTTGGCCCAGAGCGTAGGTCACATCAGGACAGAGGACAACCAGTTCGTCACAGCATTTCCTCATACATTAGCATCGCGCATCATTCTTAGATGCAAACGTGTTTTTAAGCTTGAACTTCTTCAATAAATTTAGCTGATTCTGGTTTTTGCATGGATCTAATGCCTTTAAACTGCAAGTTTTTTTCTGGAAAACGAAAAGTAGAACATGATGCAAATGAAATGTGTTCATTGTCATCCTGGCCGCTGGTTTCGACGCCCTCCGTCTCCTCCGGGCCCGTCCGTCCACCCCGACCTCCTCCCTCCATCACCACGCTGCCTCTGCTCCCACCGTTATTACTCCAGCTGCTGGAGGGCTTTGTCCTCTCAGTGTAAACATTTTGCTTCGGTCTTTGTGTGCAGCGGCGGAGTGGTGGCAGGAAATGAGAGGAAATCGAGCGATGTGTGGATTTTGTTTATCATCCACTCATAAAATAGGTCATATAAAGTTTGTCTTTCAGGAGTTAATTTTTTTTCTTGTTTTCCCACCCGCTATCATTCGTTTTCTTCTGCTTCTCAATCATCTCCCCCGGTCCGTTCGCACACTCGTGCTCGACACACACTCATTCGCGGTGTGTGTTTTCCTGTGCTGTGGTCCCAGCCGACGTCGACCATGATGAAGCAGAGTCGGCCACTAAATCATCCGGACGCCGCCTCGCCGCTCATTTATCTTTGTCAGACACACAGAAAGCAAAAGATCCTGGGAGCAAAAACACAAGTCTGAATCGACACGTCTGACGCTAATGCAGGAAGAACCTCCGTGAATCCTAATTAGGGAGGACTGAACTACACAAATTTAAATATAAGAAGTAATTGTAACGAGTGAAACGTAATAGTAAAATATGGCATGGTAATATTTAAATATGTAGTTTTAAAGTTTTTCTTTGCTGTGTATATTTTCACAAAAACCAAAAAATTGGTGGAGAAAATGACTACAATTTTAAAAAAAAAAAGACCATTTTAATGAAGCCCTATGTTGTAAAATATAGTGAAATGTCCCAAAAACTGTATTTTCCAATTCCCCCTGACAGCATCACTTTGAGGCTAGTGCTAGTTAGCTAGCATTCTTGGCTGCATCAATGATGTTTAAGCTCTGGTCTCGGTGTTGTATTCTCGTCATAAATTTGTCCAAAAAAAAAAAAAAAAATCCATGTTTCTTATGAATTTTTTTACAGTTTGATTGCTGCTTTTGTGGGCCAGTTTTGGCCCGCGGGCCTTATGTTTGACACCCCTCATTTCATGAGACAGTGTCACTGCTTTTGTTCTTTTTAATGTCTCCTTCCAGATCACAGTGCTCTTTCTCTTGCCTCTTAATGTTAACATATGCGGTGATCTGCAGTTTTTCTTTAAGATTTACGTTTTGACTCCGCAGAGCGTTGAAACCATTCACCACTGTTCAGTTAACGGTTGGCAGAATTGTCCCGGTCCCCTGCTTCAGCTCATAGCCACTGGGATGGACTCCAGCACGCCACCTCACTGGTTCCTCTTTATTTTCTATAATCATTAGAGAACCTCACCGCTGCTCCTCAGCAGTGTGTGTGTTCCATGTTCCCAGTGTGTCCTCCAGCTCCTGTTTTCATTGGATCTGGCCTCATTTGACACTTCAGTCACTGGAGAAAGTGGATTTTACGCCATAAAAAAACTCAAAAGTGGAAATATTATGCCACTGAGTGAGTGATATCTGCAGGAACTGCTGCGGATGAAAGCTGTGTGTCGATATTTGGCGTGGGGTTAATCGAAGGCGCTCTCTCGCTCCGTGGAGACCGTGTGGTCTGCGACTCCGGCTAGACCGTCACTGGATGAACCCCTGAGGGGAAGAAACGCCGGGAGAAGACGGATTATGGTCGGAGGAGAACGGGCGAATTAAAAGACGGAGGGGGGATAGAGCAAAAGAGGAACATCGAGCTGGTTTTTAACGTCTCCTTTCTTCTCGGCGGAATGAATATGTGTCGGGTTGGCAGATCTGGAGATGGAGGGGGGGTTCTTCAGTGAAGCATCACAGGGTCAAAGCTTGAATCAGGGGCAGGATTTTATTTTTATTAACCGTGTTATTCTAGAGTTGTAGCGTTCGCCCGGCAGACACAATCAATTACGTGCCTCCCACGTATCCCCTCCTCTCCTCCTCTCCCCCTCGCTCTTCACTCATTCATCATCCCTCCAGAATACCGTTGCATCAGCCTGAAATTTCACCCTCTCTGCTGTGAACTGTGCTGTTTGAAAATCTGTTTTTTTTACCCTTTTTACGTTCTTCTTTCTGGTGTTTCCTTCTGCGTCCTCCATCGTGTTCTTTTATCCTCTCGTTGTGTGTGTAGTTTCCATCTGTTTTTCTTACGCTCATCTTTTTTTTTTTTTTTTTGCTTTTGAGCTTCTGTTAAATGTTCCTTTTCTTTATTTAAAGCAGTTTTTTCTCCTTCACTTCTCCTCCCAGTGTCACACGTCTTGTTTTGTTTTTTATTCTTACCTTTCTTCTTCTCTCCACCAGTCTGCTAATGAGAACCAAGATGAATCCTCAGGGGCCTGTACAGCGTGTGTGTGTGTGTGTGTGGTGTGGTTGGTTGTTGTGTGTGTGTGTGCTCGCCTCTTGTGGGCCCCTCGCTGCGCCTCATGACCCCTGTTGCTGCGCCGTGATTGGAAGCTTTTCCCCTCGACTCCCAACACATTTTTTCAGTTTTGGCCAAAAGCTGAGTTCCCATGATGAGGTGTGCCTGTAGACATGCAGGACGTCGAAAAGCAGGCCCACATCACAGCTTCACAATGAATCTGATGATGAAGATCAGCGTTTCTTACTCAACAAACATACACCTGCTCAGCATTACTGTATTTTACAGTGTGACTTCAAAACCTCTGAGTCGGCGTTTGAAGATTGTGTGTGTGTGTTGTGTGTGTGATGAAACTCCCCCAGATGTGTTTGCAATGTTCAGATGTAGCGCCTAATGTTTCACTCTCTGTTTCTCGTCTCTCTTCAGGCCTTTGGGAATGCTAAAACAGCCCACAACAACAACTCCAGCCGCTTCGGGAAGTTCATCCAGGTCAACTATCAGGAGAGCGGCACTGTCAGGGGGTGAGACACACACACACCACACTCACACACACCACACACACACCCACTCGACCACCAACGCATGAATTTGGAGGAATATCTCCTTTGTGTCTTTATTACTTCAAAAATAAAATGCAAGCAGTTACATGTCCAGTAAAATTGTGGACTTTTTGAAGATCATTCTGGTAGTTTTTGGAAATGCCAAGGAAAAACCAGAATTTTGGGAAAGCGTAAGTGAAGAATTAAGACAAATATTTGGGTATGGACTCTCCAAGAGCCGTTTGGTCCTCTATCTTCGTGACGTCCCTGAGGGAATTGTCCCATGCAGAAACAAAAGTCTGTGAGCAGCGAGCAGGAAAGAAAATACTGGGTAAAGATGTGAAAACAAATGGTTGAAGATTGTGTAAGACATCCTCAAACTTTCTCACTTGAAGTGTTGAAAAGCCCCAAACACTAAAAGAAAGAACGCCTCTGCTCCCTTCAGATGACTCCGTGGGTTTTTTTCTCTCATGTGTTCAGAGTTTTCTCCGTGTGGTCACGTTTTAATGACAGCATCCGTTTTTTTCTTTGGTGAGATTTCTCAGTGTGTGTTTGTGTTCGTTTCCAGAGCATATGTGGAGAAGTACCTGCTGGAGAAGTCGCGTCTGGTCTACCAGGAGCACAATGAGAGGTGAGGAGTGCTCCCTCTGTCTCCCGCTGGATCGGATGATGGATGATTTAACTCATCTGTTGCTTTCTTGGCTCAGTCACAGCAGAGCTTGATGCTTTTCTCTGATTTTAACACATTTCTCAGACCTCCGGTGGTAGCGTCTTGCCTCAAGCTGTCTCTGAAGGGAAGACTTCAGCTTGAAGTCACACATTGTAATTGTTTTCTTAATTGGAGCGTCTTCCATCCGTCGGATGAAGCTCATTTTACTGCACTTACCTGCTTTTTTCGTTTTTGCCTCTCGACTGAACATCAACAGAATTCTGCCACAGCTTGAGGCAACTTTTTCACGGGCCTGAAAATCAGTTTATTTCAAATCCAGCTCCAACTTCTCCCCCAGTGAGAATCTATATTCGAATCGTAAGCAACCCTGAGTGATGCGGTGCAGGAAGAATTCATTTAGGAAGGAAATGTGAAACAGTGAGGTCTGTGGGATACGAGCTGGAATCCATATCTGTGCTCTCATAAGGTCTTTGTCGAAGAAACTTAATGCCCTGCTTCCTCAGCAAACTGAATATATATCGACTGTCAATCTGAAAGAGGTCTCAGCCCTGAAGTTGGAATCAGCTTTTTAGATATTTTGGACGGATTATTATCTTCTCATCACTCCCAGGTCACAGCAAGAAATAAATACAAAGTCCTCCATCCGGTCTACATGACGGCTTTAGTGCAAATAAAGATGCAAAACCCTCCAACAGTCATCTAATCTGTGGCTCTCTGATTGGGGTGATCGGGGTTTCTGTTTCTCCTGGATGACAGGCCCTGGAGGCCATATTGATCGGTAGAAACTAAAGCCGGGACCTCTCAGAGGACTCGGTCGCAGATCTTCAGCAGGCAGGCTCAACGATGAAGCGCAAACTACTGTAAATCTGGAAGTTGTGTTCCTGACAGGTCGCCTCTGTTTGACCCCAGTGTGGCTCAGAAAGAGAAGGATTCTGAGTGTGTTGTATGGACATTGATATTCATATCATGTTAGTTATACGACTCTTAGAATATTAATCATGACCTTTAATGTTTTGCTCTGAGGAGCACAGCTCTGTTTAGGTTTATCATGATTTGATAATAAACTGAAGAGACGAATGGAAGTGAAGTTTGTGAAATTAGACTGTATAAAGTGATGTTTTATTTTTATTTTTATTTTTTTATTATTTGTTTGTGTGTCTGTGCAGGAACTACCACGTGTTTTACTACCTGCTGGCCGGAGCCAGTGACGAGGAGAGGAAGGCCTTCCACCTGCTCAAGCCTGAGGAATACCACTACCTCAACCAGGTCCGCACTCACAGGAAACGCCTCTCACTCACTCGCCGTCTTCGAACTCGTGGACATTTCTGAACATCCATGTGCAGATATTCAAGTTTCCACCTGTGTTTTTTAAATGTTTCATTGACTTCGATAACACAGAATTCTATTGCAATAATCCCATTCGGCCATTAACCAGCCTGGCTGTGTTGAGATGAAAAAACAGCTCACATCGCAACATTTACCGTCCTGTTGCTCATTGCTTCAGTCCTCCAGACAGAGATGGATCCGTAGCTCCGCATTGAAGGCCGTGTCGGGTCTCGTTTGCCTTCTCTTTAATCAGACCCAGTGCGTCTCGATTACAGCTGAGACTTTGCCCAGTTTGAGTTGTTTGGATTCACGAAGGAGAAGCAGGAAAAAAACTGTCTGATAAATGGTTAAGGTGGCCTCATACGCAGCTGAGAGTGTTGAGAAAAGAGTCAAAAGAGGGCTGAGGCCAACTGGAGATGACAACAGGATTCCATTATCACCTGGTCCAGGCGGTCAATAGGCTTCAGAAAGACTGCATGTGTGCAGGGTCACTTTTAACATTTTGGACATCTTTCCTGAAGCAGGGGGGAGTTTTATTGAGGCGCTGCTACGTATCATCTTCATGTAGAGTAAACATTCACTCCCACTGCAGGAAAATATTCTGATTCATCTCATCGACGAATAAATTCTGAGCGCCTCTGAGAGCCATTGATCGGAGCGGGAGACGATGACGGACAGTTTTGCTGTCTCTTCTCTTCGCTCGCTCCGTTTTCAGCGCTCGGAGGTGTTGATCGTCCTGCCCAGAACTCGCCTGTGTGTCTCCCGTGTGTTTGTATCGAGGCGTGCACATGCCAGCAGCCCACATATGTGTGCCTGCATGTTGGCAGCACATGTGAGGATTCAGATTCCCTTTTCTCGGTCGACGCACTCTGAAAAGGCAAAGCATAAAAATAAATTAAAAAACGGGGCGGCTCTTTGTTCGTCTCCCGTTTGGCTAAAAAAGTAGCAGTTTCCTCCCCCGTCCTCCTCCTGTTTCTCCCCTAATCCACACACAACAACAACAACATCAACAACAACCCCTCCTCCTCGCTCCCGCCTGCCCAATGCTATGCAGCCCTGTTGCCATGGCAACTGCTAAACTCGGCTAGCGGATCCGGGGCTGGCGAGCGCCGACACGGCAGCAGTCGCGTGCTCTCCGTGCACATGGGTGTTTTTTTTTTTTGTCCACACACACTCCCTAAACCAACAGAGTCACAAAGGAGGCGGGTGATTATGCAGATTTAGCCTCCTGCTTCTGCGACTCGACCTTTGTTCTTCTGAAGCACATTTAGTGAAGCTCTTCAGTCAAACAAGCAGCAAATTAAGGACGTTTGTGGTTGGTACGTCTTTATTTGGATGTGCTGCTTCGCAGTAAATACTACTGAGACATGAGTGAAGGAGCTGAGTATAGTTTCTTGTAGATTATGAAGTTTCCTGCCCAGAACTAACTTTCCTCATGGTGTTGTTAGCTTGGGGAAACAAATTCCAGCAATAGTATCCGATCATCTTTAAATCTGCAAAATAAGCCCTTCCGCTCATCCCACAAATGCATATTCCTTACATCCTTACAGACATTTTGCAACAAAAGGAAATAAAATATTGATATTTTAAACAATAAACTTAGACCCTGTTTACATGAGATCAGTCAACTGGAACCAACAGTTTTCAGTTCAGAAAACGACTGAACGGTGTAGTTCGCATGCCAGGCCACTAGTTGGCGCTGTGTTTTGTAGTACACTCAGTGGTGCAGCTTTTTTTCTCTTTTAAACTGGAATTAAGATAGTAATTGAAAACTGTATAATATTTGCTCATTGTCACATAGTTCTGTATTGATGAGCAGTATTTGCCTCACCATGACCCTGATTGGCTCCCCAGCTCTCATGCTGCACAGTAAACAGACATTAACCAATCAAATCAGTGAATGCAGCGAGTACTAGCAATCAGAGGCAGAGTAAGCCGGGTCGTCCTAGGGAAAAAAAAAAAAAACAAAGGCAATCTTGCTCGAAGATACTGCTGAGCGGTGCATCATGGGGGATTTTTAAGTGGGTGTGCACCATGCTGACTGGAAAATAAGGCATATACTCACACCCTGGAAAACACCACAACAGAATGATGACAACTTTCAGCTCTTCCTGGTTTTAAAGCCCACTCAGTCTGTTGCGTGTCAGAAGTATTTCTCCAGATGATGGAGAAGTGAACGTGCACTTCATGAAAGAAGAGCTGTTCAATTCAAAAGAATGAGCAGCACTAACTCTGGAGAGGCCTCCATTGTTGTTGGTCCAATCGCACGTGTGCAGAGCCGTGGTGCATGTACCATGCTGCAGGATCTTCCTGTGCACATGGACATGGAGCGCACCGAGCCTTCTTCAGGGACTGGAGCGCTCTCATGAGTCTTAAAGCGAAGTATAATGTAAGATAAATATCAAAGTAAAGTTATGAATCGAAAACAATTTGAAACGAATCATTTCATCCCGTCCGGTTGGATCCAGCGCCTCCTCTCTCCGATCAACCTTGTTGTGGATGAGTTTTCCCCCTGGCTTCCAGGATGTGTGTGTCTCGTCGTGAGTCCACCCTCCGCATGTGTCATGTCTGTGAATTTCCAAACCGCCTCCTCCTAACCCTCTGCCTTGCTTCCAGATGACAAAGAAATCGCACAAACTCCACTGGGACAATTACTATGAGAGTGATCTGGTCAGTATCACCACGTGGACGAGCAGATTGTTTGTGTACGTCTGTGTTCATGGGTGTGTCGTGCTGCACTGGCTGTTAGCTTCTTGTTTATTTGGCGCCGGCGGTGTTTTCTCGGTCGTCCACGCCCGCCTGCTTTTGGTGAAGTGGAGCAAAAAAAAAAAAAAAAAAGGGAGGCGACCTGTGCCGACCTCTGAAGAGCTGCCTGTAAAAAGCTTTAAAGGGATTCCTCAATGTAAGCACAGGTTTTGATAGCTCCTGTAATGCTGTCATTGATACAGTGATGGAGTCGTACAAAAAAAAAAGAAAAATAATAAAAAAAAATTGTTTGCAGATATTAGTTGAAGAGACTAACTGAATCTCTGCAGTGAGGAATCCCTTTAAACTGGCCTGGCTGTGGACGGTGCTGCTGCAAACTGGCTGACCATGTCAAATGTGGAAACGTTTGTCTTTTAAGGGAAGGTTCAGGATTTCTTTCAACCATATTTCCATTCATTCAGATTGTTTGGAGTTCAGCAACTTGTCTCTCTGAACATTCATCATTCACGCAGTCATAGGATTGTTCACTAAATCGATGTATGCGTTCAGCTAAGTTACTCGAGTTGTAATTAATTGAGTAAATGTAATGAGCATGACTGGTAGATTTATAACTGAATTAGAGTAACATTCAGGCACCTTGGACTCGTCATTGTTTCATCATTGAGTTTTTGGAGGAAAGTGGTCTAAACCAATACAATGAAAGCAGTTTGAATAGTTAAAAAACATAATAGTGTAATCAGCATATCTGCTCCCTGTGAATGTGAAATGTCTCGTTAGTTTTTGACTGGCGGCTGTACGGATTCTCTGTAATCGCTCTATGATAACACAGGCAGTGTTTTCAAAATGCACCCGAGGCTGTTTAATTATCCTGATGAAGACGTATATTCATTATGTTACATGTTAAAGTCAAACTCGGTCTCATTTT